>NC_083104.1:80203978-80833249 GCF_949774975.1 Lagenorhynchus albirostris | reverse complement strand
CTCACACGTACGCTCCCCGTAAAGCATTGTCGTACCCTCACCTGTACCCTAAACCGTCACCTAACCCTAACCCTAGCCCGAACCCTAACCCTAACCCTAACCCTAACCCTAACCCTAACCCTAACCCTAACCCTAACCCTCCCCGTCCCCTAATCCTAACCCTAGCCCGAACCCTAACCGCAACACTTCCCCGAAGCCTGACCCTCACCCATCCCCTAATCCTAACCCGTACGCTAACACTAACCCACGCCCTCACACGTACGCTCCCCCTAAAGCGTTGTCGTACCCTTACCAGGACCCTAAACCCTCCCCGTCCCGTAATAGTAACCCTAGCCCGAACCCTAACCCTAACACTTCCCGAAAGCCTGACACTCACCCGTCCCCTAATCCTAACCCATACGCTAACACTAACCCGCGTCCTCACACGTACGCTCCCCCTAAATCGTTGTCGTACCCTCACCTGGACCCTAAGCCGTCCCCGTCCCCTAACCCTAACACTTCCCCGAAGCCAGACACTCACCCGTCCCCTAATCCTAACCCGTACGCTAACACTAACCCGCGCCCTCACACATACGCTCCCCTGAAAGCGTTGTCGTACCCTCACCTGGACCCTAAGCCGTCCCCGTCCCCTAACCCTAACCCTAGCCCGAACCCTAACCCTAAACCTTCCACGAAGCCTGACCCTCAGCCGTCCCCTAATCCCAACCCGTACGCTAACACTAACCCGCGCCCTCACACTTACGCATCCCCTAAAGCGTTGTCGTACCCTCACCTGGACCCTAAACCGTCCCCGTCCCCTAACCCTAACCCTAGCCCGAACCCTAACCCTAACCCTTACCCGAAGCCTGACTCTCACCCGTCCCCTAATCCTAACCCGTACGCTAACACTAACCCGCGCCCTCACACGTACGCTCCCCCTCAAGCGTTGTCGTACCCTCACCTGGACCCTAAACACTCCCCGTCCCCTAACCCTAACCCTAGCCAGAACCCTAACCCTAACCCTTACCCGAAGCCTGACCCTCAACCGTCCCCTAATCCTAACCCGTACACTAACACTAAACCGCGCCCTCACACGTACGCTCCCCCTAAAGCATTGTCGTACCCTCACCTGGACCCTAAACCGTCCCCGTCCCCGTCCCCTAACCCTAGCCCGAACCCTAACCCTAACCCTTCCCCGAAGCCTGACCCTCACCCGTCCCGTAATCCGTATGCTAACACTAACCCGCGCCCTCACACGTACGCTCCCCCTAAAGCGTTGTCGTACCCTCACCTGGACGCTAAACCCTCCCCGTCCCCTAACCCTAGCCCGAACCCTAACCCTAACCCTTCCCCGAAGCCTGACCCTCACCCGTCCCCTAATCCTAACCCGTATGCTAACACTAACACGCGCCCTCACACGTACGCTCCGCCTAAAGCGTTGTCGTACCCTCACCTGGACCCTAAACCCTCCCCGTCCCCTCTAACCCTAGCCCGAACCCTAACCCTAACCTTTCCCCGAAGCCTGACCCTCTCCCGTCCCCTAATCCTAACCCGTACGCTAACACTAAACCGCACCCTCACACGTACGCTCCCCCTAAAGCGTTGTCGTACCCTCACCTGGACCCTAAACCGTCCCCGTCCCCTAAACCTAACCCTAGCCCGAACCCTAACCCTAACCCTTCCCCGAAGCCTGACCCTCACACGTCCCTTAATCCTAACCCATATGCTAACACTAACCCGCGCCCTCACACGTACGCTCCCCCTAAAGCGTTGTCGTACCCTCACCTGGACCCTAAACCCTCCCCGTCCCCTAACCCTAGCCTGAACCCTAACCCTAAACCTTCCCCGAAGCCTGAACCTCTCCCGTCCCCTAATCCTAACCCGTACGCTAACACTAAACTGCGCCCTCACACGTACGTTTCCCCTAAAGCGTTGTCGTACCCTCACCTGGACCCTAAACCGTCCCCGTCCCCTAACCCTAACCCTAGCCCGAACCCTAACCCTAACCCTTCCCCGAAGCCTGACCCTCACCCGTCCCCTAATCCTAACCCGTATGCTAATACTAACCCGCGCCCTCACACGTACGCTCCCCCTAAAGCGTTGTCGTACCCTCACCTGGACCCTAAACCGTCCCCGTCCCCTAACCCTAGCCCTAGCCCGAACCCTAACCCTTACCCTTCCCTGAAGCCTGACCGTCACCCGTCCCCTAATCCTAACCCGTACGCTAACACTAACCCGCGCCCCCACACGTACGCTCCCCCTAAAGCGTTGTCGTACCCTCACCTGGACCCTATACACTCCCCGTCCCCTAACCCTAACCCTAGCCCGAACCCTAACCCTAAACCTTCCCCGAAGCCTGACCCTCACCCGTCCCCTAATCCTAAACCGTACGGTAACACTAACCGACGCCCTCACACGTACGCTCCCCCTAAAGCTTTGTCGTACCCTCACCTGGACCCTATACACTCCCCGTCCCCTAACCCTAACCCTAGCCCGAACCCTAACACTAAACCTTCCCCGAAGCCTGACCCTCACCCGTCCCCTAATCCTAAACCGTACGGTAACACTAACCCGCGCCCTCACACGTACGCTCCCACTAAAGCGTTGTCGTACCCTCACCTGGACCCTAAACCGTCCCCGTCCCCTAACCCTATCCCTAGCCTAAACCCTAACCCTAACCCTTCCCTGAAGCCTTCCACTCACCCGCACCCTAATGCTAACCCGTACGCTGACACTAACCCGTGCCCTCACACGTACGCTCACTCTAAACCATTGTCCTCCCTCACCTGGACCCTAAACCGTCCCCGTCCCCTAACCCTAAACCTAGCCTGAACCACAACCCTAACCCTTCCCCGAAACCTTACCCTCAACTGTCCCCTAATGCTAACCCGTACGCTGACACTAAACCGTGCCCTCACACGTACGCTCACCCTAAACCATTGTCCTACGCTCACCTGGAATCTAAACAGTCCTCGTCCCCTAACTCTAACCCTAGCCCGAACCCTAAACCTAACCCTTCCCCGAAGCCTTCCCCTCACCCGTCCCCTAATGCTAACCCGTACGCTGACACTAACACGTGCCCTCACACATACGCTCACCCTAAACCGTTGTCCTACGCTCACCTGGACCCTAAACTGTCCCCGTCCCCTAACCGTAACCCTAGCCCGAACCCTAACCGTAACCCTTCCCCAAGCCTTCCCCTCACCCGTCTCATAATGCTAACCCATACACTGACACTAACCCATGCCCTCACACGTACGCACACCCTATACCGTTGTCCTACCCTCACCTGGACCCTAAACCGTCCCCGTCCCCTAACCCTAACCCTAGCCCTAACCCGAACCCTAACCGTTCCCCGAAGCCGTCCCCTCACCCGTCCCCTAATGCTAACGCGTACGCTGACACTAACCCGTGCCCTCACACGTACGCTCAACCTAAACCGTTTTCGTACACTCACCTGGACCCTAAACCTTCCCCGTCCCCTAACCCTAACCCTAGCCGTACCCTAACCCTAACTCTTCCCCGAAGCCTTCCCCTCACCCGTCCCCTAATGCTAACCCGTATGCTGACACTAACCCGTGCCCTCACACGTATGTTCACCCTAAACCGCTGTCGTACCCTCACCTGGACCCTAAACCGGCCCCGTCCCCTAATCTAACCCTAGCCCGAACCCTACCCCTAACCCTTCCCCGAAGCCTTCCCCTCACCCGTCCCCTAATGCTAACCCGTACGCTGACACTAACCCGTGCCCTCACACGTACGCTCACCCTAAACCATTGTCATACCCTCACCTGGACCCTAAACCGTCCCCGTCCCCTAACCCTAGCCCGAACCCTACCCCTAACCCTTCCCCGAAGACTTCCCCTCACCCGTCCCCTAATGCTAACCCGTACGCTGACACTAACACGTGCCCTCACACGTACGCTCACCCTAAACCGTTGTCCTACGCTCACCTGGACCCTAAACTGTCCCCGTCCCCTAACCGTAACCCTAGCCCGAACCCTAACCGTAACCCTTCCCCAAGCCTTCCCCTCACCCGTCTCCTAATGCTAACCCATACACTGACACTAACCCGTGCCCTCACACGTACGCACACCCTATACCGTTGTCCTACCCTCACCTGGACCCTAAACCGTCCCCGTCCCCTAACCCTAACCCTAGCCCTAACCCGAACCCTAACCGTTCCCCGAAGCCTTCCCCTCACCCGTCCCCTAATGCTAACCCGTACGCTGACACTAACCCGTGCCCTCACACATACGCTCAACCTAAACCGATGTCGTACCCTCACCTGGACCCTAAACCGTCCCCGTCCCATAACCCTAACGCTAGCCCGAACCCTAACCCTAACCCTTCCCCGAAGCCTTCCCCTCACCCGTCCCCTAATGTTAACCCGTATGCTGAAACTAACCCGTGCCCGCACACGTACGCTCACCCTAAACCGTTGTCGTACCCTCATCTGAACCCTAAACCGTTCCCGTCCCCTAACCCTAACCCTAGCCCGAAACCTAACCCTTACCCGAAGCCTTCCCCTCACCCGTCCCCTAATGCTAACCCGAACGCTGACACTAACACGTGCCCTCACACGTACGCTCACCCTAAACCGTTGTCGTACCCTCACCTGGACCCTAAACCATCGCCGTCCCCTAACCCTCACCGTAGCCCGAACCCTACGCCTAAACCTTCCGTGAAGCCTTCCCCTCACCCTTCCCCTAATGCTAACCCGTATGCTGACACTAACCCGTGCCCTCACACGTACGCTCACCCTAAACCGCTGTCGTACCCTCACCTGGACCCTAAACCGTCCCCGTCCCCTAATCTAACCCTAGCCCGAACCGTAACCCTAACCCTTCCATGAGGCCTTCCCCTCACCCGTCCCCTAATGCTAACCCGTACGCTGACACTAACCCGTAACCTCAGACGTTCGCTAAACGTATACCTTTGTCCTAACCTCACGTGGACCCTAAACCGTCCCCATCTCCTAACTCTAACCCTAGCCCGAACACTAAACCTAAACCTTCCCTGAAGCCTTCCACTCACCCGTCCCCTAATGCTAACCAGTACGGTGACACTAACCCGTGCCCTCAAAAGTACGCTCACCCTAAACCGTTGTCGGACCCTCACCTGGACCCTAAACCGGCCCCGTCCCCTAAACCTAACCCCAGCCCGAAACCTAACCCTAACCCTTCCCCGAAGCCTTACCCTCACCCGTCTCCTAATGCTAACCCATACGCTGACACTAACCCATGCCCTCACACGTACTCTCACCCTAAACCGTTGTCCTCCCTCATCTGGACCGTAAACCGTCCCCGTCCCCTAACCCTAACCCTAGCCCAAACCCTAACCTTAACACTTTCCCGAAGCCTTCCCCTCACCCGTCCCCTAATGCTAACCCGTACGCTGACACTAACACGTGCCCTCACACGTACGCTCACCCTAAAACGTTGTCGCACCCTCACCTGGACCCTAAAACGTCACCGTCCCCGAACCCTAACCCTAGCCCGAACCCTAAACCTAACCCTTCCCCGAAGCCTTCCAATCAACCGTAACCTAATGCTCACCCGTACACTGACACTAACCCGTGTTCTCACACGTACGCTCACCCTAAGCCGTTGTCGTACACTCACCTGGACCCTAAACCGTCCCCGTCCCCTAATCCCAACCTTAGCCTGAACCCTAACCCTCACCCTTAACCGAAGCCTTCGCCTCACCCACACCTAATGCTAACCCGTACGGTGACACTAACCCGTGCCCTCACACGTACGCTCACCCTAAATCGTTGTCGTACCCTCACCTGGACCCTAAACCGTCCCCGTCCCCTAACCCTAACCCTAGCCCGAACCCTACCCTTAACTCTTCCCCGAAGCCTTCCCCTCACCCGTCTCCTAATGCTAACCCGTACGCTGACACTAACCCGTGCCCTCACACGTACGTTCACCCTACACCGTTGTCGTACCCTCACCTGGACACTAAACCGTCCCCGTCCCCTAACCCTAACCCTAGCTCGAAACCTAACACTTCCCCTAAGCCTGACCCTCACCTGTCCCCTAATCCTAACCCGTACGCTAACACTAACCTGCGCCCTCACATGTACGCTCCCCCTAAACCGTTGTCGTACCCTCACATTGACCCTAAACCGTCCCCGTCCCCTAACCCTAACCCTAGCCCGAACCCTAACCCTAACCCTTCCCCGAAGCCTGACCCTCACCCGTCCCCTAATCCTAACCCGTACGCTAACACTAACCCGCGCCCTCACACGTACGCTCCCCCTAAAGCATTGTCGTACCCTCACCTGTACCCTAAACCGTCACCTAACCCTAACCCTAGCCCGAACCCTAACCCTAACCCTAACCCTAACCCTAACCCTAACCCTAACCTTCCCCGTCCCCTAACCCTAACCCTAGCCCGAACCCTAACCGTAACACTACCCCGAGGCCTGACCCTCACCCGTCCCCTAATCCTAACCCGTACGCTAACACTAACCCACGCCCTCACACGTACGCTCCCCCTAAAGCGTTGTCGTACCCTTACCAGGACCCTAAACCCTCCCCGTCCTGTAATAGTAACCCTAGCCCGAACCCTAACCCTAACACTTCCCGAAAGCCTGACACTCACCCGTCCCCTAATCCTAACCCGTACGCTAACACTAACCCGCGTCCTCACACGTACGCTCCCCCTAAATCGTTGTCGTACCCTCACCTGGACCCTAAGCCGTCCCCGTCCCCTAACCCTAACACTTCCCCGAAGCCAGACACTCACCCGTCCCCTAATCCTAACCCGTACGCTAACACTAACCCGCGCCCTCACACATACGCTCCCCTTAAAGCGTTGTCGTACCCTCACCTGGACCCTAAGCCGTCCCCATCCCCTAACCCTAACCCTAGCCCGAACCCTAACCCTAAACCTTCCCCGAAGCCTGACCCTCAGCCGTCCCCTAATCCCAACCCGTACGCTAACACTAACCCGCGCCCTCACACGTACGCATCCCCTAAAGCGTTGTCGTACCCTCACCTGGACCCTAAACCGTCCCCGTCCCCTAACCCTAACCCTAGCCCGAACCCTAACCCTAACCCTTCCCCGAAGCCTGACTCTCACCCGTCCCCTAATCCTAACCCGTACGCTAACACTAACCCGCGCCCTCACACGTACGCTCCCCCTCAAGCGTTCTCGTACCCTCACCTGGACCCTAAACACTCCCCGTCCCCTAACCCTAACCCTAGCCAGAACCCTAACCCTAACCCTTCCCCGAAGCCTGACCCTCAACCGTCCCCTAATCCTAACCCGTACACTAACACTAACCCGCGCCCTCACACGTACACTCCCCCTAAAGCGTTGTCGTACCCTCACCTGGACCCTAAACCGTCCCCGTCCCCGTCCCCTAACCCTAGCCCGAACCCTAACCCTAACCCTTCCCCGAAGCCTGACCCTCACCCGTCCCCTAATCCTAACCCGTACGCTAACACTAAACCGCGCCCTCACACGTACGTTTCCCCTAAAGCGTTGTCGTACCCTCACCTGGACCCTAAACCGTCCCCGTCCCCTAACCCTAACCCTAGCCCGAACCCTAACCCTAACCCTTCCCCGAAGCCTGACCCTCACCCGTCCCCTAATCCTAACCCGTATGCTAATACTAACCCGCGCCCTCACACGTACGCTCCCCCTAAAGCGTTGTCGTACCCTCACCTGGACCCTAAACCCTCCCCGTCCCCTAACCCTAGCCCGAACCCTAACCCTAACCCTTCCCCGAAGCCTGACCCTCTCCCGTCCCCTAATCCTAACCCGTACGCTAACACTAAACCGCGCCCTCACACGTACGCTCCCCCTAAAGCGTTGTCGTACCCTCACCTGGACCCTAAACCGTCCCCGTTCCCTAAACCTAACCCTAGCCCTAACCCTAACCCTAACGCTTCCCCGAAGCCTGACCCTCACCCATCCCCTAATCCTAACCTGTTGGCTAACACTAACCCTCGCCCTCACACGTACGGTCCCCCTAAAGCGTTGTCCTACCCTCACCTGGACCCTAAAACCTCCCCGTCCCCTAACCCTAACCCTAGCCCAAACCCTAACCCTAACCCTTCCCCGAAGCCTGACCCTCACCTGTCCCCTAATCCTAACCCGTACGCTAACACTAACCCGCACCCTCACACGTACTCTCCCCCTAAAGCGTTGTCGTACCCTCACCTGGACCCTAAACCCTCCCCATCCCCTAACCCTAACCCTAGCCCGAACCCTAACCCTAACCCTTTCCCGAAGCCTGACCCTCACCCGTCCCCTAATCCTAACCCGTACGCTAACACTAACCGGCGCCTTCACACGTACGCTCCCCCTAAAGCGTTGCCGTACCCTCACCTGGACCCTATACACTCCCCGTCCCCTAACCCTAACCCTAGCCCGAACCCTAACCCTAAACCTTCCACGAAGCCTGATCCTCACCCGTCCCCTAATCCTAAACCGTACGGTAACACTAACCCGCGCCCTCACACGTACGCTCCCCCTAAAGCGTTGTCGTACCCTCACCTGGACACTAAACCGTCCCCGTCCCCTAACCCTAACACTAGCACAAACCCTAACCCTAACCCTTCCCCGAAGCCTGACCCTCACCCATCCCCTAATTCTAACCTGTACGCTAACACTAACCCGTGCCCTCACACGTACGCTCCCCCTAAAGCGTTGTCGTACCCTCACCTGGACCCTAAACCCTCTCCGTCGCCTAACCCTAACCCTAGCCCGAACCCTAACCCTAAACCTTCCCCGAAGCCTGACCCTCACCCGTCCCCTAATCCTAACCCGTACGTAACACTAACCCACGCCCTCACACGTACGCTCCCCCTAAAGCGTTGTCGTACCCTCACCTGGACCCTAAACACTCCCCGTCCCCTAACCCTAACCCTAGCCCGTACCCTAACCCTAACCCTTCCCCGAAGCCTGACCCTCACCCGTCCCCTAATTCTAACCCGTACGCTAACACTAACCCGCGCCCTCACACGTACGCTCCCCCTAAAGCGTTGTCTTACCCTCACCTGGACCCTAAACCCTCCCCGTCCCCTAACACTAACCCTAGCCCGAACCCTAACCCTAACCCTTCCCCGAAGCCTGACCCTCACCCGTCCCCTAATCCTAACCCGTACGCTAACACTAACCTGCGCCCTCACACGTACGGTCCCCCTAAAGCGTTGTCGTACCCTTACCTGGACCCTAAGACGTCCCCGTCCCCTAACCCTAACCCTAGCCCGAACCCTAACCCTAACCCTAACCCTTCCCCGAAGCCTGACGCTCACCCGTCCCCTAATCCAAACCGTACGCTAACACTAACCCGCACCCTCTCACGTACTCTCCCCCTAAAGCGTTGTCATATCCTCATCTGAACCCTATACACTCCCCGTCCCCTAACCCTAACCCTAGCCCGAACCCTAACACTAAACCTTCCCCGAAGCCTGACCCTCACCCGTCCCCTAATCCTAAACCGTACGGTAACACTAACCCGCGCCCTCACACGTACGCTCCCACTAAAGCGTTGTCGTACCCTCACCTGGACCCTAAACCGTCCCCGTCCCCTAACCCTAACCCTAGCCCAAACCCTAACCCTAACCCTTCCCCGAAGCCGGACCTCACCCGTCCCCTAATCCTAAACCGTACGCTAACACTAAACCGCGCCCTAACACGTACGCTCCCCCTAAAGCGTTGTCGTACCCTCACCTGGACCCTAAACCGTCCCCGTCCCCTAACCCTAACCTTAGCCCAAATCCTAACCCTAACCCTTCCCCGAAGCCTGACCCTCACCCGTCCCCTAATCCTAACCCGTACGCTAACACTAACCCGCGCCCTCACACGTACGCTCCCTCTAAAGCATTGTCGTACCCTCACCTGGACCCTAAGACGTCCCCGTCCCCTAACCCTAACCCTAGCCCGAACCCGAACCCTAACACTTCCCCGAAGCCTGACCCGCAGCCGTCCCCTTATCCTAACCCGTACGCTAACACTAACCCGCGCCCTCACACGTACGCTCCCCCTAAAGCGTTGTCGTACCCTCACCTGGACCCTAAACCGTCCCCCTCCCCTAACCCTAACCCTAGCCCAAACCGTAACCCTAAACCTTCCCCGAAGCCTGACCCTCACCCGTCCCCTAATCCTAACCCGTACGCTAACACTAACCCACGCCCTCACACGTACGCTCCCCCTAAGGCGTTATCGTACCCTCACCTGGACCCTAAACCCTCTCCGTCCCATAAACCTAACCCTAGCCTGAACCCTAACCCTAACCCTTCCCCGAAGCCTGACCCTCACCCCTCCCCTAATCCTAACCCGTACGTAACACTAACCCACGCCCTAACACGTACGCTCCCCCTAAAGCATTGTCGTACCCTCACCTGGACCCTAAACCCTCCCCGTCCCCTAACCCTAACCCTAGCCCGAACCCTAACCCTAACCCTTCCCCAAAGCCTGACCCTCACCTGTCCCCTAATCCTAACCCGTACGCTAACACTAACCCACGCCCTCACACGTACGCTTTCCCTAAAGCGTTGTCGTACCCTCACCTGGACCCTAAACCCTCCCCGGCCCCTAACCCTAAGCCTAGCCCGAACCCTAACCCTAACCCTTCCCCGAAGCCTGACCCTCACCCGTCCCCTAATCCTAACCCATACGCTAACACTAAACCGCGCCCTCACACGTACGCTCCCCCTAAAGCGTTGTCGTACCCTCACCTGGACCCTAAACACTCCCCGTCCCCTAACCCTAACCCTACACCGAACCCTAACCCTAACCCTTTCCCGAAGCCTGACCGTCACCCGTCCCCTAATCCTAAACCGTACGGTAACATTAACCTGCGCCCTCACACGTACGCTCCCCCTAAAGCGTTGTCGTACCCTCACCTGGACCCTAAACCGTCCCCGTCCCCTAACCCTAACCCTAGCCCAAACCCTAACCCTAACCCTTCCCCGAAGCCTGACCCTCACCCGTCCCCTAATCCTAACCCATACGCTAACACTAACCCGCGCCCTCACACGTACGCTCCCCCTAAAGCGTTGTTGTACCCTCACCTGGACCCTAATCCCTCCCCGTCCCCTAAGCCTAACCCTAGCCCGAACCCTAACCCTAACCCTTCCCCGAAGCCTGACCCTCACCTGTCCCCTAATCCTAACCCGTACGCTAACACTAACCCGCGCCCTCACACGTATGCTCCCCCTAAAGCGTTGTCGTACCCTCACCTGGACCCTAAACCCTCCCCGTCCCCTAAGCCTAACCCTAGCCCGAACCCTAACCCTAACCCTAACCCTTCCCCGAAGCCTGACCCTCACCCGTCCCCTAATCCTAACCCGTACGCTAACACTAACCCACGCCCTCACACGTACTCTCCCCCTAAAGCGTTGTCATACCCTCACCTGGACCCTAAAACCTCCCCATCCCCTAACCCTAACCCTAGCCCGAACCCTAACCCTAACCCTTCCCCGAAGGCTGACCCTCACCCGTCCCCTAATCCTAACCCGTTCGCTAACACTAAACCGCGCCCTCACACATACGCTCCCCCTAAAGTGTTGTTCTACACTCACCTGGATCCTAAACCCTCCCCGTCCCCTAACCCTAACCCTAGCCCGAACCCTAAACCTAACCCTTACCCGAAGCCTTACCGTCACCCGTCCACTAATGCTCACCCGTACGCTGACACTAACCCGTGCCCTCACACGTACGCTCACCCTAAATCGTTGTCGTACCCTCACCTGGAACCTAAACCGTCCCCGTCCCCTAACCGTAACCCTAGCCCGAACCCTAACCCTAACTCTTCCCCGAAGCCTTGCTCTCACCCGTCCCCTAATGCTAACCCGTACACTGACACTAACCCATGCCCTCACACGTACGTTCACCCTGAACCGCTTTCGTACCCTCACCTGGACCCTAAACCGTCCCCGTCCCCTAACCTAACCCTAGCCCGAACCCTAACCCTAACCCTTCCCCGAAGCCTTCCCCTCACCCGTCCCCTAATGCTAACCCGTACGCTGACACTAACCCTTGCCCTCACACGGACGCTCACCCTAAACCGTTGTCGTACCCTCACCTGGACCCTAAACCGTCCCCGTCCCCTAACCCTAACCGTAGCCCAAACCCTAACCCTAACCCTTCCCCGAAGCCTTACCCTCACCCGTCTCCTAATTTTAACCCGTACGCTGACACTAACCCGTGACCTCATACGTACGCTCATGCTAAACCGTTGTACTACCCTCACCTGGACCCTAAACCGTCCCCGTCTCCTAACCCTAACCGTAGCCCGAACTCTAATCCTAACCCTTCCCCTAAGCCTTCCCCTCACCCGTCCCCTAATGCTAAACCGTACGCTGACAGTAACCCGTGCCCTCACATGTACGCTCACCCTAAACCGTTGTCCTACCCTCACCTGGGCTCTAAACCGTCCCCGTCACCGTCCTCTAACACTAGACCGAAACCTAACCTTAACCCGTCCCCGAAACCTTCCCCTCACACGTCCCCTAATGCTAAACCGTATGCTTACTCTAACCCGTGCCCTCAAAAGTACGCTCACCCTATACCGTGGTCGTACCCTCACCTGGTCACTAAACCGTCCCCGTCCCCTAAGCCTAACACTTCCCCGAAGCCTTCCCCTCACCCGTCCCCTAATGCTAACCCGTATGCTGATACTAACCTGTGCCCTCACACGTACGCTCACCCTAAACTTTTGTCGTACCCTCACCTGGACCCTAAACTGTCCCCATCCCCTAAACGTAACCCTAGCCCGAACCCTAAACCTAACCCTTCCCCGCAGCCTTACCCTCACCCGTCCCCTAATGGTAATCTGTACGCAGACACTATCCCATGCCCTCACTCCTACGCACACGCTAAACCGTTGTCCTACCCTCACCTGGACCCTATACCGTCCCCGTCCCCTAACCCTAACCCTAGGCCGAACCCTAACCCTAACCCTTCCCCGAAGCCTTACACTCACCCGTCCCATAATGCTAACCCGTACGCTGACACTAACCCGTGCCCTCAAACGTACACTTACCCTAAACCATTGACGTACCCTCACCTGGACCCTAAAACGTCCCCGTACCCTAACCCTAACCCTAGCCCAAACCCTAAACCTAAACCTTCCCCGAAGCCTTCCCCTCACCCGTCCCCTAATGCTAACCAGTACGCTGACACTAAACTGTGCCCTCACACGTACGCTCACCCTAAACGGTAGTCGTACCCTCACCTGGACCCTAAACCGTCCCCATCCCCTAACCCTAACCCTAGCCCGAACCCTAACCCTAACCCTTCCCCGAAGCCTTACCCTCACCAGTCCCCTAAGGTTAAACCGTAGGCTGACACTAACCCGTGCCCTCACACGTACGCTCACTGTAAACCGTTGTAGTACGCTAACCTGGACCCTAAACCGTCCCCATAACCTAACCCTAACCTTAGCCCGAACCCTAACACTTACCCTTCCCCGAAGCCTTCCCCTCACCCGTCCCCTAATGCTAACCCGTATGCTGACACTAACCCGTGCCCTCACACGTACGTTCACCCTAAACCGCTGTCGTACCCTCACCTGAACCCTAAACCGTCCCCGTCCCCTAATCTAACCCTAGCCCGAACCCTAACCGTAACCCTTCCCCAAGCCTTCCCCTCACCCGTCTCATAATGCTAACCCATACACTGACACTAACCCATGCCCTCACACGTACGCACACCCTATACCGTTGTCCTACCCTCACCTGGACCCTAAACCGTCCCCCTCCCCTAACCCTAACCCTAGCCCTAACCCGAACCCTAACCGTTCCCCGAAGCCTTCCCCTCACCCGTCCCCTAATGCTAACCCGTACGCTGACACTAACCCGTGCCCTCACACATACGCTCAACCTAAACCGATGTCGTACCCTCACCTGGACCCTAAACCGTCCCCGTCCCATAACCCTAAGGCTAGCCCGAACCCTAAACCTAACACTTCCCCGAAGCCTTCCCCTCACCCGTCCCGCAATGCTAACCCGTACGCTGACCTTAACCCGTGCCCTCACACGTACCCTCGCCCTAAACCGTTGTCGTACCCTCACCTGGACCCTAAACCGTCCCCGTCCCCTAACCCTAACCCTAGCCCGAACCCTAACCCTAACCCTTCCCCGAAGCCTTCCCCTCACCTGTCCCCTAATGTTAACCCGTATGCTGAAACTAACCCGTGCCCGCACACGTACGCTCACCCGAAACCATTGTCGTACCCTCACCTGAACCCTAAACCGTTCCCGTCCCCTAACCCTAACCCTAGCCCGAAACCTAACCCTAAACCGCTGTCGTACCCTCACCTGGACCCTAAACCGTCCCCATCCCCTAATCTAACCCTAGCCCGAACCCTAACCCTAACCCTTCCATGAGGCCTTCCCCTCACCCGTCCCCTAATGCTAACCGTACGCTGACTCTAACCCGTAACCTCAGACGTTCGCTAAACGTATACCTTTGTCCTAACCTCACCTGGACCCTAAACCGTCCCCATCTCCTAACTCTAACCCTAGCCCGAACACTAAATCTAAACCTTCCCTGAAGCCTTCCACTCACCCGTCCCCTAATGGTAAGCAGTACGCTGACACTAACCCGTGCCCTCAAAAGTACGCTCACCCAAAACCGTTGTCGGACCCTCACCTGGACCCTAAACCATCCCCGTCCCCTAAACCTAACCCCAGCCCGAAACCTAACCCTAACCCTTCCCCGAAGCCTTACCCTCACCCGTCTCCTAATGCTCACCCATACGCTGACACTAACCCGTGCCCTCACACGTACTCTCACCCTAAACCGTTGTCCTCCCTCATCTGGACCGTAAACCGTCCCCGTCCCCTAACCCTAACCCTAGCCCAAACCCTAACATTAACACTTTCCCGAAGCCTTCCCCTCACCCGTCCCCTAATGCTAACCCGTACGCTGACACTAACACGTGCCCTCACACGTACGCTCACCCTAAAACGTTGTCGCACCCTCACCTGGACCCTAAAACGTCACCGTCCCCGAACCCTAACCCTAGCCCGAACCCTAACCCTAACCCTTCCCTGAAGCCTTCCAATCAACCGTAACCTAATGCTCACCCGTACACTGACACTAACCCGTGTCCTCACACGTACGCTCACCCTAAGCCGTTGTCGTACACTCACCTGGACCCTAAACCGTCCCCGTCCCCTAATCCCAACCTTAGCCTGAACCCTAACCCTCACCCTTAACCGAAGCCTTCGCCTCACCCACACCTAATGCTAACCCGTACGCTGACACTAACCCGTGCCCTCACACGTACGCTCACCCTAAATCGTTGTCGTACCCTCACCTGGACCCTAAACCGTCCCCGTCCCCTAACCCTAACCCTAGCCCGAACCCTACCCTTAACCCTTCCCCGAAGCCTTCCCCTCACCCGTCACCTAATGCTAATCCGTACGCTGACACTAACCCGTGCCCTCACACGTACGTTCACCCTACACCGTTGTCGTACCCTCACCTGGACCCTAAACCGTCCCCGTCCCCTAACCCTAACCCTAGCTCGAACCCTAACACTTCCCCTAAGCCTGACCCTCACCCGTCCCCTAATCCTAACCCGTACGCTAACACTAACCTGCGCCCTCACATGTACGCTACCCCTAAACCGTTGTCGTACCCTCACATTGACCCTAAACCGTCCCCATCCCCTAACCCTAACCCTAGCCCGAACCCTAACCCTAACCCTTCCCCGAAGCCTGACCCTCACCCGTCCCCTAATCCTAACCCGTACGCTAACACTAACCCGCGCCCTCACACGTACGCTCCCCCTAAAGCATTGTCGTACCCTCACTTGTACCCTAAACCGTCACCTAACCCTAACCCTAGCCCGAACCCTAACCCTAACCCTAACCCTAACCCTAACCCTAACCCTAACCCTAACCTTCCCCGTCCCCTAACCCTAACCCTAGCCCGAACCCTAACCGTAACACTACCCCGAAGCCTGACCCTCACCCATCCCCTAATCCTAACCCGTACGCTAACACTAACCCACGCCCTCACACGTACGCTCCCCCTAAAGCGTTGTCGTACCCTTACCAGGACCCTAAACCCTCCCCGTCCCGTAATAGTAACCCTAGCCCGAACCCTAACCCTAACACTTCCCGAAAGCCTGACACTCACCCGTCCCCTAATCCTAACCCGTACGCTAACACTAACCCGCGTCCTCACACGTACGCTCCCCCTAAATCGTTGTCGTACCCTCACCTGGACCCTAAGCCGTCCCCGTCCCCTAACCCTAACACTTCCCCGAAGCCAGACACTCACCCGTCCCCTAATCCTAACCCGTACGCTAACACTAACCCGCGCCCTCACACATACGCTCCCCTTAAAGCGTTGTCGTACCCTCACCTGGACCCTAAGCCGTCCCCGTCCCCTAACCCTAACCCTAGCCCGAACCCTAACCCTAAACCTTCCCCGAAGCCTGACCCTCAGCCTTCCCCTAATCCCAACCCGTACGCTAACACTAACCCGCGCCCTCACACGTACGCATCCCATAAAGCGTTGTCGTACCCTCACCTGGACCCTAAACCGTCCCCGTCCCCTAACCCTAACCCTAGCCCGAACCCTAACCCTAACCCTTCCCCGAAGCCTGACTCTCACCCGTCCCCTAATCCTAACCCGTACGCTAACACTAACCCGCGCCCTCACACGTACGCTCCCCCTCAAGCGTTCTCGTACCCTCACCTGGACCCTAAACTCTCCCCGTCCCCTAACCCTAACCCTAGCCAGAACCCTAACCCTAACCCTTCCCCGAAGCCTGACCCTCAACCGTCCCCTAATCCTAACCCGTACACTAACACTAACCCGCGCCCTCACACGTACACTCCCCCTAAAGCGTTGTCGTACCCTCACCTGGACCCTAAACCGTCCCCGTCCCCGTCCCCTAACCCTAGCCCGAACCCTAACCCTAACCCTTCCCCGAAGCCTGACCCTCACCCGTCCCCTAATCCTAACCCGTACGCTAACACTAAACCGCGCCCTCACACGTACGCTCCCCCTAAAGCGTTGTCGTACCCTCACCTGGACCCTAAACCGTCCCCGTTCCCTAAACCTAACCCTAGCACGAACCCTAACCCTAACGCTTCCCCGAAGCCTGACCCTCACCCATCCCCTAATCCTAACCTGTACGCTAACACTAACCCTCGCCCTCACACGTACGGTCCCCCTAAAGCGTTGTCCTACCCTCACCTGGACCCTAAAACCTCCCCGTCCCCTAACCCTAACCCTAGCCCAAACCCTAACCCTAACCCTTCCCCGAAGCCTGACCCTCACCTGTCCCCTAATCCTAACCCGTACGCTAACACTAACCCGCACCCTCACACGTACTCTCCCCCTAAAGCGTTGTCGTACCCTCACCTGGACCCTATACACTCCCCGTCCCCTAACCCTAACCCTAGCCCGAACCCTAACCCTAAACCTTCCACGAAGCCTGACACTCACCCGTCCCCTAATCCTAAACCGTACGGTAACACTAACCCGCGCCCTCACACGTACGCTCCCCCTAAAGCATTGTCGTACCCTCACCTGGACCCTAAACCGTCCCCGTCCCCTAACCCTAACCCTAGCACAAACCCTAAACCTAACCCTTCCCCGAAGCCTGACCCTCACCCATCCCCTAATCCTAACCTGTACGCTAACACTAACCCGCGCCCTCACACGTACGCTCCCCCTAAAGCGTTGTCGTACCCTCACCTGGACCCTAAACCCTCTCCGTCGCCTAACCCTAACCCTAGCCCGAACCCTAACCCTAACCCTTCCCCGAAGCCTGACCCTCACCCATCCCCTAATCCTAACCTGTACGCTAACACTAACCCGCGCCCTAACACGTACGCTCCCCCTAAAGCGTTGTTGTACCCTCACCTGGACCCTAAACCGTCCCCGTCCCCTAACCCTAACCTTAGCCCAAATCCTAACCCTAACCCTTCCCCGAAGCCTGACCCTCACCCGTCCCCTAATCCTAACCCGTACGCTAACACTAACCCGCGCCCTCACACGTACGCTCCCTCTAAAGCATTGTCGTACCCTCACCTGGACCCTAAGACGTCCCCGTCCCCTAACCCTAACCCTAGCCCGAACCCGAACCCTAACACTTCCCCGAAGCCTGACCCGCAGCCGTCCCCTTATCCTAACCCGTACGCTAACACTAACCCGCGCCCTCACACGTACGCTCCCCCTAAAGCGTTGTCGTACCCTCACCTGGACCCTAAACCGTCCCCCTCCCCTAACCCTAACCCTAGCCCAAACCGTAACCCTAAACCTTCCCCGAAGCCTGACCCTCACCCGTCCCCTAATCCTAACCCGTACGTAACACTAACCCACGCCCTCACACGTACGCTCCCCCTAAAGCGTTGTCGTACCCTCACCTGGACCCTAAACACTCCCCGTCCCCTAACCCTAACCCTAGCCCGTACCCTAACCCTAACCCTTCCCCGAAGCCTGACCCTCACCTGTCCCCTAATCCTAACCCGTACGCTAACACTAACCCGCGCCCTCACACGTACGCTCCCCCTAAAGCGTTGTCGTACCCTTACCTGGACCCTAAGACGTCCCCGTCCCCTAACCCTAACCCTAGCCCGAACCCTAACCCTAACCCTAACCCTTCCCCGAAGCCTGACGCTCACCCGTCCCCTAATCCAAACCGTACGCTAACACTAAACCGCACCCTCTCACGTACTCTCCCCATAAAGCGTTGTCATATCCTCATCTGAACCCTATACACTCCCCTTCCCCTAACCCTAACCCTAGCCCGAACCCTAACACTAAACCTTCCCCGAAGCCTGACCCTCACCCGTCCCCTAATCCTAAACCGTACGGTAACACTAACCCGCGCCCTCACACGTACGCTCCCACTAAAGCGTTGTCGTACCCTCACCTGGACCCTAAACCGTCCCCGTCCCCTAACCCTAACCCTAGCCCAAACCCTAACCCTAACCCTTCCCCGAAGCCGGACCTCACCCGTCCCCTAATCCTAAACCGTACGGTAACACTAACCCGCGCCCTAACACGTACGCTCCCCCTAAAGCGTTGTCGTACCCTCACCTGGACCCTAAACCGTCCCCGTCCCCTAACCCTAACCTTAGCCCAAATCCTAACCCTAACCCTTCCCCGAAGCCTGACCCTCACCCGTCCCCTAATCCTAACCCGTACGCTAACACTAACCCGCGCCCTCACACGTACGCTCCCTCTAAAGCATTGTCGTACCCTCACCTGGACCCTAAGACGTCCCCGTCCCCTAACCCTAACCCTAGCCCGAACCCGAACCCTAACACTTCCCCGAAGCCTGACCCTCACCCGTCCCCTAATCCTAACCCGTACGCTAACACTAACCCACGCCCTCACACGTACGCTCCCCCTAAGGCGTTATCGTACCCTCACCTGGACCCTAAACCCTCTCCGTCCCATAAACCTAACCCTAGCCCGAACCCTAACCCTAACCCTTCCCCGAAGCCTGACCCTCACCCCTCCCCTAATCCTAACCCGTACGTAACACTAACCCGCGCCCTAACACGTACGCTCCCCCTAAAGCGTTGTCGTACCCTCACCTGGACCCTAAACCCTCCCCGGCCCCTAACCCTAAGCCTAGCCCGAACCCTAACCCTAACCCTTCCCCGAAGCCTGACCCTCACCCGTCCCCTAATCCTAACCCATATGCTAACACTAACCCGCGCCCTCACACGTACGCTCCCCCTAAAGCGTTGTCGTACCCTCACCTGGACCCTAAAAACTCCCCGTCCCCTAACCCTAACCCTAGACCGAACCCTAACCCTAACCCTTCCCCGAAGCCTGACCGTCACCCGTCCCCTAATCCTAAACCGTACGGTAACATTAACCTGCGCCCTCACACGTACGCTCCCCCTAAAGCGTTGTCGTACCCTCACCTGGACCCTAAACCGTCCCCGTCCCCTAACCCTAACCCTAGCCCAAACCCTAACCCTAACCCTTCCCCGAAGCCTGACCCTCACCCGTCCCCTAATCCTAACCCGTACGCTAACACTAACCCGCGCCCTCACACGTACGCTCCCCCTAAAGCGTTGTTGTACCCTCACCTGGACCCTAATCCCTCCCCGTCCCCTAAGCCTAACCCTAGCCCGAACCCTAACCCTAACCCTTTCCCGAAGCCTGACCCTCACCTGTCCCCTAATCCTAACCCGTACGCTAACACTAACCCGCGCCCTCACACGTACACTCCCCCTAAAGCGTTGTCGTACCCTCACCTGGACCCTAAACCGTCCCCGTCCCCGTCCCCTAACCCTAGCCCGAACCCTAACCCTAACCCTTCCCCGAAGCCTGACCCTCACCCGTCCCCTAATCCTAACCCGTATGCTAATACTAACCGGCGCCCTCACACGTACGCTCCCCCTAAAGCGTTGTCGTACCCTCACCTGGACCCTAAACCCTCCCCGTCCCCTAACCCTAGCCCGAACCCTAACCCTAACCCTTCCCCGAAGCCTGACCCTCTCCCGTCCCCTAATCCTAACCCGTACGCTAACACTAAACCGCGCCCTCACACGAACGCTCCCCCTAAAGCGTTGTCGTACCCTCACCTGGACCCTAAACCCTCCCCATCCCCTAACCCTAACCCTAGCCCGAACCCTAACCCTAACCGTTTCCCGAAGCCTGACCCTCACCCGTCCCCTAATCCTAACCCGTACGCTAACACTAACCCGCGCCCTCACACGTACGCTCCCCCTAAAGCGTTGTCGTATCCTCACCTGGACCCTATACACTCCCCGTCCCCTAACCCTAACCCTAGCCCGAACCCTAACCCTAAACCTTCCACGAAGCCTGACACTCACCCGTCCCCTAATCCTAAACCGTACGGTAACACTAACCCGCGCCCTCACACGTACGCTCCCCCTAAAGCGTTGTCGTACCCTCACCTGGACCCTAAACCGTCCCCGTCCCCTTACCCTAACCCTAGCACAAACCCTAACCCTAACCCTTCCCCGAAGCCTGACCCTCACCCAGCCCCTAATCCTAACCTGTACGCTAACACTAACCCGCGCCCTCACACGTACGCTCCCCCTAAAGCGTTGTCGTACCCTCACCTGGACCCTAAACCGTCCCCGTCCCCTAACCCTAACCTTAGCCCAAATCCTAACCCTAACCCTTTCCCGAAGCCTGACCCTCACCCGTCCCCTAATCCTAACCCGTACGCTAACACTAACCCGCGCCCTCACACGTACGCTCCCTCTAAAGCATTGTCGTACCCTCACCTGGACCCTAAGACGTCCCCGTCCCCTAACCCTAACCCTAGCCCGAACCCGAACCCTAACACTTCCCCGAAGCCTGACCCGCAGCCGTCCCCTTATCCTAACCCGTACGCTAACACTAACCCGCGCCCTCACACGTACGCTCCCCCTAAAGCGTTGTCGTACCCTCACCTGGACCCTAAACCGTTCCCCTCCCCTAACCCTAACCCTAGCCCAAACCGTAACCCTAAACCTTCCCCGAAGCCTGACCCTCACCCGTCCCCTAATCCTAACCCGTACGTAACACTAACCCACGCCCTCACACGTACGCTCCCCCTAAAGCGTTGTCGTACCCTCACCTGGACCCTAAACACTCCCCGTCCCCTAACCCTAACCCTAGCCCGTACCCTAACCCTAACCCTTCCCCGAAGCCTGACCCTCACCCGTCCCCTAATCCTAACCCGTACGCTAACACTAACCCGCGCCCTCACACGTACGCTCCCCCTAAAGCGTTGTTGTACCCTCACCTGGACCCTAATCCTTCCCCGTCCCCTAAGCCTAACCCTAGCCCGAACCCTAACCCTAACCCTTCCCCGAAGCCTGACCCGCACCTGTCCCCTAATCCTAACCGGTACGCTAACACTAACCCGCGCCCTCACACGTATGCTCCCCCTAAAGCGTTGTCGTACCCTCACCTGGACCCTAAACCCTCCCCGTCCCCTAAGCCTAACCCTAGCCCGAACCCTAACCCTAACCCTAACCCTTCCCCGAAGCCTGACCCTCACCCGTCCCCTAATCCTAACCCGTACGCTAACACTAACCCACGCCCTCACACGTACTCTCCCCCTAAAGCGTTGTCATACCCTCACCTGGACCCTAAAACCTCCCCATACCCTAACCCTAACCCTAGCCCGAACCCTAACCCTAACCCTTCCCCGAAGGCTGACCCTCACCCGTCCCCTAATCCTAACCCGTTCGCTAACACTAAACCGCGCCCTCACACGTACGCTCCCCCTAAAGTGTTGTTCTACACTCACCTGGATCCTAAACCCTCCCCGTCCCCTAACCCTAACCCTAGCCCGAACCCTAAACCTAACCCTTACCCGAAGCCTTACCGTCACCCGTCCACTAATGCTCACCCGTACGCTGACACTAACCCGTGCCCTCACACGTACGCTCACCCTAAATCGTTGTCGTACCCTCACCTGGAACCTAAACCGTCCCCGTCCCCTAACTGTAACCCTAGCCCGAACCCTAACCCTAACTCTTCCCCGAAGCCTTGCTGTCACCCGTCCCCTAATGCTAACCCGTACACTGACACTAACCCATGCCCTCACACGTACGTTCACCCTGAACCGCTTTCGTACCCTCACCTGGACCCTAAACCGTCCCCGTCCCCTAACCTAACCCTAGCCCGAACCCTAACCCTAACCCTTCCCCGAAGCCTTCCCCTCACCCGTCCCCTAATGCTAACCCGTACGCTGACACTAACCCTTGCCCTCACACGGACGCTCACACTAAACCGTTGTCGTACCCTCACCTGGACCCTAAACCGTCCCCGTCCCCTAACCCTAACCGTAGCCCAAACCCTAACCCTAACCCTTCCCCGAAGCCTTACCCTCACCCGTCTCCTAATTTTAACCCGTACGCTGACACTAACCCATGCCCTCATACGTACGCTCACGCTAAACCGTTGTACTACCCTCACCTGGACCCTAAACCGTCCCCGTCTCCTAACCCTAACCGTAGCCCGAACTCTAATCCTAACCCTTCCCCTAAGCCTTCCCCTCACCCGTCCCCTAATGCTAAACCGTACGCTGACAGTAACCCGTGCCCTCGCATGTACGCTCACCCTAAACCGTTGTCCTACCCTCACCTGGGCTCTAAACCGTCCCCGTCACCGTCCTCTAACACTAGACCGAAACCTAACCTTAACCCGTCCCCGAAACCTTCCCCTCACACGTCCCCTAATGCTAAACCGTATGCTTACTCTAACCCGTGCCCTCAAAAGTACGCTCACCCTATACCGTGGTCGTACCCTCACCTGGTCACTAAACCGTCCCCGTCCCCTAAGCCTAACACTTCCCCGAAGCCTTCCCCTCACCCGTCCCCTAATGCTAACCCGTATGCTGATACTAACCTGTGCCCTCACACGTACGCTCACCCTAAACTTTTGTCGTACCCTCACCTGGACCCTAAACTGTCCCCATCCCCTAAACCTAACGCTAGCCCGAACCCTAAACCTAACCCTTCCCCGCAGCCTTACCCTCACCCGTCCCCTAATGGTAATCTGTACGCAGACACTATCCCATGCCCTCACTCCTACGCACACCCTAAACCGTTGTCCTACCCTCACCTGGACCCTATACCGTCCCCGTCCCCTAACCCTAACCCTAGGCCGAACCCTAACCCTAACCCTTCCCCGAAGCCTTACACTCACCCGTCCCATAATGCTAACCCGTACGCTGACACTAACCCGTGCCCTCAAACGTACACTTACCCTAAACCATTGACGTACCCTCACCTGGACCCTAAAACGTCCCCGTACCCTAACCCTAACCCTAGCCCAAACCCTAAACCTAAACCTTCCCCGAAGCCTTCCCCTCACCCGTCCCCTAATGCTAACCAGTACGCTGACACTAAACTGTGCCCTCACACGTACGCTCACCCTAAACGGTAGTCGTACCCTCACCTGGACCCTAAACCGTCCCCATCCCCTAACCCTAACCCTAGCCCGAACCCTAACCCTAACCCTTCCCCGAAGCCTTACCCTCACCAGTCCCCTAAGGTTAAACCGTAGGCTGACACTAACCCGTGCCCTCACACGTACGCTCACCGTAAACCGTTGTAGTACGCTAACCTGGACCCTAAACCGTCCCCATAACCTAACCCTAACCTTAGCCCGAACCCTAACACTTACCCTTCCCCGAAGCCTTCCCCTCACCCGTCCCCTAATTCTAACCCGTATGCTGACACTAACCCGTGCCCTCACACGTACGTTCACCCTAAACCGCTGTCGTACCCTCACCTGGACCCTAAACCGTCCCCGTCCCCTAATCTAACCCTAGCCCGAACCCTAACCGTAACCCTTCCCCAAGCCTTCCCCTCACCCGTCTCATAATGCTAACCCATACACTGACACTAACCCATGCCCTCACACGTACGCACACCCTATACCGTTGTCCTACCCTCACCTGGACCCTAAACCGTCCCCCTCCCCTAACCCTAACCCTAGCCCTAACCCGAACCCTAACCGTTCCCCGAAGCCTTCCCCTCACCCGTCCCCTAATGCTAACCCGTACGCTGACACTAACCCGTGCCCTCACACATACGCTCAACCTAAACCGATGTCGTACCCTCACCTGGACCCTAAACCGTCCCCGTCCCATAACCCTAAGGCTAGCCCGAACCCTAAACCTAACACTTCCCCGAAGCCTTCCCCTCACCCGTCCCGCAATGCTAACCCGTACGCTGACCTTAACCCGTGCCCTCACACGTACCCTCGCCCTAAACCGTTGTCGTACCCTCACCTGGACCCTAAACCGTCCCCGTCCCCTAACCCTAACCCTAGCCCGAACCCTAACCCTAACCCTTCCCCGAAGCCTTCCCCTCACCCGTCCCCTAATGTTAACCCGTATGCTGAAACTAACCCGTGCCCGCACACGTACGCTCACCCGAAACCATTGTCGTACCCTCACCTGAACCCTAAACTGTTCCCGTCCCCTAACCCTAACCCTAGCCCGAAACCTAACCCTAAACCGCTGTCGTACCCTCACCTGGACCCTAAACCGTCCCCATCCCCTAATCTAACCCTAGCCCGAACCCTAACCCTAACCCTTCCATGAGGCCTTCCCCTCACCCGTCCCCTAATGCTAACCCGTATGTTGACTCTAACCCGTAACCTCAGACGTTCGCTAAACGTATACCTTTGTCCTAACCTCACCTGGACCCTAAACCGTCCCCATCTCCTAACTCTAACCCTAGCCCGAACACTAAACCTAAACCTTCTCTGAAGCCTTCCACTCACCCGTCCCCTAATGGTAAGCAGTACGCTGACACTAACCCGTGCCCTCAAAAGTACGCTCACCCAAAACCGTTGTCGGACCCTCACCTGGACCCTAAACCATCCCCGTCCCCTAAACCTAACCCCAGCCCGAAACCTAACCCTAACCCTTCCCCGAAGCCTTACCCTCACCCGTCTCCTAATGCTCACCCATACGCTGACACTAACCCGTGCCCTCACACGTACTCTCACCCTAAACCGTTGTCCTCCCTCATCTGGACCGTAAACCGTCCCCGTCCCCTAACCCTAACCCTAGCCCAAACCCTAACCTTAACACTTTCCCGAAGCCTTCCCCTCACCCGTCCCCTAATGCTAACCCGTACGCTGACACTAACACGTGCCCTCACACGTACGCTCACCCTAAAACGTTGTCGCACCCTCACCTGGACCCTAAAACGTCACCGTCCCCGAACCCTAACCCTAGCCCGAACCCTAACCCTAACCCTTCCCCGAAGCCTTCCAATCAACCGTACCCTAATGCTCACCCGTACACTGACACTAACCCGTGTCCTCACATGTACGCTCACCCTAAACCGTTGTCGTACCCTCACCTGGACCCTAAACCGTCCCCGTCCCCTAATCCTAACCTTAGCCTGAACCCTAACCCTCACCCTTAACCGAAGCCTTCGCCTCACCCACACCTAATGCTAACCCGTACGCTGACACTAACCCGTGCCCTCACACGTACGCTCAACCTAAACCGATGTCGTACCCTCACCTGGACCCTAAACCGTCCCCGTCCCATAACCCTAACGCTAGCCCGAACCCTAAACCTAACACTTCCCCGAAGCCTTCCCCTCACCCGTCCCCTAATGCTAACCCGTACGCTGACCTTAACCCGTGCCCTCACACGTAC
This sequence comes from Lagenorhynchus albirostris, assembly GCF_949774975.1. Lineage (NCBI taxonomy): Eukaryota > Metazoa > Chordata > Mammalia > Artiodactyla > Delphinidae > Lagenorhynchus > Lagenorhynchus albirostris. Next base: position 80,807,163 of record NC_083104.1, on the reverse strand, counting down.
CCTCACCCTAAACCGTTGTCGTACCCTCACCTGGACCCTAAACCGTCCCCGTCCCCTAACCCTAACCCTAGCCCGAACCCTAACCCTAACCCTTACCCGAAGCCTTCCCATCACCCGATCCCTAATGCTAACCCGTACGCTGACACTAACCCGTGCCCTCACACGTACGCTCACCCTAAACCGGTGTTGTACCCTCACCTGGACCCTAAACCGTCCCCGTACCCTAACCCTAACACTAGCCCGAACCCTAACCGTAACCTTTCCCCGAAGCCTTCCCCTCACACGTCACATAATGCTAACCCGTACGCTGACACTAACATGTGCCCTCACACATTCGCTCACCCTAAACTGTTGTCCTACGCTCACCTGGACCCTAAACTGTCCTCGTTTTCTAACCGTAACCCTAGCCCGAACCCTAACCGTAACCCTTCCCCAAGCCTTCCCCTCACCCGTCCCCTAATGCTAACCCATATACTGACACTAACACATGCCCTCACATGTACACACACCCTGTACCGTTGTCCTACCCTCACATGGACCCTAAACTGTCCCCGTCCCCTAACACTAACCCTAGCCTGAACCCTAAAACTAACCCTTACCCGAAGCCTTACCGTCACCCGTCCACTAATGCTAACCCGTACGCTGACACTAACCCGTGCCCTCACACTTATGCTCACCCTAAATCGTTGTCATACCCTCATCTGGACCCTAAACCGTCCCCGTCCCCTAACCCTAACCCTAGCCCGAAACCTAACCCTATACCTTCCCGGAAGCCTTCCCCTCACCCGTCCCCTAATGCTAACCCGTACGCTGACACTAACCCTTGCATTCACACGTACGCTCACCCTAAACAGTTATCGTACCCTCACTGGACCCTAAACCGTCCCCGTCTCATAACCCTAAACCTAGCCCGAACCCTAAACCTAACCCTTCCCCGAAACCTTCCCCTCACCCGTCCCCTAATGCTAAACCGTACGCTGACACTAACCCGTGTCCTCAGACGTACGCTTAACCTAAACCATTGACGTACCCTCACCTGGACCCTAAACCGTCCCCGTCCCCTAACCCTAACCCTAGCCCAAACCCTAAACCTAACCCTTCCCCGAAGCCTTCCCCTCACCGGTCCCCTAATGCTGACCAGTACGCTGACACTAAACTGTGCCCGCACACGTACGCTCACCCTAAACGGTAGTCGCACCCTCACCTGGACCCTAAACCGTCCCCATCCCCTGACCCTAACCCTAGCCCAAACCCTAACCCTAACCCTTCCCCGAAGCCTTACCCTCATCCATCCCCTAAGGTTAAACCGTAGGCTGACACTAACCCGTGCCCTCACACGTACACTCACTGTAAACCGTTGTAGTACGCTAACCTGGACCCTAAACCGTCCCCGTACCCTAACCCTAACCCTAGCCCGAACCCTAACACTTACCCTTCCCCGAAGCCTTACCCTCACCCGTACCCTAATGCTAACCCGTACGCTGACACTAACCCGTGCCCTCACACGTACGCTCACCCTATACCGTTGTCGTACCCTCACCTGGACCCTAAACAGTCCCCGTCCCCTAACCCTAACCCTAGCCCGAACCCTAACCCTAACCCTTCCCTGAAGCCTTACCCTCACCAGTCCCCTAAGGTTAAACCGTAGGCTGACACTAACCCGTGCCCTCACACTTACGCTCACCGTAAACCGTTGTAGTACGCTAACCTGGACCCTAAATCGTCCCCATAACCTAACCCTAACCTTAGCCCGAACCCTAACACTTACCCTTCCCCGAAGCCTTCCCCTCACCCGTCCCCTAATGCTAACCCGTATGCTGACACTAACCCATGCCCTCACACGTACGTTCACCCTAAACCGCTGTCGTACCCTCACCTGGACCCTAAACCGTCCCTGTCCCCTAATCTAACCCTAGCCCGAACCCTAACCGTAACCCTTCCCCAAGCCTTCCCCTCACCCGTCTCATAATGCTAACCCATACACTGACACTAACCCATGCCCTCACACGTACGCACACCCTATACCGTTGTCCTACCCTCACCTGGACCCTAAACCGTCCCCCTCCCCTAACCCTAACCCTAGCCCTAACCCGAACCCTAACCGTTCCCCGAAGCCTTCCCCTCACCCGTCCCCTAATGCTAACCCGTACGCTGACACTAACCCGTGCCCTCACACATACGCTCAACCTAAACCGATGTCGTACCCTCACCTGGACCCTAAACCGTCCCCGTCCCAAAACTCTAAGGCTAGCCCGAACCCTAAACCTAACACTTCCCCGAAGCCTTCCCCTCACCCGTCCCGCAATGCTAACCCGTACGCTGACCTTAACCCGTGCCCTCACACGTACCCTCACCCTAAACCGTTGTCGTACCCTCACCTGGACCCTAAACCGTCCCCGTCCCCTAACCCTAACCCTAGCCCGAACCCTAACCCTAACCCTTCCCCGAAGCCTTCCCCTCACCCGTCCCCTAATGTTAACCCGTATGCTGAAACTAACCCGTGCCCGCACACGTACGCTCACCCGAAACCGTTGTCGTACCCTCACCTGAACCCTAAACCGTTCCCGTCCCCTAACCCTAACCCTAGCCCGAAACCTAACCCTAAACCGCTGTCGTACCCTCACCTGGACCCTAAACCGTCCCCGTCCCCTAATCTAACCCTAGCCCGAACCCTAACCCTAACCCTTCCATGAGGCCTTCCCCTCACCCGTCCCCTAATGCTAACCCGTACGCTGACTCTAACACGTAACCTCAGACGTTCGCTAAACGTATACCTTTGTCCTAACCTCACCTGGACCGTAAACCGTCCCCATCTCCTAACTCTAACCCTAGCCCGAACACTAAACCTAAACCTTCCCTGAAGCCTTACACTCACCCGTCCCCTAATGGTAACCAGTACGCTGACACTAACCCATGCCCTCAAAAGTACGCTCACCCAAAACCGTTGTCGGACCCTCACCTGGACCCTAAACCATCCCCGTCCCCTAAACCTAACCCCAGCCCGAAACCTAACCCTAACCCTTCCCCGAAGCCTTACCCTCACCCGTCTCCTAATGCTAACCCATACGCTGACACTAACCCATGCCCTCACACGTACTCTCACCCTAAACCGTTGTCCTCCCTCATCTGGACCGTAAACCGTCCCCGTCCCCTAACCCTAACCCTAGCCCAAACCCTAACCTTAACACTTTCCCGAAGCCTTCCCCTCACCCGTCCCCTAATGCTAACCCGTACGCTGACACTAACACGTGCCCTCACACGTACGCTCACCCTAAAACGTTGTCGCACCCTCACCTGGACCCTAAAACGTCACCGTCCCCGAACTCTAACCCTAGCCCGAACCCTAACCCTAACCCTTCCCCGAAGCCTTCCAATCAACCGTACCCTAATGCTCACCCGTACACTGACACTAACCCGTGTCCTCACACGTACGCTCACCCTAAACCGTTGTCGTACACTCACCTGGACCCTAAACCGTCCCCGTCCCCTAATCCTAATCTTAGCCTGAACCCTAACCCTCACCCTTAACCGAAGCCTTCGCCTCACCCACACCTAATGCTAACCCGTACGCTGACACTAACCCGTGCCCTCACACGTACGCTCAACCTAAACCGATGTCGTACCCTCACCTGGACCCTAAACCGTCCCCGTCCCATAACCCTAACGCTAGCCCGAACCCTAAACCTAACACTTCCCCGAAGCCTTCCCCGAAGCCTTCCCCTCACCCGTCCCCTAATGCTAACCCGTACGCTGACCTTAACCCGTGCCCTCACACGTACCCTCACCCTAAACCGTTGTCGTACCCTCACCTGGACCCTAAACCGTCCCCGTCCCCTAACCCTAACCCTAGCCCGAACCCTAACCCTAACCCTTACCCGAAGCCTTCCCATCACCCGATCCCTAATGCTAACCCGTACGCTGACACTAACCCGTGCCCTCACACGTACGCTCACCCTAAACCGGTGTTGTACCCTCACCTGGACCCTAAACCGTCCCCGTACCCTAACCCTAACACTAGCCCAAACCCTAACCGTAACCTTTCCCCGAAGCCTTCCCCTCACACGTCACATAATGCTAACCCGTACGCTGACACTAACATGTGCCCTCACACATTCGCTCACCCTAAACTGTTGTCCTACGCTCACCTGGACCCTAAACTGTCCTCGTTTTCTAACCGTAACCCTAGCCCGAACCCTAACCGTAACCCTTCCCCAAGCCTTCCCCTCACCCGTCCCCTAATGCTAACCCATACACTGACACTAACACATGCCCTCACATGTACGCACACCCTGTACCGTTGTCCTACCCTCACATGGACCCTAAACTGTCCCCGTCCCCTAACACTAACCCTAGCCTGAACCCTAAAACTAACCCTTACCCGAAGCCTTACCGTCACCCGTCCACTAATGCTAACCCGTACGCTGACACTAACCCGTGCCCTCACAGTTATGCTCACCCTAAATCGTTGTCATACCCTCATCTGGACCCTAAACCGTCCCCGTCCCCTAACCCTAACCCTAGCCCGAAACCTAACCCTATACCTTCCCGGAAGCCTTCCCCTCACCCGTCCCCTAATGCTAACCCGTACGCTGACACTAACCCTTGCATTCACACGTACGCTCACCCTAAACAGTTATCGTACCCTCACTGGACCCTAAACCGTCCCCGTCCCCTAACCCTAAACCCAGCCCGAACCCTAAACCTAACCCTTCCCCGAAACCTTCCCCTCACCCGTCCCCTAATGCTAAACCGTACGCTGACACTAACCCGTGTCCTCAGACGTACGCTTAACCTAAACCATTGACGTACCCTCACCTGGACCCTAAACCGTCCCCGTCCCCTAACCCTAACCCTAGCCCAAACCCTAAACCTAACCCTTCCCCGAAGCCTTCCCCTCACCCGTCCCCTAATGCTGACCAGTACGCTGACACTAAACTGTGCCCGCACACGTACGCTCACCCTAAACGGTAGTCGTACCCTCACCTGGACCCTAAACCGTCCCCATCCCATGACCCTAACCCTAGCCCAAACCCTAACCCTAACCCTTCCCCGAAGCCTTACCCTCACCCGTACCCTAATGATAACCCGTACGCTGACACTAACCCGTGCCCTCACACGTACGCTCACCCTATACCGTTGTCGTACCCTCACCTGGACCCAAAACCGTCCCCGTACCCTAACCCTAACCCTAGCCCGAACCCTAACACTTACCCTTCCCCGAAGCCTTACCCTCACCCGTCCCCTAATGCTAACCCGTACGCTGACACTAACCCGTGCCCTCACACGTACGCTCACCCTAAACCGTTGTCGTACGCTCACCTGGACCCTAAACCGTCCCCGTTCCCTAACCCTAAACCTAGCCCGAACTCTAACCCTAACCCTTCTCCGAAGCCTTACACTCACCCGTCCCCTAATGCTAACCCATACGCTGACACTAACCAGTGCCCTCACACGTACGCTCGCCCTAAATAGTTGTCCTACGTTCACCTGTACCCTAAACCGTCCCCGTCCCCTAACCCTAACCCTAGCCCGAACCCTAAAACTAACCCTTCCCCGAAGCCTTACCGTCACCCGTCCCCTAATTATAACCCGTACGCTGACACTAACCCGTGCCCGCAGTCCTACGCACACCCTAGACCGTTGTCCTACCCTCACCTGGACCCTTAACCGTCCCCGTCCCCTAACCCTAACCCTAGCCTGAACCCTAAGCCTAACCCTTCCCCGAAGCCTTACCGTCACCCGTCCACTAATGCTCACCCGTACGCTGACACTAACCCGTGCCCTCACACATACGCTCACCCTAAACCGTTGTCGTACCCTCACCTGACCCTAAACCGTCCCCGTCCCCTAACCCTAACCCTAGACCGAACCCTAACCTAATCCCTTCCCGGAAGCCTTCCCCGCACCCGTCCCCTAATGCTAACCCGTACGCTGACACTAAACCGTGCACTCACACGTACGCTCACCGTAAACTGTTGTCGTACCCTCACCTGGACCCTAAACCGTCCCGGTCCCCTAACCGTAACCCTAGCCCGAAACCTAACCCTATAACTTCCCGGAAGCCTTCCCTTCACCCGTCCCCTAATGCTAACCCGTACGCTGACACTAACCCGTGCCCTCACATGTACCCTCACCCTAAACCGTTGTCGTACCCTCACCTGGACCCTAAACCGTCCCCGTCCCCTAACCCTAACCCTAGCCCGAACCCTAACCCTAACCGTTCCCATAAGTCTTCCCCTCACCCGTCCCCTAAAGGTAACCCGTACGCTGACACTAACCCGTGCCCTCAGAAGTACGCTCACCCTAAACCGTTGTCGTACGCTCACCTGGACCCTAAACCGTCCCCTAACCCTAACCCTAGCCCGAAGCCTAAACCTAACCCTTCCGCGAAGCCTTACCCTCACCCTTCCCATAATGGTAAACTGTACGCTGACACTAACCCGTGCCCTCACTCCTACGCACACCCTAAACCGTTGTCCTATCCTCACCTGGACCCTAAACCGTCCCCGTCCCCTAACCCTAACCCTAGGCCGAACCCTAATCGTAACTCTTCCCCGAAGCCTTACCCTCACCCGTCCACTAATGCTATCCCGTACGCTGACACTAACCCATGTCCTCACACGTACGCTCACCCTAAACCGTTGTCGTACCCTCACTGGACACTAAACCGTCCAGTCCCCTAACCCTAAACCTAGCCCGAACCCTAAACCTAACCCTTTCCCGAAGCCTTCCCCTCACCCGTCCCCTAATACTAACCCGTACGCTGACAGTAACTCGTGACCTCACCCGTCCGCTTACACTAAACCATTGACGTACCCTCACCTGGACCCTAAACCGTCCCCGTCCCCTAACCCTAACCCTAGCCCAATCCCTAAACCTAACTCTTCCCCGAAGCCTTCACCTCACACGTCCCCTAATGCTAACCAGTACGCTGACACTAAACTGTGCCCTCACACGTACGCTCACCCTAAACAGTTGTCGTACCCTCACCTGGACCCTAAACTGTCCCCGTCCCCTAACCCTAACCCTAGCCCGAGCCCTAACCCTAACCCTTCCCCGAAGCCTTACCCTCACCAGTCCCCTAAGGTTAACACGTAGGCTGACACTAACCCGTGCCCTCACACGTACGCTCACCGTAAACCGTTGTTGTACACTAACCTGGACCCTAAACCGTCCCCGTACCCTAACCCTAACCCTAGCCCGAACCCTAACCCTAACCTTTCCCCGAAGCATTCCCCTCACCCGTCCCCTAATGCTAACCCGTACGCTGACACTAACCCGTGCCCTCACACGTACACTCAACCTAAACCGTTGTCCTCCCCTCACCTGTACCTTAAACCGTCCCCGTCCCCTAACCCTAACCCTAGCCCGAACTCTAACCCTAACCCTTCCCCGATGCCTTACACTCACCCGTCCCCTAATGCTAACCCATACGCTAACACTAACCCGTGCCCTCACACGTACACTCGCCATGAACAGTTGTCCTACCGTCACCTGGACCCTAAAAAGTCCCCGTGCCCTAACCTTAACCCTAGCTCGAACCCTAAACCTAACACTTCCCCTAAGCCTTACCCTCACCCGTCCCCTACTGATAATCCGTACACTGACACTAACCCGTGCCCGCACTCCTACGCACATCCTAAACCGTTGTCCTACCCTCACCTGGACCCTAAACTGTCCCCGTCCCCTAACACTAACCCTAGCCTGAACCCTAAACCTAACCCTTACCCGAAGCCTTACCGTCACCCGTCCACTAATGCTAACCCTTACGCTGACACTAACCCGTGCCCTCACACGTACGCTCACCCTAAATCGTTGTCGTACCCTCACCTGGACCCTAAACCGTCCCTGTCCCCTAACCCTAACCCTAGCCCGAACCCTACCCTTAACACTTCCCCGAAGCCTTCCCCTCACCCGTCACCTAATGCTAACCCGTACGCTGACACTAACCCGTGCCCTCACACGTACGTTCACCCTACACCGTTGTCGTACCCTCACCTGGACCCTAAACCGTCCCCGTCCCCTAACCCTAACCCTAGCTCAAACCCTAACACTTCCCCTAAGCCTGACCCTCACCCGTCCCCTAATCCTAACCCGTACGCTAACACTAAGCTGCGCCCTCACATGTACGCTCCCCCTGAACTGTTGTCGTACCCTCACATTGACCCTAAACCGTCCCCGTCCCCTAACCCTAACCCTAGCCTGAACCCTAACCCTAACCCTTCCCTGAAGCCTGACCCTCACCCGTCCCCTAATCCTAACCCGTACGCTAACACTAACCCCCGCCCTCACACGTACGCTCCCCCAAAGCGTTGTCGTACCCTCACCTGGACCCGAAACCGTCTCCGTCCCCTAACCCTAACCCTAGCGAGAACCCTAACCCTAACCCTTCCCCGAAGCCTGACCCTCACCCGTCCCCTAATCCTAACCCGTACGCTAACACTAACCCGTGCCCTCACACGTACGCTCCCCCTAAAGCGTTGTCGTACCCTCACCTGGACCCTAAGCCGTCCCCGTCCCCTAACACTAACCCTAGCCCGAAACCTAGCCCTAAACCTTCCCCGAAGCCTGACCCTCACCCGTCCCCTAATCCTAACCCGTATGCTAACACTAACCCGCGCCCTCACACGTACGCTCCCCCTAAAGCATTGTCGTACCCTCACCTGTACCCTAAACCGTCACCTAACCCTAACCCTAGCCCGAACCCTAACCCTAACCCTAACCCTAACCCTAACCCTAACCCTAACCCTAACCTTCCCCGTCCCCTAATCCTAACCCTAGCCCGAACCCTAACCGCAACACTTCCCCGAAGCCTGACCCTCACCCGTCCCCTAATCCTAACCCGTACGCTAACACTAACCCACGCCCTCGCACGTACGCTCCCCCTAAAGCGTTGTCGTACCCTTACCAGGACTCTAAACCCTCCCCGTCCCGTAATAGTAACCCTAGCCCGAACCCTAACCCTAAGACTTCCCGAAAGCCTGACACTCACCCGTCCCCTAATCCTAACCCATACGCTAACACTAACCCGCGTCCTCACACGTACGCTCCCCCTAAATCGTTGTCGAACCCTCACCTGGACCCTAAGCCGTCCCCGTCCCTTAACCCTAACACTTCCCCGAAGCCAGACACTCACCCGTCCCCTAATCCTAACCCGTACGCTAACACTAACCCGCGCCCTCACACATACGCTCCCCTGAAAGCGTTGTCGTACCCTCACCTGGACCCTAAGCCGTCCCCGTCCCCTAACCCTAACCCTAGCCCGAACCCTAACCCTAAACCTTCCCCGAAGCCTGACCCTCAGCCGTCCCCTAATCCCAACCCGTACGCTAACACTAACCCGCGCCCTCACACTTACGCATCCCCTAAAGCGTTGTCGTACCCTCACCTGGACCCTAAACCGTCCCCGTCCCCTAACCCTAACCCTAGCCCGAACCCTAACCCTAACCCTTACTCGAAGCCTGACTCTCACCCGTCCCCTAATCCTAACCCGTACGCTAACACTAACCCACGCCCTCACACGTACGCTCCCCCTCAAGCGTTGTCGTACCCTCACCTGGACCCTAAACACTCCCCGTCCCCTAACCCTAACCCTAGCCAGAACCCTAACCCTAACCCTTCCCCGAAGCCTGACCCTCAACCGTCCCCTAATCCTAACCCGTACACTAACACTAAACCGCGCCCTCACACGTACGCTCCCCCTAAAGCGTTGTCGTACCCTCACCTGGACCCTAAACCGTCCCCGTCCCCGTCCCCTAACTCTAGCCCGAACCCTATCCCTAACCCTTCCCCGAAGCCTGACCCTCACCCGTCCCCTAATCCGTATGCTAACACTAACCCGCGCCCTCACACGTACGCTCCCCCTAAAGCGTTGTCGTACCCTCACCTGGACGCTAAACCCTCCCCGTCCCCTAACCCTAGCCCGAACCCTAACCCTAAACCTTCCCTGAAGCCTGACTCTCACCCTTCCCCTAATCCTAACCCGTATGCTAACACTAACACGCGCCCTCACACGTACGCTCCGCCTAAAGCGTTGTCGTACTCTCACCTGGACCCTAAACCCTCCCCGTCCCCTCTAACCCTAGCCCGAACCCTAACCCTAACCTTTCCCCGAAGCCTGACCCTCTCCCGTCCCCTAATCCTAACCCGTACGCTAACACTAAACCGCGCCCTCACACGTACGCTCCCCCTAAAGCGTTGTCGTACCCTCACCTGGACCCTAAACCGTCCCCGTCCCCTAAACCTAACCCTAGCCAGAACCCTAACCCTAACCCTTCCCCGAAGCCTGACACTCACCCGTCCCTTAATCCTAACCCGTATGCTAACACTAACCCACGCCCTCACACGTACGCTCCCCCTAAAGCGTTGTCGTACCCTCACCTGGACCCTAAACCGTCCCCGCCCCCTATCCCTAACGCTAGCCGAAACCCTAACCCTAACCCTTCCCCGAAGCCTGACCCTCACCCGTCACCTAATCCTAACCCGTACGCTAACACTAACCCGCGCCCTCACACGTACGCTCCCCCTAAAGCGTTGTCGTACCCTCACCTGGACCCTAAACCCTCCCCGTCCCCTAAGCCTAACCCTAGCCCGAACCCTAACCCTAACCCTTCCCCGAAGCCTGACCCTTACCCGTCCCCTAATCCTAACCCGTACGCTAACACTAACCCGCGCCCTCACACGTACGCTCCCCTAAAGCGTTGTCGTACCCTCACCTGGACCCTAAACCCTCCCCGTCCCCTAACCCTAACCCTAGCCCGAACCCTAACCCTAACCCTTCCCCGAAGCCTGACCCTCACCCGTCCCCTAATCCTAACCCGTACGCTAACACTAACCCGTGCCCTAACACGTACGCTCCCCCTATAGCGTTGTCGTACCCTCACCTGGACCCTAAACCCTCCCCGTCCCCTAATCCTAACCCTTTCCGAACCCTAACCCTAACCCTTTCCGAAGCCTGACTCTCACCCATCACCTAATCCTAACCCGTACGTTAACACTAACCCGCGCCCTCACACGTACGCTCCACCTAAAGCATTGTCGTACCCTCACCTGGACCCTAACCCGTCACCGTCCCCTAACAATAACCCTAGCCCGAAACCTAACCCTAACCCTTCCCCGAAGCCTGACACTCACACGTCCCCTAATCCTAACCCGTACGCTAACACTAACGCGCGCCCTCACACGTACGTTCCCCCTAAAGCGTTGTCGTACACTCACCTGGACCCTAAACCGTCCGCGTCCCCTAACCCTAACCCTAGCCCGAACCCTAACCCTAATCCTTCCCCGAAGCCTGACCCTCACTCGTCCCCTAATCCTAACCCGTACGCTAACACTAACCCGCGCCCTCACACGTACGCTCCCCCTAAAGCGTTGTCGTACCCTCACCTGGACCGTAAGACGTCCCCGTCCCCTAACCCTAACCCTAGCCCGAACCCTAACCCTAACCCTAACCCTTCCCCGAAGCCTGACCCTCACCCGTCCCCTTATCCTAACCCGTACGCTAACACTAACCCGCGCCCTCACACATATGCTCCCCCTAAAGGATTGTCGTAACCTCACCTGGACCCTAAACCGTCCCCATCCTCTAACCCTATCCCTAGCCCGAACCCTGACCCTAACACTTCCCTGAAGCCTGACCCTCACCCGTCCCCTCATCCTAACCCGTACTCTAAGACTAACCCGCGCCCTCACACGTTCGCTCCCCCTAAAGCGTTGTCGTACCCTCACCTGGACCCTAAACTCTCCCCGTCCCCTAACCCTAACCCTAGGCCGAACCCTAACCCTAACCCTAACCCTTCCCCGAAGCCTACCCTCACCCGTCCCCTAATCCTAACCCGTACACTAACACTAACCCGCGCCCTCACACGTACGCTCCCACTAAAGCGTTGTCGTACCCTCACCTGGACCCTAATCCGTCCCCATCCCCTAACACTAACCCTAGCCCGAACCCTAACCCTAACCCTTCCCCGAAGCCTGACCCTCACCCGTCCCGTAATCCTAAACCGTACGCTAACACTAACCCGTGCCCTCACACGTACGCTCCCCCTAAAGCGTTGTCGTACACTCGCCTGTACCCTAAACCCTCCCCGTCCATTAACCCTAACCCTAGCCCGAACCCAAATCTAACCCTTCCCCGAAGCTTGACCCTCACCCGTCCCGTAATCCTAACCCGTACGCTAACACTAACCCGTGCCCTCACACGTACGCTCCCCCTAAAGCGTTGTCGTACCCTCACCTGGACCCTAAGACGTCCCCGTCCCCTAACAATAAACCTAGCCCGAACCCTAACCCTAACACTTCTCCGAAGCCTGACCCTCACCCGTCCCCTAATCCTAACCGGTAGGCTAACACTAACCCCCGCCCTCACACGTACGCTTCCCCTAAAGCGTTGTCGTAACCTCACCTGGACCCTAAACCGTCCCCATCCCATTACCCTAACCCTAGCCCGAACCCTAACCCTAACGCTTCCGCAAATCCTGAACCTCACCCATCCCCTAATCCTAACCCGTATGCTAACACTAACGCGAACCCTCACACGTACTCTCCCCCTAAAGCGTTGTCGTACCCTCACCTGAACCCTAAATCCTCCCCGTCCCCTAACCCTATCCCTAGCCCGAACCCTAACCCTAACCCTTCCCCGAAGCCTGACCCTCACCCGTCCCCTAATCCTAACCCGTACGCTAACTCTAACCTGCGCCCTCACACGTACGCTCCCCCTAAAGCGTTGTCGTACCCTCACCTGAACCCTAAGCCGTCCCCGTCCCCTAAACCTAACCCTAGCCCGAACCCTAACCCTAACCCTTCCCCGAAGCCTGACCCTCACCCGTCCCCTAATCCTAACCCGTACGCTAACACTAACCCGCGCCCTCACACATACGCTCCCCCTAAAGTGTTGTCGTACCCTCACCTGCACCCTAAACCGTCCCTGTCCCCTAACCCTAACCCTAGCCTGAACCCTAACCCTAACCCTTCCCCGAAACCTGACCCTCACCCGTCCCCTAATCCTAACCTGTACGCTAACACTAACCCGCGCCCTCACACGTACGCTCCCCCTAAAGCGTTGTCGTACCCTCACCTGGACCTTAAACCGTCCCCATCCCCTAACCCTAACCCTCGCCCGAACCGTAACCCTAACACTTCCCCGCAGCCTGACCCTCACCCGTCCCCTAATCCTAACCCGTACGCTAACACAAACCTGCGCCCTCACACGTACGCTCCCCCTAAAGCGTTGTCGTACTCTCACCTGTACCCTAAACCCTCCCCGTCCCCTAACCCTAACCCTAGCCCGAACCCTAACCCTAACCCTTCCCCAAAGCCTGACCCTCACCCGTCCCCTAATCCTAACCCTTACGCTAACACTAACCCGCACCCTCACATGTACGCTCCCTCTAAAGCGTTGTCGTACCCTCACCTGGACCCTAAACCCTCCCGTCCCCAAATCCTAACCCTAGCCCGAACCCTAACCCTAACCCTTCCCCGAAGCCTGACCCTCACCCGTCCCCTAATTCTAACCCGTACGCTAACACTAACCCGCACCCTCACACGTACGCTCCCCCTAAAGCGTTGTCGTGCCCTCACCTGGACCCTAAACCCTCCCCGTCCCCTAACCCTAACCCTAGCCCGAACCCTAACCCTAACCCTTCCCGAAGCCTGACCCTCACCCGTCCTCTAATCCTAACCCGTACGCTAACACTAACCCGCGCCCTCACACGTACGCTCCCCCTAAAGCGTTGTCGTACCCTCACCTGGACCCTAAGACGTCCCCGTCCCCTAACCCTAACCCTAGCCCGAACCCTAACCCTAACCCTAACCCTTCCCCGAAGCTTGATCCTCACCCGTCCCCTTATCCTAACCCGTACGCTAACACTAACCCGCGCCCTCACACGTACGCTCCCCGTAAAGCATTGTCGTATCCTCACCTGGACCCTAAACCGTCCCCGTCCCCTAACCCTAACCCTAGCCCGAACCCTAACCCTAACCCTTCCCCGAAGCCTGACCCTCACCCGTCCCCTCATCTTAACCCGTACGCTAACACTAACCCACTCCCTCAAACCTACGCTCCCCCTAAAGCGTTGTCGTACCCTCACCTGGACCCTAAACCGTCCCCGTCCACTAACCCTAACCCTAGCCCGAACCCTAACCCTAATCCTTCCCCGAAGCCTGACCCTCACCCGTCCCCTAATCCTAACCCGTACGCTAACACTAACCCGCGCCCTCACACGTACGCTCCCCCTAAAGCGTTGTCGTTCCCTCACCTGGACCCTAAACCCTCCCCGTCCCCTAACCCTAACCCTAGCCCGTACCCTAACCCTAACCCTTCCCCGAAGCCTGACCCTCCTCCGTCCCCTAATGCTAAACCGTACATTAACACTAACCCGCGCCCTCACGCGAACGCTCCCCCTAAAACTTTGTCGTACCCTCCCCTGGACCCTAAACCCTCCCCGTCCCCTAACCCTAACCCTAGCCCAAACCCTAAACCTAACCATAACCCTTCCCCGAAGACTGACCCTCACCCGTCCCCTTATCCTAACCCGTACGCTAACACTGACCCGCGCCCTCACACGTACGCTCCCCCTAAAGGATTGTCGTAACCTCACCTGGACCCTAAACCGTCCTCGTCCCCTAACCCTAACCCTAACCCAAACCCTAACCCTAACCCTTCTCCGAAGCCTGACCCTCACCCGTCCCCTCATCCTAACCCGTACACTAACACTAACCCGCGCCCTCACACGTACACTCCCCCTAAAGCGTTGTCGTACCCTCACCTGGACCCTAAACCCTCCCCGTCCCCTAACCCTAACCCTAGCCCGAACCCTAACCCTAACACTTCCCCGAAGCCTGACCCTCACCCGTCCCCTAATCCTAAACCGTACGCTAACACTAACCAACGCCCTCACACGTACGCTTCCCCTAAAGCGTTATCGTACCCTCACCTGGACCCTAAACCGTCCCCGTCCCCTAACCCTAACCCTAGCCCGAACCCTAACCCTAACCCTTCCCCGAAGCCTGACCCTCACCCGTACCGTAATCCTAACCCGTACGCTAACACTAACCCGCACCCTCACACGTACGCTCCCCCTAAAGTGTTGTCGTACCCTCACCTGGACCCTAAACCCTCCCGTCCCCTAACCCTAACCCTAGCCCGAACCCTAACCCTAACCCTTCCCGAAGCCTGACCCTCACCCGTCCCCTAATCCTAACCCGTTCGCTAACACTAACACGCGCCCTCACACGTACGCTCCCCCTAAAGCGTTGTCGTACCCTCACCTGGACCCTAAGACGTCCCCGTCCCCTAACCCTAACCCTAGCCCGAACACTAACCCTAACCCTTACCCTTCCCCGAAGCCTGACCCTCACCCGTCCCCTTATCCTAACCTGTACGCTAACACTAACCTGCGCCCTCACACGTACGCTCCCCCTAAAGCGTTGTCGTACCCTCACCTGGACCCTAAACCCTCCCCATCCCCTAACGCTAACCCTAGTCCGAACACTAACCCTAACCCTTCCCCGAAGCCTGACCTTCACCCGTCCCCTAATCCTAACCCGTACGCTAACACTAACCCGTGCCCTCACACGTACGCTCCCCCTAAAGCGTTGTTGTACCCTCACCTGGACCCGAAGCCGTCCCTGTCCCCTAAACCTAACACTAGCCCAAACCCTAACCCTTCCCCGAAGCCTGACCCTCACCCGTCCCCGAATCCTACCCGTACGCTAACACTAACCCGCGCCCTCACACGTACGCTCCCCCTAAAGCGTTGTCGTACCCTCACCTGGACCCTAAACTGTCCCCGTCCCCTAACCCTAACCCTAGCCCGAACCCTAACCCTAACCCTTCCCCGAAGCCTGACCCTCACCCGTACCGTAATCCTAACCCGTACGCTAACACTAACCCGCACCCTCACACGTACGCTCCCCCTAAAGTGTTGTCGTACCCTCACCTGCACCCTAAACCCTCCCGTCCCCTAACCCTAACCCTAGCCCGAACCCTAACCCTAACCCTTCCCCGAAGCCTGACCCTCACCCGTCCCCTAATCCTAAACCGTACGCTAACACTAACCAACGCCCTCACACGTACGCTCCCCCTAAAGCGTTGTCGTACCCTCACGTGGAACCTAAACCGTCCCCGTCCCCTAACCCTAACCCTAGCCCGAACCCTAACCCTAACCCTTCCCCGAAGCCTGACCCTCACCCGTACCGTAATCCTAAGCCGTACGCTAACACTAACCCACGCCCTCACACGTACGCTCCACCTAAAACGTTGTCGTACCCTCACCTGGACCCTAAACCCTCCCCGTCCCCTAACCCTCACCCTAGCCTGAACCCTAACCCTAAGCCTTCCCCGAAGCCTGACCCTCACCCGTCCCCTAATCCTAACCCGTACGCTAACACTAACCCGCGCCCTCACACGTACGCTCCCCCTAAAGCATTGTCGTACCCTCACCTGGACCCTAAACCCTCCCCGTCCCCTAACCCTAAGCCTAGACCGAACCCTAACCCTAACCCTTCCCCGAAGCCTGACCCTCCTCCGTCCCCTAATCCTAAACCGTACATTAACATTAACCCGCGCCCTCACACGTACGCTCCCCCTAAAACGTTGTCGTACCCTCACCTGGACCCTAAACCCTCCCCGTCCCCTAACCCTAACCCTAGCCCGAACCCTAACCCTAAACCTTCCCCGAAGCCTGACCATCACACGTCCCCTAATCCTAACCTGTACGCTAACACTAACCCGCGCCCTCACACGTACGCTTCCCGTAAAGCGTTGTCGTACCCTCACCTGCACCCTAAACCCTCCCCGTCCCCTAACACTAACCCTAGCCCGAACCCTAACCCTAACCCTTCCCCGAAGCCTGACCCTCACCCGTCCCCTAATCCTAAACCGTACGTTAACACTAACCAGCGCCCTCACACGTACGCTCCCCCTAAAGCGTGGTCGTACCCTCACCTGGACCCTAAACCCTCCCCGTCCCCTATCCCTAACCCTAGCCCGAACCCTAACCCTAACCCTTCCCCGAAGCCTGACCCTCACCCGTCCCCTAATACTAACCCGTACGCTAACACTAACCCGCGCCCTCACACGTACGCTCCCCCTAAAGCATTGTCGTACCTTCACCTGGACCCTAAACCGTCCCCGTCCCCTAACCCTAACCCTAGCCCGAACCCTAACCCTAACCCTTCCCCGATGCCTGACGCTCACCCTTCCCCTAAACCTAACCCGTACGCTAACACTAACCCGCGCCCTCACACGTACGCTCCCCCTAAAGCGTTGTCGTACCCTCACCAGGACCCTAAACACTCCCCGTCCCCTAACCCTAACCCTAGCCCGAACCCTAACCCTAACCCTTCTCCGAAGCCTGACCCTCACCCGTCCCCTAATCCTAACCGGTAGGCTAACACTAACCCACGCCCTCACACGTACGCTTCCCCTAAAGCGTTGTCGTACCCTTACCTGGAGCCTAAACCATCCCCGTCCCATTACCCTAACCCTAGCCCGAACCCTAACCCTAACGCTTCCCCGAATCCTGAACCTCACCCATCCCCTAATCCTAACCAGTATGCTAACACTAACGCGCGCCCTGACACGTACTCTCCCCCTAAAGCGTTGTCGTACCCTCACCTGGACCCTAAATACTCCCCGTCCCCTAACCCTATCCCTAGTCCGAACCCTAACCCTAACCCTTCCCCGAAGCCTGACCCTCACCCGTCCCCTTATCCTAACCCGTACGCTAACACTGACCCGCGCCCTCACACGTACGCTCCCCCTAAAGCATTGTCGTAACCTCACCTGGACCCTAAACCGTCCCCGTCCCCGTCCCCTAACCCTAGCCCGAACCCTAACCCTAACCCTTCCCCAAAGCCTGACCCTCACCCGTCCCCTGATCCTAACCCGTACGCTAACACTCACCCATGCCCTCACGCGTCCGCTCCCCCTAAAGCGTTGTCGTGCCCTCACCTGGACCCTAAACCCTCCCCGTCCCCTAACCCTAACCCTAGCCCGAACCCTAACCCTAAACCTTCCCGAAGCCTGACCCTCACCCGTCCCCTAATCCTAACCCGTACGCTAACACTAACCCGCGCCCTCACACGTACGCTCCCCCTAAAGCGTTGTCGTACCCTCACCTGGACCCTAAGACGTCCCCGTCCCCTAACCCTAACCCTAGCCCGAACCCTAACCCTAACCCTAACCCTTCCCCGAATCCTGACCCTCACCCGTCCCCTTATCCTAACCCGTACGCTAACACTAACCCGCGCCCTCACACGTATGCTCCCCATAAAGCATTGTCGTAACCTCACCTGGACCCTAAACCGTCCCCGTCCCCTAACCCTAACCCTAGCCCGAACCCTAACCCTAACCCTTCCCCGAAGCCTGACCCTCACCCGTCCCCTAATCCTAAACCGTACGCTAACACTAACCCGCGCCCTCACACGTACGCTCCCCCTAAAGCGTTGTCGTGCCGTCACCTGGACCCTAAACCCTCCCAGTACCCTAACCCTAACCCTAGCCCGAGCCCTAACCCTAACCCTTCCCGAAGCCTGATCCTCACCCATCCCCTAATCCTAAACTGTACGTTAACACTAACCCGCGCCCTAACACGTACGCTCCCCCTAAAGCGTTGTCGTACCCTCACCTGGACCCTAAACCGTCTCCGTCCCCTAACCCTAACTCTAGCCCGAACCCTAACCCTAACCCTTCCCCGAAGCCTGACCCTCACCCGTCCCCTAATCCTAACCCGTACGCTAACACTAACCCGCGCCCTCACACGTACGCTCCCCCTAAAGCGTTGTCGTACCCTCACCTGGACCCTAAGCCGACCCCGTCCCCTAAACCTAACCCTAGCCCGAACCCTAACCCTAACCCTAACCCTCCCCGTCCCCTAACGCTAACCCTAGTCCGAACACTAACCCTAACCCTTCCCCGAAGCCTGACCTTCACCCGTCCCCTAATCCTAACCCGTACGCTAACACTAACCCGTGCCCTCACACGTACGCTCCCCCTAAAGCGTTGTTGTACCCTCACCTGGACCTGAAGCTGTCCCTGTCCCCTAAACCTAACCCTAGCCCAAACCCTAACCCTTCCCCGAAGCCTGACCCTCACCCGTCCCCTAATCCTACCCGTACGCTAACACTAACCCGCGCCCTTACACGTACGCTCCCCCTAAAGCGTTGTCGTACCCTCACCTGGACCCTAAACTGTCCCCGTCCCCTAACCCTAACCCTAGCCCGAACCCTAACCCTAACCCTTCCCCGAAGCCTGACCCTCACCCGTACCGTAATCCTAACCCGTACGCTAACACTAACACGCACCCTCACACGTACGCTCCCCCTAAAGTGTTGTCGTACCCTCACCTGGACCCTAAACCCTCCCGTCCCCTAACCCTAACCCTAGCCCGAACCCTAACCCTAACCCTTCCCCGAAGCCTGACCCTCACCCGTCCCCTAATCCTAAACCGTACGCTAACACTAACCAACGCCCTCACACGTACGCTCCCCGTAAAGCGTTGTCGTACCCTCACCTGGACCCTAAACCGTCCCCGTCCCCTAACCCTAACCCTAGCCCGAACCCTAACCCTAACCCTTCCCCGAAGCCTGACCCTCACCCGTACCGTAATCCTAACCCGTACGCTAACACTAACACGCACCCTCACACGTACGCTCCACCTAAAGCGTTGTCGTACCCTCACCTGGACCCTAAACCCTCCCGTCCCCTAACCCTAACCCTAGCCCGAACCCTAACCCTAACACTTCCCCGAAGCCTGACCCTCACCCGTCCCCTAGTCCTAACCCGTACACTAACACTAACCCGCGCCCTCACACGTACGCTCCCCCTAAAGCGTTGTCGTACCCTCACCTGGACCCTAAACCGTCCCCGTCCCCTAACACTAACCCTAGCCCGAACCCTAACCCTAACCCTTCCCCGAATCCTGACCCTCACCCTTCCCCTAATCCTAACCCGTACGCTAACACTAACCCACGCCCTCACACGTACCCTCCACCTAAAACGTTGTCGTACCCTCACCTGGACCCTAAACCCTCCCCGTCCCCTAACCCTCACCCCAGCCTGAACCCTAACCCTAAGCCTTCTCCGAAGCCTGACCCTCACCCGTCCCCTAATCCTAACCCGTACGCTAACACTAACCCGCGCCCTCACACGTACGCTCCCCCTAAAGCGTTGTCGTACCCTCACCTGGACCCTAAACCCTCCCCGTCCCCTAACCCTAACCCTAGACCGAACCCTAACCCTAACCCTTCCCCGAAGCCTGACCCTCCTCCGTCCCCTAATCCTAAACCGTACGTTAACATTAACCCGCGCCCTCACACGTACGCTCCCCCTAAAACGTTGTCGTACCCTCACCTGGACCCTAAACCCTCCCCGTCCCCTAACCCTAACCCTAGCCCAAACTCTAACCCTAAACCTTCCCCGAAGCCTGACCATCACACGTCCCCTAATCCTAACCCATACGCTAACACTAACCCGCGCCCTCACACGTACACACCCCCTAAAGCATTGACGTACCTTCACCTGGACCCTAAACCGTCCCCGTCCCCTAACCCTAACCCTAGCCGGAACCCTAAACCTAACCCTTCCCCGAAGCCTGACCCTCACCTGTCCCCTAATCCTAACACGTACCCTAATACTAACCCGCGCCCTCACACGTACGCTCCCCTTAAAGCGTTGTCGTACCCTCACCTGGACCCTAAGACATCCCCGTCCCCTAACCCTAACCCTAGCCCAAACCCTAACCCTAACCCTAACCCTTCCCCGAAGCCTGACCCTCACCCGTCCCCTTATCCTAACCCGTACGCTAACACTAACCCGCGCCCTCACACGTACGCTCCCCCTAAAGGATTGTCGTAACCTCACCTGGACCCTAAACCGTCCCCGTCCCCTAACCCTAACCCTAACCCAAACCCTAACCCTAACCCTTCTCCGAAGCCTAACCCTCACCCGTCCCCTCATCCTAACCCGTACACTAACACTAACCCGCGCCCTCACACGTACACTCCCCCTAAAGCGTTGTCGTACCCTCACCTGGACCCTAAACCCTCCCCGGCCCCTAACCCTAACCTTAGCCCGAACCCTAACCCTAACACTTCCCCGAATCCTGAACCTCACCCATCCCCTAATCCTAACCTGTATGCTAACACTAACGCGCGCCCTCACACGTATTCACCCCCTAAAGCGTTGTCGTACCCTCACCTGGACCCTATACACTCCCCGTCCCCTAACCCTAACCCTAGCCCGAACCCTAACCCTAACCCTTCCCCTAAGCCTGATCGTCACCCGTCCCCTAATCCTAAACCGTACGGTAACACTAACCTGCGCCCTCACACGTACGCTCCCCCTAAAGCGTTGTCGTACCCTCACCTGGACCCTAAACCGTCCCCGTCCCCTAACCCTAACCCTAGCCCAAACCCTAACCCTAACCCTTCCCCGAAGCCTGACCCTCACCCGTCCCCTAATCCTAAACCGTACGTTAACACTAACCCGCGCCCTGACACGTACGCTCACCCTAAAGCGTTGTCGTACCCTCATCTGGACCTTAAACCGTCCCCGTCCCCTAACCCTAACCCTAGCCCGAAACCTAACCCTAACCCTTCCCCGAAGCCTGACCCTCACCCGTCCCCTAATCCTAACCCGAACGCTAACACTAACACGCGCCCTCACACGTACGCTCCCCCTAAAGCGTTCTCGTACCCTCACCTGGACCCTAAACCCTCCCCGTCCCCTAACCCTTACCCTAGGCGAACCCTAACCCTAACCCTTCCCCGAAGCCTGACCCTCACCCGTCCCCTAATCCTAACCCGTACGCTAACACTAACCCGCGCCCTCACACGTACGCTCCCCCTAAAGCGTTGTCGTACCCTCACCTGGACCCTAAGCCGACCCCGTCCCCTAAACCTAACCCTAGCCCGAGCCCTAAACCTAACACTTCCCCGAAGCCTGACCCTCACCCGTCCTCTAATCCTAACCCGTGCGCTAACACTAACCCGGGCCCTCACACGTACGCTCCCCCTAAAGCTTTGTCGTACCCTCACCTGGACCCTAAACCCTCCCCGTCCCCTAACTAACCCTAGCCCGAACCCTAACCCTAACACTTCCCCGAAGCCTGACCCTCACCCATACCGTAATTCTAACCCGTACGCTAACACTAACCTACACCCTCACACGTACGCTCCCCCTAAAGTGTTGTCGTACCCTCACCTGGACCCTAACACTGCCGTCCCCTAACCCTAACCCTAGCCCGAACCCTAACCCTAACCCTTCCCCGAAGCCTGACCCTCACCCGTCCCCTAATCCTAACCCGTACGCTAACACTAACCCACGTCCTCACACGTACGCTCCCCCTAAAGCGTTGTCGTACCCTCACCTGGACCCTAAACCCTCCCCGTCCCCTAACCCTAACCCTAGCCCGAACACTAACCCTAACCCTTCCCCGAAGCCTGACCTTCACCCGTCCCCTAATCCTAACTCGTACGCTAACACTAAACCGCGCCCTCACACGTACGCTCCCCCTAAAGCGTTGTTGTACCCTCACCTGGACCCGAAGCCGTCCCCGTCCCCTAAACCTAACCCTAGCCTGAAACCTAACCCTTCCCCGAAGCCTGACCCTCACCCGTACCCTAATCCTAACCCGTACGCTAACACTAACCCGCGCCCTCACACGTACGCTCCCCCTAAAGCGTTGTCGTACCCTCACCTGGACCCTAAACCCTCCCGTTCCCTAACCCTAACCCTAGCCCGAACCCTAACCCTAACAATTCCCCGAAGCCTGACCCTCACCCGTCCCCTAATCCTAACCCGTACACTAACACTAACCCGCGCCCTCACACGTACGCTCCCCCTAAAGCGTTGTCGTACCCTCACCTGGACCCTAAACCGTCCCCGTCCCCTAACACTAACCCTAGCCTAAACCCTAACCCTAACCCTTCCCCGAAGCCTGACCCTCACCCGTCCCCTAATCCTAACCCGTACGCTAACACTAACCCACGCCCTCACACATACGCTCCCCCTAAAGAGTTGTCGTACCCTCACCTGGACCCTAAACCCTCCCCATCCCCTAACCCTCACCCTAGCCTGAACCCTAACCCTAAGCCTTCCCCGAAGCCTGACCCTCACCCGTCCCCTAATCCTAACCCGTACGCTAACACTAACCCGCGCCCTCACACGTACGCTCCCCCTAAAGCATTGTCGTACCCTCACCTGGACCCTAAACCCTCCCCGTCCCGTAACCCTAGCCCTAGCCCGAACCCTAACCCTAACCCTTCCCCGTAGCCTGACCCTCCTCCGTCCCCTAATCCTAAACCGTACGTTAACACTAACCCGCGCCCTCACACGTACGCTCCCCCTAAAACGTTGTCGTACCCTCACCTGGACCCTAAACCCTCCCCGTCCCATAACCCTAACCCTAGCCCGAACCCTAACCCTAACCCTTCCCCGAAGCCTGACCATCACACGTCCCCTAATCCTAACCCATACTCTAACACTAACCTGCGCCCTCATACGTACACTCCCCCTAAAGCATTGACGTACCTTCACCTGGACCCTAAACCGTCCCCGTCCCCTAACACTAACCCTAGCCTGAACCCTAACCCTAACCCTTCCCCGAAGCCTGACCCTCACCTGTCCCCTAATCCTAACCCGTACGCTAACACTAACCCGCGCCCTCACACGTACGCTCCCCCTAAAGCATTGTCGTACCCTCACTTGTACCCTAAACCGTCACCTAACCCTAACCCTAGCCCGAACCCTAACCCTAACCCTAACCCTAACCCTAATCCTAACCCTAACCCTAACCTTCCCCGTCCCCTAACCCTAACCCTAGCCCGAACCCTAACCGTAACACTACCCCGAAGCCTGACCCTCACCCATCCCCTAATCCTAACCCGTACGCTAACACTAACCCACGCCCTCACACGTACGCTCCCCCTAAAGCGTTGTCGTACCCTTACCAGGACCCTAAACCCTCCCCGTCCCGTAATAGTAACCCTAGCCCGAACCCTAACCCTAACACTTCCCGAAAGCCTGACACTCACCCGTCCCCTAATCCTAACCCGTACGCTAACACTAACCCGCGTCCTCACACGTACGCTCCCCCTAAATCGTTGTCGTACCCTCACCTGGACCCTAAGCCGTCCCCGTCCCCTAACCCTAACACTTCCCCGAAGCCAGACACTCACCCGTCCCCTAATCCTAACCCGTACGCTAACACTAACCCGCGCCCTCACACATACGCTCCCCTTAAAGCGTTGTCGTACCCTCACCTGGACCCTAAGCCGTCCCCGTCCCCTAACCCTAACCCTAGCCCGAACCCTAACCCTAAACCTTCCCCGAAGCCTGACCCTCAGCCTTCCCCTAATCCCAACCCGTACGCTAACACTAACCCGCGCCCTCACACGTACGCATCCCATAAAGCGTTGTCGTACCCTCACCTGGACCCTAAACCGTCCCCGTCCCCTAACCCTAACCCTAGCCCGAACCCTAACCCTAACCCTTCCCCGAAGCCTGACTCTCACCCGTCCCCTAATCCTAACCCGTACGCTAACACTAACCCGCGCCCTCACACGTACGCTCCCCCTCAAGCGTTCTCGTACCCTCACCTGGACCCTAAACTCTCCCCGTCCCCTAACCCTAACCCTAGCCAGAACCCTAACCCTAACCCTTCCCCGAAGCCTGACCCTCAACCGTCCCCTAATCCTAACCCGTACACTAACACTAACCCGCGCCCTCACACGTACACTCCCCCTAAAGCGTTGTCGTACCCTCACCTGGACCCTAAACCGTCCCCGTCCCCGTCCCCTAACCCTAGCCCGAACCCTAACCCTAACCCTTCCCCGAAGCCTGACCCTCACCCGTCCCCTAATCCTAACCCGTACGCTAACACTAAACCGCGCCCTCACACGTACGTTTCCCCTAAAGCGTTGTCGTACCCTCACCTGGACCCTAAACCGTCCCCGTCCCCTAACCCTAACCCTAGCCCGAACCCTAACCCTAACCCTTCCCCGAAGCCTGACCCTCACCCGTCCCCTAATCCTAACCCGTATGCTAATACTAACCCGCGCCCTCACACGTACGCTCCCCCTAAAGCGTTGTCGTACCCTCACCTGGACCCTAAACCCTCCCCGTCCCCTAACCCTAGCCCGAACCCTAACCCTAACCCTTCCCCGAAGCCTGACCCTCTCCCGTCCCCTAATCCTAACCCGTACGCTAACACTAAACCGCGCCCTCACACGTACGCTCCCCCTAAAGCGTTGTCGTACCCTCACCTGGACCCTAAACCGTCCCCGTTCCCTAAACCTAACCCTAGCACGAACCCTAACCCTAACGCTTCCCCGAAGCCTGACCCTCACCCATCCCCTAATCCTAACCTGTACGCTAACACTAACCCTCGCCCTCACACGTACGGTCCCCCTAAAGCGTTGTCCTACCCTCACCTGGACCCTAAAACCTCCCCGTCCCCTAACCCTAACCCTAGCCCAAACCCTAACCCTAACCCTTCCCCGAAGCCTGACCCTCACCTGTCCCCTAATCCTAACCCGTACGCTAACACTAACCCGCACCCTCACACGTACTCTCCCCCTAAAGCGTTGTCGTACCCTCACCTGGACCCTATACACTCCCCGTCCCCTAACCCTAACCCTAGCCCGAACCCTAACCCTAAACCTTCCACGAAGCCTGACACTCACCCGTCCCCTAATCCTAAACCGTACGGTAACACTAACCCGCGCCCTCACACGTACGCTCCCCCTAAAGCATTGTCGTACCCTCACCTGGACCCTAAACCGTCCCCGTCCCCTAACCCTAACCTTAGCCCAAATCCTAACCCTAACCCTTCCCCGAAGCCTGACCCTCACCCGTCCCCTAATCCTAACCCGTACGCTAACACTAACCCGCGCCCTCACACGTACGCTCCCTCTAAAGCATTGTCGTACCCTCACCTGGACCCTAAGACGTCCCCGTCCCCTAACCCTAACCCTAGCCCGAACCCGAACCCTAACACTTCCCCGAAGCCTGACCCGCAGCCGTCCCCTTATCCTAACCCGTACGCTAACACTAACCCGCGCCCTCACACGTACGCTCCCCCTAAAGCGTTGTCGTACCCTCACCTGGACCCTAAACCGTCCCCCTCCCCTAACCCTAACCCTAGCCCAAACCGTAACCCTAAACCTTCCCCGAAGCCTGACCCTCACCCGTCCCCTAATCCTAACCCGTACGTAACACTAACCCACGCCCTCACACGTACGCTCCCCCTAAAGCGTTGTCGTACCCTCACCTGGACCCTAAACACTCCCCGTCCCCTAACCCTAACCCTAGCCCGTACCCTAACCCTAACCCTTCCCCGAAGCCTGACCCTCACCTGTCCCCTAATCCTAACCCGTACGCTAACACTAACCCGCGCCCTCACACGTACGCTCCCCCTAAAGCGTTGTCGTACCCTTACCTGGACCCTAAGACGTCCCCGTCCCCTAACCCTAACCCTAGCCCGAACCCTAACCCTAACCCTAACCCTTCCCCGAAGCCTGACGCTCACCCGTCCCCTAATCCAAACCGTACGCTAACACTAAACCGCACCCTCTCACGTACTCTCCCCCTAAAGCGTTGTCATATCCTCATCTGAACCCTATACACTCCCCTTCCCCTAACCCTAACCCTAGCCCGAACCCTAACACTAAACCTTCCCCGAAGCCTGACCCTCACCCGTCCCCTAATCCTAAACCGTACGGTAACACTAACCCGCGCCCTCACACGTACGCTCCCACTAAAGCGTTGTCGTACCCTCACCTGGACCCTAAACCGTCCCCGTCCCCTAACCCTAACCCTAGCCCAAACCCTAACCCTAACCCTTCCCCGAAGCCGGACCTCACCCGTCCCCTAATCCTAAACCGTACGGTAACACTAACCCGCGCCCTAACACGTACGCTCCCCCTAAAGCGTTGTCGTACCCTCACCTGGACCCTAAACCGTCCCCGTCCCCTAACCCTAACCTTAGCCCAAATCCTAACCCTAACCCTTCCCCGAAGCCTGACCCTCACCCGTCCCCTAATCCTAACCCGTACGCTAACACTAACCCGCGCCCTCACACGTACGCTCCCTCTAAAGCATTGTCGTACCCTCACCTGGACCCTAAGACGTCCCCGTCCCCTAACCCTAACCCTAGCCCGAACCCGAACCCTAACACTTCCCCGAAGCCTGACCCTCACCCGTCCCCTAATCCTAACCCGTACGCTAACACTAACCCACGCCCTCACACGTACGCTCCCCCTAAGGCGTTATCGTACCCTCACCTGGACCCTAAACCCTCTCCGTCCCATAAACCTAACCCTAGCCCGAACCCTAACCCTAACCCTTCCCCGAAGCCTGACCCTCACCCCTCCCCTAATCCTAACCCGTACGTAACACTAACCCGCGCCCTAACACGTACGCTCCCCCTAAAGCGTTGTCGTACCCTCACCTGGACCCTAAACCCTCCCCGGCCCCTAACCCTAAGCCTAGCCCGAACCCTAACCCTAACCCTTCCCCGAAGCCTGACCCTCACCCGTCCCCTAATCCTAACCCATATGCTAACACTAACCCGCGCCCTCACACGTACGCTCCCCCTAAAGCGTTGTCGTACCCTCACCTGGACCCTAAAAACTCCCCGTCCCCTAACCCTAACCCTAGACCGAACCCTAACCCTAACCCTTCCCCGAAGCCTGACCGTCACCCGTCCCCTAATCCTAAACCGTACGGTAACATTAACCTGCGCCCTCACACGTACGCTCCCCCTAAAGCGTTGTCGTACCCTCACCTGGACCCTAAACCGTCCCCGTCCCCTAACCCTAACCCTAGCCCAAACCCTAACCCTAACCCTTCCCCGAAGCCTGACCCTCACCCGTCCCCTAATCCTAACCCGTACGCTAACACTAACCCGCGCCCTCACACGTACGCTCCCCCTAAAGCGTTGTTGTACCCTCACCTGGACCCTAATCCCTCCCCGTCCCCTAAGCCTAACCCTAGCCCGAACCCTAACCCTAACCCTTCCCCGAAGCCTGACCCTCACCTGTCCCCTAATCCTAACCCGTACGCTAACACTAACCCGCGCCCTCACACGTACACTCCCCCTAAAGCGTTGTCGTACCCTCACCTGGACCCTAAACCGTCCCCGTCCCCGTCCCCTAACCCTAGCCCGAACCCTAACCCTAACCCTTCCCCGAAGCCTGACCCTCACCCGTCCCCTAATCCTAACCCGTATGCTAATACTAACCGGCGCCCTCACACGTACGCTCCCCCTAAAGCGTTGTCGTACCCTCACCTGGACCCTAAACCCTCCCCGTCCCCTAACCCTAGCCCGAACCCTAACCCTAACCCTTCCCCGAAGCCTGACCCTCTCCCGTCCCCTAATCCTAACCCGTACGCTAACACTAAACCGCGCCCTCACACGAACGCTCCCCCTAAAGCGTTGTCGTACCCTCACCTGGACCCTAAACCCTCCCCATCCCCTAACCCTAACCCTAGCCCGAACCCTAACCCTAACCGTTTCCCGAAGCCTGACCCTCACCCGTCCCCTAATCCTAACCCGTACGCTAACACTAACCCGCGCCCTCACACGTACGCTCCCCCTAAAGCGTTGTCGTATCCTCACCTGGACCCTATACACTCCCCGTCCCCTAACCCTAACCCTAGCCCGAACCCTAACCCTAAACCTTCCACGAAGCCTGACACTCACCCGTCCCCTAATCCTAAACCGTACGGTAACACTAACCCGCGCCCTCACACGTACGCTCCCCCTAAAGCGTTGTCGTACCCTCACCTGGACCCTAAACCGTCCCCGTCCCCTTACCCTAACCCTAGCACAAACCCTAACCCTAACCCTTCCCCGAAGCCTGACCCTCACCCAGCCCCTAATCCTAACCTGTACGCTAACACTAACCCGCGCCCTCACACGTACGCTCCCCCTAAAGCGTTGTCGTACCCTCACCTGGACCCTAAACCGTCCCCGTCCCCTAACCCTAACCTTAGCCCAAATCCTAACCCTAACCCTTTCCCGAAGCCTGACCCTCACCCGTCCCCTAATCCTAACCCGTACGCTAACACTAACCCGCGCCCTCACACGTACGCTCCCTCTAAAGCATTGTCGTACCCTCACCTGGACCCTAAGACGTCCCCGTCCCCTAACCCTAACCCTAGCCCGAACCCGAACCCTAACACTTCCCCGAAGCCTGACCCGCAGCCGTCCCCTTATCCTAACCCGTACGCTAACACTAACCCGCGCCCTCACACGTACGCTCCCCCTAAAGCGTTGTCGTACCCTCACCTGGACCCTAAACCGTTCCCCTCCCCTAACCCTAACCCTAGCCCAAACCGTAACCCTAAACCTTCCCCGAAGCCTGACCCTCACCCGTCCCCTAATCCTAACCCGTACGTAACACTAACCCACGCCCTCACACGTACGCTCCCCCTAAAGCGTTGTCGTACCCTCACCTGGACCCTAAACACTCCCCGTCCCCTAACCCTAACCCTAGCCCGTACCCTAACCCTAACCCTTCCCCGAAGCCTGACCCTCACCCGTCCCCTAATCCTAACCCGTACGCTAACACTAACCCGCGCCCTCACACGTACGCTCCCCCTAAAGCGTTGTTGTACCCTCACCTGGACCCTAATCCTTCCCCGTCCCCTAAGCCTAACCCTAGCCCGAACCCTAACCCTAACCCTTCCCCGAAGCCTGACCCGCACCTGTCCCCTAATCCTAACCGGTACGCTAACACTAACCCGCGCCCTCACACGTATGCTCCCCCTAAAGCGTTGTCGTACCCTCACCTGGACCCTAAACCCTCCCCGTCCCCTAAGCCTAACCCTAGCCCGAACCCTAACCCTAACCCTAACCCTTCCCCGAAGCCTGACCCTCACCCGTCCCCTAATCCTAACCCGTACGCTAACACTAACCCACGCCCTCACACGTACTCTCCCCCTAAAGCGTTGTCATACCCTCACCTGGACCCTAAAACCTCCCCATACCCTAACCCTAACCCTAGCCCGAACCCTAACCCTAACCCTTCCCCGAAGGCTGACCCTCACCCGTCCCCTAATCCTAACCCGTTCGCTAACACTAAACCGCGCCCTCACACGTACGCTCCCCCTAAAGTGTTGTTCTACACTCACCTGGATCCTAAACCCTCCCCGTCCCCTAACCCTAACCCTAGCCCGAACCCTAAACCTAACCCTTACCCGAAGCCTTACCGTCACCCGTCCACTAATGCTCACCCGTACGCTGACACTAACCCGTGCCCTCACACGTACGCTCACCCTAAATCGTTGTCGTACCCTCACCTGGAACCTAAACCGTCCCCGTCCCCTAACTGTAACCCTAGCCCGAACCCTAACCCTAACTCTTCCCCGAAGCCTTGCTGTCACCCGTCCCCTAATGCTAACCCGTACACTGACACTAACCCATGCCCTCACACGTACGTTCACCCTGAACCGCTTTCGTACCCTCACCTGGACCCTAAACCGTCCCCGTCCCCTAACCTAACCCTAGCCCGAACCCTAACCCTAACCCTTCCCCGAAGCCTTCCCCTCACCCGTCCCCTAATGCTAACCCGTACGCTGACACTAACCCTTGCCCTCACACGGACGCTCACCCTAAACCGTTGTCGTACCCTCACCTGGACCCTAAACCGTCCCCGTCCCCTAACCCTAACCGTAGCCCAAACCCTAACCCTAACCCTTCCCCGAATCCTTACCCTCACCCGTCTCCTAATTTTAACCCGTACGCTGACACTAACCCATGCCCTCATACGTACGCTCACGCTAAACCGTTGTACTACCCTCACCTGGACCCTAAACCGTCCCCGTCTCCTAACCCTAACCGTAGCCCGAACTCTAATCCTAACCCTTCCCCTAAGCCTTCCCCTCACCCGTCCCCTAATGCTAAACCGTACGCTGACAGTAACCCGTGCCCTCGCATGTACGCTCACCCTAAACCGTTGTCCTACCCTCACCTGGGCTCTAAACCGTCCCCGTCACCGTCCTCTAACACTAGACCGAAACCTAACCTTAACCCGTCCCCGAAACCTTCCCCTCACACGTCCCCTAATGCTAAACCGTATGCTTACTCTAACCCGTGCCCTCAAAAGTACGCTCACCCTATACCGTGGTCGTACCCTCACCTGGTCACTAAACCGTCCCCGTCCCCTAAGCCTAACACTTCCCCGAAGCTTTCCCCTCACCCGTCCCCTAATGCTAACCCGTATGCTGATACTAACCTGTGCCCTCACACGTACGCTCACCCTAAACTTTTGTCGTACCCTCACCTGGACCCTAAACTGTCCCCATCCCCTAAACCTAACGCTAGCCCGAACCCTAAACCTAACCCTTCCCCGCAGCCTTACCCTCACCCGTCCCCTAATGGTAATCTGTACGCAGACACTATCCCATGCCCTCACTCCTACGCACACCCTAAACCGTTGTCCTACCCTCACCTGGACCCTATACCGTCCCCGTCCCCTAACCCTAACCCTAGGCCGAACCCTAACCCTAACCCTTCCCCGAAGCCTTACACTCACCCGTCCCATAATGCTAACCCGTACGCTGACACTAACCCGTGCCCTCAAACGTACACTTACCCTAAACCATTGACGTACCCTCACCTGGACCCTAAAACGTCCCCGTACCCTAACCCTAACCCTAGCCCAAACCCTAAACCTAAACCTTCCCCGAAGCCTTCCCCTCACCCGTCCCCTAATGCTAACCAGTACGCTGACACTAAACTGTGCCCTCACACGTACGCTCACCCTAAACGGTAGTCGTACCCTCACCTGGACCCTAAACCGTCCCCATCCCCTAACCCTAACCCTAGCCCGAACCCTAACCCTAACCCTTCCCCGAAGCCTTACCCTCACCAGTCCCCTAAGGTTAAACCGTAGGCTGACACTAACCCGTGCCCTCACACGTACGCTCACCGTAAACCGTTGTAGTACGCTAACCTGGACCCTAAACCGTCCCCATAACCTAACCCTAACCTTAGCCCGAACCCTAACACTTACCCTTCCCCGAAGCCTTCCCCTCACCCGTCCCCTAATTCTAACCCGTATGCTGACACTAACCCGTGCCCTCACACGTACGTTCACCCTAAACCGCTGTCGTACCCTCACCTGGACCCTAAACCGTCCCCGTCCCCTAATCTAACCCTAGCCCGAACCCTAACCGTAACCCTTCCCCAAGCCTTCCCCTCACCCGTCTCATAATGCTAACCCATACACTGACACTAACCCATGCCCTCACACGTACGCACACCCTATACCGTTGTCCTACCCTCACCTGGACCCTAAACCGTCCCCCTCCCCTAACCCTAACCCTAGCCCTAACCCGAACCCTAACCGTTCCCCGAAGCCTTCCCCTCACCCGTCCCCTAATGCTAACCCGTACGCTGACACTAACCCGTGCCCTCACACATACGCTCAACCTAAACCGATGTCGTACCCTCACCTGGACCCTAAACCGTCCCCGTCCCATAACCCTAAGGCTAGCCCGAACCCTAAACCTAACACTTCCCCGAAGCCTTCCCCTCACCCGTCCCGCAATGCTAACCCGTACGCTGACCTTAACCCGTGCCCTCACACGTACCCTCGCCCTAAACCGTTGTCGTACCCTCACCTGGACCCTAAACCGTCCCCGTCCCCTAACCCTAACCCTAGCCCGAACCCTAACCCTAACCCTTCCCCGAAGCCTTCCCCTCACCCGTCCCCTAATGTTAACCCGTATGCTGAAACTAACCCGTGCCCGCACACGTACGCTCACCCGAAACCATTGTCGTACCCTCACCTGAACCCTAAACCGTTCCCGTCCCCTAACCCTAACCCTAGCCCGAAACCTAACCCTAAACCGCTGTCGTACCCTCACCTGGACCCTAAACCGTCCCCATCCCCTAATCTAACCCTAGCCCGAACCCTAACCCTAACCCTTCCATGAGGCCTTCCCCTCACCCGTCCCCTAATGCTAACCCGTATGTTGACTCTAACCCGTAACCTCAGACGTTCGCTAAACGTATACCTTTGTCCTAACCTCACCTGGACCCTAAACCGTCCCCATCTCCTAACTCTAACCCTAGCCCGAACACTAAACCTAAACCTTCCCTGAAGCCTTCCACTCACCCGTCCCCTAATGGTAAGCAGTACGCTGACACTAACCCGTGCCCTCAAAAGTACGCTCACCCAAAACCGTTGTCGGACCCTCACCTGGACCCTAAACCATCCCCGTCCCCTAAACCTAACCCCAGCCCGAAACCTAACCCTAACCCTTCCCCGAAGCCTTACCCTCACCCGTCTCCTAATGCTCACCCATACGCTGACACTAACCCGTGCCCTCACACGTACTCTCACCCTAAACCGTTGTCCTCCCTCATCTGGACCGTAAACCGTCCCCGTCCCCTAACCCTAACCCTAGCCCAAACCCTAACCTTAACACTTTCCCGAAGCCTTCCCCTCACCCGTCCCCTAATGCTAACCCGTACGCTGACACTAACACGTGCCCTCACACGTACGCTCACCCTAAAACGTTGTCGCACCCTCACCTGGACCCTAAAACGTCACCGTCCCCGAACCCTAACCCTAGCCCGAACCCTAACCCTAACCCTTCCCCGAAGCCTTCCAATCAACCGTACCCTAATGCTCACCCGTACACTGACACTAACCCGTGTCCTCACATGTACGCTCACCCTAAACCGTTGTCGTACCCTCACCTGGACCCTAAACCGTCCCCGTCCCCTAATCCTAACCTTAGCCTGAACCCTAACCCTCACCCTTAACCGAAGCCTTCGCCTCACCCACACCTAATGCTAACCCGTACGCTGACACTAACCCGTGCCCTCACACGTACGCTCAACCTAAACCGATGTCGTACCCTCACCTGGACCCTAAACCGTCCCCGTCCCATAACCCTAACGCTAGCCCGAACCCTAAACCTAACACTTCCCCGAAGCCTTCCCCTCACCCGTCCCCTAATGCTAACCCGTACGCTGACCTTAACCCGTGCCCTCACACGTACCCTCACCCTAAACCGTTGTCGTACCCTCACCTGGACCCTAAACCGTCCCCGTCCCCTAACCCTAACCCTAGCCCGAACCCTAACCCTAACCCTTACCCGAAGCCTTCCCATCACCCGATCCCTAATGCTAACCCGTACGCTGACACTAACCCGTGCCCTCACACGTACGCTCACCCTAAACCGGTGTTGTACCCTCACCTGGACCCTAAACCGTCCCCGTACCCTAACCCTAACACTAGCCCGAACCCTAACCGTAACCTTTCCCCGAAGCCTTCCCCTCACACGTCACATAATGCTAACCCGTACGCTGACACTAACATGTGCCCTCACACATTCGCTCACCCTAAACTGTTGTCCTACGCTCACCTGGACCCTAAACTGTCCTCGTTTTCTAACCGTAACCCTAGCCCGAACCCTAACCGTAACCCTTCCCCAAGCCTTCCCCTCACCCGTCCCCTAATGCTAACCCATATACTGACACTAACACATGCCCTCACATGTACACACACCCTGTACCGTTGTCCTACCCTCACATGGACCCTAAACTGTCCCCGTCCCCTAACACTAACCCTAGCCTGAACCCTAAAACTAACCCTTACCCGAAGCCTTACCGTCACCCGTCCACTAATGCTAACCCGTACGCTGACACTAACCCGTGCCCTCACACTTATGCTCACCCTAAATCGTTGTCATACCCTCATCTGGACCCTAAACCGTCCCCGTCCCCTAACCCTAACCCTAGCCCGAAACCTAACCCTATACCTTCCCGGAAGCCTTCCCCTCACCCGTCCCCTAATGCTAACCCGTACGCTGACACTAACCCTTGCATTCACACGTACGCTCACCCTAAACAGTTATCGTACCCTCACTGGACCCTAAACCGTCCCCGTCTCATAACCCTAAACCTAGCCCGAACCCTAAACCTAACCCTTCCCCGAAACCTTCCCCTCACCCGTCCCCTAATGCTAAACCGTACGCTGACACTAACCCGTGTCCTCAGACGTACGCTTAACCTAAACCATTGACGTACCCTCACCTGGACCCTAAACCGTCCCCGTCCCCTAACCCTAACCCTAGCCCAAACCCTAAACCTAACCCTTCCCCGAAGCCTTCCCCTCACCGGTCCCCTAATGCTGACCAGTACGCTGACACTAAACTGTGCCCGCACACGTACGCTCACCCTAAACGGTAGTCGCACCCTCACCTGGACCCTAAACCG
The DNA here is from genome assembly GCF_949774975.1 of Lagenorhynchus albirostris. Lineage (NCBI taxonomy): Eukaryota > Metazoa > Chordata > Mammalia > Artiodactyla > Delphinidae > Lagenorhynchus > Lagenorhynchus albirostris. The sequence goes on along the minus strand of NC_083104.1, from coordinate 80,771,923 downwards.
TCCCCATCCCCTGACCCTAACCCTAGCCCAAACCCTAACCCTAACCCTTCCCCGAAGCCTTACCCTCATCCATCCCCTAAGGTTAAACCGTAGGCTGACACTAACCCGTGCCCTCACACGTACACTCACTGTAAACCGTTGTAGTACGCTAACCTGGACCCTAAACCGTCCCCGTACCCTAACCCTAACCCTAGCCCGAACCCTAACACTTACCCTTCCCCGAAGCCTTACCCTCACCCGTACCCTAATGCTAACCCGTACGCTGACACTAACCCGTGCCCTCACACGTACGCTCACCCTATACCGTTGTCGTACCCTCACCTGGACCCTAAACAGTCCCCGTCCCCTAACCCTAACCCTAGCCCGAACCCTAACCCTAACCCTTCCCTGAAGCCTTACCCTCACCAGTCCCCTAAGGTTAAACCGTAGGCTGACACTAACCCGTGCCCTCACACTTACGCTCACCGTAAACCGTTGTAGTACGCTAACCTGGACCCTAAATCGTCCCCATAACCTAACCCTAACCTTAGCCCGAACCCTAACACTTACCCTTCCCCGAAGCCTTCCCCTCACCCGTCCCCTAATGCTAACCCGTATGCTGACACTAACCCATGCCCTCACACGTACGTTCACCCTAAACCGCTGTCGTACCCTCACCTGGACCCTAAACCGTCCCTGTCCCCTAATCTAACCCTAGCCCGAACCCTAACCGTAACCCTTCCCCAAGCCTTCCCCTCACCCGTCTCATAATGCTAACCCATACACTGACACTAACCCATGCCCTCACACGTACGCACACCCTATACCGTTGTCCTACCCTCACCTGGACCCTAAACCGTCCCCCTCCCCTAACCCTAACCCTAGCCCTAACCCGAACCCTAACCGTTCCCCGAAGCCTTCCCCTCACCCGTCCCCTAATGCTAACCCGTACGCTGACACTAACCCGTGCCCTCACACATACGCTCAACCTAAACCGATGTCGTACCCTCACCTGGACCCTAAACCGTCCCCGTCCCAAAACTCTAAGGCTAGCCCGAACCCTAAACCTAACACTTCCCCGAAGCCTTCCCCTCACCCGTCCCGCAATGCTAACCCGTACGCTGACCTTAACCCGTGCCCTCACACGTACCCTCACCCTAAACCGTTGTCGTACCCTCACCTGGACCCTAAACCGTCCCCGTCCCCTAACCCTAACCCTAGCCCGAACCCTAACCCTAACCCTTCCCCGAAGCCTTCCCCTCACCCGTCCCCTAATGTTAACCCGTATGCTGAAACTAACCCGTGCCCGCACACGTACGCTCACCCGAAACCGTTGTCGTACCCTCACCTGAACCCTAAACCGTTCCCGTCCCCTAACCCTAACCCTAGCCCGAAACCTAACCCTAAACCGCTGTCGTACCCTCACCTGGACCCTAAACCGTCCCCGTCCCCTAATCTAACCCTAGCCCGAACCCTAACCCTAACCCTTCCATGAGGCCTTCCCCTCACCCGTCCCCTAATGCTAACCCGTACGCTGACTCTAACACGTAACCTCAGACGTTCGCTAAACGTATACCTTTGTCCTAACCTCACCTGGACCGTAAACCGTCCCCATCTCCTAACTCTAACCCTAGCCCGAACACTAAACCTAAACCTTCCCTGAAGCCTTACACTCACCCGTCCCCTAATGGTAACCAGTACGCTGACACTAACCCATGCCCTCAAAAGTACGCTCACCCAAAACCGTTGTCGGACCCTCACCTGGACCCTAAACCATCCCCGTCCCCTAAACCTAACCCCAGCCCGAAACCTAACCCTAACCCTTCCCCGAAGCCTTACCCTCACCCGTCTCCTAATGCTAACCCATACGCTGACACTAACCCATGCCCTCACACGTACTCTCACCCTAAACCGTTGTCCTCCCTCATCTGGACCGTAAACCGTCCCCGTCCCCTAACCCTAACCCTAGCCCAAACCCTAACCTTAACACTTTCCCGAAGCCTTCCCCTCACCCGTCCCCTAATGCTAACCCGTACGCTGACACTAACACGTGCCCTCACACGTACGCTCACCCTAAAACGTTGTCGCACCCTCACCTGGACCCTAAAACGTCACCGTCCCCGAACTCTAACCCTAGCCCGAACCCTAACCCTAACCCTTCCCCGAAGCCTTCCAATCAACCGTACCCTAATGCTCACCCGTACACTGACACTAACCCGTGTCCTCACACGTACGCTCACCCTAAACCGTTGTCGTACACTCACCTGGACCCTAAACCGTCCCCGTCCCCTAATCCTAATCTTAGCCTGAACCCTAACCCTCACCCTTAACCGAAGCCTTCGCCTCACCCACACCTAATGCTAACCCGTACGCTGACACTAACCCGTGCCCTCACACGTACGCTCAACCTAAACCGATGTCGTACCCTCACCTGGACCCTAAACCGTCCCCGTCCCATAACCCTAACGCTAGCCCGAACCCTAAACCTAACACTTCCCCGAAGCCTTCCCCGAAGCCTTCCCCTCACCCGTCCCCTAATGCTAACCCGTACGCTGACCTTAACCCGTGCCCTCACACGTACCCTCACCCTAAACCGTTGTCGTACCCTCACCTGGACCCTAAACCGTCCCCGTCCCCTAACCCTAACCCTAGCCCGAACCCTAACCCTAACCCTTACCCGAAGCCTTCCCATCACCCGATCCCTAATGCTAACCCGTACGCTGACACTAACCCGTGCCCTCACACGTACGCTCACCCTAAACCGGTGTTGTACCCTCACCTGGACCCTAAACCGTCCCCGTACCCTAACCCTAACACTAGCCCAAACCCTAACCGTAACCTTTCCCCGAAGCCTTCCCCTCACACGTCACATAATGCTAACCCGTACGCTGACACTAACATGTGCCCTCACACATTCGCTCACCCTAAACTGTTGTCCTACGCTCACCTGGACCCTAAACTGTCCTCGTTTTCTAACCGTAACCCTAGCCCGAACCCTAACCGTAACCCTTCCCCAAGCCTTCCCCTCACCCGTCCCCTAATGCTAACCCATACACTGACACTAACACATGCCCTCACATGTACGCACACCCTGTACCGTTGTCCTACCCTCACATGGACCCTAAACTGTCCCCGTCCCCTAACACTAACCCTAGCCTGAACCCTAAAACTAACCCTTACCCGAAGCCTTACCGTCACCCGTCCACTAATGCTAACCCGTACGCTGACACTAACCCGTGCCCTCACAGTTATGCTCACCCTAAATCGTTGTCATACCCTCATCTGGACCCTAAACCGTCCCCGTCCCCTAACCCTAACCCTAGCCCGAAACCTAACCCTATACCTTCCCGGAAGCCTTCCCCTCACCCGTCCCCTAATGCTAACCCGTACGCTGACACTAACCCTTGCATTCACACGTACGCTCACCCTAAACAGTTATCGTACCCTCACTGGACCCTAAACCGTCCCCGTCCCCTAACCCTAAACCCAGCCCGAACCCTAAACCTAACCCTTCCCCGAAACCTTCCCCTCACCCGTCCCCTAATGCTAAACCGTACGCTGACACTAACCCGTGTCCTCAGACGTACGCTTAACCTAAACCATTGACGTACCCTCACCTGGACCCTAAACCGTCCCCGTCCCCTAACCCTAACCCTAGCCCAAACCCTAAACCTAACCCTTCCCCGAAGCCTTCCCCTCACCCGTCCCCTAATGCTGACCAGTACGCTGACACTAAACTGTGCCCGCACACGTACGCTCACCCTAAACGGTAGTCGTACCCTCACCTGGACCCTAAACCGTCCCCATCCCATGACCCTAACCCTAGCCCAAACCCTAACCCTAACCCTTCCCCGAAGCCTTACCCTCACCCGTACCCTAATGATAACCCGTACGCTGACACTAACCCGTGCCCTCACACGTACGCTCACCCTATACCGTTGTCGTACCCTCACCTGGACCCAAAACCGTCCCCGTACCCTAACCCTAACCCTAGCCCGAACCCTAACACTTACCCTTCCCCGAAGCCTTACCCTCACCCGTCCCCTAATGCTAACCCGTACGCTGACACTAACCCGTGCCCTCACACGTACGCTCACCCTAAACCGTTGTCGTACGCTCACCTGGACCCTAAACCGTCCCCGTTCCCTAACCCTAAACCTAGCCCGAACTCTAACCCTAACCCTTCTCCGAAGCCTTACACTCACCCGTCCCCTAATGCTAACCCATACGCTGACACTAACCAGTGCCCTCACACGTACGCTCGCCCTAAATAGTTGTCCTACGTTCACCTGTACCCTAAACCGTCCCCGTCCCCTAACCCTAACCCTAGCCCGAACCCTAAAACTAACCCTTCCCCGAAGCCTTACCGTCACCCGTCCCCTAATTATAACCCGTACGCTGACACTAACCCGTGCCCGCAGTCCTACGCACACCCTAGACCGTTGTCCTACCCTCACCTGGACCCTTAACCGTCCCCGTCCCCTAACCCTAACCCTAGCCTGAACCCTAAGCCTAACCCTTCCCCGAAGCCTTACCGTCACCCGTCCACTAATGCTCACCCGTACGCTGACACTAACCCGTGCCCTCACACATACGCTCACCCTAAACCGTTGTCGTACCCTCACCTGACCCTAAACCGTCCCCGTCCCCTAACCCTAACCCTAGACCGAACCCTAACCCAATCCCTTCCCGGAAGCCTTCCCCGCACCCGTCCCCTAATGCTAACCCGTACGCTGACACTAAACCGTGCACTCACACGTACGCTCACCGTAAACTGTTGTCGTACCCTCACCTGGACCCTAAACCGTCCCGGTCCCCTAACCGTAACCCTAGCCCGAAACCTAACCCTATAACTTCCCGGAAGCCTTCCCTTCACCCGTCCCCTAATGCTAACCCGTACGCTGACACTAACCCGTGCCCTCACATGTACCCTCACCCTAAACCGTTGTCGTACCCTCACCTGGACCCTAAACCGTCCCCGTCCCCTAACCCTAACCCTAGCCCGAACCCTAACCCTAACCGTTCCCATAAGTCTTCCCCTCACCCGTCCCCTAAAGGTAACCCGTACGCTGACACTAACCCGTGCCCTCAGAAGTACGCTCACCCTAAACCGTTGTCGTACGCTCACCTGGACCCTAAACCGTCCCCTAACCCTAACCCTAGCCCGAAGCCTAAACCTAACCCTTCCGCGAAGCCTTACCCTCACCCTTCCCATAATGGTAAACTGTACGCTGACACTAACCCGTGCCCTCACTCCTACGCACACCCTAAACCGTTGTCCTATCCTCACCTGGACCCTAAACCGTCCCCGTCCCCTAACCCTAACCCTAGGCCGAACCCTAATCGTAACTCTTCCCCGAAGCCTTACCCTCACCCGTCCACTAATGCTATCCCGTACGCTGACACTAACCCATGTCCTCACACGTACGCTCACCCTAAACCGTTGTCGTACCCTCACTGGACACTAAACCGTCCAGTCCCCTAACCCTAAACCTAGCCCGAACCCTAAACCTAACCCTTTCCCGAAGCCTTCCCCTCACCCGTCCCCTAATACTAACCCGTACGCTGACAGTAACTCGTGACCTCACCCGTCCGCTTACACTAAACCATTGACGTACCCTCACCTGGACCCTAAACCGTCCCCGTCCCCTAACCCTAACCCTAGCCCAATCCCTAAACCTAACTCTTCCCCGAAGCCTTCACCTCACACGTCCCCTAATGCTAACCAGTACGCTGACACTAAACTGTGCCCTCACACGTACGCTCACCCTAAACAGTTGTCGTACCCTCACCTGGACCCTAAACTGTCCCCGTCCCCTAACCCTAACCCTAGCCCGAGCCCTAACCCTAACCCTTCCCCGAAGCCTTACCCTCACCAGTCCCCTAAGGTTAACACGTAGGCTGACACTAACCCGTGCCCTCACACGTACGCTCACCGTAAACCGTTGTTGTACACTAACCTGGACCCTAAACCGTCCCCGTACCCTAACCCTAACCCTAGCCCGAACCCTAACCCTAACCTTTCCCCGAAGCATTCCCCTCACCCGTCCCCTAATGCTAACCCGTACGCTGACACTAACCCGTGCCCTCACACGTACACTCAACCTAAACCGTTGTCCTCCCCTCACCTGTACCTTAAACCGTCCCCGTCCCCTAACCCTAACCCTAGCCCGAACTCTAACCCTAACCCTTCCCCGATGCCTTACACTCACCCGTCCCCTAATGCTAACCCATACGCTGACACTAACCCGTGCCCTCACACGTACACTCGCCATGAACAGTTGTCCTACCGTCACCTGGACCCTAAAAAGTCCCCGTGCCCTAACCTTAACCCTAGCTCGAACCCTAAACCTAACACTTCCCCTAAGCCTTACCCTCACCCGTCCCCTACTGATAATCCGTACACTGACACTAACCCGTGCCCGCACTCCTACGCACATCCTAAACCGTTGTCCTACCCTCACCTGGACCCTAAACTGTCCCCGTCCCCTAACACTAACCCTAGCCTGAACCCTAAACCTAACCCTTACCCGAAGCCTTACCGTCACCCGTCCACTAATGCTAACCCTTACGCTGACACTAACCCGTGCCCTCACACGTACGCTCACCCTAAATCGTTGTCGTACCCTCACCTGGACCCTAAACCGTCCCCGTCCCCTAACCCTAACCCTAGCCCGAACCCTACCCTTAACACTTCCCCGAAGCCTTCCCCTCACCCGTCACCTAATGCTAACCCGTACGCTGACACTAACCCGTGCCCTCACACGTACGTTCACCCTACACCGTTGTCGTACCCTCACCTGGACCCTAAACCGTCCCCGTCCCCTAACCCTAACCCTAGCTCAAACCCTAACACTTCCCCTAAGCCTGACCCTCACCCGTCCCCTAATCCTAACCCGTACGCTAACACTAACCTGCGCCCTCACATGTACGCTCCCCCTGAACTGTTGTTGTACCCTCACATTGACCCTAAACCGTCCCCGTCCCCTAACCCTAACCCTAGCCTGAACCCTAACCCTAACCCTTCCCTGAAGCCTGACCCTCACCCGTCCCCTAATCCTAACCCGTACGCTAACACTAACCCCCGCCCTCACACGTACGCTCCCCCAAAGCGTTGTCGTACCCTCACCTGGACCCGAAACCGTCTCCGTCCCCTAACCCTAACCCTAGCGAGAACCCTAACCCTAACCCTTCCCCGAAGCCTGACCCTCACCCGTCCCCTAATCCTAACCCGTACGCTAACACTAACCCGTGCCCTCACACGTACGCTCCCCCTAAAGCGTTGTCGTACCCTCACCTGGACCCTAAGCCGTCCCCGTCCCCTAACACTAACCCTAGCCCGAAACCTAGCCCTAAACCTTCCCCGAAGCCTGACCCTCACCCGTCCCCTAATCCTAACCCGTATGCTAACACTAACCCGCGCCCTCACACGTACGCTCCCCCTAAAGCATTGTCGTACCCTCACCTGTACCCTAAACCGTCACCTAACCCTAACCCTAGCCCGAACCCTAACCCTAACCCTAACCCTAACCCTAACCCTAACCCTAACCCTAACCTTCCCCGTCCCCTAATCCTAACCCTAGCCCGAACCCTAACCGCAACACTTCCCCGAAGCCTGACCCTCACCCGTCCCCTAATCCTAACCCGTACGCTAACACTAACCCACGCCCTCGCACGTACGCTCCCCCTAAAGCGTTGTCGTACCCTTACCAGGACTCTAAACCCTCCCCGTCCCGTAATAGTAACCCTAGCCCGAACCCTAACCCTAAGACTTCCCGAAAGCCTGACACTCACCCGTCCCCTAATCCTAACCCATACGCTAACACTAACCCGCGTGCTCACACGTACGCTCCCCCTAAATCGTTGTCGAACCCTCACCTGGACCCTAAGCCGTCCCCGTCCCTTAACCCTAACACTTCCCCGAAGCCAGACACTCACCCGTCCCCTAATCCTAACCCGTACGCTAACACTAACCCGCGCCCTCACACATACGCTCCCCTGAAAGCGTTGTCGTACCCTCACCTGGACCCTAAGCCGTCCCCGTCCCCTAACCCTAACCCTAGCCCGAACCCTAACCCTAAACCTTCCCCGAAGCCTGACCCTCAGCCGTCCCCTAATCCCAACCCGTACGCTAACACTAACCCGCGCCCTCACACTTACGCATCCCCTAAAGCGTTGTCGTACCCTCACCTGGACCCTAAACCGTCCCCGTCCCCTAACCCTAACCCTAGCCCGAACCCTAACCCTAACCCTTACTCGAAGCCTGACTCTCACCCGTCCCCTAATCCTAACCCGTACGCTAACACTAACCCACGCCCTCACACGTACGCTCCCCCTCAAGCGTTGTCGTACCCTCACCTGGACCCTAAACACTCCCCGTCCCCTAACCCTAACCCTAGCCAGAACCCTAACCCTAACCCTTCCCCGAAGCCTGACCCTCAACCGTCCCCTAATCCTAACCCGTACACTAACACTAAACCGCGCCCTCACACGTACGCTCCCCCTAAAGCATTGTCGTACCCTCACCTGGACCCTAAACCGTCCCCGTCCCCGTCCCCTAACCCTAGCCCGAACCCTATCCCTAACCCTTCCCCGAAGCCTGACCCTCACCCGTCCCCTAATCCGTATGCTAACACTAACCCGCGCCCTCACACGTACGCTCCCCCTAAAGCGTTGTCGTACCCTCACCTGGACGCTAAACCCTCCCCGTCCCCTAACCCTAGCCCGAACCCTAACCCTAAACCTTCCCTGAAGCCTGACCCTCACCCTTCCCCTAATCCTAACCCGTATGCTAACACTAACACGCGCCCTCACACGTACGCTCCGCCTAAAGCGTTGTCGTACTCTCACCTGGACCCTAAACCCTCCCCGTCCCCTCTAACCCTAGCCCGAACCCTAACCCTAACCTTTCCCCGAAGCCTGACCCTCTCCCGTCCCCTAATCCTAACCCGTACGCTAACACTAAACCGCGCCCTCACACGTACGCTCCCCCTAAAGCGTTGTCGTACCCTCACCTGGACCCTAAACCGTCCCCGTCCCCTAAACCTAACCCTAGCCCGAACCCTAACCCTAACCCTTCCCCGAAGCCTGACACTCACCCGTCCCTTAATCCTAACCCGTATGCTAACACTAACCCACGCCCTCACACGTACGCTCCCCCTAAAGCGTTGTCGTACCCTCACCTGGACCCTAAACCGTCCCCGCCCCCTATCCCTAACGCTAGCCGAAACCCTAACCCTAACCCTTCCCCGAAGCCTGACCCTCACCCGTCACCTAATCCTAACCCGTACGCTAACACTAACCCGCGCCCTCACACGTACGCTCCCCCTAAAGCGTTGTCGTACCCTCACCTGGACCCTAAACCCTCCCCGTCCCCTAAGCCTAACCCTAGCCCGAACCCTAACCCTAACCCTTCCCCGAAGCCTGACCCTTACCCGTCCCCTAATCCTAACCCGTACGCTAACACTAACCCGCGCCCTCACACGTACGCTCCCCTAAAGCGTTGTCGTACCCTCACCTGGACCCTAAACCCTCCCCGTCCCCTAACCCTAACCCTAGCCCGAACCCTAACCCTAACCCTTCCCCGAAGCCTGACCCTCACCCGTCCCCTAATCCTAACCCGTACGCTAACACTAACCCGTGCCCTAACACGTACGCTCCCCCTATAGCGTTGTCGTACCCTCACCTGGACCCTAAACCCTCCCCGTCCCCTAATCCTAACCCTTTCCGAACCCTAACCCTAACCCTTTCCGAAGCCTGACTCTCACCCATCACCTAATCCTAACCCGTACGTTAACACTAACCCGCGCCCTCACACGTACGCTCCACCTAAAGCATTGTCGTACCCTCACCTGGACCCTAACCCGTCACCGTCCCCTAACAATAACCCTAGCCCGAAACCTAACCCTAACCCTTCCCCGAAGCCTGACACTCACACGTCCCCTAATCCTAACCCGTACGCTAACACTAACGCGCGCCCTCACACGTACGTTCCCCCTAAAGCGTTGTCGTACACTCACCTGGACCCTAAACAGTCCGCGTCCCCTAACCCTAACCCTAGCCCGAACCCTAACCCTAATCCTTCCCCGAAGCCTGACCCTCACTCGTCCCCTAATCCTAACCCGTACGCTAACACTAACCCGCGCCCTCACACGTACGCTCCCCCTAAAGCGTTGTCGTACCCTCACCTGGACCGTAAGACGTCCCCGTCCCCTAACCCTAACCCTAGCCCGAACCCTAACCCTAACCCTAACCCTTCCCCGAAGCCTGACCCTCACCCGTCCCCTTATCCTAACCCGTACGCTAACACTAACCCGCGCCCTCACACATATGCTCCCCCTAAAGGATTGTCGTAACCTCACCTGGACCCTAAACCGTCCCCGTCCTCTAACCCTATCCCTAGCCCGAACCCTGACCCTAACACTTCCCTGAAGCCTGACCCTCACCCGTCCCCTCATCCTAACCCGTACTCTAAGACTAACCCGCGCCCTCACACGTTCGCTCCCCCTAAAGCGTTGTCGTACCCTCACCTGGACCCTAAACTCTCCCCGTCCCCTAACCCTAACCCTAGGCCGAACCCTAACCCTAACCCTAACCCTTCCCCGAAGCCTACCCTCACCCGTCCCCTAATCCTAACCCGTACACTAACACTAACCCGCGCCCTCACACGTACGCTCCCACTAAAGCGTTGTCGTACCCTCACCTGGACCCTAATCCGTCCCCATCCCCTAACACTAACCCTAGCCCGAACCCTAACCCTAACCCTTCCCCGAAGCCTGACCCTCACCCGTCCCGTAATCCTAAACCGTACGCTAACACTAACCCGTGCCCTCACACGTACGCTCCCCCTAAAGCGTTGTCGTACACTCGCCTGTACCCTAAACCCTCCCCGTCCATTAACCCTAACCCTAGCCCGAACCCAAATCTAACCCTTCCCCGAAGCCTGACCCTCACCCGTCCCGTAATCCTAACCCGTACGCTAACACTAACCCGTGCCCTCACACGTACGCTCCCCCTAAAGCGTTGTCGTACCCTCACCTGGACCCTAAGACGTCCCCGTCCCCTAACAATAAACCTAGCCCGAACCCTAACCCTAACACTTCTCCGAAGCCTGACCCTCACCCGTCCCCTAATCCTAACCGGTAGGCTAACACTAACCCACGCCCTCACACGTACGCTTCCCCTAAAGCGTTGTCGTACCCTCACCTGGACCCTAAACCGTCCCCATCCCATTACCCTAACCCTAGCCCGAACCCTAACCCTAACGCTTCCGCAAATCCTGAACCTCACCCATCCCCTAATCCTAACCCGTATGCTAACACTAACGCGAACCCTCACACGTACTCTCCCCCTAAAGCGTTGTCGTACCCTCACCTGAACCCTAAATCCTCCCCGTCCCCTAACCCTATCCCTAGCCCGAACCCTAACCCTAACCCTTCCCCGAAGCCTGACCCTCACCCGTCCCCTAATCCTAACCCGTACGCTAACTCTAACCTGCGCCCTCACACGTACGCTCCCCCTAAAGCGTTGTCGTACCCTCACCTGAACCCTAAGCCGTCCCCGTCCCCTAAACCTAACCCTAGCCCGAACCCTAACCCTAACCCTTCCCCGAAGCCTGACCCTCACCCGTCCCCTAATCCTAACCCGTACGCTAACACTAAACCGCGCCCTCACACATACGCTCCCCCTAAAGTGTTGTCGTACCCTCACCTGCACCCTAAACCGTCCCTGTCCCCTAACCCTAACCCTAGCCTGAACCCTAACCCTAACCCTTCCCCGAAACCTGACCCTCACCCGTCCCCTAATCCTAACCTGTACGCTAACACTAACCCGCGCCCTCACACGTACGCTCCCCCTAAAGCGTTGTCGTACCCTCACCTGGACCTTAAACCGTCCCCATCCCCTAACCCTAACCCTCGCCCGAACCGTAACCCTAACACTTCCCCGCAGCCTGACCCTCACCCGTCCCCTAATCCTAACCCGTACGCTAACACAAACCTGCGCCCTCACACGTACGCTCCCCCTAAAGCGTTGTCGTACTCTCACCTGTACCCTAAACCCTCCCCGTCCCCTAACCCTAACCCTAGCCCGAACCCTAACCCTAACCCTTCCCCAAAGCCTGACCCTCACCCGTCCCCTAATCCTAACCCGTACGCTAACACTAACCCGCACCCTCACATGTACGCTCCCTCTAAAGCGTTGTCGTACCCTCACCTGGACCCTAAACCCTCCCGTCCCCAAATCCTAACCCTAGCCCGAACCCTAACCCTAACCCTTCCCCGAAGCCTGACCCTCACCCGTCCCCTAATTCTAACCCGTACGCTAACACTAACCCGCACCCTCACACGTACGCTCCCCCTAAAGCGTTGTCGTGCCCTCACCTGGACCCTAAACCCTCCCCGTCCCCTAACCCTAACCCTAGCCCGAACCCTAACCCTAACCCTTCCCGAAGCCTGACCCTCACCCGTCCTCTAATCCTAACCCGTACGCTAACACTAACCCGCGCCCTCACACGTACGCTCCCCCTAAAGCGTTGTCGTACCCTCACCTGGACCCTAAGACGTCCCCGTCCCCTAACCCTAACCCTAGCCCGAACCCTAACCCTAACCCTAACCCTTCCCCGAAGCTTGATCCTCACCCGTCCCCTTATCCTAACCCGTACGCTAACACTAACCCGCGCCCTCACACGTACGCTCCCCGTAAAGCATTGTCGTATCCTCACCTGGACCCTAAACCGTCCCCGTCCCCTAACCCTAACCCTAGCCCGAACCCTAACCCTAACCCTTCCCCGAAGCCTGACCCTCACCCGTCCCCTCATCTTAACCCGTACGCTAACACTAACCCACTCCCTCAAACCTACGCTCCCCCTAAAGCGTTGTCGTACCCTCACCTGGACCCTAAACCGTCCCCGTCCACTAACCCTAACCCTAGCCCGAACCCTAACCCTAATCCTTCCCCGAAGCCTGACCCTCACCCGTCCCCTAATCCTAACCCGTACGCTAACACTAACCCGCGCCCTCACACGTACGCTCCCCCTAAAGCGTTGTCGTTCCCTCACCTGGACCCTAAACCCTCCCCGTCCCCTAACCCTAACCCTAGCCCGTACCCTAACCCTAACCCTTCCCCGAAGCCTGACCCTCCTCCGTCCCCTAATGCTAAACCGTACATTAACACTAACCCGCGCCCTCACGCGAACGCTCCCCCTAAAACTTTGTCGTACCCTCCCCTGGACCCTAAACCCTCCCCGTCCCCTAACCCTAACCCTAGCCCAAACCCTAAACCTAACCATAACCCTTCCCCGAAGACTGACCCTCACCCGTCCCCTTATCCTAACCCGTACGCTAACACTGACCCGCGCCCTCACACGTACGCTCCCCCTAAAGGATTGTCGTAACCTCACCTGGACCCTAAACCGTCCTCGTCCCCTAACCCTAACCCTAACCCAAACCCTAACCCTAACCCTTCTCCGAAGCCTGACCCTCACCCGTCCCCTCATCCTAACCCGTACACTAACACTAACCCGCGCCCTCACACGTACACTCCCCCTAAAGCGTTGTCGTACCCTCACCTGGACCCTAAACCCTCCCCGTCCCCTAACCCTAACCCTAGCCCGAACCCTAACCCTAACACTTCCCCGAAGCCTGACCCTCACCCGTCCCCTAATCCTAAACCATACGCTAACACTAACCAACGCCCTCACACGTACGCTTCCCCTAAAGCGTTATCGTACCCTCACCTGGACCCTAAACCGTCCCCGTCCCCTAACCCTAACCCTAGCCCGAACCCTAACCCTAACCCTTCCCCGAAGCCTGACCCTCACCCGTACCGTAATCCTAACCCGTACGCTAACACTAACCCGCACCCTCACACGTACGCTCCCCCTAAAGTGTTGTCGTACCCTCACCTGGACCCTAAACCCTCCCGTCCCCTAACCCTAACCCTAGCCCGAACCCTAACCCTAACCCTTCCCGAAGCCTGACCCTCACCCGTCCCCTAATCCTAACCCGTTCGCTAACACTAACACGCGCCCTCACACGTACGCTCCCCCTAAAGCGTTGTCGTACCCTCACCTGGACCCTAAGACGTCCCCGTCCCCTAACCCTAACCCTAGCCCGAACACTAACCCTAACCCTTACCCTTCCCCGAAGCCTGACCCTCACCCGTCCCCTTATCCTAACCTGTACGCTAACACTAACCTGCGCCCTCACACGTACGCTCCCCCTAAAGCGTTGTCGTACCCTCACCTGGACCCTAAACCCTCCCCATCCCCTAACGCTAACCCTAGTCCGAACACTAACCCTAACCCTTCCCCGAAGCCTGACCTTCACCCGTCCCCTAATCCTAACCCGTACGCTAACACTAACCCGTGCCCTCACACGTACGCTCCCCCTAAAGCGTTGTTGTACCCTCACCTGGACCCGAAGCCGTCCCTGTCCCCTAAACCTAACACTAGCCCAAACCCTAACCCTTCCCCGAAGCCTGACCCTCACCCGTCCCCGAATCCTACCCGTACGCTAACACTAACCCGCGCCCTCACACGTACGCTCCCCCTAAAGCGTTGTCGTACCCTCACCTGGACCCTAAACTGTCCCCGTCCCCTAACCCTAACCCTAGCCCGAACCCTAACCCTAACCCTTCCCCGAAGCCTGACCCTCACCCGTACCGTAATCCTAACCCGTACGCTAACACTAACCCGCACCCTCACACGTACGCTCCCCCTAAAGTGTTGTCGTACCCTCACCTGCACCCTAAACCCTCCCGTCCCCTAACCCTAACCCTAGCCCGAACCCTAACCCTAACCCTTCCCCGAAGCCTGACCCTCACCCGTCCCCTAATCCTAAACCGTACGCTAACACTAACCAACGCCCTCACACGTACGCTCCCCCTAAAGCGTTGTCGTACCCTCACGTGGAACCTAAACCGTCCCCGTCCCCTAACCCTAACCCTAGCCCGAACCCTAACCCTAACCCTTCCCCGAAGCCTGACCCTCACCCGTACCGTAATCCTAAGCCGTACGCTAACACTAACCCACGCCCTCACACGTACGCTCCACCTAAAACGTTGTCGTACCCTCACCTGGACCCTAAACCCTCCCCGTCCCCTAACCCTCACCCTAGCCTGAACCCTAACCCTAAGCCTTCCCCGAAGCCTGACCCTCACCCGTCCCCTAATCCTAACCCGTACGCTAACACTAACCCGCGCCCTCACACGTACGCTCCCCCTAAAGCATTGTCGTACCCTCACCTGGACCCTAAACCCTCCCCGTCCCCTAACCCTAAGCCTAGACCGAACCCTAACCCTAACCCTTCCCCGAAGCCTGACCCTCCTCCGTCCCCTAATCCTAAACCGTACATTAACATTAACCCGCGCCCTCACACGTACGCTCCCCCTAAAACGTTGTCGTACCCTCACCTGGACCCTAAACCCTCCCCGTCCCCTAACCCTAACCCTAGCCCGAACCCTAACCCTAAACCTTCCCCGAAGCCTGACCATCACACGTCCCCTAATCCTAACCTGTACGCTAACACTAACCCGCGCCCTCACACGTACGCTTCCCGTAAAGCGTTGTCGTACCCTCACCTGCACCCTAAACCCTCCCCGTCCCCTAACACTAACCCTAGCCCGAACCCTAACCCTAACCCTTCCCCGAAGCCTGACCCTCACCCGTCCCCTAATCCTAAACCGTACGTTAACACTAACCAGCGCCCTCACACGTACGCTCCCCCTAAAGCGTGGTCGTACCCTCACCTGGACCCTAAACCCTCCCCGTCCCCTATCCCTAACCCTAGCCCGAACCCTAACCCTAACCCTTCCCCGAAGCCTGACCCTCACCCGTCCCCTAATACTAACCCGTACGCTAACACTAACCCGCGCCCTCACACGTACGCTCCCCCTAAAGCATTGTCGTACCTTCACCTGGACCCTAAACCGTCCCCGTCCCCTAACCCTAACCCTAGCCCGAACCCTAACCCTAACCCTTCCCCGATGCCTGACGCTCACCCTTCCCCTAAACCTAACCCGTACGCTAACACTAACCCGCGCCCTCACACGTACGCTCCCCCTAAAGCGTTGTCGTACCCTCACCAGGACCCTAAACACTCCCCGTCCCCTAACCCTAACCCTAGCCCGAACCCTAACCCTAACCCTTCTCCGAAGCCTGACCCTCACCCGTCCCCTAATCCTAACCGGTAGGCTAACACTAACCCACGCCCTCACACGTACGCTTCCCCTAAAGCGTTGTCGTACCCTTACCTGGAGCCTAAACCATCCCCGTCCCATTACCCTAACCCTAGCCCGAACCCTAACCCTAACGCTTCCCCGAATCCTGAACCTCACCCATCCCCTAATCCTAACCAGTATGCTAACACTAACGCGCGCCCTGACACGTACTCTCCCCCTAAAGCGTTGTCGTACCCTCACCTGGACCCTAAATACTCCCCGTCCCCTAACCCTATCCCTAGTCCGAACCCTAACCCTAACCCTTCCCCGAAGCCTGACCCTCACCCGTCCCCTTATCCTAACCCGTACGCTAACACTGACCCGCGCCCTCACACGTACGCTCCCCCTAAAGCATTGTCGTAACCTCACCTGGACCCTAAACCGTCCCCGTCCCCGTCCCCTAACCCTAGCCCGAACCCTAACCCTAACCCTTCCCCAAAGCCTGACCCTCACCCGTCCCCTGATCCTAACCCGTACGCTAACACTCACCCATGCCCTCACGCGTCCGCTCCCCCTAAAGCGTTGTCGTGCCCTCACCTGGACCCTAAACCCTCCCCGTCCCCTAACCCTAACCCTAGCCCGAACCCTAACCCTAAACCTTCCCGAAGCCTGACCCTCACCCGTCCCCTAATCCTAACCCGTACGCTAACACTAACCCGCGCCCTCACACGTACGCTCCCCCTAAAGCGTTGTCGTACCCTCACCTGGACCCTAAGACGTCCCCGTCCCCTAACCCTAACCCTAGCCCGAACCCTAACCCTAACCCTAACCCTTCCCCGAATCCTGACCCTCACCCGTCCCCTTATCCTAACCCGTACGCTAACACTAACCCGCGCCCTCACACGTATGCTCCCCATAAAGCATTGTCGTAACCTCACCTGGACCCTAAACCGTCCCCGTCCCCTAACCCTAACCCTAGCCCGAACCCTAACCCTAACCCTTCCCCGAAGCCTGACCCTCACCCGTCCCCTAATCCTAAACCGTACGCTAACACTAACCCGCGCCCTCACACGTACGCTCCCCCTAAAGCGTTGTCGTGCCGTCACCTGGACCCTAAACCCTCCCAGTACCCTAACCCTAACCCTAGCCCGAGCCCTAACCCTAACCCTTCCCGAAGCCTGATCCTCACCCATCCCCTAATCCTAAACTGTACGTTAACACTAACCCGCGCCCTAACACGTACGCTCCCCCTAAAGCGTTGTCGTACCCTCACCTGGACCCTAAACCGTCTCCGTCCCCTAACCCTAACTCTAGCCCGAACCCTAACCCTAACCCTTCCCCGAAGCCTGACCCTCACCCGTCCCCTAATCCTAACCCGTACGCTAACACTAACCCGCGCCCTCACACGTACGCTCCCCCTAAAGCGTTGTCGTACCCTCACCTGGACCCTAAGCCGACCCCGTCCCCTAAACCTAACCCTAGCCCGAACCCTAACCCTAACCCTAACCCTCCCCGTCCCCTAACGCTAACCCTAGTCCGAACACTAACCCTAACCCTTCCCCGAAGCCTGACCTTCACCCGTCCCCTAATCCTAACCCGTACGCTAACACTAACCCGTGCCCTCACACGTACGCTCCCCCTAAAGCGTTGTTGTACCCTCACCTGGACCTGAAGCTGTCCCTGTCCCCTAAACCTAACCCTAGCCCAAACCCTAACCCTTCCCCGAAGCCTGACCCTCACCCGTCCCCTAATCCTACCCGTACGCTAACACTAACCCGCGCCCTTACACGTACGCTCCCCCTAAAGCGTTGTCGTACCCTCACCTGGACCCTAAACTGTCCCCGTCCCCTAACCCTAACCCTAGCCCGAACCCTAACCCTAACCCTTCCCCGAAGCCTGACCCTCACCCGTACCGTAATCCTAACCCGTACGCTAACACTAACACGCACCCTCACACGTACGCTCCCCCTAAAGTGTTGTCGTACCCTCACCTGGACCCTAAACCCTCCCGTCCCCTAACCCTAACCCTAGCCCGAACCCTAACCCTAACCCTTCCCCGAAGCCTGACCCTCACCCGTCCCCTAATCCTAAACCGTACGCTAACACTAACCAACGCCCTCACACGTACGCTCCCCGTAAAGCGTTGTCGTACCCTCACCTGGACCCTAAACCGTCCCCGTCCCCTAACCCTAACCCTAGCCCGAACCCTAACCCTAACCCTTCCCCGAAGCCTGACCCTCACCCGTACCGTAATCCTAACCCGTACGCTAACACTAACACGCACCCTCACACGTACGCTCCACCTAAAGCGTTGTCGTACCCTCACCTGGACCCTAAACCCTCCCGTCCCCTAACCCTAACCCTAGCCCGAACCCTAACCCTAACACTTCCCCGAAGCCTGACCCTCACCCGTCCCCTAATCCTAACCCGTACACTAACACTAACCCGCGCCCTCACACGTACGCTCCCCCTAAAGCGTTGTCGTACCCTCACCTGGACCCTAAACCGTCCCCGTCCCCTAACACTAACCCTAGCCCGAACCCTAACCCTAACCCTTCCCCGAATCCTGACCCTCACCCGTCCCCTAATCCTAACCCGTACGCTAACACTAACCCACGCCCTCACACGTACCCTCCACCTAAAACGTTGTCGTACCCTCACCTGGACCCTAAACCCTCCCCGTCCCCTAACCCTCACCCCAGCCTGAACCCTAACCCTAAGCCTTCTCCGAAGCCTGACCCTCACCCGTCCCCTAATCCTAACCCGTACGCTAACACTAACCCGCGCCCTCACACGTACGCTCCCCCTAAAGCGTTGTCGTACCCTCACCTGGACCCTAAACCCTCCCCGTCCCCTAACCCTAACCCTAGACCGAACCCTAACCCTAACCCTTCCCCGAAGCCTGACCCTCCTCCGTCCCCTAATCCTAAACCGTACGTTAACATTAACCCGCGCCCTCACACGTACGCTCCCCCTAAAACGTTGTCGTACCCTCACCTGGACCCTAAACCCTCCCCGTCCCCTAACCCTAACCCTAGCCCGAACCCTAACCCTAAACCTTCCCCGAAGCCTGACCATCACACGTCCCCTAATCCTAACCCATACGCTAACACTAACCCGCGCCCTCACACGTACACACCCCCTAAAGCATTGACGTACCTTCACCTGGACCCTAAACCGTCCCCGTCCCCTAACCCTAACCCTAGCCGGAACCCTAAACCTAACCCTTCCCCGAAGCCTGACCCTCACCTGTCCCCTAATCCTAACACGTACCCTAATACTAACCCGCGCCCTCACACGTACGCTCCCCTTAAAGCGTTGTCGTACCCTCACCTGGACCCTAAGACATCCCCGTCCCCTAACCCTAACCCTAGCCCAAACCCTAACCCTAACCCTAACCCTTCCCCGAAGCCTGACCCTCACCCGTCCCCTTATCCTAACCCGTACGCTAACACTAACCCGCGCCCTCACACGTACGCTCCCCCTAAAGGATTGTCGTAACCTCACCTGGACCCTAAACCGTCCCCGTCCCCTAACCCTAACCCTAACCCAAACCCTAACCCTAACCCTTCTCCGAAGCCTAACCCTCACCCGTCCCCTCATCCTAACCCGTACACTAACACTAACCCGCGCCCTCACACGTACACTCCCCCTAAAGCGTTGTCGTACCCTCACCTGGACCCTAAACCCTCCCCGGCCCCTAACCCTAACCTTAGCCCGAACCCTAACCCTAACACTTCCCCAAATCCTGAACCTCACCCATCCCCTAATCCTAACCCGTATGCTAACACTAACGCGCGCCCTCACACGTATTCACCCCCTAAAGCGTTGTCGTACCCTCACCTGGACCCTATACACTCCCCGTCCCCTAACCCTAACCCTAGCCCGAACCATAACCCTAACCCTTCCCCTAAGCCTGATCGTCACCCGTCCCCTAATCCTAAACCGTACGGTAACACTAACCTGCGCCCTCACACGTACGCTCCCCCTAAAGCGTTGTCGTACCCTCACCTGGACCCTAAACCGTCCCCGTCCCCTAACCCTAACCCTAGCCCAAACCCTAACCCTAACCCTTCCCCGAAGCCTGACCCTCACCCGTCCCCTAATCCTAAACCGTACGTTAACACTAACCCGCGCCCTGACACGTACGCTCACCCTAAAGCGTTGTCGTACCCTCATCTGGACCTTAAACCGTCCCCGTCCCCTAACCCTAACCCTAGCCCGAAACCTAACCCTAACCCTTCCCCGAAGCCTGACCCTCACCCGTCCCCTAATCCTAACCCGAACGCTAACACTAACACGCGCCCTCACACGTACGCTCCCCCTAAAGCGTTCTCGTACCCTCACCTGGACCCTAAACCCTCCCCGTCCCCTAACCCTTACCCTAGGCGAACCCTAACCCTAACCCTTCCCCGAAGCCTGACCCTCACCCGTCCCCTAATCCTAACCCGTACGCTAACACTAACCCGCGCCCTCACACGTACGCTCCCCCTAAAGCGTTGTCGTACCCTCACCTGGACCCTAAGCCGACCCCGTCCCCTAAACCTAACCCTAGCCCGAGCCCTAAACCTAACACTTCCCCGAAGCCTGACCCTCACCCGTCCTCTAATCCTAACCCGTGCGCTAACACTAACCCGGGCCCTCACACGTACGCTCCCCCTAAAGCTTTGTCGTACCCTCACCTGGACCCTAAACCCTCCCCGTCCCCTAACTAACCCTAGCCCGAACCCTAACCCTAACACTTCCCCGAAGCCTGACCCTCACCCATACCGTAATTCTAACCCGTACGCTAACACTAACCTACACCCTCACACGTACGCTCCCCCTAAAGTGTTGTCGTACCCTCACCTGGACCCTAACACTGCCGTCCCCTAACCCTAACCCTAGCCCGAACCCTAACCCTAACCCTTCCCCGAAGCCTGACCCTCACCCGTCCCCTAATCCTAACCCGTACGCTAACACTAACCCACGTCCTCACACGTACGCTCCCCCTAAAGCGTTGTCGTACCCTCACCTGGACCCTAAACCCTCCCCGTCCCCTAACCCTAACCCTAGCCCGAACACTAACCCTAACCCTTCCCCGAAGCCTGACCTTCACCCGTCCCCTAATCCTAACTCGTACGCTAACACTAACCCGCGCCCTCACACGTACGCTCCCCCTAAAGCGTTGTTGTACCCTCACCTGGACCCGAAGCCGTCCCCGTCCCCTAAACCTAACCCTAGCCTGAAACCTAACCCTTCCCCGAAGCCTGACCCTCACCCGTACCCTAATCCTAACCCGTACGCTAACACTAACCCGCGCCCTCACACGTACGCTCCCCCTAAAGCGTTGTCGTACCCTCACCTGGACCCTAAACCCTCCCGTTCCCTAACCCTAACCCTAGCCCGAACCCTAACCCTAACAATTCCCCGAAGCCTGACCCTCACCCGTCCCCTAATCCTAACCCGTACACTAACACTAACCCGCGCCCTCACACGTACGCTCCCCCTAAAGCGTTGTCGTACCCTCACCTGGACCCTAAACCGTCCCCGTCCCCTAACACTAACCCTAGCCTAAACCCTAACCCTAACCCTTCCCCGAAGCCTGACCCTCACCCGTCCCCTAATCCTAACCCGTACGCTAACACTAACCCACGCCCTCACACATACGCTCCCCCTAAAGAGTTGTCGTACCCTCACCTGGACCCTAAACCCTCCCCATCCCCTAACCCTCACCCTAGCCTGAACCCTAACCCTAAGCCTTCCCCGAAGCCTGACCCTCACCCGTCCCCTAATCCTAACCCGTACGCAAACACTAACCCGCGCCCTCACACGTACGCTCCCCCTAAAGCATTGTCGTACCCTCACCTGGACCCTAAACCCTCCCCGTCCCGTAACCCTAGCCCTAGCCCGAACCCTAACCCTAACCCTTCCCCGTAGCCTGACCCTCCTCCGTCCCCTAATCCTAAACCGTACGTTAACACTAACCCGCGCCCTCACACGTACGCTCCCCCTAAAACGTTGTCGTACCCTCACCTGGACCCTAAACCCTCCCCGTCCCATAACCCTAACCCTAGCCCGAACCCTAACCCTAACCCTTCCCCGAAGCCTGACCATCACACGTCCCCTAATCCTAACCCATACTCTAACACTAACCTGCGCCCTCATACGTACACTCCCCCTAAAGCATTGACGTACCTTCACCTGGACCCTAAACCGTCCCCGTCCCCTAACACTAACCCTAGCCTGAACCCTAACCCTAACCCTTCCCCGAAGCCTGACCCTCACCTGTCCCCTAATCCTAACACGTACGCTAACACTAACCCGCGCCCTCACACGTACGCTCCCCTTAAAGCGTTGTCGTACCCTCACCTGGACCCTAAGACGTCCCCGTCCCCTAACCCTAACCCTAGCCCAAACCCTAACCCTAACCCTAACCCTAACCCTTCCCCGAAGCCTGACCCTCACCCGTCCCCTTATCCTAACCCGTACGCTAACACTAACCCGCGCCCTCACACGTACGCTCCCCCTAAAGGATTGTCGTAACCTCACCTGGACCCTAAACCGTCCCCGTCCCCTAAACCTAACCCTAACCCAAACCCTAACCCTAACCCTTCTCCGAAGCCTGACCCTCACCCGTCCCCTCATCCTAACCCGTACACTAACACTAACCCGCACCCTCACACGTACACTCCCCCTAAAGCGTTGTCGTACCCTCACCTGGACCCTAAACCCTCCCCGGCCCCTAACCCTAACCCTAGCCCGAACCCTAACCCTAACCCTTCCCCGAAGCCTGACCCTCACCCGTCCCCTAATCCTAAACCGTACGTTAACACTAACCCGTTCCCTAACACGTACGCTCCCCCTAAAGCGTTGTCGTGCCCTCACCTGGACCCTAAACCGTCTCCGTCCCCTAACCCTAACTCTAGCCCGAACCCTAACCCTAACCCTTCCCCGAAGCCTGACCCTCACCCGTCCCCTAATCCTAACCCGTACGCTAACACTAACCCGCGCCCTCACACGTACGCTCCCCCTAAAGCGTTGTCGTACCCTCAACTGGACCCTAAGCCGACCCCGTCCCCTAAACCTAACCCTAGCCCGAACCCTAACCCTAACCCTTCCCCGAAGCCTGACCGTCACCCGTCCCCTAATCCTAACCCGTGCGCTAACACTAACCCGCGCCCTCACACGTACGCTCCCCCTAAAGCGTTGTCGTACCCTCACCTGGACCCTAAACCCTCCCCGTCGCCTAACCCTAACCCTAGCACGAACCCTAACCCTAACTCTTCCCCGAAGCCTGACCCTCACCCATACCGTAATCCTAACCCATACGCTAACACTAACCTACACCCTCACACGTACGCTCCCCCTAAAGTGTTGTCGTACCCTCACCTGGACCCTAACCCTGCCGTCCCCTAACCCTAACCCTAGCCCGAACCCTAACCCTAACCCTTCCCCGAAGACTGACCCTCACCCGTCACAAAATCCTAACCCGTACGCTAACACTAACCCACGTACTCACACGTACGCTCCCCCTAAAGCGTTGTCGTACCCTCACCTGGACCCTAAACCCTCCCCGTCCCCTAACCCTAACCCTAGCCCGAACACTAACCCTAACCCTTCCCCGAAGCCTGACCTTCACCCGTCCCCTAATCCTAACCCGTACACTAACACTAACCCGCGCCCTCACACGTACGCTCCCCCTAAAGCGTTGTTGTACCCTCACCTGGACCCTAAGACGTCCCCGTCCCCTAACCCTAACCCTAGCCCAAACCCTAACCCTAACCCTAACCCTTCCCCGAAGCCTGACCCTCACCCGTCCCCTTATCCTAACCCGTACGCTAACACTAACCCGCGTCCTCACACGTACGCTCCCCCTAAAGGATTGTCGTAACCTCACCTGGACCCTAAACCGTCCCCGTCCCCTAACCCTAACCGTAAACCAAACCCTAACCCTAACCCTTCTCCGAAGCCTGACCCTCACCCGTCCCCTCATCCTAACCCGTACACTAACACTAACCCGCGCCCTTACACGTACACTCCCCCTAAAGCGTTGTCGTACCCTCACCTGGACCCTAAACCCTCCCCGGCCCCTAACCCTAACCCTAGCCCGAACCCTAACCCTAACGCTTCCCCGAAGCCTGACACTCACCCGTCCCCTAATCCTAAACCGTACGCTAACACTAACCAACGCCCTCACACGTACGCTCCCCCTAAAGCATTGTCGTACCCTCACCTGGACCCTAAACCCTCCCCGTCCCCTAACCCTAACCCTAGCCCGAACCCTAACCCTAACCCTTCCCCGAAGCCTGACCCTCACCCATACCGTAATCCTAACCCGTACGCTAACACTAACCCACACCCTCACACGTACGCTCCCCCTAAAGTGTTGTCGTACCCTCACCTGGACCCTAAACCCTCCCGTCCCCTAACCCTAACCCTAGCCCGAACACTAACCCTAACCCTTCCCGAAGCCTGACCCTCACCCGTCCCCTAATCCTAACCCGTTCGCTAACACTAATACGCGCCCTCACACGTACGCTCCCCCTAAAGCGTTGTCGTACCCTCACCTGGACCCTAAGACGTCCCCGTCCCCTAACCCTAACCCTAGCCCGAACACTAACCCTAACCCTAGCCCTTCCCCGAAGCCTGACCCTCACCCGTCCCCTTATCCTAACCCGTACGCTAACACTAACCTGCGCCCTCACACGTACGCTCCCCCTAAAGCATTGTCGTAACCTCACCTGGACCCTAAACCGTCCCCGTCCCCTAACCCTAACCCTAGCCCGAACCCTAACCCTAACCCTTCCCCGAAGCCTGACCCTCACCAGTACCCTAATCTTAAACCGTACGCTAACACTAACCCGCGCCCTCACACGTACGCTCCCCCTAAAGCGTTGTCGTGCCGTCACCTGGACCCTAAACCCTCCCCGTACCCTAACCCTAACCCTAGCCCGAGCCCTAACCCTAACCCTTCCCGAAGCCTGACCCTAACCCGTCCCCTAATCCTAATCCGTACGGTAACACTAACCGACGCCCTCACACGTACGCTCCCCCTAAAGCTTTGTCGTACCCTCACCTGGACCCTATACACTCCCCGTCCCCTAACCCTAACCCTACCCCGAAACCTAACACTAAACCTTCCCCGAAGCGTGACACTCACCCGTCACCTAATCCTAAACCGTACGGTAACACTAACCCGCGCCCTCACACGTACGCTCCCCCTAAAGCGTTGTCGTACCCTCACCTGGACCCTAAAGCGTCCCCGTCCCCTAACCCTAACCCTAGCCCAAGCCCTAACCCTAACCCTTCCCCGAAGCCTGACCCTCACCCGTCCCCTAATCCTAACCCGTACGCTAACACTAACCCGCGCCCTCACACGTACGCTCCCCCTAAAGCGTTGTCATACCCTCACCTGGACCCTAAACCCTCTCCGTCCCCTAACCGTAACCTTAGCCCGAACCCTAACCCTAACCCTTCCCCGAAGCCTAACCCTCACCCGTCCCCTAATCCTAACCCGTACGTAACACTAACCCACGCCCTCACACATACGCTCCCCCTAAAGCGTTGTCGTACCCTCACCTGGCCCCTATACACTCCCCGTCCCCTACCCTAACCCTAGCCCGAACACTAACCCTAAACCTTCCCCGAAGCCTGACCGTCACACATCCCCTAATCCTAAACCGTACGGTAACACCAACTTGCGCCCTCACACGTACGCTCCCCCTAAAGCGTTGTCGTACCCTCACCTGGACCCTAAACCGTCCCCGTCCCCTAACCCTAACCCTAGCCGAAACCCTAACCCTAGCCCTTCCCCGAAGCCTGACCCTCACCCGTCCCCTAATCCTAACCCGTACGCTAACACTAACCCGCGCCCTCACACGTACGCTCCCCCTAAAGCGTTGTCGTACCCTCACCTGGACCCTAAACCCTCCCCGTCCCCTAAGCCTAACCCTAGCCCGAACCCTAACCCTAACCCTTCCCCGAAGCCTGACCCTCACCCGTCCCCTAATCCTAACCCGTACGCTAACACTAAACCGCGCCCTCACACGTACGCTCCCCTAAAGCGTTGTCGTACCCTCACCTGGACCCTAAACCCTCCCTGTCCCCTAACCCTAACCCTAGCCCGAACCCTAACCCTAACCCTTCCCCGAAGCCTGACCCTCACCCGTCCTCTAATCCTAACCCGTACGCTAACACTAACCCGCGCCCTAACACGTACGCTCCCCCTAAAGCGTTGTCGTACCCTCACCTGGACCCTAAACCCTCCCCGTCCCCTAATCCTAACCCTAGCCCGAACACTAACCCTAACCCTTTCCGAAGCCTGACTCTCACCCGTCCCCTAATCCTAACCCGTACGTTAACACTAACCCACGCCCTCACACGTACGCTCCCCCTGAAGCGTTGTCGTACCCTCACCTGGACCCTTAACCGTCCCCGTCCCCTAACCCTAACCCTAGCCCGAACCCTAACCCTAACCCTTCCCTGAAGCCTGACCCTCACCCGTCCCCTAATCCTAACCCGTACGCTAACCCTAACCCGTGCCCTAACACGTACGCTCCCCCTAAAGCGTTGTCGTACCCTCACCTGGACCCTAAACCCTCCCCGTCCCGTAATCCTAACCCTAGCCCGAACCGTAACCCTAACCCTTCCCCGAAGCCTGACCCTCACCCGTCCCCTAATCCTAACCCGTACGCTAAAACTAACCCATGCCCTCACACGTACGCTCCCCCTAAAGCGTTGTCGTACCCTCACCTGGACCCTAAACCCTCCCCATCCCCTAACCCTAACCGTAGCCCGAATCCTAACCCTAACCCTTCCCCGAAGCCTGACCCTCACCCGTCCCCTAATCCTAAACCGTACGTTAACGCTAACCCGCGCCCTCACACGTACGCTCCCCCTAAAGCGTTGTCGTACCCTCACCTGGACCCTAAACCCTCCCCATCCCCTAACCCTAACCGTAGCCCGAATCCTAACCCTAACCCTTCCCCGAAGCCTGACCCTCACCCGTCCCCTAATCCTAAACCGTACATTAACGCTAACCCGCGCCCTCACACGTACGCTTCCCCTAAAGCGTTGTGGTACCCTCACCTGGACCCTAAACCCTCCCCGTCCCCTAACCCTATCTCTAGCCCGAACCCTAACCCTAACCCTTCCCCGAAGCCTGACGCTCACCCATAACCTAAAGCTAACCCGTACGCTAACACTAACCCGCGCCCTCACACGTACGCTCCCCCTAAAGCGTTTTCGTACCGTCACCTGGAACCTAAATCCTCCCGTCCCCTAACCCTAACCCTAGCCCGAACCCTAACCCTAAACGTTCCCCGAGCCTGACCTTCACCCGTCCCCTAATCCTAACCCGTACGCTAAAACTAACACACGCCCTCACACGTACGCTCCCCCTAAAGCGTTGTCGTACCCTCACCTGGACCCTAAACCCTCCCCGTCCCCTAACTCTAACCCTAGCCCGAACCCTAACGCTAACCCTTCCCCGAAGCCTGACACTCACCCGTCCCCTAATCCTAACCCGTACGCTAACACTAACCCGCGCCCTCACACGTACGCTCCCCCTAAAGCATTGTCGTAGCCTCACCGGGACCCTAATCCGTCCCCGTCCCCTAATCCTAACCCTAGCCCGAACCCTAACCCTAACACTTCCCCGAAGCCTGACCCTCACCCGTCCACTAATCCTAACCGGTATTCTAACACTAACCCCCGCCCTGACACGTACGCTCCACCTAAAGCGTTGTGGTACCCTCACCTGGACCCTAAACCCTCCCCGTCCCCTAACCCTAACCCTAGCCAGGACCCTAACCCTAACCCTTCCCGAAGCCTGACCCTCACCCGTCCCCTAATCCTAAACCGTACGTTAACACTAACCCGCGCCCTGACACGTACGCTCACCCTAAAGCGTTGTCGTACCCTCACCTGGACCCTAAACCGTCCCCGTCCCCTAACCCTAACCCTAGCCCGAACCCTAACCCTAACCCTTCCCTGAAGCCTGACCGTCACCCGTCCCCTAATCCTAACCCGTACGCTAACACTAACCCACGCCCTCACACGTACGCTCCCCCTAAAGCGTTGTCGTACCCTCACCTAGACCCTATACACTCCCCGTCCCCTAACCCTAACCCTAGCCCGAATCCTAACCCTAAACCTTCCCCGAAGCCTGACCCTCACCCGTCCCCTAATCCTAAACCGTACGGTAACACTAACCGACGCCCTCACACGTACGCTCCCCCAAAGCTTTGTCGTACCCTCACCTGGACCCTATACACTCCCCGTCCCCTAACCCTAACCCTAGCCCGAACCCTAACACTAAACCTTCCCCGAAGCCTGACACTCACCCGTCACCTAATCCTAAACCGTACGGTAACACTAACCCGCGCCCTCACACGTACGCTCCCCCTAAAGCGTTGTCGTACCCTCACCTGGACCCTAAAGCGTCCCCGTCCCCTAACCCTAACCCTAGCCCAAACCCTAACCCTAACCCTTCCCCGAAGCCTACCCTCACCCGTCCCCTAATCCTAAACCGTACGTTAACGCTAACCCGCGCCCTCACACGTACGCTCCCCCTAAAGCGTTGTCGTACCCTCACCTGGACCCTAAACCCTCCCCATCCCCTAACCCTAACCGTAGCCCGAATCCTAACCCTAACCCTTCCCCGAAGCCTGACCCTCACCCGTCCCCTAATCCTAAACCGTACGTTAACGCTAACCCGCGCCCTCACACGTACGCTCCCCCTAAAGCATTGTCGTACCCTCACCTGGACCCTAAACCCTCCCCGTCCCCTAACCCTAACCCTAGCCCGAACCCTAACCCTAACCCTTCCCCGAAGCCTGACGCTCACCCATACCCTCAACCTAACCCGTACGCTAACACTAACCCGCGCCCTCACACTTACGCTCCCCCTAAAGCGTTGTCGTACCGTCACCTGGACCCTAAACCCTCCCCGTCCCCTAACCCTAACCCTAGCCCGAACCCTAACCCTAAACGTTCCCCGAAGCCTGACATTCACCCGTCCCCTAATCCTAACCCGTACGCTAAAACTAACACACGCCCTCACACGTACGCTCCCCCTAAAGCGTTGTCGTACCCTCACCTGGACCCGAAACCTTCCCCGTCCCCTAACCCTAACCCCAGCCCGAAACCTAACCCTAACCCTTCCCCGAATCCTGACCCTCACCAGTCCCCTAATCCTAACCCGTACGCTAACACTAACCCGCGCCCTAACACGTACGCTCCCCCTAAAGCGTTGTCGTACCCTCACCTGGCCCCTATACACTCCCCGTCCCCTAACCCTAACCCTAGCCCAAATCCTAACCCTAACCCTTCCCCGAAGCCTGACCCTCACCAGTCCCCTAATCCTAACCCGTACGCTAACACTAACCCGCACCCTCACACGTACGCTCCCCCTAAAGCGTTGTCGTACCCTCACCTGGACCCTAAACCGTCCCCGTCCCCTAACCCTAGCCCTAACTCTAGCCCAAACCCTAACCCTAACCCTAACTCTTCCCCGAAGCCTGACCCTCACCCGTCCCCTAATCCTAACCCGTACGCTAACACTAACCCACGCCCTCACACGTACGCTCCCCCTAAGGCGTTATCGTACCCTCACCTGGACCCTGAACCCTCTCCGTCCCCTAACCCTAACCCTATCCCGAACCCAAACCCTAACCCTTCGCCGAAGCCTGAAACTCACCCCTCCCCTAATCCTAACCCGTACGTAACACTAACCCACGCCCTAACACGTACACTCCTCCTAAAGCGTTGTCGTACCCTCACCTGGACCCTAAACCCTCTCCGTCCCCTAACCCTAACCCTAGCCCGAACCCTAACCCTAAACCTTCCCCGAAGCCTTACCCTCACCCGTCCCCTAATCCTAACCCATACGCTAACACTAACCTGCGCCCTCACACGTACGCTCCCCCTAAAGCGTTGTCGTACCCTCACCTGGACCCTATACACTCCCCGTCCCCTAACCCTAACCCTAGCCCGAACCCTAACCCTAACCCTTCCCCGAAGCCTGACCGTCACCCATCCCCTAATCCTAAACCGTACGGTAACACTAACCTGCGCCCTCACACGTACACTCCCCCTAAAGCGTTGTCGTAGCCTCACCTGGACCCTAAACCCTCCCCGTCCCCTAACCCTAACCCTAGCCGAAACCCTAAACCTAACCCTTCCCCGAAGCCTGACCCTCACCCGTCCCCTAATCCTAACCCGTACGCTAACACTAACCCGCGCCCTCACACGTACGCTCCCCCTAAAGCTTTGTCGTACCCTCACCTGGACCCTAAACCCTCCCCGTCCCCTAATCCTAACCCTAGCCCGAACACTAACCCTAACCCTTTCCGAAGCCTGACTCTCACCCGTCCCCTAATCCTAACCCGTACGTTAACGGTAACCCGCGCCCTCACACGAACGCTCCACCTAAAGCGTTGTCGTACCCTCACCTGGACCCTAAGCCGTCCCCGTCCCCTAACAATTTCCCTAGCCCGAAACCTAACCCTAACCCTTCCCCGAAGCCTGACACTCACACGTCCCCTAATCCTAACCCGTACGCTAACACTAACCCGCGCCCTCACACGTACGCTCCCCCTAAAGCGTCGTCGTACCCTCACCTGGAACCTAAGCCGTCCCCGTCCCCTAACCCTAACCCTAGCCCGAACCCTAACCCTAACCCTTTCCCGAAGCCTGACCCTCACCCGTGCCCTAATCCTAACCCGTACGCTAACACTAACCCGCGCCCTCACACGTACGCTCCCCCTAAAGCGTTGTCGTACACTCACCTGGACCCTAAACCCTCCCCGTCCCCTAACCCTAACCCTAGCCCGAACCCTAACCCTAAACCTTCCCCGAAGCCGGACCTCACCCGTCCCCTAATCCTAAACCGTACGGTAACACTAACCCGTGCCCTCACACGTACGCTCCCCCTAAAGCGTTATCGTACCCTCACATGGACCCTAAACCCTCTCCGTCCCCTAACCCTAACCCTAGCCCGAACCCAAACCCTAACCCTTCCCCGAAGCCTGACCCTCACCCCTCCCCTAATCCTAACCCGTACGTAACACTAACCCACGCCCTAACACGTACGCTCCCCCTAAAGCGTTGTCGTACCCTCACCTGGACCCTAAACCCTCTCCGTCCCCTAACCCTAACCCTAGCCCGAACCCTAACCGTAAACCTTCCACGAAGCCTGACCCTCACCCGTCCCCTAATCCTAAGCCATACGCTAACACTAACCCGCGCCCTCACACGTACGCTCCCCCTAAAGCGTTGTCGTACCCTCACGTGGACCCTATACACTCCCCGTCCCCTAACCCTAACCCTAGCCCGAATCCTAACCCTAACCCTTCCCCGAAGCCTGACCGTCACCCATCCCCTAATCCTAAACCGTAAGGTAACACTAACCTGCGCCCTCACACGTACGCTCCCCCTAAAGCGTTGTCGTACCCTCACCTGGACCCTAAACCGTCCCCGTCCCCTAACCCTAACCCTAGCCGAAACCCTAACACTAACCCTTCCCCGAAGCCTGACCCTCACCCATACCCTAAACCTAACCCGTACGCTAACACTAACCCGCGCCCTCACACGTACGCTCCCCCTAAAGCGTTGTCGTACCGTCACCTGGAACCTAAACCCTCCCGTCCCCTAACCCTAACCCTAGCCCGAACACTAAACCTAAACGTTCCCCGAAGCCTGACCTTCACCCGTCCCCTAATCCTAACCCGTACGCTAAAACTAACACACGCCCTCACACGTACGCTCCCCCTAAAGCGTTGTCGTACCCTCACCTGGACCCTAAACCCTCCCCGTCCCCTAACCCTAACCCTAGCCTGAACCCTAACCCTAACCCTTCCCCGAAGCCTGACCCTCACCCGTCTCCTAATCCTAACCCGTACGCTAACACTAACCCGCACCCTCACACGTACGCTCCCCCTAAAGCGTTGTCGTACCCTCACCTGGAACCGAACCGTCCCCGTCCCCTAACCCTAACCCCAGCCCGAAACCTAACCCTAACCCTTCCCCGAAGCCTGACCCTCACCCGTCCCCTAATCCTAACCCGTATGCTAAC
Source organism: Lagenorhynchus albirostris (assembly GCF_949774975.1). Taxonomy (NCBI): domain Eukaryota; kingdom Metazoa; phylum Chordata; class Mammalia; order Artiodactyla; family Delphinidae; genus Lagenorhynchus; species Lagenorhynchus albirostris. The sequence continues at coordinate 80,739,729 of NC_083104.1, read as the reverse complement.
ACTAACCCGCGCCCTCACACGTACGCTTCCCCTCAAACGTTGTCGTACCCTCACCTGGACGCTAATCCCTCCCCGTCCCCTAACCCTAACCCTAGCCCGAACCCTAACCCTAACCCTTCCCCGAAGCCTGACCCTCACCCGTCCCCTAATCCTAACCCGTACGCTAACACTAACCCGCGCCCTCACACGTACGCTCCCCCTAAAGCGTTGTCGTACCGTCACCTGGACCCTAAGCCGTCCCCGTCCCCTAACCCGAGCCCTAGCCCGAACCCTAACCCTAACCCTTCCCCGAAGCCTGACCCTCACCCGTCCCCTAATCCTAACCCGTACGCTAACACTATCCCGCGCCCTCACACGTACGCTCCCCCTAAAGCATTGTCGTAGCCTCACCGGGACCCTAATCCGTCCCCGTCCCCTAATCCTAACCCTAGCCCGAACCCTAACCCTAACCCTTCCCCGAAAATTGACCCTCACCCGTCCCCTCATCCTAACCCGTACGCTAACACTAACCCGCGCCCTCACACGTACGCTCCCCCTAAAGCGTTGTCGTACCCTCACCTGGACCCTAAACCCACCCCGTGCCCTAATCCTAACCCTAGCCCGAACCCTAACCCTAACACTTCCCCGAAGCCTGACCCTCACCCGTCCACTAATCCTAACCAGTATGCTAACACTAACCCGCGCCCTGACACGTACGCTCCCCCTAAAGCGTTGTCGTACCCTCACCTGGACCCTAAACCCTCCCCGTCCCCTAACCCTAACCCTAGCCAGGAACCTAACCCTAACCCTTCCCGAAGCCTGACCCTCTCCCGTCCCCTAATCCTAAACCGTACGTTAACAATAACCCGCGCCCTGACACGTACACTCACCCTAAAGCGTTGTCGTACCCTCACCTGGACCCTAAACCGTCCCCGTCCCCTAACACTAACCCTAGCCCGAACCCTAACCCTAACCCTTCCCTGAAGCCTGACCGTCACCCGTCCCCTAATCCTAACCCGTACGCTAACACTAACCCGCGCCCTCACACGTACGCTCCCCCTAAAGCGTTGTTGTACCCTCACCTGGACCCTATACACTCCCCGTCCCCTAACACTAACCCTAGCCCGAAACCTAACACTAAGCCTTCCCTGAAGCCTGACTCTCACCCGTCCCCTAATCCTAAACCGTACGGTAACACTAACCGACGCCCTCACACGTACGCTCCCCCTAAAGCTTTGTTGTACCCTCACCTGGACCCTAAACCGTCCCCGTCCCCTAACCCTAACCCTAGCCCGAACCCTAACACTAAACCTTCCCCGAAGCCTGACACTCACCCGTCCCCTAATCCTAAACCGTACGGTAACACTAACTCGCGCCCTCACACGTACGCTCCCCCTAAAGCGTTGTCGTACCCTCACCTGGACCCTAAAGCGTCCCCGTCCCCTAACCCTAACCCTAGCCCAAACCCTAACCCTAACCCTTCCCCGAAGCCTGACCCTCACCCGTCCCCTAATCCTAACCCGTACGCTAACACTAACCCGCGCCCTCACACATACGCTCCCCCTAAAGCGTTGTCGTACCCTCACCTGGCCCCTATACAGTCCCCGTCCCCTAACCCTAACCCTATCCCGAACCCTAACCCTAAACCTTCCCCGAAGCCGGACCTCACCCGTCCCCTAATCCTAAACCGTACGGTAACACTAACCCGCGCCCTAACACGTACGCTCCCCCTAAAGCGTTGTCGTACCCTCACCTGGACCCTAAGACGTCCCCGTCCCCTAACCCTAACCCTAGCCCGAACCCGAACCCTAACACTTCCCCGAAGCCTGACACGCAGCCGTCCCCTTATCCTAACCCGTACGCTAACACTAACCCGCGCCCTCACACGTACGCTCCCCCTAAAGCGTTGTCGTACCCTCACCTGGACCCTAAACCGTCCCCGTCCCCTAACCCTAACCCTAGCCCAAACCCTAACCCTAACCCTTCCCCGAAGCCTGACCCTCACCCGTCCCCTAATCCTAACCCGTACGCTAACACTAACCCACGCCCTCACACGTACGCTCCCCCTAAGGTGTTATCGTACCCTCACCTGGACCCTAAACCCTCTCCGTCCCCTAACCCTAACCCTAGCCCGAACCCAAACCCTAACCCTTCCCCGAAGCCTGACCCTCACCCCTCCCCTAATCCTAACCCGTACGTAACACTAACCCACGCCCTAACACGTACGCTCCCCCTAAAGCGTTGTCGTACCCTCACCTGGACCCTAAACCCTCTCCGTCCCCTAACCCTAACCCTAGCCCGAACCCTAACCGTAACCCTTCCCCGAAACCTGACCCTCACCCGTCCCCTAATCCTAAACCGTACGTTAACACTAACCCGCGCCCTGACACGTACGCTCACCCTAAAGCGTTGTCGTACCCTCACCTGGACCTTAAACCGTCCCCGTCCCCTAACCCTAACCCTAGCACGAACCCTAACCCTAACCCTTCCCCGAAGCCTGACCCTCACCCGTCCCCTAATCCTAACCCGTACGCTAACACTAACCCGCGCCCTCACACGTACGCTCCCCCTAAAGTGTTGTCGTACCCTCACCTGGACCCGAAACCCTCCCCGTCCCCTAACCCTAACCCTAGCCCGAACCCTAACCCTAACCCTTCCCCGAAGCCTGACCCTCACCCGTCCCCTAATCCTAACCCGTACGCTAACACTAACCCACACCCTCACATGTACGCTCCCTCTAAAGCGTTGTCATACCCTCACCTGGACCCTAAACCCTCCCGTCCCCAAATCCTAACCCTAGCCCGAACCCTAACCCTAACACTTCCCCGAAGCCTGACCCTCACCCGTCCCCTGATCCTAACCCGTACGCTAACACTAACCCATGCCCTCACACGTCCGCTCCCCCTAAAGCGTTGTCGTGCCCTCACCTGGACCCTAAACCCTCCCCGTCCCCTAACCCTAACCCTAGCCCGAACCCTAACCCTAACCCTTCCCGAAGCCTGACCCTCACCCGTCCCCTAATCCTAACCCGTACGCTAACACTAACCCGCGCCCTCACACGTACGCTCCCCCTAAAGCGTTGTCGTACCCTCACCTGGACCCTAAGACGTCCCCGTCCCCTAAACCTAACCCTAGCCCGAACCCTAACCCTAACCCTAACCCTTCCCCGAAGCCTGACCCTCATCCGTCCTCTTATCCTAACCCGTACGCTAACACTAACCTGCGCCCTCACACGTACGCTCCCCCTAAAGCATTGTCGTAACCTCACCTGGACCCTAAACCGTCCCCGTCCCCTAACCCTAACCCTAGCCCGAACCCTAACCCTAAACCTTCCCCGAAGCCTGACCCTCACCCGTCCCCTAATCCTAAACCGTACGCTAACACTAACCCGCGGCCTCACACGTACGCTCCCCCTAAAGCGTTGTCGTGCTTTCACATGGACCCTAAACCCTCCCCGTACCCTAACTCTAACCCTAGCCCGAGCCCTAACCCTAACCCTTCCCGAAGCCTGATCCTCACCCGTCCCCTAATCCTAAACCGTACGTTAACACTAACCCGCGCCCTAACACGTACGCTCCCCCTAAAGCGTTGTCGTACCCTCACCTGGACCCTAAACCGTCTCCGTCCCCTAACCCTAACCCTAGCCCGAACCCTAACCCTAACCCTTCCCCGAAGCCTGACCCTCACCCGTCCCCTAATCCTAACCCGTACGCTAACACTAACCCGCGCCCTCACACGAACGCTCCCCCTAAAGCGTTGTCGTACCCTCACCTGGACCCTAAGCCGACCCCGTCCCCTAAACCTAACCCTAGCCCGAACCCTAACCCTAAACCTTCCCCGAAGCCTGACCCTCACCCGTCCCCTAATGCTAACCCGTGCGCTAACACTAACCCGCGCCCTCACACATACGCTCCCCCTAAAGCGATGTCATACCCTCACCTGGACCCTAAACCCTCCCCGTCCCCAAACCCTAACCCTAGCCCGAACCCTAACCCTAACCCTTCCCCGAAGCCTGACCCTCACCCGTCCCCTAATCCTAACCCGTACGCTAACACTAACCCGCGCCCTCACACTTACGCTCCCCCTAAAGCGTTGTCGTACCCTCAACTGGACCCTAAACTGTCCCCGTCCCCTAACCCTAACCCTAGCCCGAACCCGAACCCTAAAACTTCCCCGAAGCCTGACACGCAGCCGTCCCCTTATCCTAACCCGTACGCTAACACTAACCCGCGCCCTCACACGTACGCTCCCCCTAAAGCGTTGTCGTACCCTCACCTGGACCCTAAACCCTCTCCGTCCCCTAACCCTAACCCTAGCCCGAACCCTCACCTTAACCCTTCCCCGAAGCCTGACCCTCACCCGTCCCCTATTCCTAACCCGTATGCTAACACTAACCCGCGCCCTCACACGTTGCTTCCCCTCAAGCGTTGTCGTACCCTCACGTGGACGCTAATCCGTCCGCGTCCCCTAACCCTAACCCTAGCCCGAACCCTAACCCTAACCCTTCCCCGAAGCCTGACCCTCACCCGTCCCCTAATCCTAACCCGTACGCTAACACTAACCCGCGCCCTCACACGTACGCTCCCCCTAAAGCGTTGTCGTACCGTCACCTGGACCCTAAGCCGTCCCCGTCCCCTAACCCTAAACCTAGCCCGAACCCTAACCCTAACCCTTCCCCGAAGCCTGACCCTCACCCGTCCCCTAATCCTCACCAGTATGGTAACACTAACCCGCGCCCTCACACGTACGCTCCCCTTAAAGCATTGTCGTAGCCTCACCGGGACCCTAATCCGTCCCCGTCCCCTAATCCTAACCCTAGCCCGAACCCTAACCCTAACCCTTCATCGAAAACTGACCCTAACCCGTCCCCTCTTCCTAACCCGTACGCTAACACTAACCCGCGCCCTCACACGTACGCTCCCCCTAAAGCGTTGTCGTACCCTCACCTGGACCCTAAACCCACCCCATGCCCTAATCCTAACCCTAGCCCGAACCCTAACCCTAACACTTCCCCGAAGCCTGACCCTCACCCGTCCACTAATCCTAACCCGTACGCTAACACTAACCCGCGCCCTCACACGTACGCTCCCCCTAAAGCATTGTCGTACCTTCACCTGGACCCTAAACCGTCCCCGTCCCCTAACACTAACCCTAGCCCGAACCCTAACCCTAACCCTTCCCCGAAGCCTGACCCTCACCCGTCCCCTAATCCTAACCCGTACGCTAACACTAACCCGCGCCCTCACACGTACACTCCCCCTAAAGCGTTGTCGTACCCTCACCTGGACCCTAAACCCTCCCCGTCCCCTAACCCTAACCCTAGCCCGAACCCTAACCCTAACCCTTCCCCGAAGCCTGACCCTCACCCGTCCCCTAATCCTAACCCGTACGCTAACACTAAACTGTGCCCTCACACGTACGCTCCCCCTAAAGCGTTGTCGTACACTCGCCTGGACCCTAAACCCTCCCCGTCCCCTAACCCTAACCCTAGCCCGAACCCAAATCTAACCCTTCCCCGAAGCCTGACCCTCACCCGTCCCCTAATCCTAACCCGTACGCTAACACTAACCCGTGCCCTCACACGTACGCTCCCCCTAAAGCGTTGTCGTACCCTCACCTGGACCCTAAACCTTCCCCGTACCCTAACCCTAACCCTAGCCCGAACCCTAACCCTAACCCTTCCCCGAAGCCTGACCCTCACCCGTCACCTAATCCTAACCCGTACGCTAACACTAACCCTCGCCCTCACACGTACGCTCCCCCTAAAGCGTTGTCATACCCTCACCTGGACCCTAAACCCTCCCCGTCCCCTAACCCTAACCCTAGCCCGAACCTTAACCCTAACCCTTCCCCGAAGCCTGACCCTCACACGTCCCCTAATCCTAACCCGTACGCTAACACTAACCCGTGTCCTCACACGTACGCTCCCCCTAAAGTGTTGTCGTACCCTCACCTGGACCCGAAACCATCCCCGTCCCCTAACCCTAACCCTAGCCCGAACCTTAACCCTAACCCTTCCCCGAAGTCTGACCCTCACCCGTCCACTAATCCTAACCCGTACGCTAACACTAACCCGTGCCCTCACATGTACGCTCCCCCTAAAGCATTGTTGTACCCTCACCTGGACCCTAAGCCGTCCCCGTCCCCTAAACCTAACCCTAGCCCGAACCCTAACCCTAACCCTTCCCCGAAGCCTGACCCTCACCCGTCCCCTAATCCTAACCTGTACGCTAACACTAAACCATGCCCTCACACGTACGCTCGCCCTAAAGCGTTGTCGTACCGTCACCTGGACCCTAAGCCTTCCCCGTCCCCTAACTTTAACCCTAGCCCGAACCCTAACCCTAACACTTCCGCGAAGCCTGACCCTCACCCGTCCCCTAATCCTAACCCGTACGCTAACACTAACCCGCGCCCTCACACGTACGCTCCCCCTAAAGCATTGTCGTACCCTCACCTGGACCCTAAACCCTCCCCGTCCCCTAACCCTAACGCTAGCCCGAACCCTAACCCTAACCCTTCCCCGGAGCCTGACCCTCACCCGTCCCCTAATCCTAACCCGTACGCTAACACTAACCCGCACCCTCACACGTACGCTCCCCCTAAAGCGTTGTCGTACCCTCACCTGGACCCTAAACCGTCCCGTCCCCAAATCCTAACCCTAGCCCGAACCCTAACCCTAACCCTTCCCCGAAGCCTGACCCTCACCCGTCCCCTAATCCTAACCCATACGCTAACACTAACCCGCGCCCTCACACGTACGCTCCCCCTAAAGCGTTGTCGTGCCCTCACCTGGACCCTTAACCCTCCCCGTCCCCTAACCCTAACCCTAGCCCGAACCCTAACCCTAACCCTTCCCGAAGCCTGACCCTCACCCATCCCCTAATCCTAACCAGTACGCTAACACTAACCCGCGCCCTCACACGTACGCTGCCCCTAAAGCATTGTCGTACCCTCACCTGGACCCTAAGACGTCCCCGTCCCCTAACCCTAACCCTAGCCCGAACCCTAACCCTAACCCTAACCCTTCCCCGAAGCCTGACCCTCACCCGTCCCCTTATCCTAACCCGTACGCTAACACTAACCCGCGCCCTCACACGTACGCTCCCCCTAAAGCATTGTCGTAACCTCACCTGGACCCTAAACCGTCCCCATCCCCTAACCCTAACCCTAGCCCGAACCCTAACCCTAACACTTCCCCGAAGCCTGACCCTCACCCGTCCCCTCATCCTAACCCGTACGCTAACACTAACCCATTCCCTCACACCTACGCTCCCCCTAAAGCGTTGTCGTACCCTCACCTGCACCCTATACCGTCCCCGTCCCCTAACCCTAACCCTAGCCCGAAACCTAATCCTAACCCTTCCCCGAAGCCTGACCCTCACCCGTCCCCTAATCCTCACCAGTACGGTAACACTAACCCGCGCCCTCACACGTACGCTCCCCTTAAAGCATTGTCGTAGCCTCACCGGGACCCTAATCCGTCCCCGTCCCCTAATCCTAACCCTAGCCCGAACCCTAACCCTAACCCTTCATCGAAAACTGACCCTAACCCGTCCCCTCATCCTAACCCGTACGCTAACGCTAACCCGCGCCCTCACACGTACGCTCCCCCTAAAGCGTTGTCGTACCCTCACCTGGACCCTAAACCCGCCCCATGCCCTAATCCTAACCCTAGCCCGAACCCTAACCCTAACACTTCCCCGAAGCCTGACCCTCACCCGTCCACTAATCCTAACCCGTATGCTAACACTAACCCGGGCCCTGACACGTACGCTCCCCCTAAAGCGTTGTCATATCCTCACCTGGACCCTAAACCCTCCCCGTCCCCTAACCCTAGCCCGAACCCTAACCCTAACACTTCCCCGAAGCCTGACCCTCACCCATACCGTAATCCTAACCCGTACGCTAATACTAACCCACACCCTCACACGTACGCTCCCCGTAAAGTGTTGTCGTACCCTCACCTGGACCCTAACCCTGCCGTCCCCTAACCCTAACCCTTTCCCGAACCCTAACCCTAACCCTTCCCCGAAGCCTGACCCTCACCCGTCCCCTAATCCTAACCCGTACGCTAACACTAACCCGCGCCCTCACACGTACGCTCCCCCTAAAGCGTTGTCGTACCCTCACCTGGACCCTAAATCCTCCCCGTCCCCTAACACTAACCCTAGCCCGAACCCTAACCCTAACCCTTCCCCGAAGCCTGACCCTCACCCATCCCCTAATCCTAACCCGTACACTAACACTAACCCGCGCCCTCACACGTACGCTCCCCTTAAAGCGTTGTCGTACCCTCACCTGGACCCTAAGACGTCCCCGTCCCCTAACCCTAACCCTAGCCCAAACACTAACCCTAACCCTAACACTTCCCCGAAGCCTGACCCTCACCCGTCCCCTTATCCTAACCCGTACGCTAACACTAACCCGCGCCCTCACACGTACGCTCCCCCTAAAGGATTGTCGTAAATTCACCTGGACCCTAAACCGTCCCCGTCCCCTAACCCTAACCCTAACCCAAACCCTAACCCTAACCCTTCCCCGAAGCCTGACCCTCACCCGTCCCCGAATCCTAAACCGTACGTTAACACTAACCTACGCCCTCACACGTACGCTCCCCCTAAAGCGTTGTCGTACCCTCACCTGGACCCTAAACCCTCCCTGTCCCCTAACCCTAACCCTAGCCCGAACCCTAACCCTAACCATTCCCCGAAGCCTGACCCTCACCCGTCCCCTAATCCTAACCCGTACGCTAACACTAACCCGCGCCCTCACACGTACGCTCCCCCTAAAGCATTGTCGTACCTTCACCTGGACCCTAAACCGTCCCCGTCCCCTAACACTAACCCTAGCCCGAACCCTAACCCTAACCCTTCCCCGAAGCCTGATCCTCACCCGTACCCTAATCCTAACCCGTACGCTAACACTAACCCGCGCCCTCACACGTACACTCCCCCTAAAGCGTTGTCGTACCCTCACCTGGACCCTAAACCCTCCCCGTCCCCTAACCCTAACCCTAGCCCGAACCCTAACCCTAACCCTTCCCCGAAGCCTGACCCTCACCCGTCCCCTAATCCTAACCCGTACGCTAACACTAACCTGTGCCCTCACACGTACGCTCCCCCTAAAGCGTTGTCGTACACTCGCCTGGACCCTAAACCCTCCCCGTCCCCTAACCCTAACCCTAGCCCGAACCCAAATCTAACCCTTCCCCGAAGCCTGACCCTCACCCGTCCCCTAATCCTAACCCGTACGCTAACACTAACCCGTGCCCTCACACGTACGCTCCCCCTAAAGCGTTGTCGTACCCTCACCTGGACCCTAAACCGTCCCCGTACCCTAACCCTAACCCTAGCCCGAACCCTAACCCTAACCCTTCCCCGAAGCCTGACCCTCACCCGTCACCTAATCCTAACCCGTACGCTAACACTAACCCTCGCCCTCACACGTACGCTCCCCCTAAAGCGTTGTCGTACCCTCACCTGGACCCTATACCCTCCCCGTCCCCTAACCCTAACCCTAGCCCGAACCCTAACCCTAACCCTTCCCCGAAGCCTGACCCTCACCCGTCCCGTAATCCTAAACCGTACGCTAACACTAACCCGCACCCTCACATGTACGCTCCCCCTAAAGCGTTGTCATACCCTCACCTGACCCTAAACCCTCCCGTCCCCATATCCTAACCCTAGCCCGAAACCTAACCCTAACCCTTCCCCGAAGCCTGACCCTCACCCGTCCCCTAATCCTAACCCGTACGCTAACACTAACCCGCGACCTCACACGTACGCTCCCCCTAAAGCGTTGTCGTGCCCTCACCTGGACCCTAAACCCTCCCCGTCCCCTAACCCTAACCCTAGCCCGAGCCCTAACCCTAACCCTTCCCGAAGCCTGACCCTCTCCCGTCCCCTAATCCTAAACCGTACGTTAACACTAACCCGCGCCCTCACACGTACACTCCCTTAAAGCGTTGTCGTACCCTCACCTGGACCCTAAACCGTCCCCGTCCCCTAACCTTAACCCTAGGCCGAACCCCAACCCTAACCCTTCCCCGAAGCCTGACCCTCACCCGTCCCCTCATCCTAACCCGTACGCTAACACTAACCCGCACCCTCACATGTACACTCCCCCTAAAGCGTTGTCGTACCCTCATCTGGACCCTAAACCCTCCCGTCCCCAAATCCTAAACCTAGCCCGAACCCTAACCCTAATCCCTTCCCCGAAGCCTGACCCTCACCTGTCCCCTAATCCTAACCCGTATGCTAACACTAACCCGCGCCCTCACACGTACGCTCCCCCTAAAGCGTTGTCGTGCCCTCACCTGGACCCTAAACCCTTCCCGTCCCCTAACCCTAACCCTAGCCCGAGCCCTAACCCTAACCCTTCCCGAAACCTGACCCTCACCCGTCCCCTAATCCTAACACGTACGCTAACACTAACCCGAGCCCTCACACGTACGCTCCCCCTAAAGCGTTGTCGTGCCCTCACCTGGACCCTAAACCCTCCCCGTCCCCTAACCCTAACCCTAGCCCGAGCCCTAACCCTAACCCTTCCCGAAACCTGACCCTCACCCGTCCCCTAATCCTAACACGTACGCTAACACTAACCCGAGCCCTCACACGTACGCTCCCCCTAAAGCGTTGTCGTACCCTCACCTGGACCCTAAACCGTCCCCGTCCCCTAACACTAACCCTAGCCCGAACCCTAACCCTAACCCTTCCCCGAAGCCTGACCCTCACCCGTCCCGTAATCCTAACCCGTACGCTAACACTAACCCGCGCCCTCACACGTACGCTCCCCCTAAAGCGTTGTCGTACCCTCACCTGGACCCTAAACCGTCCCCGTCCCCTAACCCTAACCCTAGCCCGAACCCAAACCCTAACACTTCCCCGAAGCCTGACCCTCACCCGTCCCGTAATCCTAACCCGTACGCTAACACTAACCCGCGCCCTCACACGTACGCTCCCCCTAAAGCGTTGTCGTACCCTCACCTGGACCCTAAACCCTCCCCGTCCCCTAACCCTAACCCTAGCCCTAACCCTAACCCTAACCCTTCCCCGAAGCCTGACCCTCACCCTTCCCCTAATCCTAACCCGTACGCTAACACTAACACGTGCCCTCACACGTACGCTCCCCCTAAAGCGTTGTCGTACCCTCACCTGGACCCTAAACCGTCCCCGTCCCCTAACCCTAACCCTAGCCCGAACCCTAACCCTAACCCTTCCCCGAAGCCTGACCCTGACCCGTCCCCTAATCCTAACCCGTACGCTAACACTAACCCGCGCCCTCACACGTACGCTCCCCCTAAAGCGTTGTCGTACCCTCACCTGGACCCTAAACCCTCCCCGTCCCCTAACCCTAACCCTAGCCCGAACCCTAAACCTTCCCGAAGCCTGACCCTCACCCGTCCCCTTATCCTAACCCGTACGCTAACACTAACCCGTGCCCTCACACGTACGCTCCCCCTAAAGCGTTGTCGTACCCTCACCTGGACCCTAAACCCTCCCCGTCCCCTAACCTTAACCCTAGCCCTAACCCTAACCCTAACCCTTCCCCGAAGCCTGACCCTCACCCTTCCCCTAATCCTAACCCGTACGCTAACACTAACACGTGCCCTCACACGTACGCTCCCCCTAAAGCGTTGTCGTACCCTCACCTGGACCCTAAACCGTCCCCGTCCCCTAACCCTAACCCTAGCCCGAACCCTAACCCTAACCCTTCCCCGAAGCCTGACCCTGACCCGTCCCCTAATCCTAACCCGTACGCTAACACTAACCCGCGCCCTCACACGTACGCTCCCCCTAAAGCGTTGTCGTACCCTCACCTGGACCCTAAACCCTCCCCGTCCCCTAACCCTAACCCTAGCCCGAAACCTAACCCTAACCCTTCCCCGAAGGGTGACCCTCACAGGTCCCCTAATCCTAACCCATACGCTAACACTAACCCGCGCCCCACACGTACACTCCCCCTAAAGCATTGTCGTACCTTCACATGGACCCTAAACCGTCCCCGTCCCCTAACCCTAACCCTAGCCCGAACCCTAACCCTAACCCTTCCCCGAAGCCTGACCCTCACCCGTCCCCTAACCCTAACCCGTACACTAACACTAACCCGCGCCCTCACACGTACGCTCCCCTTAAAGCGTTTTCGTACCCTCACCTGGACCCTAAGACGTCCCCGTCCCCTAACCCTAACCCTAGCCCAAACCCTAACCCTAACCCTAACCCTTCCCCGAAGCCTGACCCTCACCCGTCCCCTAATCCTAACCCGTACGCTAACACTAACCCGCGCCCTCACACGTACGCTCCCCCTAAAGGATTGCCGTAAATTAACCTGGACCCTAAACCGTCCCCGTCCCCTAACCCTAACCCTAACCCAAACCCTAACCCTAACCCTTCCCCGAAGCCTGACACTCACCCGTCCCCTAATCCTAAACCGTACGTTAACACTAAACCGCGCCCTCACACGTACGCTCCCCCTAAAGCGTTGTCGTACTGTCACCTGGACCCTAAACCCTCCCCGTCCCCTAACCCTAACCCTAGCCCGAACCCTAACCCTAACCATTCCCCGAAGCCTGACCCTCACCCGTCCCCTAATCCTAACCCGTACGCTAACACTAACCCGCGCCCTCACACGTACGATCCCCCTAAAGCATTATCGTACCTTCACCTGGACCCTAAACCGTCCCCGTCCCCTAACACTAACCCTAGCCCGAACCCTAAACCTAACCCTTCCCCGAAGCATGACCCTCACCCGTCCCCTAATCCTAACCCGTACGCTAACACTAACCCGCGCCCTCACACGTACACTCCCCCTAAAGCCTTGTCCTACCCTCACCTGGACCCTAAACCCTCCCCGTCCCCTAACCCTAACCCTAGCCCGAACCCTAACCCTAACCCTTCCCCGAAGCCTGACCCTCACCCGTCCCCTAATCCTAACCTGTACGCTAACACTAACCCGTGCCCTCACACGTACGCACCCCCTAAAGCGTTGTCGTACACTCGCCTGGACCCTAAACCCTCCCCGTCCCCTAACCCTAACCCTAGCCCGAACCCAAATCTAACCCTTCCCCGAAGCCTGACCCTCACCCGTCCCCTAATCCTAACCCGTACGCTAACAGTAACCCGCGCCCTCACACGTACGCTCCCCCTAAAGTGTTGTCGTACCCTCACCTGGACCCGAAACCATCCCCGTCCCCTAACCCTAACCCCAGCCCGAACCCTAACCCTAACCCTTCCCCGAAGCCTGACACTTACCCGTCCCCTAATCCTAACCTGTACGCTAACACTAACCCATGCCCTCACACGTACGCTCCCCCTAAAGGGTTGTCGTACCCTCACCTGGACCTTAAACCGTCCCCGTCCCCTAATCCTAACCCTAACCCGAAACCTAACCCTAACCCTTCCCCAAAGCCTGACCCTCACCCGTCCCCTCATCCTAACCCGTACGCTAACACTAACTCGCGCCCTCACACGTACGCTCCACCTAAAGCGTTGTCGTACCCTCACCTGGACCCTAAACCCTCCCCGTCCCATAACCCTAACCCTAGCCCGAACCCTAACCCTAACCCTTCCCTGAAAACTGACCCTCACCAGTCCCCTAATTCTAACCCGTACGCTAACACTAACCCGCACCCTCACACGTACGCTCCCCCTAAAGCGTTGTCGTACCCTCACCTGGACCCTAAACCCTCCCCGTCCCCTAACCCTAACCCTAGCCCGAACCCTAACCCTAACCCTTCTCCGAAGCCTGACCCTCACCCGTCCCCTAATCCTAACCAGTACGCTAACAGTAACCCGCGCCCTCACACGTACGCTCCCCCTAAAGCGTTGTCGTACCCTCACCTGTACCCTAAACCTCTCCGTCCCCTAACCCTAACCCTAGCCCGAACCCTAACCCTAACCCTTCTCCGAAGCCTGACCCTCACCCTTCCCATAATCCTAACCGGTAGGTTAACACTAACCCACGCCCTCACACGTACGCTTCCCCTAAAGCGTTGTCGTACCCTCACCTGGACCCTAAACCGTCCCCGTCCCATTACCCTAACCCTAGCCCGAACCCTAACCCTAACGCTTCCCCGAATCCTGAACCTCACCCATCCCCTAATCCTAACCCGTATGCTAACACTAACGCGCGCCCTCACACGTACTCTCCCCCTAAAGCGTTGTTGTACCCTCACCTGGACCCTAAATCCTCCCCGTCCCCTAACCCTATCCCTAGCCCGAACCCTAACCCTAACCCTTCCCCGAAGCCTGACCCTCACCCGTCCCCTAATCCTAACCCGTACGCTAACTCTAACCTGCGCCCTCACACGTACGCTCCCCCTAAAGCGTTGTCGTACCCTCACCTGGACCCTAAGCTGTCCCCGTCCCCTAAACCTAACCCTAGCCCGAACCCTAACCCTAACCCTTCCCCGAAGCCTGACCCTCACCCGTCCCGTAATGCTAACCCTTACGCTGACAGTAAGCCATGCCCTCACTCGTACGCGCACCCTAAACCGTTTTTGTACCCTCACCTGCACCATAAACCGTCCCCGTCCCCTAACCCTAACCTTACCCGAACCCTAACCCTAACCCTTCCCCGAAGCCTTCCCCTCACCCGTCCCCTAATGCTAACCCATACGCTGACACTAACACGTACCCTCACACATACGATCACCCTAAACCGTTGCCCTACCCTCACCTGGACCATAAACTGTCCCCGTCCCCTAACTGTAACCCTAGCCCGAACCCTAACCGTAACCCTTCCCCGAAGCCTTCCCCTCACCCGTCACCTAATGCTAACACGTACGCTGACACTAACCCTTGCCCTCACACGTACGCTCACCCTAAACCGTTGTCGTAGCCTCACCTGGACCTTAAACCGTCCCCGTCCCCTAACCCTATCCCTAGCCTAAACCCTAACCCTAACCCTTCCCTGAAGCCTTCCACTCACCCGTCCCCTAATGCTAACCCGTACGCTGACACTAACCCGTGCCCTCACACGTACGCTCACTCTAAACCATTGTCCTCCCTCACCTGGACCCTAAACCGTCCCCGTCCCCTAACCCTAAACCTAGCCTGAACCACAACCCTAACCCTTCCCCGAAACCTTACCCTCAACTGTCCCCTAATGCTAACCCGTACGCTGACACTAAACCGTGCCCTCACATGTACGCTCACCCTAAACCATTGTCCTACGCTCACCTGGACCCTAAACAG
Organism: Lagenorhynchus albirostris; assembly: GCF_949774975.1. Classification (NCBI taxonomy): domain Eukaryota; kingdom Metazoa; phylum Chordata; class Mammalia; order Artiodactyla; family Delphinidae; genus Lagenorhynchus; species Lagenorhynchus albirostris. The sequence goes on along the minus strand of NC_083104.1, from coordinate 80,724,553 downwards.
TCCTCGTCCCCTAACTCTAACCCTAGCCCGAACCCTAAACCTAACCCTTCCCCGAAGCCTTCCCCTCACCCGTCCCCTAATGCTAACCCGTACGCTGACACTAACACGTGCCCTCACACATACGCTCACCCTAAACCGTTGTCCTACGCTCACCTGGACCCTAAACTCTCCCCGTCCCCTAACCGTAACCCTAGCCCGAACCCTAACCGTAACCCTTCCCCAAGCCTTCCCCTCACCCGTCCCCTAATGCTAACCTGTACGCTGATACTAACCCGTGCCCTCACACATACGCTCAACCTAAACCGATGTCGTACCCTCACCTGGACCCTAAACCGTCCCCGTCCCATAACCCTAACGCTAGCCCGAACCCTAAACCTAACACTTCCCCGAAGCCTTCCCCTCACCCGTCCCCCAATGCTAACCCGTATGCTGACCTTAACCCGTGCCCTCACACGTACCCTCACCCTAAACCGTTGTCGTACCCTCACCTGGACCCTAAAGCGTCCCCGTCCCCTTACCCTAACCCTAGCCCGAACCCTAACCCTAACCCTTCCCCGAAGCCTTCCCCTCACCCGTCCCCTAATGTTAACCCGTATGCTGAAACTAACCCGTGCCCGCACACGTACGCTCACCCTAAACCGTTGTCGTACCCTCACCAGAACCCTAAACCGTTCCCGTCCCCTAACCCTAACCCTAGCCCGAAGCCTAACCCTTACCCGAAGCCTTCCCCTCACCCGTCCCCTAATGCTAACCCGAACGCTGACACTAACACGTGCCCTCACACGTACGCTCACCCTAAACCGTTGTCGTACCCTCACCTGGACCCTAAACCGTCCCCGTCCCCTAACCCTCACCCTAGCCCGAACCCTAAGCCTAAACCTTCCGCGAAGCCTTCCCCTCACCCGTCCCCTAATGCTAACCCGTATGCTGACACTAACCCGTGCCCTCACACGTACGCTCACCCTAAACCGCTGTCGTACCCTCACCTGGACCCTAAACTGTCCCCGTCCCCTAATCTAACCCTAGCCCGAACCCTAACCCTAACCCTTCCATGAGGCCTTCCCCTCACCCGTCCCCTAATGCTAACCCGTACGCTGACACTAACCCGTAACCTCAGACGTTCGCTAAATGTATACCTTTGTCCTAACCTCACCTGGACCCTAAACCTTCCCCATCTCCTAACTCTAACCCTAGCCCGAACACTAAACCTAAACCTTCCCTGAAGCCTTCCACTCACCCGTCCCCTAATGGTAACCAGTACGCTGACACTAACCCGTGCCCTCAAAAGTACACTCACCCTAAACTGTTGTCGGACCCTCACCTGGACCCTAAACCGTCCCCGTCCCCTAAACCTAACCCGAGCCCGAAACCTAACCCTAACACTTCCCCGAAGCCTTACCCTCACCCGTCTCCTAATGCTAACCCATACGCTGACACTAACCCGTGCCCTCACACGTACTCTCACCCTAAACCGTTGTCCTCCCTCATCTGGACCGTAAACCGTCCCCGTCCCCTAACCCTAACCCTAGCCCAAACCCTACCTTAACACTTTCCCGAAGCATTCCCCTCACCCGTCCCCTATTGCTAACCCGTACGCTGACACTAACACGTGCCCTCACACGTACGCTCACCCTAAAACGTTGTCGCACCCTCACCTGGACCCTAAAACTTCACCGTCCCCGAACCCTAACCCTAGCCCGAACTCTAACCCTAACCCTTCCCCGAAACCTTCCAATCAACCGTACCCTAATGCTCACCCGTACACTGACACTAACCCGTGTCCTCACACGTACGCTCACCCTAAACCGTTGTCGTACCCTCACCTGGACCCTAAACCGTCCCCGTCCCCTAATCCTAACCTTAGCCTGAACCCTAACCCTCACCCTTAACCGAAGCCTTCGCCTCACCCACACCTAATGCTAACCCGTACGCTGACACTAACCCGTGCCCTCACACGTACGCTCAACCTAAACCGATGTTGTACCCTCACCTGGACCGTAAACCGTCCCCGTCCCATAACCCTAACGCTAGCCCGAACCCTAAACCTAACACTTCCCCGAAGCCTTCCCCTCACCCGTCCCCTAATGCTAACCCGTACGCTGACCTTAACCCGTGCCCTCACACGTACCCTCACCCTAAACCGTTGTCGTACCCTCACCTGGACCCTAAACCGTCCCCGTCCCCTAACCCTAACCCTAGCCCGAACCCGAACCCTAACCCTTCTCCGAAGCCTTCCCATCACCCGTTCCCTAATGCTAACCCGTACGCTGACACTAACCCGTGCCCTCACACGTACGCTCACCCTAAACCGGTGTCGTACCCTCACCTGGAACCTAAACCGCCCCGTACCCTAACCCTAACACTAGCCCGAACCCTAACCGTAACCTTTCCCCGAAGCCTTCCCCTCACACGTCACATAATGCTAACCCGTACGCTGACACTAACATGTGCCCTCACACATTCGCTCACCCTAAACCGTTGTCCTACGCTCACCTGGACCCTAAACTGTCCTCGTTTTCTAACCGTAACCCTAGCCCGAACCCTAACCGTAATCCTTCCCCAAGCCTTCCCCTCACCCGTCCCCTAATGCTAACCCATACACTGACACTAACACATGCCCTCACACGTACGCTAACCCTAAAGCGTTGTCATACCCTTACCTGGACCCTAAACCCTCCCCGTCCCCTAATAGTAACCCTAGCCTGAACCCTAACCCTAACACTTCCCGAAAGCCTGACACTCACCCGTCCCATAAATCTAACCCGTACACTAACACTAACCTTGCGCCCTCACACGTATGCTCCCCCTAAAGCGCTGTCGTACCCTCACCTGGACCCTAAGCCGTCCCCGTCCCCTAACCCTAACACTTCCCCGAAGCCTGACCCTCACCTTCGGCTAATCCTAACCTGTACGCTAATACTAACCCGCGCCCTCACACATACGCTCCCCCTAAGCGTTGTCGTACCCTCACCTGGACCCTAAGCCGTCCCCGTCCCCTAATCCTAACCCGTACGCTAACACTAACCCACGCCCTCACACGTAGGCTCCCCCTAAAGCGTTGTCGTACCCTCACCTGGACCCTAAACCGTCCCCGTCCCCTAACCCTAACCCTAGCCCGAACCCTAACCCTAACCCTTCCCCGAAGCCTGACCCTCACCCGTCCCCTAATCCTAACCCGTACGCTAACACTAACCCGTGCCCTCACACGTACGCTCCCCCTAAAGCGTTGTCGTACCCTCACCTGGACCCTAAACCGTCCCCGTCCCCTAACCCTAACCCTAGCCCGAACCCTAACCCTAACCCTTCCCCGAAGCCTGACCCTCACCTGTCCCCTAATCCTAACCCGTACTCTAACACTAACCTGCGCCCTCACACGTACGCTCCCCTTAAAGCGTTGTGGTACCCTCACCTGGACCCTAAACCCTCCCCATCCCGTAACACTAGCCCGAACCCTAACCCTAACCCTTCCCCGAAGCCTGACCCTCACCCGTGCCCTAATCCTAACCCGTACGCTAACACTAACCCGCGCCCTCACACGTACGCTCCCCCTAAAGCGTTGTCGTTCCCTCACCTGGACCCTAAACCCTCCACGTCCCCTAACCCTAACCCTAGCCCTAACCCTAACCCTAATGCTTCCCCGAAGCCTGACCCTCACCCGTCCCCTAATCCTAACCCGTACGCTAACACTAACCCGCGCCCTCACACGTACGCTCCCCCTAAAGTGTTGTCGTACCCTCACCTGGACCCTAAGCCGTCCCCGTCCCCTAACCCTAAACCTAGCCCGAACCCTAACCCTAACACTTCCCCGAAGCCTGACCCAAACCCGTCCCCTAATCCTAACCCGTACGCTAACACTAACCCGCGCCCTAACACGTACGCTCCCCCTAAAGCGTTGTCGTACCCTTACCTGGACCCTAAACCGTCCCCTAACCCTAACCCTAACCCTAGCCCGAACCCTAACCCTAACCCTTCCCCGAAGCCTGACCCTCACCCGTCCCCTAATCCTAACCCGTACGTTAACACTAACCCGTGCCCTCACACGTACGCTCCCCCTAAAGCGTTGTCGTACCCTCACCTGGACCCTAAACCCTCCCCGTCCCCTAACCCTAACCCTAGCCCGAACCCTAACCCTAACCCTTCCCCGAAGCCTGACCCTCCCCTGTCCCCTAATCCTAACCCGTACTCTAACACTAACCTGCGCCCTCACACGTACGCTCCCCCTAAAGCATTGTGGTACCCTCACCTGGACCCTAAACCCTCCCCATCCCGTAACACTAGCCCGAACCCTAACCCTAACCCTTCCCCGAAGCCTGACCCTCACCCGTCCCCTAATCCTAACCCGTACGATAACACTAACCCGTGCCCTCACACGTACGCTCCCCCTAAAGCATTGTCGTACCCTCACCTGGACCCTAAACCCTCCCCGTCCCCTAACCCTAACCCAAGCCCGAACCCTAACCCTAATCCTTCCCCGAAGCCTGACACTCCCCTGTCCCCTAATCCTAACCCGTACTCTAACACTAACCTGCGCCCTCACACGTACGCTCCCCCTAAAGCGTTGTGGAACCCTCACCTGGACCCTAAACCCTCCCCATCACGTAACACTAGCCCGAACCCTAACCCTAACCCTTCCCCGAAGCCTGACCCTCACCCATCCCCTAATCCTAACCCGTCCGCTAACACTAACCCGCGCCCTCACACGTACGCTCCCCCTAAAGCGTTGTCGTTCCCTCACCTGGACCCTAAGCCCTCCCCATCCCCTAACCCTAACCCTAGCCCGAATCCTAACCCTAATGCTTCCCCGAAGCCTGACCCTCACCCGTCCCCTAATCCTAACCCGTACGCTAACACTAACCGGCGCCCTCACACGTACGCTCCCCCTAAAGCGTTGTCGTACCCTCACCTGGACCCTAAACCGTCCCCGTCCCCTAACACTAACCCTAGCCCGAACCCTAACCCTAACCCTTCCCCGAAGCCTGACCCTCACCCGTCCCCTAATCCTAACCCGTACTCTAACACTAACCTGCGCCCTCACACGTACGCTCCCCCTAAAGCTTTGTCGTACCCTCACCTGGACCCTAAACCCTCCCCATCCCCTAACCCTAGCCCGAACCCTAACCCTAACCCTTCCCCGAAGCCTGACCCTCACCCGTCCCCTAATCCTAACCCGTACGCTAACACTAACCCGCGCCCTCACACGTACGCTCCCCTTAAAGCATTGTCGTACCCTCACCTGAACCCTAAACCGTCCCCGTCCCCTAACCCTAACCCTAGCCCAAACACTAACCCTAACCCTTCCCCGAAGCCTGACCCTCACCCGTCCCCTAATCCTAACCCGTTCGCTAACAGTAACCCGCGCCCTCACACGTACGCTCCCCCTAAAGCGTTGTCGTACCCTCACCTGGACCCTAAACCCTCCCCGTCCCCTAACCCTAACCCTAGCCCGAACCCTAACCCTAACCCTTCCCCGAAGCCTGACACTCAACCGTCCCCTAATCCTAACCCGTACGCTAACACTAACGCACGCCCTCACACGTACGCTCCCCCTAAAGCGTTGTTGTACACTCACCTGGACCCTAAACCCTCCCCGTCCCCTAACCCTAACCCTAGCCCGAACCCTAACCCTAAACCTTCCAAGAAGCCTGACACTCACCAGTCCCCTAATCCTAAACCGTATGCTAACACTAATCTGCGCCCTCACATGTACGCTCCCCCTAAAGTGTTGTCGTACCCTCACCTGGAACCTAAACCGTCCCCGTCCCCTAATCCTAACCGTAGCCCGAACCCTAACCCTAACTCTTCCCCGAAGCCTGACACTCACCCTTCCTCTAATCCTAACCCGTACGCTAACACTATCCCGCACCCTCACACGTACGCTCCCACTAAAGCGTTGTCGTACCCTCACCTGGACCCTAAACGCTCCCCGTACACTAACCCTAACCCTAGCCCGAACCCTAACCCTAACCCTTACCCGAAGCCTGACCCTCACCCGTCCCCTAAACCTAACCCGTACGCTAACACTAAACCGCGCCCTCACACGTACGCTCCCCCTAAAGCGTTGTCGTACCCTCACCTGGACCCTAAACCCTCCCCGTCCCCTAACCCTAACCCTAGCCCGAACCCTAACCCTAAACTTTCCCCGAAGCCTGACCCTCACCCGTCCCCTAATCCTAACCCTTACGCTAAAACTAACGCGCGCCCTCACACGTACGCTCCCCCTAAAGCGTTGTCGTACCCTCACCTGGACCCTAAACACTCCCCGTCCCCTAACCCTAACCCTAGCCCAAACCCTAACCCTAACACTTCCCCGAAGCCTGACCCTCACCCATTCCCTAATCCTAACCCGTACGCTAACACTAACCCTCGCCCTCACACGTACGCTCTCCCTAAAGCGTTGTCGTACCCTCACCTAAACCCTAAACCCTCCCCATCCCCTAACCCTAACCCTAGCCCGAACCCTAACCCTAACATTTCCCCGAAGCCTGACCCTCTCCCGTCCCCTAATCCTAACCCGTACGCTAACACTAAACCGCGCCCTCACACGTACGCTCCCCCTAAAGCGTTGTCGTACCCTCACCTGGACCCTAAACCATCCCCGTCCCCTAAACCTAACCCTAGCCCGAACCTTAACCCTAACCCTTCCCCGAAGCCTGACCCTCACCCGTCCCATAATCCTAACCCGTATGCTAACACTAACCCTCGCCCTCACACGTACGCTCCCCCTAAAGCGTTGTCGTACCCGCACCTGGACCCTAAACCGTCCCCGTCCCATAACCCTAACCCTAGCCCAAACCCTAACCCTAACCCTTCCCCGAAGCCTGACCCTCACCCATCCCCTAATCCTAACCTGTACGCTAACACTAACCCGCGCCCTCACACGTACGCTCACCGTAAAGCGTTGTCGTACCCTCACCTGGACCCTAAACACTCTCCGTCCTCTAACCCTAACCCTAGCCCGGACCCTAACCCTAAACTTTCCCCGAAGCCTGACCCTCACCCGTCCCCTAATCCTAACCCGTACGTAACACTAACCCACGCCCTCACACGTACGCTCCCTCTAAAGCGTTGTCGTACCCTCACCTGGACCCTAAACCCTCCCCGTCCCCTAACCCTAACCCTAGCCCGAACCCTAACCCTAACCCTTCCCGAAGCCTGACCCTCACCCGTCCCCTAATTCTAACCCATACGCTAACACTAACCCGTGCCCTCACACGTACGCTCCCCCTAAAGCGTTGTCGTACCCTCACCTGGACCCTAAACCGTCCCCGTCCCCTAACCCTAAACCTAGCCCGAACCCTAACCCTAACACTTCCCCGAAGCCTGACCCTCACCCGTCCCCTAATCCTAACCCATACGCTAACACTAACCCGTGCCCTCACACGTACGCTCCCCCTAAAGCGTTGTCGTATCCTCACCTGGACCCTAAACCCTCCCCGTCCCCTAACCCTAACCCTATACCGAACCCTAACCCTAACCCTTCCCCGAAGCCTGACCCTCACCCGTCCCCTAATTCTAACCCGTACGCTAACACTAACCCGTGCCCTCACACGTAAGCTCCCCCTAAAGCGTTGTCGTACCCTCACCTGGACCCTAAACCCTCCCCATCCCCTAACCCTAACCCTAGCCCGAACCCTAACCCTAACACTTCCCCGAAGCCTGACCCTCACCCGTCCCCTAATCATAATCTGTACACTAACACTAACCCGCGCCCTCACACGTATGCTCCCCCTAAAGCGTTGTTGTACCCTCACCTGGACCCTAAACCCTCCCCGTCCCCTAACCCTAACCCTAGCCCGAACCCTAACCCTAAACCTTCCAAGAACCCTGACACTCACCCGTCCCCTAATCCTAAACCGTACGCTAACACTAACCTGCGCCCTCACACGTACGCTCCCCCTAAATCGTTGTCGTACCCTCACCTGGAACCTAAACCGTCCCCGTCCCCTAATACTAACCCTAGCCCGAACCCTAACCCTAACTCTTCCCCGAAGCCTGACTCTCACCCGTCCTCTAATCCTAACCCGTACGCTAAGACTATCCCGCACCCTCACACGTACGCTCCCCCTAAAGCGTTGTCATACCCTCACCTGGACCCTAAACCCTCTCCGTCCCCTAACCCTAACCCTAGCCCGAACCCTAACCCTAACACTTCCCCGAAGCCTGACCCTCACCCGTCCCCTAAACCTAACCCGTACGCTAACACTAAACCGCGCCCTCACACGTACGCTCCCCCTAAAGCGTTGTCGTACCCTCACCTGGACCCTAAACCCTCCCCGTCCCCTAACCCTAACCCTAGCCCGAACCCTAACCCTAACCTTTCCCCGAAGCCTGACCCTCACCCGTCCCCTAATCCTAACCCTTACGCTAAAACTAACGCGCGCCCTCACACGTACGCTCCCCCTAAAGCGTTGTCGTACCCTCACCTGGACCCTAAACCCTCCCCGTCCCCTAACCCTAACCCTAGCCCGAACCCTAACCCTAACACTTCCCCGAAGCCTGACCCTCACCCGTCCCCTAATCCTAACCCGTATGCTAACACTAACCCGCGCCCTCACACGTACGCTCCCCCTAAAGCGTTGTTGTACCCTCACCTGGACCCTAAACCCTCCCCGTCCCCTAATCCTAGCCCGAACCCTAACCCCAACCTTTCCCCGAAGCCTGAAACTCTCCCGTCCCCTAATCCTAACCCGTACGCTAACACTAAACTGCGCCCTCACACGTACGCTCCCCCTAAAGCGTTGTCGTACCCTCACCTGGACCCTAAACCGTCCCGGTCCCCTAAACCTAACCCTAGCCCGAACCCTAACCCTAACCCTTCCCCGAAGCCTGACCCTCACCCGTCCCCTAATCCTAACCCGTATGCTAACACTAACCCGCGCCCTCACACGTACGCTCCCCCTAAAGCGTTGTCGTACCCTCACCTGGACCCTAAACCCTCCCCGTCCCCTAACCCTAATCCTAGTCCTAAACCTAACCCTAACCCTTCCCCGAAGCCTGACCCTCACCCGTCCCCTAATCCTAATGCGTACGCTAACACTAACACAAGCTCTCACATGTAGGCTCCCCCTAAAGCGTTGTCGTACCCTCACCTGGACCCTAAACCCTCCCCATCCCCTAAACCTAACCCTAGCCCGAACCCTAACCTTAACCCTTCCCCGAAGCCTGAACCTCACCCGTCCCCTAATCCTAACCCGTACGCTAACACTAACCCGCGCCCTCACACTTACGCTCCCCCTAAAGCGTTGTCGTACCCTCACCTGGACCCTAAACCCTCCCCGTCCCCTAACCCTAACCCTAGCCCGAACCCTAACCCTAAACCTTCCGGGAAGCCTGACCCTCACCCGTCCCCTAATCCTAACCCGTACGCTAAAACTAACCCGCGCCCTCACACGTACGCTCCCCCTAAAGCATTGTCGTACCCTCAACTGGACCCTAAACCCTCCCCGTCCCCTAAACTTAACCCTAGCCCGAACCCTAACCCTAATGCTTCCCCGAAGACTGACCCTCACCCATCCACTAATCCTAACCCGTACGCTAACACTAACCCGCGCCCTCACACGTACGCTCCTCCTAAAGCGTTGTCGTACCCTCACCTGGACCCTAAACCCTCCCCGTCCCCTAACCCTATCCCTAGCCCGAACCCTGACCCTAACACTTCCCTGAAGCCTGACCCTCACCCGTCCCCTAATCCTAACCCGTACGCTAACACTAACCCGCGCCCTCACACGTACGCTCCCCCTAAAGCGTTGTCGTACCCTCACCTGGACCTGAAACCGTCCCCGTCCCCTAACCGTAACCCTAGCCCGAACCCTAACCCTAACACTTCCCCGAAGCCTGACCCTCACCCGTCCCCTAATCCTAACCCGTATGCTAACACTAACCCGCGCCCTCACACGTACGCTCCCTGTAAAGCGTTGTCGTACCCTCACCTGGACCCTAAACCTCCCCGTCCCCTAACCCTAACCCTAGCCAGAACACTAACCATAACCCTTCCCTGAAGCGTGACACTCACCCGTCCCCTAATCCTAACCCGTACGCTAAAACTAACCCGCGCCCTCACACGTACGCTCCCCGTAAAGCGTTGTCGTACCCTCACCTGGACCCTAAACCGTCCCCGTCCCCTAACCCTAACCCTAGCCCGAACCCTAACCCTAACCCTTCCCCGAAGACTGACCCTCACCCGTCCCCTAATCCTAACCCGTACGCTAACACTAACCCGCGCCCTCACACGTACGCTGCCCCTAAAGCGCTGTTGTACTCTCACCTGGACCCTAAACCCTCCCCGTCCCCTAACCCTAACCCTAGCCCGAACCCTAACCCTAACCCTTCCCCGAAGCCTGACCCTCACCCGTCCCCTAATCCTAACCCGTACGCTAACACTAACCCGCGCCCTCACACGTACGCTCCCCCTAAAGCGTTGTCGTACCCTCACCTGGACCCTAAACCCTCCCCGTCCCCTAACCCTAACCCTAGCCCGAACCCTAACCCTAACACTTCCCGAAGCCTGACCCTCACCCGTCCCCTAATCCTAACCCGTACACTAACACTAACCCGCGCCCTCACACGTACTCTCCCCCTAAAGCGTTGTCGTACCCTTACCTGAACCCTAAACCCTCCCCATCCCCTAACCCTAACCCTAGCACGAACCCTAACCCTAACCCTTCACCGAAGCCTGATCCTCACCCGTCCCCTAGTCCTAACCCGTACGCTAACACTAACCCGCGCCCTCACACGTACGCTCCCCCTAAAGCGTTGTCGTACCCTCACCTGGACCCTATACACTCCCCGTCCCCTAACCCTAACCCTAGCCCGAACCCTAACCCTAAACCTTCCCCGAAGCCTGACCCTCACCCGTCCCCTAATCCTAAACCGTACGGTAACACTAACCCGCGCCCTCACACGTACGCTCCCCCTAAAGCGTTGTCGTACCCTCACCTGGACCCTAAACCGTCACTGTCCCCTAACCCTAACCGTAGGCCAAACCCTAACCCTAACCCTTCCCCGAAGCCTGACCCTCACCCATCCCCTAATCCTAACCTCTACGCTAACACTAACCCGCGCCCTCACACATACGCTCCCCCTAAAGCGTTGTCGTACCCTCACCTGGACCCTAAACCCTCTCCGTCCCCTAACCCTAACCCTAGCCCGAACCCTAACCCTAAACCTTACCCGAAGCCTGACCCTCACCCGTCCCCTAATCCTAACCCGTACGCTAACACTAACCCGCGCCCTCACACGTACGCTCCCCCTAAAGCGTTGTCTTACCCTCACCTGGACCCTAAACCCTCCCCGTCCCCTAACCCTAACGCTAGCCCGAACCCTAACCCTAACCGTTCCCCGAAGCCTGACCCTCTCCCGTCCCCTTATCCTAACCCGTACGCTAACACTAAACCGCGCCCTCAAACGTACGCTCCCGCTAAAGCGTTGTCGTACCCTCACCTGGACCCTAAACCGTCCCCGTTCCCTAAACCTAACCCTAGCCCGAACCCTAACCCTAACCCTTCCCTGAAGCCTGACCCTCACCCGTCCCCTAATCCTAACACGTACGCTAACATTAACTCGCGCCCTCACACGTACGCGCCCCCTAAAGCGTTGTCCTACCCTCACCTGGATCCTAAACCCTCTCCGTCCCCTAACCCTAACCCTAGCCCGAACCCTAACCCTAACCCTTCCCCGAAGCCTAACCCTCACCCGTCCCCTAATCCTAACCCGTACGCTAACACTAACCCGTACCCTCACACGTACTCTCCCCCTAAAGCGTTGTCGTACCCTCACCTGGACCCTAAACCCTCCCCTTCCCCTAACCCTAACCCTAGCCCGAACCCTAACCCTAACCCTTCCCTGAAGCCTGACCCTCACCCGTCCCCTAATCCTAACACGTACGCTAACATTAACCCGCGCCCTCACACGTATGCGCCCCCTAAAGCGTTGTCCTACCCTCACCTGTATCCTAAACCCTCTCCGTCCCCTAACCCTAACCCTAGCCCGAACCCTAACCCTAACCCTTCCCCGAAGCCTAACCCTCACCCGTCCCCTAATCCTAACCCGTACGCTAACACTAACCCGCGCCCTCACACGTACACTCCCCCTAAAGCGTTGTCGTACCCTCACCTGGATCCTATACACTCCCCGTCCCCTAACCCTTACCCTAGCCCGAACCCTAACCCTAAACCTTCCCCGAAGCCTGACACTCACCCGTCCCCTAATCCTAAACCGTACGGTAACACTAACCCGCGCACTCACACGTACGCTCCCCCTAAAGCGTTGTCGTACCCTCACCTGGACCCTAAACCGTCCCCGTCCCCTAACCCTAACCCTAGCCCAAACCCTAACCCTAATCCCTTCCCCGAAGCCGGACCCTCACCCATCCCCTAATCCTAACCCGTACGCTAACATTAACCCGCGCCCTCACACGTACGCTCCCCCTAAAGCGTTGTCGTACCCTCACCTGGACCCTAAACCCTCTCCGTCCCCTTACCCTAACCCTAGCCCGAACCCTAACCCTAACCCTTCCCCGAAGCCTGACCCTCACCCGTCCCCTAATCGTAACCCGTACGTAACACTAACCCACGCCCTCACACGTACACTTCCCCTAAAGCGTTGTCATACCCTCACCTGGATCCTATACACTCCCCATCCCCTAACCCTAACCCTAGCCCGAACCCTAACCCTAAACCTTCCCCGAAGCCGAACCTCACCCGTCCCCTAATCCTAAACTGTATGGTAACACTAACCCGCGCCCTAACACGTTCGCTCCCCCTAAAGCGTTGTCGTACCTTCACCTGGACCCTAAACAGTCCCCGTCCCCTAACCCTAACCCTAGCCCAAATCCTAACCCTAACCCTTCCCCGAAGCCTGACCCTCACCCGTCCCCAAATCCTAACCCGTACGCTAACACTAAACCGCGCCCTCACACGTACGCTCTCCCTAAAGCATTGTCGTACCCTCACCTGGACCCTAAGACGTCCCCGTCCCCTAACCTTAACCCTAGCCCGAACCCGAACCCTAACACTTCCCCGAAGCCTGACCCTTACCCGTCCACTTATCCTAACCCGTACGCTAACACTAACCCGCGCCCTCACACGTACGCTCCCCCTAAAGCGTTGTCGTACCCTCACCTGGACCCTAAACCGTCCCCGTCCCCTAACCCTAACCCTAGCCCAAACCCTAACCCTAACACTTCCCCGAAGCCTTACCCTCACCCGTCTCCTAATGCTAACCCATACGCTGACACTAACCCGTGCCCTCACACGTACTCTCACCCTAAACCGTTGTCCTCCCTCATCTGGACCGTAAACCGTCCCCGTCCCCTAACCCTAACCCTAGCCCAAACCCTACCTTAACACTTTCCCGAAGCATTCCCCTCACCCGTCCCCTATTGCTAACCCGTACGCTGACACTAACACGTGCCCTCACACGTACGCTCACCCTAAAACGTTGTCGCACCCTCACCTGGACCCTAAAACTTCACCGTCCCCGAACCCTAACCCTAGCCCGAACTCTAACCCTAACCCTTCCCCGAAACCTTCCAATCAACCGTACCCTAATGCTCACCCGTACACTGACACTAACCCGTGTCCTCACACGTACGCTCACCCTAAACCGTTGTCGTACCCTCACCTGGACCCTAAACCGTCCCCGTCCCCTAATCCTAACCTTAGCCTGAACCCTAACCCTCACCCTTAACCGAAGCCTTCGCCTCACCCACACCTAATGCTAACCCGTACGCTGACACTAACCCGTGCCCTCACACGTACGCTCAACCTAAACCGATGTTGTACCCTCACCTGGACCGTAAACCGTCCCCGTCCCATAACCCTAACGCTAGCCCGAACCCTAAACCTAACACTTCCCCGAAGCCTTCCCCTCACCCGTCCCCTAATGCTAACCCGTACGCTGACCTTAACCCGTGCCCTCACACGTACCCTCACCCTAAACCGTTGTCGTACCCTCACCTGGACCCTAAACCGTCCCCGTCCCCTAACCCTAACCCTAGCCCGAACCCGAACCCTAACCCTTCTCCGAAGCCTTCCCATCACCCGTTCCCTAATGCTAACCCGTACGCTGACACTAACCCGTGCCCTCACACGTACGCTCACCCTAAACCGGTGTCGTACCCTCACCTGGAACCTAAACCGCCCCGTACCCTAACCCTAACACTAGCCCGAACCCTAACCGTAACCTTTCCCCGAAGCCTTCCCCTCACACGTCACATAATGCTAACCCGTACGCTGACACTAACATGTGCCCTCACACATTCGCTCACCCTAAACCGTTGTCCTACGCTCACCTGGACCCTAAACTGTCCTCGTTTTCTAACCGTAACCCTAGCCCGAACCCTAACCGTAATCCTTCCCCAAGCCTTCCCCTCACCCGTCCCCTAATGCTAACCCATACACTGACACTAACACATGCCCTCACACGTACGCTAACCCTAAAGCGTTGTCATACCCTTACCTGGACCCTAAACCCTCCCCGTCCCCTAATAGTAACCCTAGCCTGAACCCTAACCCTAACACTTCCCGAAAGCCTGACACTCACCCGTCCCATAAATCTAACCCGTACACTAACACTAACCTTGCGCCCTCACACGTATGCTCCCCCTAAAGCGCTGTCGTACCCTCACCTGGACCCTAAGCCGTCCCCGTCCCCTAACCCTAACACTTCCCCGAAGCCTGACCCTCACCTTCGGCTAATCCTAACCTGTACGCTAATACTAACCCGCGCCCTCACACATACGCTCCCCCTAAGCGTTGTCGTACCCTCACCTGGACCCTAAGCCGTCCCCGTCCCCTAATCCTAACCCGTACGCTAACACTAACCCACGCCCTCACACGTAGGCTCCCCCTAAAGCGTTGTCGTACCCTCACCTGGACCCTAAACCGTCCCCGTCCCCTAACCCTAACCCTAGCCCGAACCCTAACCCTAACCCTTCCCCGAAGCCTGACCCTCACCCGTCCCCTAATCCTAACCCGTACGCTAACACTAACCCGTGCCCTCACACGTACGCTCCCCCTAAAGCGTTGTCGTACCCTCACCTGGACCCTAAACCGTCCCCGTCCCCTAACCCTAACCCTAGCCCGAACCCTAACCCTAACCCTTCCCCGAAGCCTGACCCTCACCTGTCCCCTAATCCTAACCCGTACTCTAACACTAACCTGCGCCCTCACACGTACGCTCCCCTTAAAGCGTTGTGGTACCCTCACCTGGACCCTAAACCCTCCCCATCCCGTAACACTAGCCCGAACCCTAACCCTAACCCTTCCCCGAAGCCTGACCCTCACCCGTGCCCTAATCCTAACCCGTACGCTAACACTAACCCGCGCCCTCACACGTACGCTCCCCCTAAAGCGTTGTCGTTCCCTCACCTGGACCCTAAACCCTCCACGTCCCCTAACCCTAACCCTAGCCCTAACCCTAACCCTAATGCTTCCCCGAAGCCTGACCCTCACCCGTCCCCTAATCCTAACCCGTACGCTAACACTAACCCGCGCCCTCACACGTACGCTCCCCCTAAAGCGTTGTCGTACCCTCACCTGGACCCTAAGCCGTCCCCGTCCCCTAACCCTAAACCTAGCCCGAACCCTAACCCTAACACTTCCCCGAAGCCTGACCCAAACCCGTCCCCTAATCCTAACCCGTACGCTAACACTAACCCGCGCCCTAACACGTACGCTCCCCCTAAAGCGTTGTCGTACCCTTACCTGGACCCTAAACCGTCCCCTAACCCTAACCCTAACCCTAGCCCGAACCCTAACCCTAACCCTTCCCCGAAGCCTGACCCTCACCCGTCCCCTAATCCTAACCCGTACGTTAACACTAACCCGTGCCCTCACACGTACGCTCCCCCTAAAGCGTTGTCGTACCCTCACCTGGACCCTAAACCCTCCCCGTCCCCTAACCCTAACCCTAGCCCGAACCCTAACCCTAACCCTTCCCCGAAGCCTGACCCTCCCCTGTCCCCTAATCCTAACCCGTACTCTAACACTAACCTGCGCCCTCACACGTACGCTCCCCCTAAAGCATTGTGGTACCCTCACCTGGACCCTAAACCCTCCCCATCCCGTAACACTAGCCCGAACCCTAACCCTAACCCTTCCCCGAAGCCTGACCCTCACCCGTCCCCTAATCCTAACCCGTACGATAACACTAACCCGTGCCCTCACACGTACGCTCCCCCTAAAGCATTGTCGTACCCTCACCTGGACCCTAAACCCTCCCCGTCCCCTAACCCTAACCCAAGCCCGAACCCTAACCCTAATCCTTCCCCGAAGCCTGACACTCCCCTGTCCCCTAATCCTAACCCGTACTCTAACACTAACCTGCGCCCTCACACGTACGCTCCCCCTAAAGCGTTGTGGAACCCTCACCTGGACCCTAAACCCTCCCCATCACGTAACACTAGCCCGAACCCTAACCCTAACCCTTCCCCGAAGCCTGACCCTCACCCATCCCCTAATCCTAACCCGTCCGCTAACACTAACCCGCGCCCTCACACGTACGCTCCCCCTAAAGCGTTGTCGTTCCCTCACCTGGACCCTAAGCCCTCCCCATCCCCTAACCCTAACCCTAGCCCGAATCCTAACCCTAATGCTTCCCCGAAGCCTGACCCTCACCCGTCCCCTAATCCTAACCCGTACGCTAACACTAACCGGCGCCCTCACACGTACGCTCCCCCTAAAGCGTTGTCGTACCCTCACCTGGACCCTAAACCGTCCCCGTCCCCTAACACTAACCCTAGCCCGAACCCTAACCCTAACCCTTCCCCGAAGCCTGACCCTCACCCGTCCCCTAATCCTAACCCGTACTCTAACACTAACCTGCGCCCTCACACGTACGCTCCCCCTAAAGCTTTGTCGTACCCTCACCTGGACCCTAAACCCTCCCCATCCCCTAACCCTAGCCCGAACCCTAACCCTAACCCTTCCCCGAAGCCTGACCCTCACCCGTCCCCTAATCCTAACCCGTACGCTAACACTAACCCGCGCCCTCACACGTACGCTCCCCTTAAAGCATTGTCGTACCCTCACCTGAACCCTAAACCGTCCCCGTCCCCTAACCCTAACCCTAGCCCAAACACTAACCCTAACCCTTCCCCGAAGCCTGACCCTCACCCGTCCCCTAATCCTAACCCGTTCGCTAACAGTAACCCGCGCCCTCACACGTACGCTCCCCCTAAAGCGTTGTCGTACCCTCACCTGGACCCTAAACCCTCCCCGTCCCCTAACCCTAACCCTAGCCCGAACCCTAACCCTAACCCTTCCCCGAAGCCTGACACTCAACCGTCCCCTAATCCTAACCCGTACGCTAACACTAACGCACGCCCTCACACGTACGCTCCCCCTAAAGCGTTGTTGTACACTCACCTGGACCCTAAACCCTCCCCGTCCCCTAACCCTAACCCTAGCCCGAACCCTAACCCTAAACCTTCCAAGAAGCCTGACACTCACCAGTCCCCTAATCCTAAACCGTATGCTAACACTAATCTGCGCCCTCACATGTACGCTCCCCCTAAAGTGTTGTCGTACCCTCACCTGGAACCTAAACCGTCCCCGTCCCCTAATCCTAACCGTAGCCCGAACCCTAACCCTAACTCTTCCCCGAAGCCTGACACTCACCCTTCCTCTAATCCTAACCCGTACGCTAACACTATCCCGCACCCTCACACGTACGCTCCCACTAAAGCGTTGTCGTACCCTCACCTGGACCCTAAACGCTCCCCGTACACTAACCCTAACCCTAGCCCGAACCCTAACCCTAACCCTTACCCGAAGCCTGACCCTCACCCGTCCCCTAAACCTAACCCGTACGCTAACACTAAACCGCGCCCTCACACGTACGCTCCCCCTAAAGCGTTGTCGTACCCTCACCTGGACCCTAAACCCTCCCCGTCCCCTAACCCTAACCCTAGCCCGAACCCTAACCCTAAACTTTCCCCGAAGCCTGACCCTCACCCGTCCCCTAATCCTAACCCTTACGCTAAAACTAACGCGCGCCCTCACACGTACGCTCCCCCTAAAGCGTTGTCGTACCCTCACCTGGACCCTAAACACTCCCCGTCCCCTAACCCTAACCCTAGCCCAAACCCTAACCCTAACACTTCCCCGAAGCCTGACCCTCACCCATTCCCTAATCCTAACCCGTACGCTAACACTAACCCTCGCCCTCACACGTACGCTCTCCCTAAAGCGTTGTCGTACCCTCACCTAAACCCTAAACCCTCCCCATCCCCTAACCCTAACCCTAGCCCGAACCCTAACCCTAACATTTCCCCGAAGCCTGACCCTCTCCCGTCCCCTAATCCTAACCCGTACGCTAACACTAAACCGCGCCCTCACACGTACGCTCCCCCTAAAGCGTTGTCGTACCCTCACCTGGACCCTAAACCATCCCCGTCCCCTAAACCTAACCCTAGCCCGAACCTTAACCCTAACCCTTCCCCGAAGCCTGACCCTCACCCGTCCCATAATCCTAACCCGTATGCTAACACTAACCCTCGCCCTCACACGTACGCTCCCCCTAAAGCGTTGTCGTACCCGCACCTGGACCCTAAACCGTCCCCGTCCCATAACCCTAACCCTAGCCCAAACCCTAACCCTAACCCTTCCCCGAAGCCTGACCCTCACCCATCCCCTAATCCTAACCTGTACGCTAACACTAACCCGCGCCCTCACACGTACGCTCACCGTAAAGCGTTGTCGTACCCTCACCTGGACCCTAAACACTCTCCGTCCTCTAACCCTAACCCTAGCCCGGACCCTAACCCTAAACTTTCCCCGAAGCCTGACCCTCACCCGTCCCCTAATCCTAACCCGTACGTAACACTAACCCACGCCCTCACACGTACGCTCCCTCTAAAGCGTTGTCGTACCCTCACCTGGACCCTAAACCCTCCCCGTCCCCTAACCCTAACCCTAGCCCGAACCCTAACCCTAACCCTTCCCGAAGCCTGACCCTCACCCGTCCCCTAATTCTAACCCATACGCTAACACTAACCCGTGCCCTCACACGTACGCTCCCCCTAAAGCGTTGTCGTACCCTCACCTGGACCCTAAACCGTCCCCGTCCCCTAACCCTAAACCTAGCCCGAACCCTAACCCTAACACTTCCCCGAAGCCTGACCCTCACCCGTCCCCTAATCCTAACCCATACGCTAACACTAACCCGTGCCCTCACACGTACGCTCCCCCTAAAGCGTTGTCGTATCCTCACCTGGACCCTAAACCCTCCCCGTCCCCTAACCCTAACCCTATACCGAACCCTAACCCTAACCCTTCCCCGAAGCCTGACCCTCACCCGTCCCCTAATTCTAACCCGTACGCTAACACTAACCCGTGCCCTCACACGTAAGCTCCCCCTAAAGCGTTGTCGTACCCTCACCTGGACCCTAAACCCTCCCCATCCCCTAACCCTAACCCTAGCCCGAACCCTAACCCTAACACTTCCCCGAAGCCTGACCCTCACCCGTCCCCTAATCATAATCTGTACACTAACACTAACCCGCGCCCTCACACGTATGCTCCCCCTAAAGCGTTGTTGTACCCTCACCTGGACCCTAAACCCTCCCCGTCCCCTAACCCTAACCCTAGCCCGAACCCTAACCCTAAACCTTCCAAGAACCCTGACACTCACCCGTCCCCTAATCCTAAACCGTACGCTAACACTAACCTGCGCCCTCACACGTACGCTCCCCCTAAATCGTTGTCGTACCCTCACCTGGAACCTAAACCGTCCCCGTCCCCTAATACTAACCCTAGCCCGAACCCTAACCCTAACTCTTCCCCGAAGCCTGACTCTCACCCGTCCTCTAATCCTAACCCGTACGCTAAGACTATCCCGCACCCTCACACGTACGCTCCCCCTAAAGCGTTGTCATACCCTCACCTGGACCCTAAACCCTCTCCGTCCCCTAACCCTAACCCTAGCCCGAACCCTAACCCTAACACTTCCCCGAAGCCTGACCCTCACCCGTCCCCTAAACCTAACCCGTACGCTAACACTAAACCGCGCCCTCACACGTACGCTCCCCCTAAAGCGTTGTCGTACCCTCACCTGGACCCTAAACCCTCCCCGTCCCCTAACCCTAACCCTAGCCCGAACCCTAACCCTAACCTTTCCCCGAAGCCTGACCCTCACCCGTCCCCTAATCCTAACCCTTACGCTAAAACTAACGCGCGCCCTCACACGTACGCTCCCCCTAAAGCGTTGTCGTACCCTCACCTGGACCCTAAACCCTCCCCGTCCCCTAACCCTAACCCTAGCCCGAACCCTAACCCTAACACTTCCCCGAAGCCTGACCCTCACCCGTCCCCTAATCCTAACCCGTATGCTAACACTAACCCGCGCCCTCACACGTACGCTCCCCCTAAAGCGTTGTTGTACCCTCACCTGGACCCTAAACCCTCCCCGTCCCCTAATCCTAGCCCGAACCCTAACCCCAACCTTTCCCCGAAGCCTGAAACTCTCCCGTCCCCTAATCCTAACCCGTACGCTAACACTAAACTGCGCCCTCACACGTACGCTCCCCCTAAAGCGTTGTCGTACCCTCACCTGGACCCTAAACCGTCCCGGTCCCCTAAACCTAACCCTAGCCCGAACCCTAACCCTAACCCTTCCCCGAAGCCTGACCCTCACCCGTCCCCTAATCCTAACCCGTATGCTAACACTAACCTGCGCCCTCACACGTACGCTCCCCCTAAAGCGTTGTCGTACCCTCACCTGGACCCTAAACCCTCCCCGTCCCCTAACCCTAATCCTAGTCCTAAACCTAACCCTAACCCTTCCCCGAAGCCTGACCCTCACCCGTCCCCTAATCCTAATGCGTACGCTAACACTAACACAAGCTCTCACATGTAGGCTCCCCCTAAAGCGTTGTCGTACCCTCACCTGGACCCTAAACCCTCCCCATCCCCTAAACCTAACCCTAGCCCGAACCCTAACCTTAACCCTTCCCCGAAGCCTGAACCTCACCCGTCCCCTAATCCTAACCCGTACGCTAACACTAACCCGCGCCCTCACACTTACGCTCCCCCTAAAGCGTTGTCGTACCCTCACCTGGACCCTAAACCCTCCCCGTCCCCTAACCCTAACCCTAGCCCGAACCCTAACCCTAAACCTTCCGGGAAGCCTGACCCTCACCCGTCCCCTAATCCTAACCCGTACGCTAAAACTAACCCGCGCCCTCACACGTACGCTCCCCCTAAAGCATTGTCGTACCCTCAACTGGACCCTAAACCCTCCCCGTCCCCTAAACTTAACCCTAGCCCGAACCCTAACCCTAATGCTTCCCCGAAGACTGACCCTCACCCATCCACTAATCCTAACCCGTACGCTAACACTAACCCGCGCCCTCACACGTACGCTCCTCCTAAAGCGTTGTCGTACCCTCACCTGGACCCTAAACCCTCCCCGTCCCCTAACCCTATCCCTAGCCCGAACCCTGACCCTAACACTTCCCTGAAGCCTGACCCTCACCCGTCCCCTAATCCTAACCCGTACGCTAACACTAACCCGCGCCCTCACACGTACGCTCCCCCTAAAGCGTTGTCGTACCCTCACCTGGACCTGAAACCGTCCCCGTCCCCTAACCGTAACCCTAGCCCGAACCCTAACCCTAACACTTCCCCGAAGCCTGACCCTCACCCGTCCCCTAATCCTAACCCGTATGCTAACACTAACCCGCGCCCTCACACGTACGCTCCCTGTAAAGCGTTGTCGTACCCTCACCTGGACCCTAAACCTCCCCGTCCCCTAACCCTAACCCTAGCCAGAACACTAACCATAACCCTTCCCTGAAGCGTGACACTCACCCGTCCCCTAATCCTAACCCGTACGCTAAAACTAACCCGCGCCCTCACACGTACGCTCCCCGTAAAGCGTTGTCGTACCCTCACCTGGACCCTAAACCGTCCCCGTCCCCTAACCCTAACCCTAGCCCGAACCCTAACCCTAACCCTTCCCCGAAGACTGACCCTCACCCGTCCCCTAATCCTAACCCGTACGCTAACACTAACCCGCGCCCTCACACGTACGCTGCCCCTAAAGCGCTGTTGTACCCTCACCTGGACCCTAAACCCTCCCCGTCCCCTAACCCTAACCCTAGCCCGAACCCTAACCCTAACCCTTCCCCGAAGCCTGACCCTCACCCGTCCCCTAATCCTAACCCGTACGCTAACACTAACCCGCGCCCTCACACGTACGCTCCCCCTAAAGCGTTGTCGTACCCTCACCTGGACCCTAAACCCTCCCCGTCCCCTAACCCTAACCCTAGCCCGAACCCTAACCCTAACACTTCCCGAAGCCTGACCCTCACCCGTCCCCTAATCCTAACCCGTACACTAACACTAACCCGCGCCCTCACACGTACTCTCCCCCTAAAGCGTTGTCGTACCCTTACCTGAACCCTAAACCCTCCCCATCCCCTAACCCTAACCCTAGCACGAACCCTAACCCTAACCCTTCACCGAAGCCTGATCCTCACCCGTCCCCTAGTCCTAACCCGTACGCTAACACTAACCCGCGCCCTCACACGTACGCTCCCCCTAAAGCGTTGTCGTACCCTCACCTGGACCCTATACACTCCCCGTCCCCTAACCCTAACCCTAGCCCGAACCCTAACCCTAAACCTTCCCCGAAGCCTGACCCTCACCCGTCCCCTAATCCTAAACCGTACGGTAACACTAACCCGCGCCCTCACACGTACGCTCCCCCTAAAGCGTTGTCGTACCCTCACCTGGACCCTAAACCGTCACTGTCCCCTAACCCTAACCGTAGGCCAAACCCTAACCCTAACCCTTCCCCGAAGCCTGACCCTCACCCATCCCCTAATCCTAACCTCTACGCTAACACTAACCCGCGCCCTCACACATACGCTCCCCCTAAAGCGTTGTCGTACCCTCACCTGGACCCTAAACCCTCTCCGTCCCCTAACCCTAACCCTAGCCCGAACCCTAACCCTAAACCTTACCCGAAGCCTGACCCTCACCTGTCCCCTAATCCTAACCCGTACGCTAACACTAACCCGCGCCCTCACACGTACGCTCCCCCTAAAGCGTTGTCTTACCCTCACCTGGACCCTAAACCCTCCCCGTCCCCTAACCCTAACGCTAGCCCGAACCCTAACCCTAACCGTTCCCCGAAGCCTGACCCTCTCCCGTCCCCTTATCCTAACCCGTACGCTAACACTAAACCGCGCCCTCAAACGTACGCTCCCGCTAAAGCGTTGTCGTACCCTCACCTGGACCCTAAACCGTCCCCGTTCCCTAAACCTAACCCTAGCCCGAACCCTAACCCTAACCCTTCCCTGAAGCCTGACCCTCACCCGTCCCCTAATCCTAACACGTACGCTAACATTAACTCGCGCCCTCACACGTACGCGCCCCCTAAAGCGTTGTCCTACCCTCACCTGGATCCTAAACCCTCTCCGTCCCCTAACCCTAACCCTAGCCCGAACCCTAACCCTAACCCTTCCCCGAAGCCTAACCCTCACCCGTCCCCTAATCCTAACCCGTACGCTAACACTAACCCGTACCCTCACACGTACTCTCCCCCTAAAGCGTTGTCGTACCCTCACCTGGACCCTAAACCCTCCCCTTCCCCTAACCCTAACCCTAGCCCGAACCCTAACCCTAACCCTTCCCTGAAGCCTGACCCTCACCCGTCCCCTAATCCTAACACGTACGCTAACATTAACCCGCGCCCTCACACGTATGCGCCCCCTAAAGCGTTGTCCTACCCTCACCTGTATCCTAAACCCTCTCCGTCCCCTAACCCTAACCCTAGCCCGAACCCTAACCCTAACCCTTCCCCGAAGCCTAACCCTCACCCGTCCCCTAATCCTAACCCGTACGCTAACACTAACCCGCGCCCTCACACGTACACTCCCCCTAAAGCGTTGTCGTACCCTCACCTGGATCCTATACACTCCCCGTCCCCTAACCCTTACCCTAGCCCGAACCCTAACCCTAAACCTTCCCCGAAGCCTGACACTCACCCGTCCCCTAATCCTAAACCGTACGGTAACACTAACCCGCGCACTCACACGTACGCTCCCCCTAAAGCGTTGTCGTACCCTCACCTGGACCCTAAACCGTCCCCGTCCCCTAACCCTAACCCTAGCCCAAACCCTAACCCTAATCCCTTCCCCGAAGCCGGACCCTCACCCATCCCCTAATCCTAACCCGTACGCTAACATTAACCCGCGCCCTCACACGTACGCTCCCCCTAAAGCGTTGTCGTACCCTCACCTGGACCCTAAACCCTCTCCGTCCCCTTACCCTAACCCTAGCCCGAACCCTAACCCTAACCCTTCCCCGAAGCCTGACCCTCACCCGTCCCCTAATCGTAACCCGTACGTAACACTAACCCACGCCCTCACACGTACACTTCCCCTAAAGCGTTGTCATACCCTCACCTGGATCCTATACACTCCCCATCCCCTAACCCTAACCCTAGCCCGAACCCTAACCCTAAACCTTCCCCGAAGCCGAACCTCACCCGTCCCCTAATCCTAAACTGTATGGTAACACTAACCCGCGCCCTAACACGTTCGCTCCCCCTAAAGCGTTGTCGTACCTTCACCTGGACCCTAAACAGTCCCCGTCCCCTAACCCTAACCCTAGCCCAAATCCTAACCCTAACCCTTCCCCGAAGCCTGACCCTCACCCGTCCCCAAATCCTAACCCGTACGCTAACACTAAACCGCGCCCTCACACGTACGCTCTCCCTAAAGCATTGTCGTACCCTCACCTGGACCCTAAGACGTCCCCGTCCCCTAACCTTAACCCTAGCCCGAACCCGAACCCTAACACTTCCCCGAAGCCTGACCCTTACCCGTCCACTTATCCTAACCCGTACGCTAACACTAACCCGCGCCCTCACACGTACGCTCCCCCTAAAGCGTTGTCGTACCCTCACCTGGACCCTAAACCGTCCCCGTCCCCTAACCCTAACCCTAGCCCAAACCCTAACCCTAACACTTCCCCGAAGCCTGACCCTCACCCGTCCCCTAATCCTAACCCGTACGCTAACACTAACCCACGCCTTCACACGTACGCTCCCCCTAAAGCGTTGTCGTACCCTCCCCTGGACCCTAAGACGTCCCCATCCCCTAACCCTAACCCTAGCCCGAACCATAACCCTAACCCTTCCCGAAGCCTGAGCCTCACTCGTCCCCTAATCCTAAACCGTACGTTAACACTAACACGTGCCCTCACACGTACGCTCCCTTAAAGCGTTGTCGTACCCTCACCTGGACCCTAAACCCTCTCCGTCCCCTAAACCTAACCCTAGCCCGAACCCTAAACCTAACACTTCCCCGAAGCCTGACCCTCACCCGTCCCCTAATCCTAACCCGTACGCTAAAACTAACACGCGACCTCACACGTACGCTCCCCCTAAAGCGTTGTCGTACCCTCACCTTGACCCGAAACCATCCCCGTCCCCTAACCCTAACCCTAGCCCGAACCCTAACCCTAACCCTTCCCCGAAGCCTGACCCTCACCCGTCCCCTAATCCTAACCCGTACGCTAACACTAACCCGTGCCCTCACACGTACGCTCCCCGTAAGCGTTGTCGTGCCCTCACCTGGTCCCTAAACCCTCCCCGTCCCCTAACCCTAACCCTAGCCCGAACCCTAACCCTAACCCTTCCCCGAAGTCTGACCCTCACCCGTCCCCTAATCCTAAACCGTACGTTAACACTAACCCGCGCCCTCACACGTACGCTCCCTTAAAGCGTTGTCGTACACTCACCTGGACCCTAAACCCTCTCCGTCCCCTAACCCTAACCCTAGCCCGAAGCCTAACCCTAACCCTTCCCCGAAGCCTGACCCTCACCCGTCCCCTAATCCTAACCCGTACGCTAACACTAACCCGCGCCCTCACACGTACGCTCCCCCTAAAGCGTTGTCGTACCCTCACCTGGACCCTAAACCCTCCCGTCCCCTAACCCTAACCCTAGCCCGAACCCTAACCCTAACCCTTCCCCAACCTGACCCTCACCGGTCCCCTAATCATAACCCGTACGCTAACACTAACCCGCGCCCTCACACGTACGCTCCCCCTAAAGCGTTGTCGTACCCTCACCTGGACCCTAAACCCTCCCCGGCCCCTAACCCTAACCCTAGCCCGAACCCTAACCCTAACTCTTCCCGAAGTCTGACCCTCACCCGTCCCAAAATCCTAAACCGTACGTTAACACTAACCCGCGCCCTCACACGTACGCTCCCTTAAAGCGTTGTCGTACCCTCACCTGGACCCTAAACCCTCTCCGTCCCCTAACCCTAACCCTAGCCCGAACCCTAACCCTAGCCCGAACCCTAACCCTTACCCTTCCCCGAAGCCTGACCCTCACCCGTCCCCTAATCCTAATCCGTACGCTAACACTAACCCGTGCCCTCACACGTACGCTCCGCCTAAAGCGTTGTCGTACGCTCACCTGGACCCTAAACCGTCCCCGTCTGCTAACCCTAACCCTAGCCCGAACCCTAACCCTAACCCTTCCCCGAAGCCTGACCCTCACCCGTCCCCTAATCCTAACCCGTACGCTAACACTAACCCGCGCCCTCACACGTACGCTCACCCTAAAGCGTTGTCGTACCCTCACCTGGACCCTAAACCGTCCCCGTCCAGTAACCCTAACCCTAGCTCGAACCCTAACCCTAACACTTCCCCGAAGCCTGACCATCACCCGGACCCTAATCCTAACCCGTACGCTAACACTAACCCGCGCCCTCACACGTACGCTCCCCCTAAAGCGTTGTCGTATCCTCACCTGGACCCTAAACCCTCCCGTCCCCTTACCCTAACCCTAGCCTGAACCCTAAACCTATCCCTTCCCCGAAGCCTGACCCTCACCCGTCCCCTAATCCTAAACCGTACGCTAACACTAACCCACGCCCTCACATGTACGCTCCCCCTAAAGGGTTGTCGTACCCTCACCTGGACCCTATAGCCTCCCCGTCCCCTAACCCTAACCCTAGCCCGAACCCTAACCCTAACCCTTCCTCGAAGCCTGACCCTCACCCGTCCCCAATCCTAACCCGTACGCTAACACTAACCCGCGCCCTCACACGTACGCTCCCCCTAAAGCGTTGTCGTACCCTCACCTGGACCGTAAAGCCTCCCCGTCCCCTAATCCTAACCCTAGTCCGAACCCTAACCCTAACCCTTCCCGAAGCCTGACTCTCACCAGTCTCCTAATCCTAACCCGTACGTTAACACTAACCCGCGCCCTCACACGTATGCTCCACCTAAAGCGTTGTCGTACCCTCACCTGGACCCTAAGACGTCCCCATCCCCTAACAATAACCCTAGCCCGAAACCTAACCCTAACCCTACCCGAAGCCTGACACTCACACGTCCCCTTATCCTAACCCGTACGCTAACACTAACCCGCGCCCTCACACGTACGCTCCCCCTAAAGCGTTGTCGTACCCTCACCTGGACCCTAAACCGTCCCCATCCCCTAACCCTAACCCTAGCCGTACCCTAACCCTAAACCTTCCCCGAAGCCTGACCCTCACCCGTCCCCTAATCCTAAACCGTACACTAACACTAAACCGCGCCCTCACACGTACGCTCCTCCTAAAGGGTTGTCGTACCCTCACCTGGACCCTAAATCCTCCCCGTCCCCTAACCCTAACCCTAGCCCGAACCCTAACCCTAACCCTTCCCCGAAGCCTGACCCTCACCCGTCCCCTAATCCTAACCCGTACGCTAACACTAACCCGCGCCCTCACACGTACGCTCCCCCTAAAGCGTTGTCGTACCCTCACCTGGACCCTAAGCCGTCCCCGTCCCCTAAACCAAACCCTAGCCCGAACCCTAACCCTAACCCTTCCCCGAAGCCTGACCCTCACCCGTCCCCTAATCCTAACCCGTACTCTAACACTAACTCGCGCCCTCACACGTACGCTCCCCCTAAAGCGTTGTCGTAACCTCACCTGGACTCTAAACCGTCCCCGTCCCCTAATCCTAACCCTAGTCCGAACCCTAACCCTAACCCTTCCCGAAGCCTGACTCTCACCAGTCTCCTAATCCTAACCCGTACGTTAACACTAACCCGCGCCCTCACACGTATGCTCCACCTAAAGCGTTGTCGTACCCTCACCTGGACCCTAAGATGTTCCCATCCCCTAACAATAACCCTAGCCCGAAACCTAACCCTAACCCTACCCGAAGCCTGAACCT
Organism: Lagenorhynchus albirostris; assembly: GCF_949774975.1. Taxonomy (NCBI): domain Eukaryota; kingdom Metazoa; phylum Chordata; class Mammalia; order Artiodactyla; family Delphinidae; genus Lagenorhynchus; species Lagenorhynchus albirostris. Next base: position 80,696,363 of record NC_083104.1, on the reverse strand, counting down.
CACACGTCCCCTGATCCTAACCCGTACGCTAACACTAACCCGCGCCCTCACACCTACGCTCCCCCTAAAGCGTTGTCGTACCCTCACCTGGACCCTAAACCGTCCCCATCCCCTAACCCTAAACCTAGCCGTACCCTAACCCTAACACTTCCCCGAAGCCTGACCCTCACCCGTCCCCTAATCCTAAACCGTACGTTAACACTAACCCGCGCCCTCACACGTACGCTCCCTTAAAGCGTTGTCGTACCCTCACCTGGACCCTAAACCCTCTCCGTCCCCTAACCCTAACCCTAGCCCGAACCCTAACCCTAACCCTTCCCCAACCTGACCCTCACCGGTCCCCTAATCATAACCCGTACGCTAACACTAACCCGCGCCCTCACACGTACGCTCCCCCTAAAGCGTTGTCGTACCCTCACCTGGACCCTAAACCCTCCCCGTCCCCTAACCCTAACCCTAGCACGAACCCTAACCCTAACTCTTCCCGAAGTCTGACCCTCACCCGTCCCCTAATCCTAAACCGTACGTTAACACTAACCCGCGCCCTCACACGTACGCTCCCTTAAAGCGTTGTCGTACCCTCACCTGGAACCTAAACCCTCTCCGTCCCCTAACCCTAACCCTAGCCCGAACCCTAACCCTAGCCCGAACCCTAACCCTTACCCTTCCCCGAAGCCTGACCCTCACCCGTCCCCTAATCCTAACCCGTACGCTAACACTAACCCGCGCCCTCACACGTACGCTCCCCCTAAAGCGTTGTCGTACCCTCACCTGGACCCTAAACCGTCCCCATCCCCTAACCCTAACCCTAGCCGTACCCTAACCCTAACCCTTCCCCGAAGCCTGACCCTCACCCGTCCCCTAATCCTAACCTGTACTCTAACACTAACCCGCGCCCTCACACGTACGCTCCCCCTAAAGCGTTGTCGTACCCTCACCTGGACCCTAAACCGTACCCATCCCCTAACCCTAACTCTAGCCCGAACCCTAAAGCTAACCCTTCCCCGAAGCCTGACCCTCACCCGTCCCCTAATCCTAACCCGTACACTAACACTAACCCGCGCCCTCACACGTACGCTCCCCCTAAAGCGTTGTCGTACCCTCACCTGGACCCTAAACCCTCCCCGTCCCCTAACCCTAACCCTAGACCGAACCCTAACCCTAACCCTTCCCCGAAGCCTGACACTCACCCGTCCCCTAATCCTAACCCGTACGCTAACACTAACCCACGCCCTCACACGTACCCTCCCCGTAAAGTGTTGTCGTACACTCACCTGGACCCGAAACCGTCCCCGTCCCCGTCCCGTAACCCTAGACCGACCCCTAACCCTAACCCTTCCCCGAAGCCTGACCCTCACCCGTCCCCTAATCCTAACCCGTACGCTAACACTAACCCGCGCCCTCACACGTACGCTCCCCCTAAAGCGTTGTCGTACCCTCACCTGGACCCTAAACCGTCCCCATCCCCTAACCCTAACCCTAGCCGTACCCTAACCCTAACCCTTCCCCGAAGCCTGACCCTCACCCGTCCCCTAATCCTAACCCGTACTCTAACACTAACCCGCGCCCTCACACGTACGCTCCCCCTAAAGCGTTGTCGTACCCTCACCTGGACCCTAAACCGTACCCATCCCCTAACCCTAACTCTAGCCCGAACCCTAAAGCTAACCCTTACCCGAAGCCTGACCCTCACCCGTCCCCTAATCCTAACCCGTACACTAACACTAACCCGCGCCCTCACACGTACGCTCCCCCTAAAGCGTTGTCGTACCCTCACCTGGACCCTAAACCCTCCCCGTCCCCTAACCCTAACCCTAGACCGAACCCTAACCCTAACCCTTCCCCGAAGCCTGTCATTCACCCGTCCCCTAATCCTAACCCGTACGCTAACACTAACCCACGCCCTCACACGTACCCTCCCCGTAAAGTGTTGTCGTACACTCACCTGGACCCGAAACCGTCCCCGTCCCCGTCCCGTACCCCTGGACCGACCCCTAACCCTAACCCTTCCCCGAAGCCTGACCCTCACCCGTCCCCTAATCCTAACCCGTACGCTAACACTAACCCGCGCCCTCACACGTACGCTCCTCCTAAAGCGTTGTCGTACCCTCACCTGGACCCTAAACCCTCCCGTCCTCTAACCCTAACCCTAGCCCGAACCCTAACCCTAACCCTTCCCCAACCTGACCCTCACCGGTCCCCTAATCATAACCCGTACGCTAACACTAACCCGCACCCTCACACGTACGCTCCCCCTAAAGCGTTGTCGTACCCTCACCTGGACCCTAAACCCTCCCCGTCCCCTAACCCTAACCCTAGCCCGAACCCTAACCCTAACTCTTCCCGACCTGACCCTCACCCGTCCCCTAATCCTAAACCGTACGTTAACACTAACCCGCGCCCTCACACGTACGCTCCCTTAAAGCGTTGTCGTACCCTCACCTGGACCCTAAACCCTCTCCGTCCCCTAACACTAACCCTAGCCCGAACCCTAACCCTAACCCTTCCCCGAAGCCTGACCCTCACCCGTCCCCTAATCCTAACCCGTACGCTAACACTAACCCGTGCCATCACACGTACGCTCCCCGTAAGCGTTGTCGTGCCCTCACCTGGACCCTAAACCCTCCCCGTCCCCTAACCCTAACCCTAGACCGAACCCTAACCCTAACCCTTCCCGAAGCCTGACCCTCACCCGTCCCATAATCCTAACCCGTACGCTAACACTAACCCACGCCCTCACACGTACGCTCCCCCTAAAGCGTTGTCGTACCCTCACCTGGACCCTAAGCCGTCCCCGTCCCCTAACCCTAACCCTAGCCCGAACCCTAACCCTAACCCTCACCCTTCCCCGAAGCCTGACCCTCACCCGTCCCCTTATCCTAACCCGTACGCTAACACTAACCCGCGCCCTCACACGTACGCTCCCCCTAAAGCGTTGTCGTACCCTCACCTGGACCCTAAACCGTCCCCGTCCCCTAACACTAACCCTAGCCTGAACCCTAACCCTAACCCATCCCTGTAGCCTGACTCTCACCCGTCCCGTAATCCTAACCCGTACGCTAACACTAACCCGCGCCCTCACACGTACGCTCCCCTAAAGCGTTGTCGTACCCTCACCTGGACCCTAAACCCTCCCCGTCACCTAACCCTAACCCTAGCCCGAACCCTAACCCTAACCCTTCCCCGAAGCCTGACCCTCACCCGTCCGCTAATCCTAACCCGTACGCTAACACTAACCCGCACCCTCACATGTACGCTCCCCCTAAAGCGTTGTCGTACCCTCACCTGGACCCTAAACCCTCCCCGTCCCCTAACCCTAACCCTAGCCCGAACCTTAACCCTAAACCTTCCCCGAAGCCTGACCCTCACCCGTCCCCTAATCCTAACCCATACGCTAACACTAACCCGCGCCCTCACACGTACGCTCCCCCTAAAGTGTTGTCGTACCCTCACCTGGACCTGAAACCATCCCCGTCCCCTAAACCTAACCGTAGCCCGAACCCTAACCCTAACACTTCCCCGAAGCCTGACCCTCACCCGTCCCCTAATCCTAAACAGTACACTAATACTAACCCGCGCCCTCACACGTACGCTCCCCCTAAAGCGTTGTCGTACCCTCACGTGGACCCTAAACCCTCCCCATCCCCTAACCCTAACCCTAGCCCGAACCCTAACCCTAACCCTTCCCCGAAGCCTGACCCTCACCCGTCCCCTCATCCTAACCCGTACGCTAACACTAACCCGCGCCCTCACACGTACGCTCCCCCTAAAGCGTTGTCGTACCCTCACCTGGACCCTAAACCCTCCCCGTCCCCTAACCCTAACCCTAGCCCTAACCCTAACCCTAACCCTTCCCCGAAGCCTGACCCTCTCCCGTGTCCTAATCCTAACACGTACGCTTACACTAACCCGAGCCCTCACACGTACGCTCCCTCTAAAGCGTTGTCATACCCTCACCTGGACCCTAAACCGTCCCCGTCCCCTAACACTAACCCTAGCCCGAACCCTAACCCTAACCCTTCCCCGAAGCCTGCCCCTCACCCGTCCCGTAATCCTAACCCGTACGCTAGCACTAACCCGCGCCCTCACACGTACGCTCCCCCTAAAGCGTTGTCGTACCCTCACCTGGACCCTAAACCCTCCCCGTCCCCTAACCCTAACCCTAGCCCGAAACCTAAAGCTAACCCTTCCCCGAAGCCTGACCCTCACCCGTCCCCTAATCCTAACCCGTACGCTAACACTAACCCGTGCCCTCACACGTACACTCCCCCTAAAGCGTTGTCGTACCCTCACCTGGATCCTAAGCCGTCCCCGTCCCCTAACCCTAACTCTAGCCCGAACCCTAACCCTTACCCTTCCCCTAAGCCTGACCTTCACCCGTCCCCTAATCCTAACCCGTACGCTAACACTAACCCGCGCCCTCACACGTACGCTCCCCCTAAAGCGTTGTCGTACCCTCACCTGGACCCTAAACCGTCCCCGTCCCCTAACCCTAACCCTAGCCCGAACCCTAACCCTAACCCTTCCCCGAAGCCTGACCCTCACCCGTCCCCTAATCCTAACCCGTACGCTAACACTAACCCGCGCCCTCACACGTACGCTCCCCCTAAAGCGTTGTCGTACCCTCACCTGGACCCTAAACCGTCCCCGTCCCCTAACCCTAACCCTAGCCCGAACCCTAACCCTAACCCTTCCCGAAGCCTGACTCTCACCAGTCTCCTAATCCTAACCCGTACGTTAACACTAACCCGCGCCCTCACACGTATGCTCCACCTAAAGCGTTGTCGTACCCTCACCTGGACCCTAAGATGTTCCCATCCCCTAACAATAACCCTAGCCCGAAACCTAACCCTAACCCTACCCGAAGCCTGAACCTCACACGTCCCCTTATCCTAACCCGTACGCTAACACTAACCCGCGCCCTCACACCTACGCTCCCCCTAAAGCGTTGTCGTACCCTCACCTGGACCCTAAACCGTCCCCATCCCCTAACCCTAAACCTAGCCGTACCCTAACCCTAACACTTCCCCGAAGCCTGACCCTCACTCGTCCCCTAATCCTAAACCGTACGTTAACACTAACCTGCGCCCTAACACGTACGCTCCCCCTAAAGCGTTGTCGTACCCTCACCTGGACCCTAAACCCTCCCCGTCCCCTAACCCTAACCCTAGCCCGAACCCTAACCCTAACCCTTACCCGAAGTCTGACCCTCACCCGTCCCCTAATCCTAAACCGTACGTTAACACTAACCCGCGCCCTCACACGTACGCTCCCTTAAAGCGTTGTCGTACCCTCACCTGGAACCTAAACCCTCTCCGTCCCCTAACCCTAACCCTAGCCCGAACCCTAACCCTAGCCCGAACCCTAACCCTTACCCTTCCCCGAAGCCTGACCCTCACCCGTCCCCTAATCCTAACCCGTACGCTAACACTAACCCGCGCCCTCACACGTACGCTCCCCCTAAAGCGTTGTCGTACCCTCACCTGGACCCTAAACCGTCCCCATCCCCTAACCCTAACCCTAGCCGTACCCTAACCCTAACCCTTCCCCGAAGCCTGACCCTCACCCGTCCCCTAATCCTAACCCGTACTCTAACACTAACCCGCGCCCTCACACGTACGCTCCCCCTAAAGCGTTGTCGTACCCTCACCTGGACCCTAAACCGTACCCATCCCCTAACCCTAACTCTAGCCCGAACCCTAAAGCTAACCCTTCCCCGAAGCCTGACCCTCACCCGTCCCCTAATCCTAACCCGTACACTAACACTAACCCGCGCCCTCACACGTACGCTCCCCCTAAAGCGTTGTCGTACCCTCACCTGGACCCTAAACCCTCCCCGTCCCCTAACCCTAACCCTAGACCGAACCCTAACCCTAACCCTTCCCCGAAGCCTGACACTCACCCGTCCCCTAATCCTAACCCGTACGCTAACACTAACCCACGCCCTCACACGTACCCTCCCCGTAAAGTGTTGTCGTACACTCACCTGGACCCGAAACCGTCCCCGTCCCCGTCCCGTAACCCTAGACCGACCCCTAACCCTAACCCTTCCCCGAAGCCTGACCCTCACCCGTCCCCTAATCCTAACCCGTACGCTAACACTAACCCGCGCCCTCACACGTACGCTCCCCCTAAAGCGTTGTCGTACCCTCACCTGGACCCTAAACCGTCCCCATCCCCTAACCCTAACCCTAGCCGTACCCTAACCCTAACCCTTCCCCGAAGCCTGACCCTCACCCGTCCCCTAATCCTAACCCGTACTCTAACACTAACCCGCGCCCTCACACGTACGCTCCCCCTAAAGCGTTGTCGTACCCTCACCTGGACCCTAAACCGTACCCATCCCCTAACCCTAACTCTAGCCCGAACCCTAAAGCTAACCCTTACCCGAAGCCTGACCCTCACCCGTCCCCTAATCCTAACCCGTACACTAACACTAACCCGCGCCCTCACACGTACGCTCCCCCTAAAGCGTTGTCGTACCCTCACCTGGACCCTAAACCCTCCCCGTCCCCTAACCCTAACCCTAGACCGAACCCTAACCCTAACCCTTCCCCGAAGCCTGACACTCACCCGTCCCCTAATCCTAACCCGTACGCTAACACTAACCCACGCCCTCACACGTACCCTCCCCGTAAAGTGTTGTCGTACACTCACCTGGACCCGAAACCGTCCCCGTCCCCGTCCCGTAACCCTGGACCGACCCCTAACCCTAACCCTTCCCCGAAGCCTGACCCTCACCCGTCCCCTAATCCTAACCCGTACGCTAACACTAACCCGCGCCCTCACACGTACGCTCCTCCTAAAGCGTTGTCGTACCCTCACCTGGACCCTAAACCCTCCCGTCCTCTAACCCTAACCCTAGCCCGAACCCTAACCCTAACCCTTCCCCAACCTGACCCTCACCGGTCCCCTAATCATAACCCGTACGCTAACACTAACCCGCACCCTCACACGTACGCTCTCCCTAAAGCGTTGTCGTACCCTCACCTGGACCCTAAACCCTCCCCGTCCCCTAACCCTAACCCTAGCCCGAACCCTAACCCTAACTCTTCCCGACCTGACCCTCACCCGTCCCCTAATCCTAAACCGTACGTTAACACTAACCCGCGCCCTCACACGTACGCTCCCTTAAAGCGTTGTCGTACCCTCACCTGGACCCTAAACCCTCTCCGTCCCCTAACACTAACCCTAGCCCGAACCCTAACCCTAACCCTTCCCCGAAGCCTGACCCTCACCCGTCCCCTAATCCTAACCCGTACGCTAACACTAACCCGTGCCATCACACGTACGCTCCCCGTAAGCGTTGTCGTGCCCTCACCTGGACCCTAAACCCTCCCCGTCCCCTAACCCTAACCCTAGACCGAACCCTAACCCTAACCCTTCCCGAAGCCTGACCCTCACCCGTCCCATAATCCTAACCCGTACGCTAACACTAACCCACGCCCTCACACGTACGCTCCCCCTAAAGCGTTGTCGTACCCTCACCTGGACCCTAAGCCGTCCCCGTCCCCTAACCCTAACCCTAGCCCGAACCCTAACCCTAACCCTCACCCTTCCCCGAAGCCTGACCCTCACCCGTCCCCTTATCCTAACCCGTACGCTAACACTAACCCGCGCCCTCACACGTACGCTCCCCCTAAAGCGTTGTCGTACCCTCACCTGGACCCTAAACCGTCCCCGTCCCCTAACACTAACCCTAGCCTGAACCCTAACCCTAACCCATCCCTGTAGCCTGACTCTCACCCGTCCCGTAATCCTAACCCGTACGCTAACACTAACCCGCGCCCTCACACGTACGCTCCCCTAAAGCGTTGTCGTACCCTCACCTGGACCCTAAACCCTCCCCGTCCCCTAACCCTAACCCTAGCCCGAACCCTAACCCTAACCCTTCCCCGAAGCCTGACCCTCACCCGTCCGCTAATCCTAACCCGTACGCTAACACTAACCCGCACCCTCACATGTACGCTCCCCCTAAAGCGTTGTCGTACCCTCACCTGGACCCTAAACCCTCCCCGTCCCCTAACCCTAACCCTAGCCCGAACCTTAACCCTAAACCTTCCCCGAAGCCTGACCCTCACCCGTCCCCTAATCCTAACCCATACGCTAACACTAACCCGCGCCCTCACACGTACGCTCCCCCTAAAGTGTTGTCGTACCCTCACCTGGACCTGAAACCATCCCCGTCCCCTAAACCTAACCGTAGCCCGAACCCTAACCCTAACACTTCCCCGAAGCCTGACCCTCACCCGTCCCCTAATCCTAAACAGTACACTAATACTAACCCGCGCCCTCACACGTACGCTCCCCCTAAAGCGTTGTCGTACCCTCACGTGGACCCTAAACCCTCCCCATCCCCTAACCCTAACCCTAGCCCGAACCCTAACCCTAACCCTTCCCCGAAGCCTGACCCTCACCCGTCCCCTCATCCTAACCCGTACGCTAACACTAACCCGCGCCCTCACACGTACGCTCCCCCTAAAGCGTTGTCGTACCCTCACCTGGACCCTAAACCCTCCCCGTCCCCTAACCCTAACCCTAGCCCTAACCCTAACCCTAACCCTTCCCCGAAGCCTGACCCTCTCCCGTGTCCTAATCCTAACACGTACGCTTACACTAACCCGAGCCCTCACACGTACGCTCCCTCTAAAGCGTTGTCATACCCTCACCTGGACCCTAAACCGTCCCCGTCCCCTAACACTAACCCTAGCCCGAACCCTAACCCTAACCCTTCCCCGAAGCCTGCCCCTCACCCGTCCCGTAATCCTAACCCGTACGCTAGCACTAACCCGCGCCCTCACACGTACGCTCCCCCTAAAGCGTTGTCGTACCCTCACCTGGACCCTAAACCCTCCCCGTCCCCTAACCCTAACCCTAGCCCGAAACCTAAAGCTAACCCTTCCCCGAAGCCTGACCCTCACCCGTCCCCTAATCCTAACCCGTACGCTAACACTAACCCGCGCCCTCACACGTACACTCCCCCTAAAGCGTTGTCGTACCCTCACCTGGATCCTAAGCCGTCCCCGTCCCCTAACCCTAACTCTAGCCCGAACCCTAACCCTTACCCTTCCCCTAAGCCTGACCTTCACCCGTCCCCTAATCCTAACCCGTACGCTAACACTAACCCGCGCCCTCACACGTACGCTCCCCCTAAAGCGTTGTCGTACCCTCACCTGGACCCTAAACCGTCCCCGTCCCCTAACCCTAACCCTAGCCCGAACCCTAACCCTAACCCTTCCCCGAAGCCTGACCCTCACCCGTCCCCTAATCCTAACCCGTAGGCGAACACTAACCCGCACCCTCACACGTACGCTCCCCTTAAAGCGTTGTCGTACCCTCAACTGGACCCTAAGCCGTCCCCGTCCCCAACCCTAACCCTAGCCCGAACCCTAACCCTAACCCTTCCCCGAAGCCTGACCCTCACCGGTCCCTTAAACCTAATCCGTACGCTAACACTAACCCGCGCCCTCACACGTACGCTCCCCCTAAAGCGTTGTCGTACCCTCACCTGGACCCTAATCCGTCCCCGTCCCCTAAACCTAACCCTAGCCCGAACCCTAACCCTAACCCTTCCCCGAAGCCTGACCCTCACCCGTCCCCTAATCCTAACCCGTACGCTAACACTAACCCGCGCCCTCACTCGTACGCTCCCACTAAAGAGTTGTCGTACCCTCATCTGGACCCTAAACCCTCCCCGTCCCCTAACCCTAACCCTAGCCCGAACCATAACCCTAACCCTTCCCCGAAGCCTGACGCTCACCCATCCCCTAATCCTAACCTGTACGCTAACACTAACCCGTGCCCTAACACTTACGCTCCCCCTAAAGCGTTGTCGTACCCTCACCTGGACCCTAAGCCGTCCCCGTCCCCTAACCCTACCCCTAGCCCGATCCCTAACCCTAACCCTTCCCCGAAGCCTGACCCTCAGCCGTCCGCTAATCCTAACCCGTACGCTAACACTAACCCGCGCCCTCACACGTACGCTCCCCCTAAAGCGCTGTCGTACCCTCACCTGGACCCTAAGCCGTCCCCGTCCCCTAACCCTAACCCTAGCCCGAACCCTAACCCTAACCCTTCCACGAAGCCTGAACCTCACCCTTCCCCTAATCCTAACCCGTACGCTAACATAACCCGCGCCCTCACACGTACGCTCCCCCTAAAGCGTTGTCGTACCCTCACCTGGACCCTAAACACTCCCCGTCCCCTAACCCTGACCCTAGACCGAACCCTAACCCTAAAACTTTCCCGAAGCCTGACACTCACCCGGCCCCAAATCCTAACACGTACGCTAACACTAACCCGCGCCCTCACATGTACGCTCCCCCTAAAGCGTTGTCGTACCCTCACCTGGACCCTAAACCCTCCCCGTCCCCTAACCCTAACCCTAGCCCGAACCCTAACCCTAACCCTTCCCCGAAGCCTGACCCTCACCCGTCCCCTAATCCTAACCCGTACGCTAACACTAACCCGCGCCCTCACACGTACGCTCCCCCTAAAGCGTTGTCATACCCTCACCTGGACCCTAAGCCGTCCCAGTCCCCTAACCCTAACCCTAGCCCGAACCCTAACCCTAATGCTTCCCCGAAGCCTGACCCTCACCCGTCCCCTAATCCTAACCCGTACGCTAACACTAACCCGCGCCCTCACACGTACGCTCCCCCTAAAGCGTTGTCGTACCCTCAACTGGACCCTAAACCTTCCCCGTCCCCTAACACTAACCCTAGCCCGAACCCTAACCCTAACCCTTCCCCGAAGCCTGACCCTAACCCGTCCCCTAATCCTAACCCGTACTGTAACACTAACCTGCGCCCTCACACGTACGCTCCCCCTAAAGCTTTGTCGTACCCTCACCTGGACCCTAAACCCTCCCCGTCCCCTAACCCTAACCCTAGCCCGAACCCTAACCCTAACCTTTCCCCGAAGCCTGACACTCACCCGTCCCCTAATCGTAACCCTTACGCTAAAACTAATGCGCGCCCTCACACGTACGCTCCCCCTAAAGCGTTGTCGTACCGTCACCTGGACCCTAAACCCTCCCCGTCCCCTAACCCTAACCCTAGCCCGAACCATAACCCTAACCCTTCCCCGAAGCCTGACCCTCACCCATCCCCTAATCCTAACCTTTACGCTAACACTAACCCACGCCCTCACACGTACGCTCTCCCTAAAGCGTTGTCGTACCCTCACCTAAACCCTAAACCCTCCCCATCCCCTAACCCTAACCCTACCCCGAACCCTAACCCTAACCCTTCCTCGAAGCCTGACCCTCTCCCGTCCCCTAATCCTAACCCGTACGCTAACACTAAACCGCGCCCTCAAACGTACGCTCCCCCTAAAGCGTTGTCGTACCCTCACCTGGACCCTAAACTGTCCCCGTCCCCTAAACCTAACCCTAGCCCGAACCCTAACCCTAACCCTTCCCTGAAGCCTGACCCTCACCCGTCCCCTAATCCTAACCCGTACGCTAACATTAACCCGCGCCCTCACACGTACGCTCCCTCTAAAGCGTTGTCCTACCCTCACCTGGACCCTAAACCCTCTCCGTCCCCTAACCCTAACCCTAGCCCGAACCATAACCCTAACCCTTCCCCGAAGCCTGACCCTCACCCGTCCCCTAATCCTAACCCGTACGCTAACACTAACCCGCACCCTCACACGTACGCTCCCCCTAAAGCGTTGTCGTACCCTCACCTGGACCCTAAGCTGTCCCCGTCCCCTAAACCTAACCCTAGCCCGAACCCTAACCCTAACCCTTCCCCGAAGCCTGACCCTCACCCGTCCCCTAATCCTAACCCGTACGCTAACACTAACCCGCGCCCTCACACGTACGCTCCCCCTAAAGCGTTGTCGTACCCTCACCTGGACCCTAAACCGTCCCCGTCCCCTAACCCTAACCCTAGCCTGAACCCTAACCCTAACCCTTCCCTGAAGCCTGACCCTCACCCGTCCCCTAATCCTAACACGTACGCTAACACTAACCCACGCCCTCACACGTACGCTCCCCCTAAAGCGTGGTCGTACCCTCACCTGGACCCTAAACCGTCCCCATTCCCTAACCCTAACCCTCGCCCGAACCCTAACCCTAACACTTCCCCGAAGCCTGACCCTCACCCGTCCCCTAATCCTAACCCGTACGCTAACACTAACCCGCGCCCTCATACGTATGCTCCCCCTAAAGCGTTATCGTACCCTCACCTGGACCCTAAACCCTCCCCGTCCCCTAGCCCTAACCCTGGCCCGAACCCTAACCCTAACCCTTCCCCGAAGCCTGACCCTCACCCGTACCCTAATCCTAACCCGTACGCTAAGACTAACCTGCGACCTCACACGTACGCTCCCCGTAAAGCGTTGTCGTACCCTCAGCTGGACCCTAAACCCTCCTCGTCCCCTAACCCTAACCCTAGCCCGGACCCTAACCCTAACCCTTCCCCGAAGCCTGACCCTCACCCGTCCCCTAATCCTAACCCGTACGCTAACACTAACCTGTGCCCTCACACGTACGCTCCCCCTAAAGCGTTGTCGTACCCTCACCTGGCCCCTATACACTCCCCGTCCCCTAACCCTAAACCTAGCACGAACCCTAACACTAAAGCTTCCCCGAAGCCTGACCCTCACCCGTCCCCTAATCCTAAACCGTACGGTAACACTAACCCACGCCCTAACATGTACGCTCCCCCTAAAGCGTTGTCGTACCTTCACCTGGACACTAAACCGTCCCCGTCCCTTAACCCTAACCCTAGCCCAAACCCTAACCCTAACCCTTCCCCGAAGCCTGACCCTCACCCGTCCCCTAATCCTAAACCGTACGCTAACACTAACCCGCGCCCTCACATGTACGCTCCCCCTAAAGCGTTGTCGTACCCTCACCTGGACCCTAAACCCTCCCCGTCCCCTAACCCTAACCCTAGCCCGAACCCTAACCCTAACACTTCCCCGAAGCCTGACACTCAACAGTCCCCTAATTCTAACCCGTACGCTAACACTAACCCGCGCCCTCACACGTACGCTCCCCCTAAAGCGTTGTCGTACCCTCACCTGGACCCTAAACCCTCTCCGTCCCCTAACCCTAACCCTAGCCGGAACCCTAACCCTAACCCTTCCCCGAAGCCTGAACCTCACCCGTACCCTAATCCTAACCCGTACGCTAACACGAACCCGCGCCCTCACACGTACGCTACCCCTAATGTGTTGTCGTACACTCACCTGGACACTAAACCCTCCCCGTCCCCTAACCCTAACCCTAGCCCGAACCCTAACCCTAAACCTTCCCCGAAGCCTGACCCTCACCCGACCCCTAATCCTAAACCGTACGCTAACACTAACCCGCGCTGTCACATGTACGCTCCCCCTAAAGCGTTGTCGTACCCTCACCTGGACCCTAAGCCCTCCCCGTCCCCTAACCCTAACCCTAGCCCGAACCCTAACCCTAACCCTTCCCCTAAGCCTGACCCTCACCCGTCCCCTAAATCTAACCCGTACGCTAACACTAACCCGCGCCCTCACATGTACGCTCCCCCTAAAGCGTTGTCGTACCCTCACCTGGACCCTAAACACTCCACATCCCGTAAACCTAACCCTAGCCCGGACCTTAACCCCAACCCTTCCCCGAAGCCTGACCCTCACCTATCCCCTAATCCTAACCCGTACGCTAACACTAACCCGCGACCTCACACGTACGCTCCCCCTAAAGCGTTGTCGTACCCTCACCTGGACCCTAAACCCTCTCCGTCCCCTAACCCTAACCCTAGCCCGAACCCTAACCCTAACCCTTCCCCGAAGCCTGACCCTCACCCGTCCCCTAATCCTAACCCGTACGTAACACTAACCCACGCCCTCACACGTACAATCCCCCTAAAGCGTTGTCGTACCCTCACCTGGATCCTATACACTCCCCGTCCCCTAACCCTAACCCTAGCCCGAAAGCTAACCCTAAACCTTCCCCGAAGCCGAACCTCACCCGTCCCATAATCCTAAACCGTATGGTAACACTAACCCGCGCCCTAACACGTTCGCTCCCCCTAAAGCGTTGTCGTACCCTCACCTGGACCCTAAACAGTCCCCGTCCCCTAACCCTAACCCTAGCCCAAATCCTAAACCTAACCCTTCCCCGAAGCCTGACCCTCACCCGTCCCGAAATCCTAACCCGTACGCTAACACTAACACGCGCCCGCACAGGTACGCTCCCCCTAAAGGATTGTCGTAACCTCACCTGCACCCTAAACCGTCCCCGTCCCCTAACGCTAACCCTAGCCCGAACCCTAACCCTAACCCTTCCCCGAAGCCTGACCCTCACCCGTCCCCTATTCCTAACCCGTACGCTAACACTAACCCGCGCCCTCACACGTACGCTCCCCCAAAAGCGTTGTCGTACCCTCAGCTGGACCCTAAACCCTCCCCGTCCCCTAAACCTAACCCTAGCCCGAGCCCTAAACCTAACCCTTCCCGAAGCCTGACCCTCACCCGTCCCCTAATTCTAAACCGTACGTTAACACTAACCCACGCCCTCACACGTACCCTCCCCGTAAAGTGTTGTCGTACCCTCACCTGGACCCGAAACCGTCCCCGTCCCAGTCCCCTAAACCTAGCCCGCACCCTAACCCTAACCCTTCCCCGAAGCCTGACCCTCACCCGTCCCCTAATCCTAACCCGCGCCCTCACACGTACGCTCCCCCTAAAGCGTTGTCGTACCCTCAACTGGACCCTAAACCCTCCCCGTCCCCTAACCCTAACCCTAGCCCGAACCCTAACCCTAACCCTTCGCCGGAGCCTGACACTCACCCGTCCCCTAATCCTAACCCGTACGCTAACACTAACCCGTGCCCTCACACATACGCTCCCCCTAAAGTGTTGTCGTACCCTCACCTGGACCCGAAACCATCCCCGTCCCCTAACCCTAACCCTAGCCCGAACCTTAACCCTAACCCTTCCCCGAAACCTGACCCTCACCCGTCCCGTAATCCTAACCCGTACGGTAACACTAACACGTGCCCTCACATGTACGCTCTCCCTAAAGCATTGTCGTACCCTCACCTGGACCCTAAGCCGTCCCCGTCCCCTAACCCTAACCCTAGCCCGAACCCTAACCCTAACCCTTCCGCGAAGCCTGACCCTCACCCGTCCCCTAATCCTAACCCGTACGCTAACACTAACCCGCGCCCTCACACGTACGCTCCCCCTAAAGCGTTGTCGTACCCTCACCTGGACCCTAAACCCTCCCCGTCCCCTAACCCTAACCCTAGCCCAAACCCTAACCCTAACCCTTCCCCGGAGCCTGACCCTCACCCGTCCCCTAATCCTAACCCGTACGCTAACACTAACCCGCGCTCTCACACGTACGCTCCCCCTAAAGCGTTGTCGTACCCTCACCGGGACCCTAAACCCTCCCGTCCCCTAACCCTAACCCTAGCCCGAACCCTAACCCTAACCCTTCCCCGAAGCCTGACCCTCACCCGTCCCCTAATCCTAACCCGTAAGCTAACACAACCCGCGCCCTCACACGTACGCTCCCACTAAAGCGTTGTCGTACAGTCACCTGGACCCTAAACCGTCCCCGTCCCCTAACACTAACCCTAGCCCGAACCCTAACCCTAACCCTTCCCCGAAGCCTGACCCTCACCCGTCCCCTAATCCTAAACCGTACGCTAACACTAACCCGCGCCCTCACACGTACGCTCCCCCTAAAGCGTTGTCGTACCCTCACCTGGACCCTAAGACGTCCCCGTCCCCTAACCCTAACCATAGCCCGAACCCTAACCCTAACCCTAACCCTTCCCCGAAGCCTGACCCTCACCCGACCCCTTATCCTAACCCGTACGCCAACACTAACCCGCGCCCTCACACGTACGCTCCCCCTAAAGCGTTGTCGTACCCTCACCTGGACCCTAAACCCTCCCCATCCCCTAACCCTAACCCTAGCCCTAACCCTAACACTAACCCTTCCCCGAAGGCTGACCCTCACCCGTCCCCTAATCCTAACCCGTACGCTAACACTAAGCGGAACCCTCACACGTACGCTCCCCCTAAAGTGTTGTCGTAACCTCACCTGGACCCTAAACCGTCCCCGTCGCCTAACACTAACCCTAGGCCGAACCCTAACCCTAACCCTTCCCCGAAGCCTGACCCTCACCCGTCCCCTAATCCTAACCCGTACGCTAACAGTAACTCGCGCCCTCACACGTACGCTCCCCCTAAAGCGTTGTACCCTCACCTGGACCCTAAGACGTCCCCGTCCCCTAAACCTAACCATAGCCCGAACCCTAACCCTAACCCTAACCCTTCCCCGAAGGCTGACCCTCACCCTTCCCCTTATCCTAACCCGTACACTAACACTAACCCGCGCCCTCACATGTACGCTCCCCCTAAAGCATTGTCGTAACCTCACCTGGACCCTAAACCGTCCCCGTCCCCTAACCCTAACCCTAGCCCGAACCCCAACTCTAACCCTTCCCCGAAGCCTGACCCTCACCCGTCCCCTCATCCTAACCCGTACGCTAACACTAACCCGCACCCTCACGTGTACGCTCCATTAAAGCGTTGTCGTACCCTCACCTGGACCCTAAACCCTCCCGTCCCCAAATCGTAACACTAGCCCGAACCCTAACCCTAACCCTTCCCCGAAGCCTGACCCTCACCCGTCCCCTAATCCTAACCCGTACGTTCACGCTTTCCCGCGCCCTCACACGTACGCTCCCCCTAAAGCGTTGTCGTACCCTCACCTGGACCCTAAGACGTCCCCGTCCCCTAACAATAACCCTAGCCCGAAACCTAACCCTAACACATCTCCGAAGCCTGACCCTCACCCGTCCCCTAATCCTAACCCGTACGCTAACACTAACCCGCGCCCTCACACGTACGCTCTCCCTGAAGCGTTGTCGTACCCTCACCTGGACCCTAAACCCTCCCCGTCACCTAACCCTAATGCTAGCCCGAACCCTAACCCTAACCCTTCCCCGAAGCCTGACCCTCACCCGTCTCCTAATCCTAACCCGTACGCTAACACTAACCCGTGCCCTCACACGTACGCTCCCCCTAAAGCGTTGTCGTACGCTCACCTGGACCCTAAACCGTACCCGTCCGCTAATCCTAACCCTAGCCCGAACCCTAACCCTAACCCGTCCCCGAAGCCTGACCCTCACCCGTCCCCTAATCCTAACCCGTACGCTAACACTAACCCGCGCCCTCACACGTACGCTCCCCCTAAAGCAGTGTCGTACCCTCACCTGGACCCTAAGACGTCCCCGTCCCCTAACAATAACCCTAGCCCGAAACCTAACCCTAACCCTCCCCGAAGCCTGACCCTCACACGTCCCCTAATCCTAACCCTTACGCTAACACTAAGCCACGCCCTCACACGTACGCTCCCCCTAAAGCATTGTCGTACCCTCACCTGGACCCTAAACCGTCCCCGTCCCCTAACCCTAACCCTAGCCCGAACCCTAACCCTAACCCTTCCCCGAAGCCTGACCCTCACCCGTCCCATAATCGTAAACCGTACACTAACACTAACCCGCGCCCTAACACGTATGCTCCCCCTAAAGCGTTGTCGTACCCTCACCTGGACCCGAAATCCTCCCCGTCCCCTAACCCTAACCCTAGCCCGAACCCTAACCCTAACCCTTCCCCGAAGCCTGACCCTCACCCGTCCCCTAATCCTAACCCGTACGCTAACACTAACCCGCGCCCTCACACGTACGCTCCCCCTAAAGAGTTGTCGTACCCTCACCTGGACCCTAAGCCGTCCCCGTCCCCGAAACCTAACCCTAGCCCGAACCCTAACCCTAACCCTTCCCCGAAGCCTGACCCTCACCCGTCCCCTAATCCTAACCCGTACGCTAACACTAACCCACGCCCTCACACGTACGCTCCCCCTAAAGCGTTGTCGTACCCTCACCTGGACCCTAAACCGTCTCTGTCCCCTAACCCTAACCCTAGCCCGAACCCTATCCCTAACCGTTCCCCAAAGCCTGACCCTCACCCGTCCCCTAATCCTAACCCGTACGCTAACACTAACCCGCGCCCTCACACGTACGCTCCCCCTAAAGCGTTGACGTACCCTCACCTGGACCCTAAACCCTCCCCGTCCCCTAATCCTAACCCTAGCCCGAACCCTAACCTTAACCCTTCCTGAAGCCTGACTCTCACCCGTCTGCTTATCCTAACCCGTACGTTAACACTAACCCGCGCCCTCACACGTACGCTCCACCTAAAGCATTGTCGTACCCTCACCTGGACCCTAAGACGTCCCCGTCACCTAACAATAACCCTAGCCCGAAACCTAACCCTAACCCTCCCCGAAGCCTGACCCTCACCCGTCCCCTAATCCTAACCCGTACGCTAACACTAACCCGCGCCCTCACATGTACGCTCCCCCTAAAGCGTTGTCGTGCCCTCACCTGGAACCTAAACCCTCCCCGTCCCCTAACCCTAACCCTAGCCCGAAACCTAACCCTAACCCTTCACGAAGCCTGACCCTCACCCGTCCCCTAATCCTAACCCGTACGCTAACACTAACCCGCGCCCTCACACGTACGCTCCCCCTAAAGCGTTGTCGTACCCTCACCTGGACCCTAAACCCTCCCCGTCCCCTAACCCTAACCCTAGCCCGAACCCTAACCCTAACCCTTCCCCGAAGCCTGACCCTCACCCGTCCCCTAATCCTAACCCGTACGCTAACACTAACCCGCGCCCTCACACGTACCCTCCACGTAAAGTGTTGTCGTACCCTCACCTGGACCCGAAACCGTCCCATTCCCCGTCCCCTAACCCTAGCCCGAACCCTAACCCTAACCCTTCCCCGAAGCCTGACCCTCACCCGTCCCGTAATCCTAACCCGTACGCTAACACTAACCCGTGCCCTCACACTTACGCTCCCACTAAAGCGTTGTCGTACGCTCACCTGGACCCTAAACCATTCCCGTCCGCTATCCCTAACCCTAGCCCGAACCCTAACCCTAACCCTTCCCCGAAGTCTGACCCTCACCCGTCCCCTAATCCTAACCCGTACGCTAACACTAACCGCGCCCTCACACGTACGCTCCCCCTAAAGCGTTGTCGTACCCTCACCTGGACCCTAAACCTTCCCCGTCCCCTAACCCTAAGCCTAGCCCGAACCCTAACCCTAACTCTTCCCCGAAGCCTGAACCTCACCCGAACCCTAATCGTAACCCGTAAGCTAACACTAACCCGCGCCCTCACACGTACGCTCCCCATAAACCGTTGTCGTATCCTCACCTGGACCCTAAACCCTCACGTCCCCTAACCCTAACCCTAG
This sequence comes from Lagenorhynchus albirostris, assembly GCF_949774975.1. Lineage (NCBI taxonomy): Eukaryota > Metazoa > Chordata > Mammalia > Artiodactyla > Delphinidae > Lagenorhynchus > Lagenorhynchus albirostris. The sequence continues at coordinate 80,677,093 of NC_083104.1, read as the reverse complement.
CCTGAACCCTAACCCTAACCCTTCCCCGAAGCCTGACCCTCAACCGTCCCCTAATCCTAAACCGTACGCTAACACTAACCCACGCCCTCACATGTACGCTCCCCCTAAAGGGTTGTCGTACCCTCACCTGGACCCTATAGCCTCCCCGTCCCCTAACCCTAACCCTAGCCCGAAACCTAACCCTAACCCTTCCCGAAGTCTGACCCTCACCCGTCCCCTAATCCTAACCCATAGGCTAACACTAACCCGCGCCCTCACACGTACGCTCCCCCTAAAGCATTGTCGTACCCTCACCTGCACCCTAAACCCTCCCCGTTCCCTAACCCTAACCCTAGCCCGAACCCTAACCCTAACCCTTCCCCGAAGCCTGACCCTCACCCGTCCCCTAATCCTAACCCGTACGCTAACACTAACCCGCGCCCTCACACGTACCCTCCTCGTAAAGTGTTGTCGTACCCTCACCTGGACCCGAAACCGTCCCCGTCCCCGTCCACTAACCCTAGCCCGAACCCTAACCCTAACACTTCCCCGAAGCCTGACCCTCACCCGTCCCCTAATCCTAACCCGTACGCTAACACTAACCCGCGCCCTCACACGTACGCTCCCGGTAAAGCGTTGTCGTACCCTCACCTGGACCCTAAACCCTCCCGTCCCCTAACCCTAACCCTAGCCCGAACCCTAACCCTAACCGTTCCCCGAAGCCTGACACTCACCCGTCCCCTAATCCTAACCCGTACGCTAACACTAACCCGCGCCGTCACATGTACGCTCCCCCTAAAGCATTGTCGTACCCTCACCTGGACTCTAAGCCGTCCCCGTCCCCTAAACCTAACCCTAGCCGGAACCCTAACCCTAACCCTTCCCCGAAGCCTGAACCTCACCCGTCCCCTAATCCTAACCCGTACGCTAACACTAACCCGCGCCCTCACACGTACGCTCCCCCTAAAGCGTTGTCGTACCCTCACCTGGACCCTAAACCCTCCCCGTCACCTAACCCTAACCCTAGCCCGAACCCTAACCCTAACCCTTCCCGAAGCCTGACCCTCACCCGTCACGTAATCCTAACCCGTACACTAACATTAACCCGCGCCCTCACACGTACGCTCCCCCTAAAGCGTTGTCGTGCCCTCACCTGGACCCTGAACCCTCCCCGTCCCCTAACCCTAACCCTAGTCTGAACCCTAACCCTAACCCTTCCCGAAGCCTGACCCTCACCCGTCCCGTAATCCTAACCCGTACGTTAACACTAACCCGCGCCCTCACACCTACGCTCCCCCTAAAGCGTTGTCGTACCCTCACCTGGACCCTAAACTGTCCCCGTCCCCTAAACCTAACCCTAGCCCGAACCCTAACCCTAACCCTAACCCTTCCACGAAGCCTGACCCTCACCCGTCCCCTAATCCTAACCCGTACGCTAACATTAACCCACGCCCTCACACGTACGCTCCCTCTAAAGCGTTGTCCTACCCTCACCTGGACCCTAAACCCTCTCCGTCCCCTAACCCTAACCCTAGCCCGAACCATAACCCTAACCCTTCCCCGAACCCTGACCCTCACCCGTCCCCTAATCCTAACCCGTACGCTAACACTAACCCGCACCCTCACACGTACGCTCCCCCTAAAGCGTTGTCGTACCCTCACCTGGACCCTAAGCCGTCCCCGTCCCCTAAACCTAACCCTAGCCCGAAACCTAACCCTAACCCTTCCCCGAAGCCTAACCCTCACCCGTCCCCTAATCCTAACCCGTACGCTAACACTAACCCGCGCCCTCACACGTACGCTCCCCCTAAAGCGTTGTCGTACCCTCACCTGGACCCTAAACTGTCCCCGTCCCCTAACCCTAACCCTAGCCTGAACCCTAACCCTAACCCTTCCCTGAAGCCTGACCCTCACCCGTCCCCTAATCCTAACCCGTACGCTAACACTAACCCACGCCCTCACACGTACGCTCCCCCTAAAGCGTTGTCGTACCCTCACCTGGACCCTAAACCGTCCCCATTCCCTAACCCTAACCCTCGCCCGAACACTAACCCTAACACTTCCCCGAAGCCTGACCCTCACCCGTCCCCTAATCCTAACCCGTACGCTAACACTAACCCGCGCCCTCATACGTACGCTCCCCCTAAAGCGTTATCGTACCCTCACCTGGACCCTAAACCCTCCCCGTCCCCTAGCCCTAACCCTGGCCCGAACCCTAACCCTAACCCTTCCCCGAAGCCTGACCCTCACCCGTACCCTAATCCTAACCCGTACGCTAAGACTAACCTGCGACCTCACACGTACGCTCCCCCTAAAGCGTTGTCGTACCCTCAGCTGGACCCTAAACCCTCCTCGTCCCCTAACCCTAACCCTAGCCCGGACCCTAACCCTAACCCTTCCCCGAAGCCTGACCCTCACCCGTCCCCTAATCCTAACCCGTACGCTAACACTAACCCGTGCCCTCACACGTACGCTCCCCCTAAAGCGTTGTCGTACCCTCACCTGGCCCCTATACACTCCCCGTCCCCTAACCCTAAACCTAGCACGAACCCTAACACTAAAGCTTCCCCGAAGCCTGACCCTCACCCGTCCCCTAATCCTAAACCGTACGGTAACACTAACCCGCGCCCTAACATGTACGCTCCCCCTAAAGCGTTGTCGTACCTTCACCTGGACACTAAACCGTCCCCGTCCCTTAACCCTAACCCTAGCCCAAACCCTAACCCTAACCCTTCCCCGAAGCCTGACCCTCACCCGTCCCCTAATCCTAAACCGTACGCTAACACTAACCCGCGCCCTCACATGTACGCTCCCCCTAAAGCGTTGTCGTACCCTCACCTGGACCCTAAACCCTCCCCGTCCCCTAACCCTAACCCTAGCCCGAACCCTAACCCTAACACTTCCCCGAAGCCTGACACTCAACAGTCCCCTAATTCTAACCCGTACGCTAACACTAACCCGCGCCCTCACACGTACGCTCCCCCTAAAGCGTTGTCGTACCCTCACCTGGACCCTAAACCCTCTCCGTCCCCTAACCCTAACCCTAGCCGGAACCCTAACCCTAACCCTTCCCCGAAGCCTGAACCTCACCCGTACCCTAATCCTAACCCGTACGCTAACACGAACCCGCGCCCTCACACGTACGCTACCCCTAATGTGTTGTCGTACACTCACCTGGACACTAAACCCTCCCCGTCCCCTAACCCTAACCCTAGCCCGAACCCTAACCCTAAACCTTCCCCGAAGCCTGACCCTCACCCGACCCCTAATCCTAAACCGTACGCCAACACTAACCCGCGCCCTAACACGTACGCTCCCCCTAAAGCGTTGTCGTACCCTCACCTGGACCCTAAACCCTCCCCGTCCCCTAATCCTAACCCTAGCCCGAACCCTAACACTAACCCTTTCCGAAGCCTGACTCTCACCCGTCCCCTAATCCTAACCCGTACGTTAACACTAACCCACGCCCTCACACGTACGCTCCACCTAAAGCGTTGTCGTACCCTCACCTGGACCCTAAGACGTCCCCGTCCCGTAATAATAACCCTAGCCTGAAACCTAACCCTAACCCTTCCCCGAAGCCTGACACTCACACGTCCCCTAATCCTAACCCGTACACTAACACTAACCCACGCCCTCACACGTACGCTCCCCCTAAAGCGTTGTCGTACCCTCACCTGGACCCTAAACCGACCCCGTCCCCTAACCCTAACCCTAGGCCAAACCCTAACCCTAACCCTTCCCCGAAGCCTGACCCTCACCCATCCCCTAATCCTAACACGTACGCTAACACTAACCCGCGCCCTCACACTTACGCTCCCCCTAAAGCGTTGTCGTACCCTCACCTGGACCCTAAACCCTCTCCGTCCCCTAACCCTAACCCTAGCCCGAACCCTAACCCTAAACCTTACCCGAAGCCTGACCCTCACCCGTACCCTAATCCTAACCCGTACGGTAACACTAACCCGCGCCCTCACACGTACGCTCCCCTTAAAGCGTTGTCGTACCCTCACCTGGACCCTAGAACGTCCCCGTCCCCTAACCCTAACCCTAGCTCGAGCCCTAACCCTAACCCTAACCCTTCCCCGAAGCCTGACGCTCACCCGTCCCCTAATCCTAACCCGTACGCTAACACTAACCCACGCCCTCACACGTACTCTCCCCCTAAAGCGTTGTCGTACCCTCACCTGGACCCTAAACACTCCACATCCCGTAAACCTAACCCTAGCCCGGACCTTAACCCCAACCCTTCCCCGAAGCGTGACCCTCACCCATCCCCTAATCCTAACCCGTACGCTAACACTAACCCGCGCCCTCACACGTATGCTCCCCCTAAAGCGTTGTCGTACCCTCACCTGGACCCTAAACCCTCTCCGTCCCCTAACCCTAACCCTAGCCCGAACCCTAACCCTAACCCTTCCCCGAAGCCTGACCCTCACCCGTCCCCTAATGCTAACCCGTACGTAACACTAACCCACGCCCTCACACGTACAATCGCCCTAATGCGTTGTCGTACCCTCACCTGGATCCTATACACTCCCCGTCCCCTAACCCTAACCCTAGCCCGAAAGCTAACCCTAAACCTTCCCCGAAGCCGAACCTCACCCGTCCCATAATCCTAAACCGTATGGTAACACTAACCCGCGCCCTAACACGTTCGCTCCCCCTAAAGCGTTGTCGTACCCTCACCTGGACCCTAAACAGTCCCCGTCCGCTAACCCTAACCCTAGCCCAAATCCTAAACCTAACCCTTCCCTGAAGCCTGACCCTCACCCGTCCCGAAATCCTAACCCGTACGCTAACACTAACACGCGCCCGCACACGTACGCTCCCCCTAAAGGATTGTCGTAACCTCACCTGGACCCTAAACCGTCCCCGTCCCCTAACCCTAACCCTAGCCCGAACCCTAACCCTAACCCTTCCCCGAAGCCTGACCCTCACCCTTCCCCTCATCCTAACCCGTACGCTAACAGTAAACCGTGCCCTCACACGTACGCTCCCCCTAAAGCGTTGTCGTACCCTCACCTGGACCCTAAACCGTCCCCGTCCCCTAACACTAACCCTAGCCCGAACCCTAACCCTAACCCTTCCCCGAAGCCTGACACTCACCCGTCCCCTAATCCTAACCCGTACGCTAACACTAACCAGCGCCCTCACACGTACGCTCCCCCTAAAGCGTTGTCATACCCTCACCTGGACCCTAAACCCTCCCCGTCCCCTAAACCTAACCCTAGCCCGAACCCTAACCCTAACTCTTCCCCGAACCCTGACCCTCACCCGTCCCTTAATCCTAACCCGTACACTAACACTAACCCGCGCCCTCACACGTACGCTCCCCCTAAAGCGTTGTCGTACCCTCACCTGGACCCTAAGCCGTCCCCGTCTCCTAAACCTAACCCTAGCCCGAACCCTAACCCTAACCCTTCCCCGAAGCCTGACCCTCACCCGTCCCCTAATCCTAACCCGTACGCTAACACTAACCTGCGCCCTCACACGTACGCTCCCCCTAAAGCGTTGTCGTACCCTCACCTGGACCCTAAACCGTCTCCGTCCCCTAACCCTAACCCTAGCCCGAACCCTAACCCTAACCCTTCCCCGAAGCCTGACCCTCACACGTCCTCTAATCCTAACCCGTACGCTAACACTAACCCGCGCCCTCACACGTACGCTCACCCTAAAGCGTTGTCGTACCCTTAGCTGGACCCTAAACCGTCCCCGTCCCCTAACCCTAACCCTAGCCCGAACCCTAACCCTAACACTTCCCCGAAGCCTAACCCTCACCCGTCCCCTATTCCTAACCCGTACGCTAACACTAACCCGCGCCCTCACACGTACGCTCCCCCAAAAGCGTTGTCGTACCCTCACCTGGACCCTAAACCCTCCCCGTCCCCTAACCCTAACCCTAGCCCGAACCCTAACCCTAACCCTTCCCCGAAGCCTGACCCTCACCCGTCCGCTAATCCTAACCCGTACGCTAACACTAACCCGCACCCTCACATGTACGCTGCCCCTAAAGCGTTGTCGTACCCTCACCTGGACCCTAAACCCTCCCCGTCCCCTAAACCTAACCCTAGCCCGAGCCCTAAACCTAACCCTTCCCGAAGCCTGACCCTCACCCGTCCCCTAATTCTAAACCGTACGTTAACACTAACCCACGCCCTCACACGTACCCTCCCCGTAAAGTGTTGTCGTACCCTCACCTGGACCCGAAACCGTCCCCGTCCCAGTCCCCTAAACCTAGCCCGCACCCTAACCCTAACCCTTCCCCGAAGCCTGACCCTCACCCGTCCCCTAATCCTAACCCGCGCCCTCACACGTACGCTCCCCCTAAAGCGTTGTCGTACCCTCAACTGGACCCTAAACCCTCCCCGTCCCCTAACCCTAACCCTAGCCCGAACCCTAACCCTAACCCTTCGCCGGAGCCTGACACTCACCCGTCCCCTAATCCTAACCCGTACGCTAACACTAACCCGTGCCCTCACACATACGCTCCCCCTAAAGTGTTGTCGTACCCTCACCTGGACCCGAAACCATCCCCGTCCCCTAACCCTAACCCTAGCCCGAACCTTAACCCTAACCCTTCCCCGAAACCTGACCCTCACCCGTCCCGTAATCCTAACCCGTACGGTAACACTAACACGTGCCCTCACATGTACGCTCTCCCTAAAGCATTGTCGTACCCTCACCTGGACCCTAAGCCGTCCCCGTCCCCTAACCCTAACCCTAGCCCGAACCCTAACCCTAACCCTTCCGCGAAGCCTGACCCTCACCCGTCCCCTAATCCTAACCCGTACGCTAACACTAACCCGCGCCCTCACACGTACGCTCCCCCTAAAGCGTTGTCGTACCCTCACCTGGACCCTAAACCCTCCCCGTCCCCTAACCCTAACCCTAGCCCAAACCCTAACCCTAACCCTTCCCCGGAGCCTGACCCTCACCCGTCCCCTAATCCTAACCCGTACGCTAACACTAACCCGCGCTCTCACACGTACGCTCCCCCTAAAGCGTTGTCGTACCCTCACCGGGACCCTAAACCCTCCCGTCCCCTAACCCTAACCCTAGCCCGAACCCTAACCCTAACCCTTCCCCGAAGCCTGACCCTCACCCGTCCCCTAATCCTAACCCGTACGCTAACACTAACCCGCGCCCTCACACGTACGCTCCCCCTAAAGCGTTGTCGTACCCTCACCTGGACCCTAAACCCTCCCTGTCCCCTAATCCTAACCCTAGCCCGAACCCTAACCCTAACACTTCCTGGAGCCTGACCCTCACCCGTCCCCTAATCCTAACCCGTATGTTAACACTTTCCCGCGCCCTCACACGTACGCTCCCCCTAAAGCGTTGTCGTACCCTCACCTTGACCCGAAACCATCCCCGTCCCCTAACCCTAACCCTAGCCCGAACCCTAACCCTAACCCTTCCCCGAAGCCTGACCCTCACCCGTCCCCTAATCCTAACCCGTACGCTAACACAACCCGCGCCCTCACACGTACGCTCCCACTAAAGCGTTGTCGTACACTCACCTGGACCCTAAACCCTCCCCGTCCCCTAACCCTAACCCTAGCCCGAACCCAAATCTAACCCTTCCCCGAAGCCTGACACTCACCCGTCCCCTAATCCTAAACCGTACGCTAACACTAACCCGCGCCCTCACACGTACGCTCCCCCTAAAGCGTTGTCATACCCTCACCTGGACCCTAAACCCTCCCCGTCCCCTAACCCTAACCCTAGCCCGAACCCTAACCCTAACACTTCCCCGAAGCCTGACCCTCACCCGTCCCCTAATCCTAACCCGTACGCTAACACTAACCCGCGCCCTCACACGTACGCTCCCCCTAAAGCGTTGTCGTACCCTCACCTGAACCCTAAACCCTCCCCGTCCCCTAAACCTAACCGTAGCCCGAACCCTAACCCTAACTCTTCCCCGAAGCCTGACCCTCACCAGTCCCCTAATCCTAACCCGTACGCTAACACTAACCCACGCTCTCACACGTACGCTCCCCCTAAAGCGTTGTCGTACCCTCACCTGGACCCTAAACCCTCCCCGTCCCCTAACCCTAACCCTAGCCCGAACCCTAACCCTAACACTTCCCCGAAGCCTGACCCTCACCCGTCCCCTAAATCTAACCCGTACGCTAACACTAACCCGCGCCCTCACATGTACGCTCCCCCTAAAGCGTTGTCGTACCCTCACCTGGACCCTAAACCCTCCCCGTCCCCTAACCCTAACCCTAGCCCGAACCCTAACCCTAACACTTCCCCGAAGCCTGACCCTCACCCGTCCCCTAATCCTAACCCGTACGCCAACACTAACCCGCGCCCTAACATGTACGCTCCCCCAAAAGCGTTGTCGTACCCTCACCTGGACCCTAAACCCTCCCCGTCCCGTAATCCTAACCCTAGCCCGAACCCTAACACTAACCCTTTCCGAAGCCTGACTCTCACCCGTCCCCTAATCCTAACCCGTACGCAAACACTAACCCGCACCCTCACACGTACGCTCCCCCTAAAGCGTTGTCGTACCCTCACCTGGACCCTAAGCCGTCCCCTAACCCTAACCCTAACCCTAGCCCGAACCCTAACCCTAAACCTTCCCCGAAGCCTGACCCTCACCCGTCCGCTAATCCTAACCCGTACGCAAACACTAACCCGCACCCTCACACGTACGCTCCCCCTAAAGCGTTGTCATACCCTCACCTGGACCCTAAACCGTCCCCGTCCCCTAACCCTAACCCTAGCCCGAACCCTAACCCTAATCCTTCCCCGAAGCCTGACCCTCACTCGTCCCCTAATCCTAAACCGTACGCTAACACTAACCCGCGCCCTCACACGTACGCTCCCCCTAAAGCGTTGTCGTACCCTCACCTGGACCCTAAGACGTCCCCGTCCCCTAACCCTAACCCTAGCCCGAACCCTAACCCTAACCCTAACCCTTCCCCGAAGCCTGACCCTCACCCGTCCCCTTATACTAACCCGTACGCTAACACTAACCCGCGCCCTCACACGTACGCTCCACCTAAACCGTTGTCGTGCCCTCACCTGGACCCTAAACCCTCCCCGTCCCCTAACCCTAACCCTAGCCCGAACCGTAACCCTAAACCTTCCCGAAGCTTGACCCTCACCCGTCCCCTAATCCTAACACGTACGCTAACACTAACCCGCGCCCTCACACGTACGCTCCCCCTAAAGCGTTGTCGTACCCTCACCTGGACCCTAAGACGACCCCGTCCCCTAACCCTAACCATAGCCCGAACCCTAACCCTAACCCTATCCCTTCCCCGAAGCCTGACCCTCACCCGTCCCCTTATCCTAAACCGTACGCTAACAGTAACACGCGCCCTCACACGTACGCTCCCCCTAAAGCATTGTCGTAACCTCACCTGGACCCTAAACCGTCCCCGTCCCCTAACCCTAACCCTAGCCCGAACCCTAACCCTAACCCTTCCCCGAAGCCTGACCCTCACCCGTCCCCTCATCCTAACCCATACGCTAACACTAACCCGCGCTCACACATACGCTCCCCCTAAAGCGTTGTCGTACCCTCACCTGGACCCTAAACCCTCCCCGGGCCCTAACCCTAACCCTAGCCCTAACCCTAACCCTAACACTTCCCCGAAGCCTGACCCTCACCCGTCCCCTAATCCTAACCCGTACGCTAACACTAACCCGAGCCCTCACACGTACGCTCCCCCTAAAGCGTTGTCGTACCCTCACCTGGATCCTAAACCGTCCCCGTGCCCTAACACTAACCCTAGCCCGAACCCTAACCCTAACCCTTCCCCGAAGCCTGACCCTCACCCGTCCCGTAATCCTAACCCGTACGCTAACACTAAACCGCGCCCTCACACGTACGCTCCCCCTAAAGCGTTGTCGTACCCTCACCTGGACCCTAAACCCTCCCCGTCCCCTAAACCCTAACCATAGCCCGAACCCTAACCCTAAACCTTCCCCGAAGCCTGACCCTCACCCCTCCCCTAATCCTAACCCGTACGCTAATACTAACCCGTGCCCTCACACGTACGCTCTCCCTAAAGCGTTGTCGTACCCTCACCTGGACCCTAAACCGTCCCCGTCCCCTAACCCTAACCCTACTCCGAACCCTAACCCTAACCCTTCCCCGAAGCCTGACCCTCACCTGTCCCATAATCCTAACCCGTACGCTAACACTAACCCGCGCCCTCATACGTACGCTCCCCCTAAAGCGTTGTCGTACCCTCACCTGGACCCTAAACCCTCCCCGTCTACTAACCCTAACCCTAACCCGAACCGTAACGCTAACCCTTCCCCGAAGCCTGACCCTCAACCATCCCCTAATCCTAACCCGTACGCTAACACTAACCCACTCCCTCACACCTACGCTCCCTCTAAAGCATTGTTGTACCCTCACCTGGACCCTAAACCGTCCCCGTCCCCTAACCCTAACTCTAGCCCGAACCCTAAACCTAACCCTTCCCCGAAGCCTGACCCTCACCCGTCCCCTAATCCTAACCCGTACGCTAACACTTACCCGCGCCCTCAAACGTACGCTCCCCATAAAGCGTTGTCGTACCCTCACCTGGACCCTAAACCCTCCCCGTCCCCTAACCCTAACCCTAGCCCGAACCCTAACCCTAACCCTTCCCCGAAGCCTGACCCTCACCCATACCCTAATCCTAACCCGTACGATAACACTAACCCGTGCCCTCACACGTACGCTCCCCCTAAAGCATTGTCGTACCCTCACCTGGACCCTAAACCGTCCCCGTCCCCTAACCCTAACCCTAGCCTGAACCCTAACCCTAACCCTTCCCCGAAGCCTGACCCTCACCCGTCCCCTCATCCTAACCCGTACGCTAACTCTAACCCGCACCCTCACACGTACGCTCCCCCTAAAGCGTTGTCGTACCCTCACCTGGACCCTAAACCCTCCCCGTCCCCTAACCCTAACCCTAGCCCTAACACTAACCCTAACCCTTCCCCGAAGCCTGACCCTCACCCGTCCCCTAATCCTAACCCGTACGCTAACACTAACCCGCGCCCTCACACGTACGCTCCCCCTAAAGCGTTGTCGTACCCTCACCTGGACACTAAGACGTCCCCGTCCCCTAACCACAACCCTAGCCCGAACCCTAACCCTAACCCTAACACTTCCCCGAAGCCTGACCCTCACCCGTACCCTTATCCTAACCCGAACGCTAACACTAACCCGCGCCCTCACACGTACGCTCCCCCTAAAGCATTGTCATAACCTCACCTGGACCATAAACCGTCCCCGTCCCCTAACCCTAACCCTAGCCCGAACCCTAACCCTAACCCTACCCCGAAGCCTGACCCTCACCCGTCCCCTCATCCTAACCCGTACGCTAACACTAACCCGCACCCTCACATGTACGCTCCCCCTAAAGCGTGGTCCTACCCTCACCTGGACCCTAAACCTTCCCGTCCCCAAATCCTAACCCTAGCCCGAACCCTAACCCTAACCCTTCCCCGAAGCCTGACCCTCACCCGTCCCCAAATCCTAACCCGTACGCTAACACTAACCTGCGCCCTCACACGTACGCTCCCCCTAAAGCATTGTCGTAACCTCACCTGGACCATAAACCGTCCCCGTCCCCTAACCCTAACCCTAGCCCGAACCCTAACCCTAACCCTTCCCCGAAGCCTGACCCTCACCCGTCCCCTCATCCTAACCCGTACGCTAACACTAACCCACACCCTCACATGTACGCTCCCCCTAAAGCGTTGTCGTGCCCTCACCTGGACCCTAAACCCTCCCCGTCCCCTAACCCTCACCATAGCCCGAGCCCTAACCCTAACCCTTCCTGAAGCCTGACCCTCACCCGTCCCCTAATCCTAAACCGTACGTTAACACTAACCCGCGCCGTAACACGTACGCTCCCCCTAAAGCGTTGTCGTACCCTCACCTGGACCCTAAACCGTCCCCGTCCCCTAACCCTAACTCTAGCCCGAACCCTAAACCTAACCCTTCCCCGAAGCCTGACCCTCACCCGTCCCCTAATCCTAACCCGTACGCTAACACTGACCCGCGCCCTCACACGTACGCTCCCCCTAAAGCGTTGTCGTACCCTCACCTGGACCCTAAACCCTCCCCGTCCCCTAACCCTAACCCTAGCCCGAACCCTAACCCTAACCCTTCCCCGAAGCCTGACCCTCACCCGTCCCCTAATCCTAACCCGTACGCTAACACTAACCCGCGCCCTCACATGTACGCTCCCCCTAAAGTGTTGTAGTGCCCTCACCTGGACCCTAAACCCTCCCCGTCCCCTAACCCTAACCCTAGCCTGAACCCTAACCCTAACCCTTCCCGAAGCCTGACCTTCACCCGTCCCCTAATCCTAACCCATACGCTAACACTAACCCGCGCCCTCACACGTACGCTCCCCCTAAAGCGTTGTCGTACCCTCACCTGGACCCTAAGACGTCCCCATCCCCTAACCCTAACCCTAGCCCGAACCCTAACCCTAACCCTAACACTTCCCCGAAGCCTGACCCTCACCCGTCCCATAATCCTAACCCGTACGCTAACACTAACCCGCGCCCTCACACGTATGCTCCCCCTAAAGCGTTGTCGTACCCTCACCTGGACCCTAAACCGTCCCCGTCCCCTAACCCTAACCCTAGCCCGAACCCTAACCCTAATCCTTCGCCGAAGCCTGACCCTCACTCGTCCCCTAATCCTAACGCGTACGCGAACACTAACCCGCGCCCTCACACGTACGCTCCCCCTAAAGCATTGTCGTACCCTCACCTGGACCCTAAGACGTCCCCATCCCCTAACCCTAACCCTAGCCCGATCCGTAACCCTAACCCTAACCCTTCCCCGAAGCCTGACCCTCACCTGTCCCCTTTTCCTAACCCGTACGCTAACACTAACCCGCGCCCTCACACGTACGCTCCCCCTAAAGCTTTGTCGTACACTCACCTGGACCCTAAACCGTCCCCGTCCCCTAACCCTAACCCTAGCCCGAAACCTAACCCTAACCCTTCCCCGAAGCCTGACCCTCACCCGTCCCGTAATCCTAACCCGTACGCTAACACTAACCCGCGCCCTCACACGTACGCTCCCCCTAAAGCGTTGTCGTACCCTCACCTGGACCCTAAGCTGTCCCCGTCCCCTAACACTAACCCTAGCCCGAACCCTAACCCTAACCCTTCCCCGAAGCCTGACCCTCACCCATCCCCTAATCCTAACCCGTACGCTAACACTAACCCGTGCCCTCACACGTACGCTCCCCCTAAAGCGTTGTCGTACCCTCACGTGGACCCTAAACCCTCCCCGTCCCCTAACCCTAACCCTAGCCCGAATCCTAACCCTAACACTTCCCCGAAGCCTGACCCTCACCTGTCCCCTAATCCTAAACCGTACGCTAACGCTAAACCACGCCCTCACACGTACGCTCCCCCTAAAGCGTTGTCATACCCTCACCTGAACCCTAAACCGTCCCCGTCCCCTAACCCTAACCCTAGCCCGAACCCTAACCCTAAACCTTCTCCGAAGCCAGACCCTCACCCGTCCCCTAATCCTAACCAGTACGCTAACACTAACCCGCGCCCTCACACGTACGCTCCCCCTAAAGCGTTGTCGTACCCTCACCTGGACCGTAAACCTTCCCCGTCCCCTAACCCTAACCCTAGCCCGAACCCTAACCCTAACGCTTCCCCGAAGCCTGACCCTCACCCGTCCCCTAATCCTAACCCTTATGCTAACACTAACCCGCGCCCTCACACGTACGCTCCCCCTAGCGTTGTCGTACCCTCACCTGGATCCTAAGCCATCCCCCTCCCCTAACCCTAACCCTAGCCCGAACCCTAACCCTTACCCTTCCCCGAAGCCTGACCGTCACCCGTCCCCTAATCCTAACCCGTACGCTAACACTAACACGCGCCATCACACGTACGCTCCCCCTAAAGCGTTGTCGTACCCTCACCTGGACCCTAAACCCTCCCGTCCCCAAATCCTAACCCTAGCCCGAACCCTAACCCTAACCCTTCCCCGAAGCCTGACACTCACCTGTCCCCTAATCCTAAACCGTACGTTAACACTAACCCATGCCCTGACACGTACGCTCCCACTAAAGCGTTGTCGTACCCTGACCTGGACCCTAAACCGTCCCCGTCCCCTAACCCTAACACTAGCCCGAACCCTAACCCTAACCCTTCCTCGAAGCCTGACCCTCACCCGTCCCCTAATGCTAACCCGTACGCTAACGCTAACCCGCGCCCACACACGTACGCTCCCCCTAAAGCGTTGTCGTACCCTCACCTGGACCCTAAACCCTCCCCGTCTCCTAACCCTAAACCTACACCGAACCCTAACCCTAACCCTTCCCCGAAGCCTGAACCTCACCCGTCCCCTAATCCTAACCCGTACGCTAACACTAACCCGCGCCCTCACACATACGCTCCCCCTAAAGCATTGTCGTACCCTCACCTGGACCCTAAGCCGTCCCCCTCCCCTAACCCTAACCCTAGGCTGAACCCTAACCGTAACCCTTCCCCGAAACCTGACCCTCACCCGTAACCTATTCCTAACCCGTACGCTAACACTAACCCGCGCCCTCACACATACGCTCCCTCTAAAGCGTTGTTGTACCCTCACCTGGACCCTAAACCATCCCCGTCCCCAACCCTAACCTTAGCCCGAACCCTAACCCTAAAACTTCCCCGAAGCCTGACCCTCACCCGTCCCCTAATACTAACCCGTACGCTAACACTAACCCGCGCCCACTCACGTACGCTCCCCCTAAAGCGTTGTCCTACCCTCACCTGGACCCTAAACCCTCTCCGTCCCCTAACCCTCACCCTAGCCCGAACCCTAACCCTAACCCTTCCCCGAAGCCTGACCCTCACCCGTCCCCTAATCCTAACACGTACGCTAACACTAACCCACACCCTCACACGTACTCTCCCCCTAAAGCGTTGTCGTACCCTCACCTGGACCCTAAACCCTCCCCATCCCCTAACCCTAACCCTAGCCCGAACCCTAACCCTAACACTTCCCCGAAGCCTGACCCTGACCCGTACCCTAATCCTAACCCGTACGCTAACACTAACCCGCGCCCTCACACGTACACTCCCCCTAAAGCGTTGTCGTACCCTCAGCTGGATCCTATACACTCCCCGTCCCCTAACCCTTACCCTAGCCCGAACCCTAACCCTAAACGTTCCCCGAAGCCTGACACTCACCCGTCCCCTAATCCTAAACCGTACGGTAACACTAACCCGCGCACTCAGACGTACGCTCCCCCTAAAGCGTTGTCGTACCCTCACCTGGACCCTAAACCGTCCCCGTCCCCTAACCCTAACCCTAGCCCAAACCCTAACCCTAACACTTCCCCGAAGCCTGACCCGCACCCATCCCCTAATCCTAACCCGTACGCTAAGACTATCCCGCGCCCTCACACGTACGCTCCCCCTAAAGCGTTGTCGTACCCTCACCTGGACCCTAAACCCTCTCCGTCCCCTAACCCTAACCCTAGCCCTAACCCTAACCCTAACACTTCCCCGAAGCCTGACCCTCACCTGTCCCCTAATCCTAACCCGTACGTAACACTAACCCACGCCCTCACACATACACTCCCCCTAAAGCGTTGTCGTACCCTCACCAGGACCCTAAACAGTCCCCGTCCCCTAACCCTAACCCTAGCCCAAATCCTAACCGTAACCCTTCCCCGAAGCCTGACCCTCACCCGTCCACAAATCCTAACCCGTACGCTAACACTAAACCGCGCCCTCACACGTACACTCTCCCTATAGCGTTGTCGTACCCTCACCTGGACCCTAAGACGTCCCCGTCCCCTTACCCTAACCCTAGCCCGAACCCGAACCCAAACACTTCCCCGAAGCCTGACCCTCAGCCGTCCCCTTATCCTAACCCATACGCTAACACTAACCCGCGCCCTCACACGTACGCTCCCCCTAAAGCATTGTCGTAGCCTCACCAGGACCCTAATCCGTCCCCATCCCCTAATCCTAACCCTAGCCCGAACCCTAACCCTAACCCTTCCCCGAAAACTGACCCTCACCCGTCCCCTCATCCTAACCCGTACGCTTACACTAACCCACGCCCTCACACGTACGCTCCCCCTAAAGCGTTGTCGTACCCTCACCTGGACCCTAAACCCTCCCCGTGCCCTAATCCTAACCCTAGCCCGAACCTTAACCCTAACCCTTCCCTGAAGCCTGATCCTCACCCGTCCCCTAATCCTAACCTGTACGCTAACACTAACCCGCGCCCTCACACGTACGCTCCCCCTAAAGTGTTGTCGTACCCTCACCTGGACCCGAAACCATCCCCGTCCACTAAACCTAACCCTAGCCCGAACCCTAACCCTAACACTTCCCCGAAACCTGACCCTCACCCGTCCCCTAATCCTAAACCGTACACTAATACTAACCCGCGCCCTCACACGTACGCTCCCCTAAAGCGTTGTCGTACCCTCACGTGGACCCTAAACCCTCCCCGTCCCCTAACCCTAACCCTAGCCCGAACCCTAACCCTAACCCTTCCCCGAAGCCTGACCCTCACCCGTCCCCTCATCCTAACCCGTACGCTAACTCTAACCCGCGCCCTCACACGTACGCTCCCCCTAAAGCGTTGTCGTACCCTCACCTGGACCCTAAACCCTCCCCGTCCCCTAACCCTAAACCTAGCCCTAACCCTAACCCTAACCCTTCCCCGAAGCCTGACCCTCTCCCGTCCCCTAATCCTAACCCGTACGATAACACTAACCCGCGCCCTCACACGTACGCTCCCCCTAAATTGTTGTCGTACCCTCACCTGGACCCGAAACCATCCCCGTCCCCTAACCCTAACCCTAGCTCGAACCCTAACCCTAACGCTGCCCCGAAGCCTTAACCTCACCCGTCCCCTAATCCTAAACCGTACGCTAATACTAACCCACGCCCTCACACGTACGCTACCCATAAAGCGTTGTCGTACCCTCACCTGGACCCTAAACCCTCCCCGTACCCTAACCCAACCCTAGCCCGAACCCTAACCCTAACCCTTCCCCGAAGCCTGACCCTCACCCGTATCCTAATCCTAACCCGTACGCTAACAGTAACATGCGCCCTCACACGTACGCTCCCCCTATAGCGTTGTCGTACACTCACCTGGACTCTAAGCCGTCCCCATCCCCTAAACCTAACCCTAGCCCGAACCCTAACGCTAAACCTTCCCCGAAGCCTGACCCTCACCCGTCCCATAATCCTAACCCGTACGCTAACACAAACCCGCGCCCTCACACGTACGCTCCCCCTAAAGCGTTGTCGTACCCTCACCTGGACCCTAAACCCTCCCCGTCCCCTAACCCTAACCCTAACCCTAGCCCGAACCCTAACCCTAACCCTTCCCCGAAGCCTGACCCTCACCCGTCCCCTAAACCTAAACCGTACGCTAACACTAACCACCGCCCTCACACGTACGCTCCCCCTAAAGCGTTGTCGTACCCTCACCTGGACCCTAAACCCTCCCCGTCCCCTAACCCTAACCCTAGCCCGAACCTTAACCCTAACACTTCCCCGAAGCCTGACCCTCACACGTCCCCTAATCCTAACCCGTACGCTAACACTAACCCGCGCCCTCACACGTACGCTCCCCCTAAAGTGTTGTCGTACCCTCACCTGGACCCGAAACCATCCCCGTCCCCTAACCCTAACCCTAGCCCGAACCCTAACACTAACCCTTCCCCGAAGCCTGACCCTCACCCGTCCCCTAATCCTAAACCGTACACTAATACTAACCCGCGCCCTCACACGTACGCTCCCCCTAAAGCGTTGTCGTACCCTCACGTGGACCCTAAACCCTCCCCATCCCCTAACCCTAACCCTAGCCCGAACCCTAACCCTAACCCTTCCCCGAAGCCTGACCCTCACCCGTCCCCTAATCCTAACCCGTACGCTAACACTAACCCGCGCCCTCACACGTACGCTCCCCCTAAAGCGTTGCGTACCCTCACCTGGACCCTAAGCCGTCCCCGTCCCCTAAACCTAACCCTAGCCCGAACCCTAAACCTAACCCTTCCCCGAGGACTGACCCTCACACGTCCCCTAATCCTAACCCGTACGCTAACACTAACACGCGCCCTCACACGTACGCTCCCCCTAAAGCGTTGTCGTACCCTCACCTGGACTCTAAACCCTACCCGTCCCCTAACCCCAACCTTAGCCCTAACCCTAACCCTAAACCTTCCCCGAAGCCTGACCCTCACCCGTCCCCTAATCCTAACCCGTACGCTAACACTAACCTTAGCCCTCACACGTACGCTCCCCCTAAAGCGTTGTCGTACCCTCACCTGGACCCTAAACCGTCCCCGTCCCCTAACACTAACCCTAGCCCGAACCCTAACCCTAACCCTTCTCCGAAGCCTGACCCTCACCCATCCTGTAATCCTAACCCGTACGCTAACACTAACCCGCGCCCTCACACGTACGCTCCCCCAAAGCGTTGTCGTAACCTCACCTGGACCCTAAACCCTCCCCGTCCCCTAACCCTAACCCTAGCCCGAACCCTAAACCTAACCCTTCCCGAAGCCTGACCCTCACCCGTCCCCTAATCCTAACCCGTACGCTAACACTAACCCACGCCCTCACACGTACACTCCCCCTAAAGCGTTGTCGTACCCTCACCTGGACCCTAAACCCTCCCCGTCCCCTAACCCTAACCCTAGCCCGAGCCCTAACCCTAACCCTTCCCGAAGCCTGACCCTCACCCGTCCCCTAATCCTAACCCGTACGCTAACACTAACCCACGCCCTCACACGTACGCTCCCCCTAAAGCGTTGTCGTACCCTCACCTGGACCCTAAGACGTCCCCGTCCCCTAACCCTAACCCTAGCCCGAACACTAACCCTAACCCTATCCCTTCCCCGAATCCTGACCCTCACCCGTCCCCTTATCCTAAACCGTACGCTAACACTAACCCGCGCCCTCACACGTACGCTCCCCCTAAAGCATTGTCGTAACCTCACCTGGACCCTAAACCGTCCCCGTCCCCTAACCCTAACCCTAGCCCGAACCCTAACCCTAACCCTAACCCTTCCCGAAGCCTGACCCTCACCCGTCCCCTAATCCTAACCCGTATGTTAACACTTTCCCGCGCCCTCACACGTACGCTCCCCCTAAAGCGTTGTCGTACCCTCACCTGGACCCTAAGACGTCCCCGTCCCCTAACAATAACCCGAGCCCGAAACCTAACCCTAACCCGTCCCCGAAGCCTGACCCTCACCCGTCCCCTAATCCTAACCCGTACGCTAACACTAACCCGTGCTCTCACACATACGCTCCCCCTAAAGTGTTGTCGTACCCTCACCTGGACCCTAAACCCGCCCAGTCACCTAACCCTAACCCTAGCCCGAAACCTAACCCTAACCCTTCCCCGAAGCCTGACCCTCACCCGTCCCGTAATCCTAACCCGTACGCTAACACTAACCCGTGCCCTCACACGTACGCTCCCCCTAAAGCGTTGTTATATGCTCACCTGGACCCTAAACCGTCCCCGTCCGGTAACCCTAACCCTAGCCCGAACCCTAACCCTAACCCTTCCCCGAAGCCTGACCCTCACCCGTCCCCTAATCCTAACCCGTACGCTAACACTAACCCGCGCCCTCACACGTACGCTCCCCCTAAAGCGTTGTCGTACCCTCACCTGGACCCTAAACCCTCCCCATCCCCTAACTCTAACCTTAGCCCGAACCCTAACCCTAACACTTCCCCGAAGCCTGACCCTCACCCGTCCCGTAATCCTAACCCGTACGGTAACACTAACCCGCGCCCTCACACGTACGCTCCCCCTAAAGCGTTGTCATAGCCTCACCTGGACCCTGAAGCCTCCCCGTCCCCTAACCCTAACCCTAGCCCGAACCCTAACCCTAACACTTCCTCGAAGCCTGACCCTCACCCGTCCCCTAATCCTAACCCGTACGCTAACACTAACCCGCGCCCTCACACGTACGCTCCCCCTAAAGCGTTGTCGTACCCTCACCTGGACCCTAAACCCTCCCCGTCCCCTAATCCTAACCGTAGCCCGAACACTAACCCTAACACTTCCTGGAGCCTGACCCTCACCCGTCCTCTAATCCTAACCCGTATCTTAACACTTTCCCGCGCCCTCACACGTACGCTCCCCCTAAAGCGTTGTTGTACCCTCACCTGGACCCTAAACCCTCCCCGTCCCCAATGCTAACCCTAGCCCGAACCCTAACCCTAACCCTTCCCGAAGCCTGACTCTCACCCATCCCCTAATCCTAACCCGTACGTTAACACTAACACGTGCCCTCACACGTACGCTCAACCTAAAGCGTTGTCGTACCCTCACCTGGACCCTAAACCCTCCCCGTCCCCTAACCCTAACCCTAGCCCGAACCCTAACCCTAACCCTTCCCCGAAGCCTGACCCTCAACCGACCCCTAATTCTAACCCGTACGCTAACACTAACCCGCGCCCTCACACGTACGCTCCCCCTAAAGCGTTGTCGTACCCTCACCTGGACCCTAAACCCTCCCCGTCCCCTAACCCTAACCCTAGCCCGAACCCTAAACCTAACCCTTCCCCGAAGCCTGAACCTCACCCGTACCCTAATCCTAACCCGTACGCTAACACTAACCCGCGACCTCACACGTACGCTACCCCTAATGCGTTGTTGTACCCTCACCTGGACCCTAAACCGTCCCCGTCCCATAACCCTAACCCTAGCCCGAACCCTAACCCTAACCCTTCCCCGAAGCCTGACCCTCACCCGTCCGCTAATCCTAACCCGTACGCTAACACTAACCCGCGCCGTCACATGTACGCTCCCCCTAAAGCGTTGTCGTACCCTCACCTGGACCCTAAACCCTCCCCGTCCCCTAACCCTAACCCTAGCGTGAACCCTAACCCTAACCCTTCCCCGAAGCCTGACCCTAACCCGTCCCCTAATCCTAAGCCGTACGCCAACACTAACCCGCGCCCTAACACGTACGGTCCCCCTAAAGCGTTGTCGTACCCTCACCTGGACCCTAAACCCTCCCCGTCCCCTAATCCTAACCCTAGCCCGAAACCTAACACTAACCCTTTCCGAAGCCTGACTCTCACCCGTCCCCTAATCCTAACGCGTACGTTAACACTAACCTGCGCCCTCACACGTCCGCTCCACCTAAAGCGTTGTCGTACCCTCACCTGGACCCTAAGACGTCCCCATCCCCTAACAATAACCCTAGCCCGAAACCTAACCCTAACCCTTCCCCGAAGCCTGACACTCACACGTCCCCTAATCCTAACCCGTACGCTAACACTAACCCGCGCCCTCACACGTACGCTCCCCCTAAAGCGTTGTCGTACCCTCACCTGGACCCTAAGCCGTCCCCGTCCCCTAAACCTAACCCTAGCGCGAACCCTAACCCTAACCCTTCCCCGAAGCCTGACCCTCACCCGTCCCCTAATCCTAACCCGTACGCTAAAACTAACCCGCGCCCTCACACGTACGCTCCCCCTAAAGCGTTGTCGTACCCTCAACTGGACCCTAAGACGTCCCCGTCCCTTAACAATAACCCTAGCCCGAAACCTAACCCTAACCCTCCCCGAAGCCTGACCTTCACCCGTCCCCTAATCCTAACCCGTACGCTAACACTAACCCGCGCCCTCACACGTACGCTCCCCCTAAAGTGTTGTCGTACCCTCACCTGGACCCGAAAACATCCCCGTCCCCTAACCCTAACCCTAGCCCGAACCTTAACCCTAAACCTTCCCCGAAGCCTGACACTCACACGTCCCCTAATCCTAACCCGTACGCTAACACTAACCCGCGCCCTCACATGTACGCTCTCCCTAAAGCATTGTCGTACCCTCACCTGGACCCTAAGCCGTCCCCTTCCCCTAAACCTAACTCTAGCCCGAACCCTAACCCTAACCCTTCCCCGAAGCCTGACCCTCACCCGTCCCCTAATCCTAACCCGTACGCTAACACTAACCCACGCCCTCACACGTATGCTCCCCCTAAAGCATTGTCGTACCGTCACCTTGACCCTAAGCCTTCCCCGTCCCCTAACCCTAACCCTAGCCCTAACCCTAACCCTAACCCTTCCCCGAAGCCTGACCCTCACCCGTCCCCTAATCCTAACCCGTACGCTAACACTAACTCGCGCCCTCACACGTACGCTCCCCCGAAAGCGTTGTCGTACCCTCACCTGGACCGTAAATCCTCCCCGTCCCCTAATCCTAACCCTAGCCCGAACCCTAACCCTAACCCTTCCCGAAGCCTGACTCTCACCAGTCTCCTAATCCTAACCCGTACGTTAACACTAACCCGCGCCCTCATACTTATGCTCCACCTAAAGCGTTGTCGTACCCTCAACTGGACCCTAAGACGTCCCCGTCCCTTAACAATAACCCTAGCCCGAACCCTAACCCTAACCCTCCCCGAAGCCTGACCCTCACACGTCCCCTTATCCTAACCCGTACGCTAACACTAACCCGCACCCTCACACGTACGCTCCCCCTAAAGCGTTGTCGTACCCTCACCTGGACCCCAAACCGTCCCCGTCCCCTAACCCTAACCCTAGCCCGAACCCTAACCCTAACACTTCCCCGAAGCCTGACCCTCACCCGTCCCCTAATCCTAAACCGTACACTAACACTAACCCGCGCCCTCACACGTACGCTCTTCCTAAAGGGTTGTCGTACCCTCACCTGGACCCTAAATCCTCCCCGTCCCGTAACCCTAACCCTAGCCCGAATCCTAACCCTAACCCTTCCCCGAAGCCTGACCCTCACAATTCCCCTAATCCTAACCCGTACGCTAACACTAACCCGCGCCCTCACACGTACGCTCCCCCTAAAGCGTTGTCGTACCGTCACCTGGACCCTAAGCCGTCCCCGTCCCCTAACCCTAACCCTAGCCCGAACCCTAACCCTAACCCTTCCCCGAAGCCTGACCCTCACCCGTCCCCTAATCCTAACCCATACGCTAACACTAACCCGCGCCCTCACACGTACGCTCCCCCTAAAGCATTGTCGTAGCCTCACCAGGACCCTAATCCGTCCCCGTCCCCTAATCGTAACCCTAGCCCGAACCCTAACCCTAACCCTTCCCCGAAAACTGACCCTCAACCGTCCCCTAATCCTAACCCGTACGCTAACACTAACCCACGCCCTCACATGTACGCTCCCCCTAAAGGGTTGTCGTACCCTCACCTGGACCCTTTAGCCTCCCCGTCCCCTAACCCTAACCCTAGCCCGAACCCTAACCCTAAGCCTTCCTCGAAGCCTGACCCTCACCCGTCCCCAATCCTAACCCGTACGCTAACACTAACCCGCGCCCTCACTCGTACGCTCCCCCTAAAGCGTTGTCGTACCCTCACCTGGACCGTAAATCCTCCCCGTCCCCTAATCCTAACCCTAGCCCGAACCCTAACCCTAACCCTTCCCGAAGCCTGACTCTCACCAGTCTCCTAATCCTAACCCGTACGTTAACACTAACCCGCGCCCTCACACGTATGCTCCACCTAAAGCGTTGTCGTAACCTCACCTGGACCCTAAGACGTCCCCGTCCCTTAACAATAACCCTAGCCCGAAACCTAACCCTAACCCTCCCCGAAGCCTGACCCTCACACGTCCCCTTATCCTAAACCGTACGCTAACACTAACCCGCGCCCTCACACGTACGCTCCCCCTAAAGCGTTGTCGTACCTTCACCTGGACCCCAAACCGTCCCCGTCCCCTAACCCTAACCCTAGCCCGAACCCTAACCCTAACCCTTCCCCGAAGCCTGACCCTCACCCGTCCCCTAATCCTAACCCGTACGCTAACACTAACCCGCGCCCTTACACGTACGCTCCCCCTAAAGCGTTGTCGTACCCTCACCTGGACCCTAAACCCTCCCCGTCCCCTAACCCTAACCCTAGCCCGAACCCTAACCCTAACCCTTCCCCGAAGCCTGACCCTCACCCGTCCCCTAATCCTAAACCGTACGCTAACTCTAAACCGCGCCCTCACACGTACGCTCCCCCGAAAGCGTTGTCGTACCCTCACCTGGACCCTAAACCCTCCCCGTCCCCAATGCTAACCCTAGCCCGAACCCTAACCCTAACCCTTCCCGAAGCCTGACTCTCACCCATCCCCTAATCCTAACCCGTACGTTAACACTAACACGCGCCCTCACACGTACGCTCAACCTAAAGCGTTGTCGTACCCTCACCTGGACCCTAAACCCTCCCCGTCCCCTAACCCTAACCCTAGCCCGAACCCTAACCCTAACCCTTCCCCGAAGCCTGACCCTCAACCGACCCCTAATCCTAACCCGTACGCTAACACTAACCCGCGACCTCACACGTACGCTACCCCTAATGCGTTGTTGTACCCTCACCTGGACCCTAAACCGTCCCCGTCCCATAACCCTAACCCTAGCCCGAACCCTAACCCTAACCCTTCCCCGAAGCCTGACCCTCACCCGTCCGCTAATCCTAACCCGTACGCTAACACTAACCCGCGCCGTCACATGTACGCTCCCCCTA
Organism: Lagenorhynchus albirostris; assembly: GCF_949774975.1. Lineage (NCBI taxonomy): Eukaryota > Metazoa > Chordata > Mammalia > Artiodactyla > Delphinidae > Lagenorhynchus > Lagenorhynchus albirostris. Next base: position 80,652,626 of record NC_083104.1, on the reverse strand, counting down.
AAGCGTTGTTGTACCCTCACCTGGACCCTAAACCCTCCCCGTCCCCTAACCCTAACCCTAGCGCGAACCCTAACCCTAACCCTTCCCCGAAGCCTGACCCTAACCCGTCCCCTAATCCTAAGCCGTACGCCAACACTAACCCGCGCCCTAACACGTACGGTCCCCCTAAAGCGTTGTCGTACCCTCACCTGGACCCTAAACCCTCCCCGTCCCCTAAACCTAACCCTAGCGCGAACCCTAACCCTAACCCTTCCCCGAAGCCTGACCCTCACCCGTCCCCTAATCCTAACCCGTACGCTAAAACTAACCCGCGCCCTCACACGTACGCTCCCCCTAAAGCGTTGTCGTACCCTCACCTGGACCCGAAACCATCCCCATCCCCTAACCCTAACCCTAGCCCGAACCCTAACCCTAACCCTTCCCCGAAGCCTGACCCTCACCCGTCCCCTAATCCTAACCCGTACGCTAACATTAACCCCACGCCCTCACACGTACGCTCCCCATAAAGCGTTGTCGTACACTCACCTGGACCCTAAACCCTCCCCGTCCCCTAACCCTAACCCTAGCCCGAACCCAAATCTAACCCTTCCCCGAAGCCTGACCCTCACCCGTCCCCTAATCCTAAACCGTACGCTAACACTATCCCGCGCCCTCACACGTACGCTCCCCCTAAAGTGTTGTCGTACCCTCACCTGGACCCTAAACACTCCCCGTCCCCTAACCCTAACCCTAGCCCGAACCCTAACCCTAACACTTCCCTGAAGCCTGACCCTCACCCGTCCCCTAATCCTAACCTGTACGCTAACACTAACCGGCGCGCTCACACGTACGCTCCCCCTAAAGCGTTGTCGTTCCCTCACCTGGACCCTAAGACGTCCCCGTCCCCTAACCCTAACCCTAGCACTAACCCTACCCTAACCCTAACCCTTCCCCGAAGCCTGACCCTCACCCGTCCCTTTCTCCTAACCCGTACGCTAACACTAACACGCGCCCACACACGTACGCTCCCCCTAAAGGATTGTCGTAACCTCACCTGGACCCTAAACCCTCCCCGTCCCCTAACCCTAACCCTAGCCGGAACCCTAACCCTAACACTTCCCCGAAGCCTGAACCTCACCCGTACCCTAATCCTAACCCGTACGCTAACACTAACCCGCGCCCTCACACGTACGCTACCCCTAATGCGTTGTTGTACCCTCACCTGGACCCTAAACCGTCCCCATCCCATAACCCTAACCCTAGCCCAAACCCTAACCCTAACCCTTCCCCGAAGCCTGACCCTCACCCGTACCCTAATCCTAACCCGTACGCTAACACTAACCCACGCCCTCACACGTACGCTCCCCCTAAAGCGTTGTCGTACCCTCACCTGGACACTAAACCGTCCCCGTCCCCTAACCCTAACCCTAGGTCGAACCCTAACCCTAACACTTCCCCGAAGCCTGACCCTCACCCGTACCCTAATCCTAACCCGTACGCTAACACTAACCCGCGCTCTCACACGTACGCTCCCCCTAAAGCGTTGTCCTATCCTCACCTGGACCCTAAACCCTCCCGTCCCTAACCCTAACCCTAGCCTGAAACCTAACCCTATCCCTTCCCCGAAGCCTGACCCTCACCCGTCCCCTAATCCTAACCCGTACGCTAACACTGACCCACGCCCTCACATGTACGCTCCCCCTAAAGGGTTGTCGTACCCTCACCTGGACCCTTTAGCCTCCCCGTCCCCTAACCCTAACCCTAGCCTGAACCCTAACCCTAAGCCTTCCTCGAAGCCTGACCCTCACCCGTCCCCAATCCTAACCCGTACGCTAACACTAACCCGCGCCCTCACACGTACGCTCCCCCGAAAGCGTTGTCGTACCCTCACCTGGACCGTAAATCCTCCCCGTCCCCTAATCCTAACCCTAGCCCGAACCCTAACCCTAACACTTCCCGAAGCCTGACTCTCACCAGTCTCCTAATCCTAACCCGTACGTTAACAGTAACCCGCGCCCTCACACGTATGCTCCACCTAAAGCGTTGTCGTACCCTCAACTGGACCCTAAGACGTCTCCGTCCCTTAACAATAACCCTAGCCCGAAACCTAACCCTAACCCTCCCCGAAGCCTGACCCTCACACGTCCCCTTATCCTAACCCGTACGCTAACACTAACCCGCACCCTCACACGTACGCTCCCCCTAAAGCGTTGTCGTACCCTCACCTGAACCCCAAACCGTCCCCGTCCCCTAACCCTAACCCTAGCCCGAACCCTAACCCTAACCCTTCCCCGAAGCCTGACCCTCACCCGTCCCCTAATCCTAAACCGTACACTAACACTAACCCGCGCCCTCACACGTACGCTCTTCCTAAAGGGTTGTCGTACCCTCACCTGGACCCTAAATCCTCCCCGTCCCCTAACCCTAACCCTAGCCCGAACCCTAACCCTAACCCTTCCCCGAAGCCTGACCCTCACCCTTCCCCTAATCCTAACCCGTACGCTAACACTAACCCGCGCCCTCACACATACGCTCCCCCTAAAGCGTTGTCGTACCGTCACCTGGACCCTAAGCCGTCCCCGTCCCCTAACCCTAACCCTAGCCCGAACCCTAACCCTAACCCTTCCCCGAAGCCTGACCCTCACCCGTCCCCTAATCCTAACCCATACGCTAACACTAACCCGCGCCATCACACGTACGCTCCCCCTAAAGCATTGTCGTAGCCTCACCAGGACCCTAATCCGTCCCCGTCCCCTAATCGTAACCCTAGCCCGAACCCTAACCCTAACCCTTCCCCGAAGCCTGACCCTCACCCGTCCCCTAATCCTAACCCGTACGCTAACACTAACCCGCGCCCTCACACGTACGCTCCCCCTAAAGCGTTGTCGTACCCTCACCTGGACCCTAAACCGTCCCCGTCCCCTAACCCTAACCCTAGCCCGAACCCTAACCCTAACCGTTCTCCGAAACCTGATCCTCACCCGTCCCCTAATCCTAACCCGTACGCTAACACTAACCCGCACCCTCACATGTACGCTCCCCCTAAAGCGTTGTCGTACCCTCACCTAGACCCTAAACCCTCCCGTCCCCAAATCCTAACCCTAGCCCGAACCCTAACCCTATCCCTTCCCCGAAGCCTGACCCTCACCCGTCCCCTAATCCTAACCCGTACGCTAACACTAACCCGCGCCCTCACACGTACGCTCCCCCTAAAGTGTTGTCGTACACTCACCTGGACCCGAAACCATCCCCGTCCCCTAAACCTAACCCTAGCCCGAACCCTAACCCTAACACTTCCCCGAAGCCTGACCCTCACCCGTCCCCTAATCCTAAACCGTACACTAATACTAACCCGCGCCCTCACACGTACGCTCCCCCTAAAGCGTTGTCGTACCCTCACGTGGACACTAAACCCTCCCCGTCCCCTAATCCTAACCCTAGCCCGAACCCTAACCCTAACCCTTCCCCGAAGCCTGACACTCACCCGTCCCCTCATCCTAACCCGTACGCTAACACTAACCCGCGCCCTCACACGTACGCTCCCTCTAAAGCGTTGTCGTACCCTCACCTCGACCCTATACCCTCGCCGTCCCCTAACCCTAACCCTAGCCCTAACCCTAACCCTAACCCTTCCCCGAAGCCTGACACTCACCCGTCCCCTCATCCTAACCCGTACGCTAACACTAACCCGAGCCCTCACACGTACCCTCCCCCTAAAGCGTTGTCATACCCTCACCTGGACCGTAAACCGTCCCCGTCCCCTAACACTAACCCTAGCCCGAACCCTAAACCTAACACTTCCCCGAAGCCTGACCCTCACCCGTCCCGTAATCCTAACCCGTACGCTAGCACTAACACGCGCCCTCACACGTACGCTCCCCCTAAAGCGTTGTCGTACCTTCACCTGGACCCTAAACCCTCCCCGTCCCCTAACCCTAACCCTAGCCCGAAACCTAACCGTAACCCTTCCACGAAGCCTGACCCTCACCCGTCCCCTAATCCTAACCCGTACGATAACACTAACCTGCGCCCTCACACGTACACTCCCCCTAAAGCGTTGTCGTGCCCTCACCTGGACCCTAAACCCTCCCCGTCCCCTAACCCTAACCCTAGCCCGAAACCTAACCCTAACCCTTCCCCGAAGCATGACCCTCACCCGTCCCCTAATCCTAACCCGTACGCTAACACTAACCCACGCCCTCACACGTACGCTCCCCCTAAAGCGTTGTTGTACCCTCACCTGGACCCTAAGCCGTCCCCTTCCCCTAAACCTAACCCTAGGCCAAACCCTAACCCTAACACTTCCCCGAAGCCTGACCCTCACCCGTCCCCTAATCCTAAACCGTACACTAATACTAACCCGCGCCCTCACACGTACGCTCCCCCTAAAGCGTTGTCGTACCCTCACGTGGACCCTAAACCCTCCCCATCCCCTAACCCTAACCCTAGCCCGAACCCTAACCCTAACCCTTCCCCGAAGCCTGACCCTCACCCGTCCCCTCATCCTAACCCGTACGCTAACACTAACCCGCGCCCTCACACGTACGCTCCCCCTAAAGCGTTGTCGTACCCTCACCTGGACCCTAAACCCTCCCCGTCCCTTAACCCTAACCCTAGCCCTAACCCTAACCCTAACCCTTCCCCGAAGCCTGACCCTCTCCCATCCCCTAATCCTAACCCGTACGCTAACACTAACCCGAGCCCTCACACGTACGCTCCCCCAAAAGCGTTGTCATACTCTCACCTGGACCCTAAACCGTCCCCGTCCACTAACACTAACCCTAGCCCGAACCCTAAACCTAACCCTTCCCCGAAGCCTGACCCTCACCCGTCCCGTAATCCTAACCCGTACGCTAGCACTAACCCGCGCCCTCACACGTATGCTCCCCCTAAAGCGTTGTCGTACCGTCACCTGGACCCTAAACCCTCCCCGTCCCCTAACCCTAACCCTAGCTCGAAACCTAACCCTAACCCTTCCTCGAAGCCTGACCCTCACCCGTCCCCTAATCCTAACCCGTACACTAACACTAACCCGCGCCGTCACACATACACTCCCCCTAAAGCGTTGTCGTGCCCTCACCTGGACCCTAAACCCTCCCCGTCCCCTAACCCTAACCCTAGCCCGAACCCTAACCCTAAGCCTTCCTCGAAGCCTGACCCTCACCCGTCCCCAATCCTAACCCGTACGCTAACACTAATCCGCGCCCTCACTCGTACGCTCCCCCTAAAGCGTTGTCGTACCCTCACCTGGACCGTAAATCCTCCCCGTCCCCTAATCCTAACCCAAGCCCGAACCCTAACCCTAACCCTTCCCGAAGCCTGACTCTCACCAGTCTCCTAATCCTAACCCGTACGTTAACACTAACCCGCGCCCTCACACGTATGCTCCACCTAAAGCGTTGTCGTAACCTCACCTGGACCCTAAGATGTCCCCGTCCCTTAACAATAACCCTAGCCCGAAACCTAACCCTAACCCTCCCCGAAGCCTGACCCTCACACGTCCCCTTATCCTAACCCGTACGCTAACACTAACCCGCGCCCTCACACGTACGCTCCCCCTAAAGCGTTGTCGTACCTTCACCTGGACCCCAAACCGTCCCCGTCCCCTAACCCTAACCCTAGCCCGAACCCTAACCCTAACCCTTCCCCAAAGCCTGACCCTCACCCGTCCCCTAATCCTAACCCGTACGCTAACACTAACCCGCGCCCTCACACGTACGCTCCCCCTAAAGCGTTGTCGTACCCTCACCTGGACCCTAAACCGTCCCCGTCCCCTAACCCTAACCCTAGCCCGAACCCTAACCCTAAACCTTCCCCGAAGCCTGACCCTCACCCGTCCCCTAATCCTAACCCGTACGCTAACACTAACCCGCGCCCTCACACGTACGCTCCCCCTAAAGCGTTGTCGTACCCTCACCTGGACCCTAAACCGTCCCCGTCCCCTAACCCTAACCCTAGCCCGAACCCTAACCCTAACCGTTCTCCGAAACCTGATCCTCACCCGTCCCCTAATCCTAACCCGTACGCTAACAGTAACCCGCACCCTCACACATACGCTCCCCCTAAAGCGTTGTCGTACCCTCACCTGGACCCTAAGCCGTCCCCGTCCCCTAACCCTAACCCTAGGCCGAACCCTAACCGTAACCTTTCCTTGAAACCTGACCCTCACCCGTCCCCTAATCCTAACCCGTACGCTAACACTAACCCGCGCCCTCACACGTACGCTTCCCCTCAAGCGTTGTCGTACCCTCACCTGGACGCTAATCCGTCCCCGTCCCCTAACCCTAACCCTAGCCCAAACCATAACACTAACCCTTCCCCGAAGCCTGACCCTCACCCGTCCCCTAATCCTAACCCGTACGCTAACACTAACCCACGCCCTCACACGTACGCTCGCCCTAAAGAGTTGTCGTACCGTCACCTGGACCCTAAGCTGTCCCCGTCCCCTAACCCTAACCCTAGCCCGAACCCTAACCCTAACCCTTCCCCGAAGCCTGACCCTCACCCGTCCCCTAATCCTAACCCATACGCTAACACTAACCCGCGCCCTCACTCGTACGCTCCCCCTAAAGCATTGTCGTAGCCTCACCAGGACCCTAATCCGTCCCCGTCCCCTAATCGTAACCCTAGCCCGAACCCTAACCCTAACCCTTCCCCGAAAACTGACCCTCACCCGTCCCCTCATCCTAACCCGTATGCTAACACTAACCCACGCCCTCACACGTACGCTCCCCCGAAAGCGTTGTCGTACCCTCACCTGGACCCTAAACCCACCCCGTGCCCTAATCCTAACCCTAGCCCGAACCCTAACCCTAACACTTCCCCGAAGCCTGACCCTCACCCGTCCACTAATCCTAAGCCGTACACTAACACTAACCCGCGCCCTCACACGTACGCTCCCCCTAAAGCGTTGTCGTGCCCTCACCTGGACCCTAAACCCTCCCCGTCCCCTAACCCTAACCCTAGCCTGAATCCTAACCCTAACCCTTCCCCGAAGCCTGACCCTCACCCGTCCCCTAATCCTAACCCGTACGCTAACACTAACCCACGCCCTCACATGTACGCTCCCCCTAAAGCGTTGTCGTACCCTCACCTGGACCCTAAACCCTCCCGTCCCCTAACCCTAACCCTAGCCCAAACTGTAACCCTAACCCTTCCCCAACCTGACCCTCACCGGTCCCCTAATCATAACCCGTACGCTAACACTAACCCACGCCCTCACACGTACGCTCCCCCTAAAGCGTTGTCGTACCCTCACCTGGACTCTAAACCCTCCCCGTCCCCTAACCCTAACCCTAGCCCGAACCCTAACCCTAACCCTTCCCGAAGCCTGACACTCACCCGTCCCCTAATCCTAAACCGTACGTTAACACTAACCCGCGCCCTCACACATACGCTCCCCCTAAAGCGTTGTCGTACCCTCACCTGGACCCTAAACCCTCCCAGTCCCCTAACCCTAACCCTAGCCCGAACCCTAACCCTAACCCTGCCCCGAAGCCTGACCCTCACCCATCCCCTAATCCTAAACCGTACGTTAACAGTAACCCGCGCCCTCACACGTACGCTCCCCCTAAAGCGTTGTCGTACCCTCACCTGGACCCAAAACCCTCCCCGTCCCCTAACCCTAACCCTAGCCCGAACCTTAACCCTAACCCTTCCCCGAAGCCTGACCCTCACCCGTCCCGTAATCCTAACCCCTACGCTAACACTAACCCGCGCCCTCACATGTACGCTCCCCCTAAAGCATTGTCGTACCCTCACCTGGACCCTAAGCCGTCCCCTTCCCCTAAACCTAACTCTAGCCCGAACCCTAACCCTAACCCTTCCCCGAAGCCTGACCCTCACCCGTCCCCTAATCCTAACCCGTACGCTAACACTAACCCACGCCCTCACACGTATGCTCACCCTAAAGCATTGTCATACCGTCACCTTGAACCTAAGCCTTCCCCGTCCCCTAACCCTAACCCTAGCCCTAACACTAACCCTAACCCTTCCCCGAAGTCTGACCCTCACCCGTCCCCTAATCCTAACCCGTACGCTAACACTAACCCGCGCCCTCACACGTACGCTCCCCCTAAAGCGTTGTCGTACCCTCACCTGGACACTAAACCGTCCCCTTCCCCTAAACCTAACCCTAGCTCGAACCCTAACCCTAACACTTCCCCGAAGCCTGACCCTCACCCGTACCCTAATCCTAACCCGTACGCTAACACTAACCCGCGCCCTAACACGTACGCTCCCCCTAAAGCGTTGTCGTACCCTCACCTGGACACTAAACCGTCCCCGTCCACTAACCCTAACCCTAGCTCGAACCCTAACCCTAACACTTCCCCGAAGCCTGACCCTCACCTGTACCCTAATCCTAACCCGTACGCTAACACTAACCCGCGCCCTCACACGTACGCTCCCCCTTAAGCGTTGTCGTACCCTCACCTGGACCCGAAACCCTCCCCGTCCCCTAACCCTAACCCTAGCCCGAACCCTAACCCTAACCCTTCCCCGAAGCCTGACCCTCACCCGTCCGCTAATCCTAACCCGTACGCTAACACTAACCCGCACCCTCACATGTACGCTCCCCCTAAAGCGTTGTCGTACCCTCACCTAGACCATAAACCCTCCCGTCCCCAAATCCTAACCCTAGCCCGAACCCTAACCCTATCCCTTCCCCGAAGCCTGACCCTCACCCGTCCCCTAATCCTAACCCGTACGCTAACACTAACCCGCGCCCTCACACGTACGCTCCCCCTAAAGTGTTGTCGTACCCTCACCTGGACCCGAAACCATCCCCGTCCCCTAAACCTAACCCTAGCCCGAACCCTAACCCTAACACTTCCCCGAAGCCTGACCCTCACCCGTCCCCTAATCCTAAACCGTACACTAATACTAACCCGCGCCCTCACACGTACGCTCCCCCTAAAGCGTTGTCGTACCCTCACGTGGACACTAAACCCTCCCCGTCCCCTAACCCTAACCCTAGCCCGAACCCTAACCCTAACCCTTCCCCGAAGCCTGACACTCACCCGTCGCCTCATCCTAACCCGTACGCTAACACTAACCCGCGCCCTCACACGTACGCTCCCTCTAAAGCGTTGTCGTACCCTCACCTCGACCCTATACCCTCCCCGTCCCCTAACCCTAACCCTAGCCCTAACCCTAACCCTAACCCTTCCCCGAAGCCTGACACTCACCCGTCCCCTCATCCTAAGCCGTACGCTAACACTAACCCGAGCCCTCACACGTACCCTCCCCCTAAAGCGTTGTCATACCCTCACCTGGACCGTAAACCGTCCCCGTCCCCTAACACTAACCCTAGCCCGAACCCTAAACCTAACACTTCCCCGAAGCCTGACCCTCACCCGTCCCGTAATCCTAACCCGTACGCTAGCACTAACACGCGCCCTCACACGTACGCTCCCCCTAAAGCGTTGTCGTACCTTCACCTGGACCCTAAACCCTCCCCGTCCCCTAACCCTAACCCTAGCCCGAAACCTAACCGTAACCCTTCCACGAAGCCTGACCCTCACCCGTCCCCTAATCCTAACCCGTACGATAACACTAACCTGCGCCCTCACACGTACACTCCCCCTAAAGCGTTGTCGTGCCCTCACCTGGACCCTAAACCCTCCCCGTCCCCTAACCCTAACCCTAGCCCGAAACCTAACCCTAACCCTTCCCCGAAGCATGACCCTCACCCGTCCCCTAATCCTAACCCGTACGCTAACACTAACCCACGCCCTCACACGTACGCTCCCCCTAAAGCGTTGTTGTACCCTCACCTGGACCCTAAGCCGTCCCCTTCCCCTAAACCTAACCCTAGGCCAAACCCTAACCCTAACACTTCCCCGAAGCCTGACCCTCACCCGTCCCCTAATCCTAAACCGTACACTAATACTAACCCGCGCCCTCACACGTACGCTCCCCCTAAAGCGTTGTCGTACCCTCACGTGGACCCTAAACCCTCCCCATCCCCTAACCCTAACCCTAGCCCGAACCCTAACCCTAACCCTTCCCCGAAGCCTGACCCTCACCCGTCCCCTCATCCTAACCCGTACGCTAACACTAACCCGCGCCCTCACACGTACGCTCCCCCTAAAGCGTTGTCGTACCCTCACCTGGGTCCTAAACCCTCCCCGTCCCTTAACCCTAACCCTAGCCCTAACCCTAACCCTAACCCTTCCCCGAAGCCTGACCCTCTCCCATCCCCTAATCCTAACCCGTACGCTAACACTAACCCGAGCCCTCACACGTACGCTCCCCCAAAAGCGTTGTCATACTCTCACCTGGACCCTAAACCGTCCCCGTCCACTAACACTAACCCTAGCCCGAACCCTAAACCTAACCCTTCCCCGAAGCCTGACCCTCACCTGTCCCGTAATCCTAACCCGTACGCTAGCACTAACCCGCGCCCTCACACGTATGCTCCCCCTAAAGCGTTGTCGTACCGTCACCTGGACCCTAAACCCTCCCCGTCCCCTAACCCTAACCCTAGCTCGAAACCTAACCCTAACCCTTCCTCGAAGCCTGACCCTCACCCGTCCCCTAATCCTAACCCGTACGCTAACACTAACCCGCGCCGTCACACGTACACTCCCCCTAAAGCGTTGTCGTGCCCTCACCTGGACCCTAAACCCTCCCCGTCCCCTAACCCTAACCCTAGCCCGAACCCTAACCCTAACCCTTTCCCGAAGTCTGACCCTCACCCGTCCCCTAATCCTAACCCGTACGCTAACACCAACCCGCGCCCTCACACGTACGCTCCCCCTAAAGCGTTGTCGTACCCTCACCTGGACCCTAAGCCGTCCCCTTCCCCTAAACCTAACCCTAGCCCGAACCCTAACCCTAAACCTTCCCCGAAGCCTGACCCTCACCCGTCCCCTAATCCTAACCCGTACGCTAACACTAACCGTGCCCTCACACGTACGCTCCCCCTAAAGCGTTGTCGTACCCTCACCTGGACCCTAAGCCGTCCCCGTCCCCTAAACCTAACCCTAGCCCGAACCCGAACCCTAACCCTTCCCCGAAGCCTGACCCTCACCCGTCCCCTAATCCTAACCCGTACGCTAACACTAACCCGCGCCCTCACACGTACCCTCCCCCTAAAGCGTTGTCGTACCCTCAGCTGGACCCTAAACCCTCCCCGTCCCCTAACCCTAACCCTAGCCCGAACCCTAACCCTAACCCTTCCCCGAAGCCTGAACCTCACCTGTCCCCTAATCCTAACCCATACGCTAACACTAACCCGCGCCTTCACACGTACGCTCCCCCTAAAGCGTTGTCGTACCCTCACCTGGACCCTAAACCCTCCCCGTCAACTAACCCTAACCCTAGCCCGAACCGTAACCCTAACCCTTCCCCGAAGCCTGACACTCACCCGTCCCGTAATCCTAACCCGTACGCTAACACTAACCCGCGCCCTCACATGTACGCTCCCGCTAAAGCATTGTCGTACCCTCACCTGGACCCAAAGCCGTCCCCTTCCCCTAAACCTAACTCTAGCCCGAACCCTAACCCTAACCCTTCCCCGAAGCCTGACCCTCACCCGTCCCCTAATCCTAACCCGTACGCTAACACTAACCCGCGCCCTCACACGTACGCTCCCCCTAAAGCGTTGTCGTACCCTCACCTGGACACTAAACCGTCCCCGTCCCCTAACCCTAACCCTAGCTCGAACCCTAACCCTAACACTTCCCCGAAGCCTGACCCTCACCCGTACCCTAATCCTAACCCGTACGCTAACACTAACCCACGCCCTCACACGTACGCTCCCCCTAAAGCGTTGTCGTATCCTCACCTGGACCCTAAACCCTCCCGTTCCCTAACCTTAACCCTAGCCTGAACCCTAACCCTATCCCTTCCCCGAAGCCTGACCCTCACCCGTCCCCTAATCCTAACCCGTACGCTAACACTAACCCACGCCCTCACATGTACGCTCCCCCTAAAGGGTTGTCCTACCCTCACCTGGACCCTTTAGCCTCCCCGTCCCCTAACCCTAACCCTAGCCCAAACCCTAACCCTAAGCCTTCCTCGACGCCTGACCCTCACCCGTCCCCAATCCTAACCCGTACGCTAACACTAACCCGCGCCCTCACACGTACGCTCCCCCTAAAGCGTTGTCGTACCCTCACCTGGCCCGTAAATCCTCCCCGTCCCCTAATCCTAACCCTAGCCCGAACCCTAACCCTAACCCTTCCCCGAAGCCTGACCCTCACCCGTCCCCTAATCCTAACCCGTACGCTAACACTAACCCGCGCCCTCACACGTACGCTCCCCCTAAAGCGTTGTCGTACCCTCACCTAGACCCTAAACCGTTCCCGTCCCCTAACCCTAACCCTAGCCCGAACCCTAACCCTAACCCTTCCCCGAAGCCTGACCCTCACCCGTCCCCTAATCCTAACCCGTACGCTAACACTAACCCGCGCCCTCACACGTACGCTCCCCCTAAAGCGTTGTCGTACCCTCACCTGGACCTTAATCCGTCCCCATCCCCTAACCCTAACCCTAGCCCGAACCCTAACCCTAACACTTCCCCGAAGCCTGACCCTCACCCGTCCCCTAATCCTAACCCGTACGCTAACACTAACCCGCGCCCTCACACGTACGCTCCCCCTAAAGCGTTGTCGTACCCTCACCTGGACCCTAAACCGTCCCCGTCCCCTAACCCTAACCCTAACCCTAGCCCGAACCCTAACCCTAACCCTTCCCCGAAGCCTGACACTCACCCGTCCCCTAATCCTAACCCGTACGCTAACACTAACCCGCGCCCTCACACGTACGCTCCCCCTAAAGCGTTGTCGTACCCTCACCTGGACCCTAAACCCTCCCCGTCCCCTAACCCTAACCCTAGCCCGAACCCTAACCCTAACCCTTCCCCGAAGCCTGACCCTCACCCGTCCGCTAATCCTAACCCGTACGCTAACACTAACCCGCACCCTCACATGTACGCTCCCCCTAAAGCGTTGTCGTACCCTCACCTAGACCCTAAACCCTCCCGTCCCCAAATCCTAACCCTAGCCCGAACCCTAACCCTATCCCTTCCCTGAAGCCTGACCCTCACCCGTCCCCTAATCCTAACCCGTACGCTAACACTAACCCGCGCCCTCACACGTACGCTCCCCCTAAAGTGTTGTCGTACCCTCACCTGGACCCGAAACCATCCCCGTCCCCTAAACCTAACCCTAGCCCGAACCCTAACCCTAACACTTCCCCGAAGCCTGACCCTCACCCGTCCCCTAATCCTAAACCGTACACTAACACTAACCCGCGCCCTCACACGTACGCTCCCCCTAAAGCGTTGTCGTACCCTCACCTGGACCCTAAACCCTCCCCGTCCCCTAACCCTAACCCTAGCCCGAAACCTAACCGTAACCCTTCCACGAAGCCTGACCCTCACCCGTCCCCTAATCCTAACCCGTACGATAACACTAACCCGCGCCCTCACACGTACGCTCCCCCTAAAGCGTTGTCGTACTCTCACCTGGAACCTAAACCCTCCCCGTCCCCTAACCCTAACCCTATCCCGAACCCTAACCCTAACCCTTCCCCGAAGCCTGACACTCACCCGTCCCCTAATCCGAACCCGTACGCTAACACTAACCCGCGCCCTCACACGTACACTCCCCCTAAAGCGTTGTCGTGCCCTCACTTGGACCCTAAACCCTCCCCGTCCCCTAACCCTAACCCTAGCCCGAACCCTAACCCTAACCCTTCCCCGAAGCCTGACCCTCACCCGTCCCCTAATCCTAACCCGTACGCTAACACTAACCCACGCCCTCACACGTACGCTCCCCCTAAAGCATTGTCGTACCCTCACCTGGACCCTAAGCCGTCCCCTTCCCCTAAACCTAACCCTAGGCCAAACCCTAACCCTAACACTTCCCCGAAGCCTGACCCTCACCCGTCCCCTAATCCTAAACCGTACACTAATACTAACCCGCGCCCTCACACGTACGCTCCCCCTAAAGCGTTGTCGTACCCTCACGTGGACCCTAAACCCTCCCCATCCCCTAACCCTAACCCTAGCCCGAACCCTAACCCTAACCCTTCCCCGAAGCCTGACCCTCACCCGTCCCCTAATCCTAAACCGTACACGAACACTAACCCGCGCCCTCACACGTACGCTCTTCCTAAAGGGTTGTCGTACCCTCACCTGGACCCTAAATCCTCCCCGTCCCCTAACACTAACCCTAGCCCGAACCCTAACCCTAACCCTTCCCCGAAGCCTGACCCTCACCCGTCCCCTAATCCTAACCCGTACGCTAACACTAACCCGCGCCCTCACACGTACGCTCCCCCTAAAGCGTTGTCGTACCCTCACCTGGACCTTAATCCGTCCCCGTCCCCTAACCCTAACCCTAGCCCGAACCCTAACCCTAACACTTCCTTGAAGCCTGACCCTCACCCGTCCCCTAATCCTAACCCGTACGCTAACACTAACCCGCGCCCTCACACGTACGCTCCCCCTAAAGCGTTGTCGTACCCTCACCTGGACCCTAAACCGTCCCCGTCCCCTAACACTAACCCTAGCCCGAACCCTAACCCTAACCCTTCCCCGAAGCCTGACCCTCACCCGTCCCCTAATCCTAACCCGTACGCTAACACTAACCCGCGCCCTCACACGTACGCTCCCCCTTAAGCGTTGTCGTACCCTCACCTGGACCCTAAACCCTCCCCGTCCCCTAACCCTAACCCTAGCCCGAACCCTAACCCTAACCCTTCCCCGAAGCCTGACCCTCACCCGTCCGCTAATCCTAACCCGTACGCTAACACTAACCCGCACCCTCACATGTACGCTCCCCCTAAAGCGTTGTCGTACCCTCACCTAGACCCTAAACCCTCCCGTCCCCAAATCCTAACCCTAGCCCGAACCCTAACCCTATCCCTTCCCTGAAGCCTGACCCTCACCCGTCCCCTCATCCTAACCCGTACGCTAACACTAACCCGCACCCTCACATGTACGCTCCCCCTAAAGCGTTGTCGTACCCTCACCTAGACCCTAAACCCTCCCGTCCCCAAATCCTAACCCTAACCCTAACCCTAACCCTAACCCTAACCCTAACCCTAACCCTACCCTAACTCTAACCCTAACCCTAACCCTCCCCGTCCCCTAAACCTAACCCTAACCCTAACCCTAACCCTAACCCTAACCCTAACCCTAACCCTAACCCTAACCCTAACCCTAAACCGTCCCCGTCCCCTAACCCTAACCCTAGCCCGAAACCTAACCGTAACCCTTCCACGAAGCCTGACCCTCACCCGTCCCCTAATCCTAACCCGTACGATAACACTAACCTGCGCCCTCACACGTACACTCCCCCTAAAGCGTTGTCGTGCCCTCACCTGGACCCTAAACCCTCCCCGTCCCCTAACCCTAACCCTAGCCCGAAACCTAACCCTAACCCTTCCCCGAAGCATGACCCTCACCCGTCCCCTAATCCTAACCCGTACGCTAACACTAACCCACGCCCTCACACGTACGCTCCCCCTAAAGCGTTGTCGTACCCTCACCTGGACCCTAAGCCGTCCCCTTCCCCTAAACCTAACCCTAGGCCAAACCCTAACCCTAACACTTCCCCGAAGCCTGACACTCACCCGTCCCCTAATCCTAAACCGTACACTAATACTAACCCGCGCCCTCACACGTACGCTCCCCCTAAAGCGTTGTCGTACCCTCACGTGGACCCTAAACCCTCCCCATCCCCTAACACTAACCCTAGCCCGAACCCTAACCCTAACCCTTCCCCGAAGCCTGACCCTCACCCGTCCCCTCATCCTAACCCGTACGCTAACACTAACCCGCGCCCTCACACGTACGCTCCCCCTAAAGCGTTGTCGTACCCTCACCTGGACCCTAAACCCTCCCCGTCCCTTAACCCTAACCCTAGCCCTAACCCTAACCCTAACCCTTCCCCGAAGCCTGACCCTCTCCCATCCCCTAATCCTAACCCGTACGCTAACACTAACCCGAGCCCTCAGACGTACGCTCCCCCAAAAGCGTTGTCATACTCTCACCTGGACCCTAAACCGTCCCCGTCCCCTAACACTAACCCTAGCCCGAACCCTAAACCTAACCCTTCCCCGAAGCCTGACCCTCACCCGTCCCGTAATCCTAACCCGTACGCTAACACTAACCCGCGCCCTCACATGTACGCTCCCCCTAAAGCATTGTCGTACCCTCACCTGGACCCAAAGCCGTCCCCTTCCCCTAAACCTAACTCTAGCCCGAACCCTAACCCTAACCCTTCCCCGAAGCCTGACCCTCACCCGTCCCCTAATCCTAACCCGTACGCTAACACTAACCCGTGCCCTCACACGTACGCTCCCCCTAAAGCGTTGTCGTACCCTCACCTGGACACTAAACCGTCCCCGTCCCCTAACCCTAACCCTAGCTCGAACCCTAACCCTAACACTTCCCCGAAGCCTGACCCTCACCCGTACCCTAATCGTAACCCGTACGCTAACACTAACCCGCGCCCTCACACGTACGCTCCCCCTAAAGCGTTGTCGTATCCTCACCTGGACCCTAAACCCTCCCGTTCCCTAACCCTAACCCTAGCCTGAACCCTAACCCTATCCCTTCCCCGAAGCCTGACCCTCACCCGTCCCCTAATCCTAACCCGTACGCTAACACTAACCCACGCCCTCACATGTACGCTCCCCCTAAAGGGTTGTCGTACCCTCACCTGGACCCTTTAGCCTCCCCGTCCCCTAACCCTAACCCTAGCCCAAACCCTAACCCTAAGCCTTCCTCGACGCCTGACCCTCACCCGTCCCCAATCCTAAACCGTACACTAACACTAACCCGCGCCCTCACACGTACGCTCCCCCTAAAGCGTTGTCGTACCCTCACCTGGACCGTAAATCCTCCCCGTCCCCTAATCCTAACCCTAGCCCGAACCCTAACCCTAACCCTTCCCCGAAGCCTGACCCTCACCCGTCCCCTAATCCTAACCCGTACGCTAACACTAACCCGCGCCCTCACACGTACGCTCCCCCTAAAGCGTTGTCGTACCCTCACCTAGACCCTAAACCGTTCCCGTCCCCTAACCCTAACCCTAGCCCGAACCCTAACCCTAACCCTTCCCCGAAGCCTGACCCTCACCCGTCCCCTAATCCTAACCCGTACGCTAACACTAACCCGCGCCCTCACACGTACGCTCCCCCTAAAGCGTTGTCGTACCCTCACCTGGACCTTAATCCGTCCCCATCCCCTAACCCTAACCCTAGCCCGAACCCTAACCCTAACACTTCCCCGAAGCCTGACCCTCACCCGTCCCCTAATCCTAACCCGTACGCTAACACTAACCCGCGCCCTCACACGTACGCTCCCCCTAAAGCGTTGTCGTACCCTCACCTGGACCCTAAACCGTCCCCGTCCCCTAACCCTAACCCTAACCCTAGCCCGAACCCTAACCCTAACCCTTCCCCGAAGCCTGACACTCACCCGTCCCCTAATCCTAACCCGTACGCTAACACTAACCCGCGCCCTCACACGTACGCTCCCCCTAAAGCGTTGTCGTACCCTCACCTGGACCCTAAACCCTCCCCGTCCCCTAACCCTAACCCTAGCCCGAACCCTAACCCTAACCCTTCCCCGAAGCCTGACCCTCACCCGTCCGCTAATCCTAACCCGTACGCTAACACTAACCCGCACCCTCACATGTACGCTCCCCCTAAAGCGTTGTCGTACCCTCACCTAGACCCTAAACCCTCCCGTCCCCAAATCCTAACCCTAGCCCGAACCCTAACCCTATCCCTTCCCTGAAGCCTGACCCTCACCCGTCCCCTAATCCTAACCCGTACGCTAACACTAACCCGCGCCCTCACACGTACGCTCCCCCTAAAGTGTTGTCGTACCCTCACCTGGACCCGAAACCATCCCCGTCCCCTAAACCTAACCCTAGCCCGAACCCTAACCCTAACACTTCCCCGAAGCCTGACCCTCACCCGTCCCCTAATCCTAAACCGTACACTAACACTAACCCGCGCCCTCACACGTACGCTCCCCCTAAAGCGTTGTCGTACCCTCACCTGGACCCTAAACCCTCCCCGTCCCCTAACCCTAACCCTAGCCCGAAACCTAACCCTAACCCTTCCCCGAAGCATGACCCTCACCCGTCCCCTAATCCTAACCCGTACGCTAACACTAACCCACGCCCTCACACGTACGCTCCCCCTAAAGCGTTGTCGTACCCTCACCTGGACCCTAAGCCGTCCCCTTCCCCTAAACCTAACCCTAGGCCAAACCCTAACCCTAACACTTCCCCGAAGCCTGACACTCACCCGTCCCCTAATCCTAAACCGTACACTAATACTAACCCGCGCCCTCACACGTACGCTCCCCCTAAAGCGTTGTCGTACCCTCACGTGGACCCTAAACCCTCCCCATCCCCTAACACTAACCCTAGCCCGAACCCTAACCCTAACCCTTCCCCGAAGCCTGACCCTCACCCGTCCCCTCATCCTAACCCGTACGCTAACACTAACCCGCGCCCTCACACGTACGCTCCCCCTAAAGCGTTGTCGTACCCTCACCTGGACCCTAAACCCTCCCCGTCCCTTAACCCTAACCCTAGCCCTAACCCTAACCCTAACCCTTCCCCGAAGCCTGACCCTCTCCCATCCCCTAATCCTAACCCGTACGCTAACACTAACCCGAGCCCTCAGACGTACGCTCCCCCAAAAGCGTTGTCATACTCTCACCTGGACCCTAAACCGTCCCCGTCCCCTAACACTAACCCTAGCCCGAACCCTAAACCTAACCCTTCCCCGAAGCCTGACCCTCACCCGTCCCGTAATCCTAACCCGTACGCTAACACTAACCCGCGCCCTCACATGTACGCTCCCCCTAAAGCATTGTCGTACCCTCACCTGGACCCAAAGCCGTCCCCTTCCCCTAAACCTAACTCTAGCCCGAACCCTAACCCTAACCGTTCCCCGAAGCCTGACCCTCACCCGTCCCCTAATCCTAACCCGTACGCTAACACTAACCCGTGCCCTCACACGTACGCTCCCCCTAAAGCGTTGTCGTACCCTCACCTGGACACTAAACCGTCCCCGTCCCCTAACCCTAACCCTAGCTCGAACCCTAACCCTAACACTTCCCCGAAGCCTGACCCTCACCCGTACCCTAATCGTAACCCGTACGCTAACACTAACCCGCGCCCTAACACGTACGCTCCCCCTAAAGCGTTGTCGTATCCTCACCTGGACCCTAAACCCTCCCGTTCCCTAACCCTAACCCTAGCCTGAACCCTAACCCTATCCCTTCCCCGAAGCCTGACCCTCACCCGTCCCCTAATCCTAACCCGTACGCTAACACTAACCCACGCCCTCACATGTACGCTCCCCCTAAAGGGTTGTCGTACCCTCACCTGGACCCTTTAGCCTCCCCGTCCCCTAACCCTAACCCTAGCCCAAACCCTAACCCTAAGCCTTCCTCGACGCCTGACCCTCACCCGTCCCCAATCCTAAACCGTACGCTAACACTAACCCGCGCCCTCACACGTACGCTCCCCCTAAAGCGTTGTCGTACCCTCACCTGGACCGTAAATCCTCCCCGTCCCCTAATCCTAACCCTAGCCCGAACCCTAACCCTAACCCTTCCCCGAAGCCTGACCCTCACCCGTCCCCTAATCCTAACCCGTACGCTAACACTAACCCGCGCCCTCACACGTACGCTCCCCCTAAAGCGTTGTCGTACCCTCACCTAGACCCTAAACCGTTCCCGTCCCCTAACCCTAACCCTAGCCCGAACCCTAACCCTAACCCTTCCCCGAAGCCTGACCCTCACCCGTCCCCTAATCCTAACCCGTACGCTAACACTAACCCGCGCCCTCACACGTACGCTCCCCCTAAAGCGTTGTCGTACCCTCACCTGGACCTTAATCCGTCCCCATCCCCTAACCCTAACCCTAGCCCGAACCCTAACCCTAACACTTCCCCGAAGCCTGACCCTCACCCGTCCCCTAATCCTAACCCGTACGCTAACACTAACCCGCGCCCTCACACGTACGCTCCCCCTAAAGCGTTGTCGTACCCTCACCTGGACCCTAAACCGTCCCCGTCCCCTAACCCTAACCCTAACCCTAGCCCGAACCCTAACCCTAACCCTTCCCCGAAGCCTGACACTCACCCGTCCCCTAATCCTAACCCGTACGCTAACACTAACCCGCGCCCTCACACGTACGCTCCCCCTAAAGCGTTGTCGTACCCTCACCTGGACCCTAAACCCTCCCCGTCCCCTAACCCTAACCCTAGCCCGAACCCTAACCCTAACCCTTCCCCGAAGCCTGACCCTCACCCGTCCGCTAATCCTAACCCGTACGCTAACACTAACCCGCACCCTCACATGTACGCTCCCCCTAAAGCGTTGTCGTACCCTCACCTAGACCCTAAACCCTCCCGTCCCCAAATCCTAACCCTAGCCCGAACCCTAACCCTATCCCTTCCCTGAAGCCTGACCCTCACCCGTCCCCTAATCCTAACCCGTACGCTAACACTAACCCGCGCCCTCACACGTACGCTCCCCCTAAAGTGTTGTCGTACCCTCACCTGGACCCGAAACCATCCCCGTCCCCTAAACCTAACCCTAGCCCGAACCCTAACCCTAACACTTCCCCGAAGCCTGACCCTCACCCGTCCCCTAATCCTAAACCGTACACTAACACTAACCCGCGCCCTCACACGTACGCTCCCCCTAAAGCGTTGTCGTACCCTCACCTGGACCCTAAACCCTCCCCGTCCCCTAACCCTAACCCTAGCCCGAAACCTAACCGTAACCCTTCCACGAAGCCTGACCCTCACCCGTCCCCTAATCCTAACCCGTACGATAACACTAACCCGCGCCCTCACACGTACGCTCCCCCTAAAGCGTTGTCGTACTCTCACCTGGAACCTAAACCCTCCCCGTCCCCTAACCCTAACCCTATCCCGAACCCTAACCCTAACCCTTCCCCGAAGCCTGACCCTCACCCGTCCCCTAATCCTAACCCGTACGCTAACACTAACCCGCGCCCTCACACGTACGCTCCCCCTTAAGCGTTGTCGTACCCTCACCTGGACCCTAAACCCTCCCCGTCCCCTAACCCTAACCCTAGCCCGAACCCTAACCCTAACCCTTCCCCGAAGCCTGACCCTCACCCGTCCGCTAATCCTAACCCGTACGCTAACACTAACCCGCACCCTCACATGTACGCTCCCCCTAAAGCGTTGTCGTACCCTCACCTAGACCCTAAACCCTCCCGTCCCCAAATCCTAACCCTAGCCCGAACCCTAACCCTATCCCTTCCCTGAAGCCTGACCCTCACCCGTCCCCTCATCCTAACCCGTACGCTAACACTAACCCGCACCCTCACATGTACGCTCCCCCTAAAGCGTTGTCGTACCCTCACCTAGACCCTAAACCCTCCCGTCCCCAAATCCTAACCCTAACCCTAACCCTAACCCTAACCCTAACCCTAACCCTAACCCTACCCTAACTCTAACCCTAACCCTAACCCTCCCCGTCCCCTAAACCTAACCCTAACCCTAACCCTAACCCTAACCCTAACCCTAACCCTAACCCTAACCCTAACCCTAACCCTAAACCGTCCCCGTCCCCTAACCCTAACCCTAGCCCGAAACCTAACCGTAACCCTTCCACGAAGCCTGACCCTCACCCGTCCCCTAATCCTAACCCGTACGATAACACTAACCTGCGCCCTCACACGTACACTCCCCCTAAAGCGTTGTCGTGCCCTCACCTGGACCCTAAACCCTCCCCGTCCCCTAACCCTAACCCTAGCCCGAAACCTAACCCTAACCCTTCCCCGAAGCATGACCCTCACCCGTCCCCTAATCCTAACCCGTACGCTAACACTAACCCACGCCCTCACACGTACGCTCCCCCTAAAGCGTTGTCGTACCCTCACCTGGACCCTAAGCCGTCCCCTTCCCCTAAACCTAACCCTAGGCCAAACCCTAACCCTAACACTTCCCCGAAGCCTGACACTCACCCGTCCCCTAATCCTAAACCGTACACTAATACTAACCCGCGCCCTCACACGTACGCTCCCCCTAAAGCGTTGTCGTACCCTCACGTGGACCCTAAACCCTCCCCATCCCCTAACACTAACCCTAGCCCGAACCCTAACCCTAACCCTTCCCCGAAGCCTGACCCTCACCCGTCCCCTCATCCTAACCCGTACGCTAACACTAACCCGTGCCCTCACACGTACGCTCCCCCTAAAGCGTTGTCGTACCCTCACCTGGACCCTAAACCCTCCCCGTCCCTTAACCCTAACCCTAGCCCTAACCCTAACCCTAACCCTTCCCCGAAGCCTGACCCTCTCCCATCCCCTAATCCTAACCCGTACGCTAACACTAACCCGAGCCCTCAGACGTACGCTCCCCCAAAAGCGTTGTCATACTCTCACCTGGACCCTAAACCGTCCCCGTCCCCTAACACTAACCCTAGCCCGAACCCTAAACCTAACCCTTCCCCGAAGCCTGACCCTCACCCGTCCCGTAATCCTAACCCGTACGCTAACACTAACCCGCGCCCTCACATGTACGCTCCCCCTAAAGCATTGTCGTACCCTCACCTGGACCCAAAGCCGTCCCCTTCCCCTAAACCTAACTCTAGCCCGAACCCTAACCCTAACCCTTCCCCGAAGCCTGACCCTCACCCGTCCCCTAATCCTAACCCGTACGCTAACACTAACCCGTGCCCTCACACGTACGCTCCCCCTAAAGCGTTGTCGTACCCTCACCTGGACACTAAACCGTCCCCGTCCCCTAACCCTAACCCTAGCTCGAACCCTAACCCTAACACTTCCCCGAAGCCTGACCCTCACCCGTACCCTAATCGTAACCCGTACGCTAACACTAACCCGCGCCCTCACACGTACGCTCCCCCTAAAGCGTTGTCGTATCCTCACCTGGACCCTAAACCCTCCCGTTCCCTAACCCTAACCCTAGCCTGAACCCTAACCCTATCCCTTCCCCGAAGCCTGACCCTCACCCGTCCCCTAATCCTAACCCGTACGCTAACACTAACCCACGCCCTCACATGTACGCTCCCCCTAAAGGGTTGTCGTACCCTCACCTGGACCCTTTAGCCTCCCCGTCCCCTAACCCTAACCCTAGCCCAAACCCTAACCCTAAGCCTTCCTCGACGCCTGACCCTCACCCGTCCCCAATCCTAAACCGTACGCTAACACTAACCCGCGCCCTCACACGTACGCTCCCCCTAAAGCGTTGTCGTACCCTCACCTGGCCCGTAAATCCTCCCCGTCCCCTAATCCTAACCCTAGCCCGAACCCTAACCCTAACCCTTCCCCGAAGCCTGACCCTCACCCGTCCCCTAATCCTAACCCGTACGCTAACACTAACCCGCGCCCTCACACGTACGCTCCCCCTAAAGCGTTGTCGTACCCTCACCTAGACCCTAAACCGTTCCCGTCCCCTAACCCTAACCCTAGCCCGAACCCTAACCCTAACCCTTCCCCGAAGCCTGACCCTCACCCGTCCCCTAATCCTAACCCGTACGCTAACACTAACCCGCGCCCTCACACGTACGCTCCCCCTAAAGCGTTGTCGTACCCTCACCTGGACCTTAATCCGTCCCCATCCCCTAACCCTAACCCTAGCCCGAACCCTAACCCTAACACTTCCCCGAAGCCTGACCCTCACCCGTCCCCTAATCCTAACCCGTACGCTAACACTAACCCGCGCCCTCACACGTACGCTCCCCCTAAAGCGTTGTCGTACCCTCACCTGGACCCTAAACCGTCCCCGTCCCCTAACCCTAACCCTAACCCTAGCCCGAACCCTAACCCTAACCCTTCCCCGAAGCCTGACACTCACCCGTCCCCTAATCCTAACCCGTACGCTAACACTAACCCGCGCCCTCACACGTACGCTCCCCCTAAAGCGTTGTCGTACCCTCACCTGGACCCTAAACCCTCCCCGTCCCCTAACCCTAACCCTAGCCCGAACCCTAACCCTAACCCTTCCCCGAAGCCTGACCCTCACCCGTCCGCTAATCCTAACCCGTACGCTAACACTAACCCGCACCCTCACATGTACGCTCCCCCTAAAGCGTTGTCGTACCCTCACCTAGACCCTAAACCCTCCCGTCCCCAAATCCTAACCCTAGCCCGAACCCTAACCCTATCCCTTCCCTGAAGCCTGACCCTCACCCGTCCCCTAATCCTAACCCGTACGCTAACACTAACCCGCGCCCTCACACGTACGCTCCCCCTAAAGTGTTGTCGTACCCTCACCTGGACCCGAAACCATCCCCGTCCCCTAAACCTAACCCTAGCCCGAACCCTAACCCTAACACTTCCCCGAAGCCTGACCCTCACCCGTCCCCTAATCCTAAACCGTACACTAACACTAACCCGCGCCCTCACACGTACGCTCCCCCTAAAGCGTTGTCGTACCCTCACCTGGACCCTAAACCCTCCCCGTCCCCTAACCCTAACCCTAGCCCGAAACCTAACCCTAACCCTTCCCCGAAGCATGACCCTCACCCGTCCCCTAATCCTAACCCGTACGCTAACACTAACCCACGCCCTCACACGTACGCTCCCCCTAAAGCGTTGTCGTACCCTCACCTGGACCCTAAGCCGTCCCCTTCCCCTAAACCTAACCCTAGGCCAAACCCTAACCCTAACACTTCCCCGAAGCCTGACACTCACCCGTCCCCTAATCCTAAACCGTACACTAATACTAACCCGCGCCCTCACACGTACGCTCCCCCTAAAGCGTTGTCGTACCCTCACGTGGACCCTAAACCCTCCCCATCCCCTAACACTAACCCTAGCCCGAACCCTAACCCTAACCCTTCCCCGAAGCCTGACCCTCACCCGTCCCCTCATCCTAACCCGTACGCTAACACTAACCCGCGCCCTCACACGTACGCTCCCCCTAAAGCGTTGTCGTACCCTCACCTGGACCCTAAACCCTCCCCGTCCCTTAACCCTAACCCTAGCCCTAACCCTAACCCTAACCCTTCCCCGAAGCCTGACCCTCTCCCATCCCCTAATCCTAACCCGTACGCTAACACTAACCCGAGCCCTCAGACGTACGCTCCCCCAAAAGCGTTGTCATACTCTCACCTGGACCCTAAACCGTCCCCGTCCCCTAACACTAACCCTAGCCCGAACCCTAAACCTAACCCTTCCCCGAAGCCTGACCCTCACCCGTCCCGTAATCCTAACCCGTACGCTAACACTAACCCGCGCCCTCACATGTACGCTCCCCCTAAAGCATTGTCGTACCCTCACCTGGACCCAAAGCCGTCCCCTTCCCCTAAACCTAACTCTAGCCCGAACCCTAACCCTAACCCTTCCCCGAAGCCTGACCCTCACCCGTCCCCTAATCCTAACCCGTACGCTAACACTAACCCGTGCCCTCACACGTACGCTCCCCCTAAAGCGTTGTCGTACCCTCACCTGGACACTAAACCGTCCCCGTCCCCTAACCCTAACCCTAGCTCGAACCCTAACCCTAACACTTCCCCGAAGCCTGACCCTCACCCGTACCCTAATCGTAACCCGTACGCTAACACTAACCCGCGCCCTCACACGTACGCTCCCCCTAAAGCGTTGTCGTATCCTCACCTGGACCCTAAACCCTCCCGTTCCCTAACCCTAACCCTAGCCTGAACCCTAACCCTATCCCTTCCCCGAAGCCTGACCCTCACCTGTCCCCTAATCCTAACCCGTACGCTAACACTAACCCACGCCCTCACATGTACGCTCCCCCTAAAGGGTTGTCGTACCCTCACCTGGACCCTTTAGCCTCCCCGTCCCCTAACCCTAACCCTAGCCCAAACCCTAACCCTAAGCCTTCCTCGACGCCTGACCCTCACCCGTCCCCAATCCTAAACCGTACGCTAACACTAACCCGCGCCCTCACACGTACGCTCCCCCTAAAGCGTTGTCGTACCCTCACCTGGACCGTAAATCCTCCCCGTCCCCTAATCCTAACCCTAGCCCGAACCCTAACCCTAACCCTTCCCCGAAGCCTGACCCTCACCCGTCCCCTAATCCTAACCCGTACGCTAACACTAACCCGCGCCCTCACACGTACGCTCCCCCTAAAGCGTTGTCGTACCCTCACCTAGACCCTAAACCGTTCCCGTCCCCTAACCCTAACCCTAGCCCGAACCCTAACCCTAACCCTTCCCCGAAGCCTGACCCTCACCCGTCCCCTAATCCTAACCCGTACGCTAACACTAACCCGCGCCCTCACACGTACGCTCCCCCTAAAGCGTTGTCGTACCCTCACCTGGACCTTAATCCGTCCCCATCCCCTAACCCTAACCCTAGCCCGAACCCTAACCCTAACACTTCCCCGAAGCCTGACCCTCACCCGTCCCCTAATCCTAACCCGTACGCTAACACTAACCCGCGCCCTCACACGTACGCTCCCCCTAAAGCGTTGTCGTACCCTCACCTGGACCCTAAACCGTCCCCGTCCCCTAACCCTAACCCTAACCCTAGCCCGAACCCTAACCCTAACCCTTCCCCGAAGCCTGACACTCACCCGTCCCCTAATCCTAACCCGTACGCTAACACTAACCCGCGCCCTCACACGTACGCTCCCCCTAAAGCGTTGTCGTACCCTCACCTGGACCCTAAACCCTCCCCGTCCCCTAACCCTAACCCTAGCCCGAACCCTAACCCTAACCCTTCCCCGAAGCCTGACCCTCACCCGTCCGCTAATCCTAACCCGTACGCTAACACTAACCCGCACCCTCACATGTACGCTCCCCCTAAAGCGTTGTCGTACCCTCACCTAGACCCTAAACCCTCCCGTCCCCAAATCCTAACCCTAGCCCGAACCCTAACCCTATCCCTTCCCTGAAGCCTGACCCTCACCCGTCCCCTAATCCTAACCCGTACGCTAACACTAACCCGCGCCCTCACACGTACGCTCCCCCTAAAGTGTTGTCGTACCCTCACCTGGACCCGAAACCATCCCCGTCCCCTAAACCTAACCCTAGCCCGAACCCTAACCCTAACACTTCCCCGAAGCCTGACCCTCACCCGTCCCCTAATCCTAAACCGTACACTAACACTAACCCGCGCCCTCACACGTACGCTCCCCCTAAAGCGTTGTCGTACCCTCACCTGGACCCTAAACCCTCCCCGTCCCCTAACCCTAACCCTAGCCCGAAACCTAACCGTAACCCTTCCACGAAGCCTGACCCTCACCCGTCCCCTAATCCTAACCCGTACGATAACACTAACCCGCGCCCTCACACGTACGCTCCCCCTAAAGCGTTGTCGTACTCTCACCTGGAACCTAAACCCTCCCCGTCCCCTAACCCTAACCCTATCCCGAACCCTAACCCTAACCCTTCCCCGAAGCCTGACACTCACCCGTCCCCTAATCCGAACCCGTACGCTAACACTAACCCGCGCCCTCACACGTACACTCCCCCTAAAGCGTTGTCGTGCCCTCACTTGGACCCTAAACCCTCCCCGTCCCCTAACCCTAACCCTAGCCCGAACCCTAACCCTAACCCTTCCCCGAAGCCTGACCCTCACCCGTCCCCTAATCCTAACCCGTACGCTAACACTAACCCACGCCCTCACACGTACGCTCCCCCTAAAGCATTGTCGTACCCTCACCTGGACCCTAAGCCGTCCCCTTCCCCTAAACCTAACCCTAGGCCAAACCCTAACCCTAACACTTCCCCGAAGCCTGACCCTCACCCGTCCCCTAATCCTAAACCGTACACTAATACTAACCCGCGCCCTCACACGTACGCTCCCCCTAAAGCGTTGTCGTACCCTCACGTGGACCCTAAACCCTCCCCATCCCCTAACCCTAACCCTAGCCCGAACCCTAACCCTAACCCTTCCCCGAAGCCTGACCCTCACCCGTCCCCTAATCCTAAACCGTACACGAACACTAACCCGCGCCCTCACACGTACGCTCTTCCTAAAGGGTTGTCGTACCCTCACCTGGACCCTAAATCCTCCCCGTCCCCTAACACTAACCCTAGCCCGAACCCTAACCCTAACCCTTCCCCGAAGCCTGACCCTCACCCGTCCCCTAATCCTAACCCGTACGCTAACACTAACCCGCGCCCTCACACGTACGCTCCCCCTAAAGCGTTGTCGTACCCTCACCTGGACCTTAATCCGTCCCCGTCCCCTAACCCTAACCCTAGCCCGAACCCTAACCCTAACACTTCCTTGAAGCCTGACCCTCACCCGTCCCCTAATCCTAACCCGTACGCTAACACTAACCCGCGCCCTCACACGTACGCTCCCCCTAAAGCGTTGTCGTACCCTCACCTGGACCCTAAACCGTCCCCGTCCCCTAACACTAACCCTAGCCCGAACCCTAACCCTAACCCTTCCCCGAAGCCTGACCCTCACCCGTCCCCTAATCCTAACCCGTACGCTAACACTAACCCGCGCCCTCACACGTACGCTCCCCCTTAAGCGTTGTCGTACCCTCACCTGGACCCTAAACCCTCCCCGTCCCCTAACCCTAACCCTAGCCCGAACCCTAACCCTAACCCTTCCCCGAAGCCTGACCCTCACCCGTCCGCTAATCCTAACCCGTACGCTAACACTAACCCGCACCCTCACATGTACGCTCCCCCTAAAGCGTTGTCGTACCCTCACCTAGACCCTAAACCCTCCCGTCCCCAAATCCTAACCCTAGCCCGAACCCTAACCCTATCCCTTCCCTGAAGCCTGACCCTCACCCGTCCCCTCATCCTAACCCGTACGCTAACACTAACCCGCACCCTCACATGTACGCTCCCCCTAAAGCGTTGTCGTACCCTCACCTAGACCCTAAACCCTCCCGTCCCCAAATCCTAACCCTAACCCTAACCCTAACCCTAACCCTAACCCTAACCCTAACCCTACCCTAACTCTAACCCTAACCCTAACCCTCCCCGTCCCCTAAACCTAACCCTAACCCTAACCCTAACCCTAACCCTAACCCTAACCCTAACCCTAACCCTAACCCTAAACCGTCCCCGTCCCCTAACCCTAACCCTAGCCCGAAACCTAACCGTAACCCTTCCACGAAGCCTGACCCTCACCCGTCCCCTAATCCTAACCCGTACGATAACACTAACCTGCGCCCTCACACGTACACTCCCCCTAAAGCGTTGTCGTGCCCTCACCTGGACCCTAAACCCTCCCCGTCCCCTAACCCTAACCCTAGCCCGAAACCTAACCCTAACCCTTCCCCGAAGCATGACCCTCACCCGTCCCCTAATCCTAACCCGTACGCTAACACTAACCCACGCCCTCACACGTACGCTCCCCCTAAAGCGTTGTCGTACCCTCACCTGGACCCTAAGCCGTCCCCTTCCCCTAAACCTAACCCTAGGCCAAACCCTAACCCTAACACTTCCCCGAAGCCTGACACTCACCCGTCCCCTAATCCTAAACCGTACACTAATACTAACCCGCGCCCTCACACGTACGCTCCCCCTAAAGCGTTGTCGTACCCTCACGTGGACCCTAAACCCTCCCCATCCCCTAACACTAACCCTAGCCCGAACCCTAACCCTAACCCTTCCCCGAAGCCTGACCCTCACCCGTCCCCTCATCCTAACCCGTACGCTAACACTAACCCGCGCCCTCACACGTACGCTCCCCCTAAAGCGTTGTCGTACCCTCACCTGGACCCTAAACCCTCCCCGTCCCTTAACCCTAACCCTAGCCCTAACCCTAACCCTAACCCTTCCCCGAAGCCTGACCCTCTCCCATCCCCTAATCCTAACCCGTACGCTAACACTAACCCGAGCCCTCAGACGTACGCTCCCCCAAAAGCGTTGTCATACTCTCACCTGGACCCTAAACCGTCCCCGTCCCCTAACACTAACCCTAGCCCGAACCCTAAACCTAACCCTTCCCCGAAGCCTGACCCTCACCCGTCCCGTAATCCTAACCCGTACGCTAACACTAACCCGCGCCCTCACATGTACGCTCCCCCTAAAGCATTGTCGTACCCTCACCTGGACCCAAAGCCGTCCCCTTCCCCTAAACCTAACTCTAGCCCGAACCCTAACCCTAACCCTTCCCCGAAGCCTGACCCTCACCCGTCCCCTAATCCTAACCCGTACGCTAACACTAACCCGTGCCCTCACACGTACGCTCCCCCTAAAGCGTTGTCGTACCCTCACCTGGACACTAAACCGTCCCCGTCCCCTAACCCTAACCCTAGCTCGAACCCTAACCCTAACACTTCCCCGAAGCCTGACCCTCACCCGTACCCTAATCGTAACCCGTACGCTAACACTAACCCGCGCCCTCACACGTACGCTCCCCCTAAAGCGTTGTCGTATCCTCACCTGGACCCTAAACCCTCCCGTTCCCTAACCCTAACCCTAGCCTGAACCCTAACCCTATCCCTTCCCCGAAGCCTGACCCTCACCCGTCCCCTAATCCTAACCCGTACGCTAACACTAACCCACGCCCTCACATGTACGCTCCCCCTAAAGGGTTGTCGTACCCTCACCTGGACCCTTTAGCCTCCCCGTCCCCTAACCCTAACCCTAGCCCAAACCCTAACCCTAAGCCTTCCTCGACGCCTGACCCTCACCCGTCCCCAATCCTAAACCGTACGCTAACACTAACCCGCGCCCTCACACGTACGCTCCCCCTAAAGCGTTGTCGTACCCTCACCTGGACCGTAAATCCTCCCCGTCCCCTAATCCTAACCCTAGCCCGAACCCTAACCCTAACCCTTCCCGAAGCCTGACTCTCACTAGTCTCCTAATCCTAACCCGTACGTTAACACTAACCCGCACCCTCACACGTATGCTCCACCTAAAGCGTTGTCGTACCCTCACCTGGACCCTAAGACGTCCCCGTCCGTTAACAATAACCCTAGCCCGAAACCTAACCCTAACCCTCCCCGAAGCCTGACCTTCACACGTCCCCTTATCCTAAACCGTACACTAATACTAACCCGCGCCCTCACACGTACGCTCCCCCTAAAGCGTTGTCGTACCCTCACGTGGAACCTAAACCCTCCCCGTCCCCTAACCCTAACCCTAGCCCGAACCCTAACCCTAACACTTCCCCGAACCCTGACCCTCACTCGTCCCCTCATCCTAACCCGTACGCTAACACTAACCCGCGCCCTCACACGTACACTCCCCCTAAAGCGTTGTCGTACCCTCACGTGGACCCTAAACCCTCCCCGTCCCCTAACCCTAACCCTAGCCCTAACCCTAACGCTAACCCTTCCCCGAAGCCTGACCCTCTCCCGTCCCCTAATCCTAACCCGTACGCTAATACTAACCCGAGCCCTCACACGTACGCTCCCCCAAAAGCGTTGTCATACTCTCACCTGGACCCTAAACCGTCCCCGTCCCCTAACACTAACCCTAGCCCGAACCCTAAACCTAACCCTTCCCCGAAGCCTGACCCTCACCCGTCCCGTAATCCTAACCCGTACGCTAGCACTAACCCGCGCCCTCAGACGTATGCTCCCCCTAAAGCGTTGTCGTACCCTCACCTCGACACTAAACCCTCCCCGTCCCCTAACCCTAACCCTAGCCCGAAACCTAACCCTAACCCTTCCACGAAGCCTGACCCTCACCCGTCCCCTAATCCTAACCCGTACGATAACACTAACCCGCGCCCTCACACGTACGCTCCCCCTAAAGCGTTGTCGTACCCTCACCTGGACCCTAAACCGTCCCCGTCCCCTAACCCTAACCCTAGCCCGAACCCTAACCCTAACCCTTCCCCGAAGCCTGACCCTCACCCGTCCCCTAATCCTAACCCGTACGCTAACACTAACCCGCGCCGTCACATGTACACTCCCCCTAAAGCGTTGTCGTGCCCTCACATGGACCCTAAACCCTCCCCGTCCCCTAACCCTAACCCTAGCCCGAACCCTAACCCTAACCCTTCCCCGAAGCCTGACCCTCACCCGTCCCCTAATCCTAACCCGTACGCTAACACCAACCCGCGCCCTCACACGTACGCTCCCCCTAAAGCGTTGTCGTACCCTCACCTGGACCCTAAGCCGTCTCCTTCCCCTAAACCTAACCCTAGCCCGAACCCTAACCCTAACCCTTCCCCGAAACCTGACCCTCACCCATCCCCTAATCCTAACCCGTACGCTAACACTAACCGCGCCCTCAAACGTACGCTCCCCCTAAAGCGTTGTCGTACCCTCACCTGGACCCTAAGCCGTCCCCGTCCCCTAAACCTAACCCTAGCCCGAACCCTAACCCTAACACTTCCCCGAAGCCTGACCCTCACCCGTCCTCTAATCCTAACCCGTACGCTAACACTAACCCACGCCCTCACACGTACGCTCCCCCTAAAGCGTTGTCGTACCCTCACCTGGACCCTAAACCCTCCCCGTCCCCTAACCATAACCCTAGCCCTAACCCTAACCCTAACCCTTCCCCGAAGCCTGACCCTCACCCGTCCCCTAAGCCTAACCCGTACGCTAACACTAACCCACGCCCTCACACGTACGCTCCCCCTAAAGCGTTGTCGTACCCTCACCTGGACCCTAAACCGTCCCCGTCCCCTAACACTAACCCTAGCCCGCACCCTAACCCTAACACTTCCCAGAAGCCTGACCCTCACCCGTCCCGTAATCGTAACCCGTACGCTAACACTAACCCGCGCCCTCACACGTACGCTCCCCCTAAAGCGTTGTCGTACCCTCACCTGGACCCTAAACCCTCCCCATCCCCTAACCCTAACCCTAGCCCGAACCCTAACCCTAACCCTTCCCCGAAGCCTGACCCTCACCTGTCCCCTAATCCTAACCCGTACGCTAACACTAACCCGCGCCCTCACACTTACGCTCCCCCTAAAGCGTTGTCGTACCCTCACCTGGACCCTAAACCCTCCCCGTCCCCTAACCCTAACCCTAGCCCGAACCTTAACACTAACCCTTCCCCGAAGCCTGACCCTCACCCGTCCCCTAATCCTAACCCGTACGCTAACACTAAGCTGAGCCCTCACACGTACGCTCGCCCTAAAGCGTTGTCGTACCCTCACCTGGACCCTAAACCGTCCCCGTCCCCTAACACTAACCCTAGCCCGAACCCTAACCCTAACCCTTCCCCGAAGCCTGACCCTCACCCGTCCCATAATCCTAACCCGTACGCTAACACTAACCCGCGCCCTCACACGTACGCTCCCCCTAAAGCGTTGTCGTACCCTCACCTGGACCCTAAACCCTCCCCATCCCCTAACCCTAACCCTAGCCCGAACCCTAACCCTAACCCTTCCCCGAAGCCTGACCCTCACCCGTCCCCTAATCCTAACCCGTACGCTAACAGTAACCCGCGCCCTCACACCTACGCTCCCCCTAAAGCGTTGTCGTACCCTCACCTGGACCCTAAGACGTCCCCGTCCCCTAACCCTAACCCTAGCCCGAACCCTAACCCTAACCCTAACCCTTCCCCGAAGCCTGACCCTCACCCGTCCCCTTATCCTAACCCGTACGCTAACACTAACCCGCGCCCTCACATGTACGCTCCCCCTAAAGCATTGTCGTAACCTCACCTGGACCCTAAACCGTCCCCGTCCCCTAACCCTAACCCTAGCCCGAACCCCAACCCTAACCCTTCCCCGAAGCCTGACCCTCACCCGTCCCCTCATCCTAACCCGTACGCTAACACGAACCCGCACCCTCACATGTACGCTCCACCTAAAGCGTTGTCGTACCCTCACCTGGACCGAAAACCCTCCCGTCCCCAAATCCTAACCCCAGCCCGAACCCTAACCCTAACCCTTCCCCGAAGCCTGACCCTCACCCGTCCCCTAATCCTAACCCGTATGCTAACACTAACCCGCGCCCTCACACGTACGCTCCCCCTAAAGCGTTGTCGTGCCCTCACCTGAACCCTAAACCCTCCCCGTCCCCTAACCCTAACCCTAGCCCGAGCCCTAACCCTAAACCTTCCCGAAGCCTGACCCTCACACGTCCCCTAATCCTAAACCGTACGTTAACACTAACCCGCGCCCTAACACGTACGCTCCCCCTAAAGCGTTGTCGTACCCTCACCTGGACCCTAAACCGTCCCCGTCCCCTAACCCTAACTCTAGCCCGAACCCTAAACCTAACCCTTCCCCGAAGCCTGACCCTCACCCGTCCCCTAATCCTAACCCGTACGCTAACACTAACCCTCGCCCTCACACGTACGCTCCCCCTAAGGCGTTGTCGTACCCTCACCTGGACCCTAAACCCTCCCTGTCCCCTAAACCTAACCCTAGCCCGAACCCTAACCCTAACCCTTCCCCGAAGCCTGACCTTCACCCGTCCCCTAATCCTAACCCGTACTCTAACACTAAACCGCGCCCTCACACGTACCCTCCCCGTAAAGTGTTGTCGTACCCTCACCTGGACCCGAAACCGTCCCCGTCCCCGTCCCCTAACCCTAGCCCGAACCCTAACCCTAACCCTTCCCCGAAGCCTGACACTCACCCGTCCCCTAATCCTAACCCGTACGCTAACACTAACCCGCGCCCTCACACGTACGCTCCCCCTAAAGCGTTGTCATACCCTCACCTGGACCCTGAAGCCTCCCCGTCCCCTAACCCTAACCCTAGCCCGAACCCTAACCCTAACCCTTCCCCGAAGCCTGACCCTCACCCGTCCCCTAATCCTAACCCATACGCTAACACTAACCCACGCCCTCACACGTACGCTCCCCCTAAAGCATTGTCGTAGCCTCACCAGGACCCTAATCCGTCCCCGTCCCCTAATCGTAACCCTAGCCCGAACCCTAACCCTAACCCTTCCCCGAAAACTGACCCTCAACCGTCCCCTAATCCTAACCCGTACGCTAACACTAACCCACGCCCTCACATGTACGCTCCCCCTAAAGGGTTGTCGTACCCTCACCTGGACCCTTTAGCCTCCCCGTCCCCTAACCCTAACCCTAGCCCGAACCCTAACCCTAAGCCTTCCTCGAAGCCTGACCCTCACCCGTCCCCAATCCTAACCCGTACGCTAACACTAACCCGCGCCCTCACTCGTACGCTCCCCCTAAAGCGTTGTCGTACCCTCACCTGGACCGTAAATCCTCCCCGTCCCCTAATCCTAACCCTAGCCCGAACCCTAACCCTAACCCTTCCCGAAGCCTGACTCTCACCAGTCTCCTAATCCTAACCCGTACGTTAACACTAACCCGCGCCCTCACACGTATGCTCCACCTAAAGCGTTGTCGTAACCTCACCTGGACCCTAAGACGTCCCCGTCCCTTAACAATAACCCTAGCCCGAAACCTAACCCTAACCCTCCCCGAAGCCTGACCCTCACACGTCCCCTTATCCTAAACCGTACGCTAACACTAACCCGCGCCCTCACACGTACGCTCCCCCTAAAGCGTTGTCGTACCTTCACCTGGACCCCAAACCGTCCCCGTCCCCTAACCCTAACCCTAGCCCGAACCCTAACCCTAACCCTTCCCCGAAGCCTGACCCTCACCCGTCCCCTAATCCTAACCCGTACGCTAACACTAACCCGCGCCCTTACACGTACGCTCCCCCTAAAGCGTTGTCGTACCCTCACCTGGACCCTAAACCCTCCCCGTCCCCTAACCCTAACCCTAGCCCGAACCCTAACCCTAACCCTTCCCCGAAGCCTGACCCTCACCCGTCCCCTAATCCTAAACCGTACGCTAACTCTAAACCGCGCCCTCACACGTACGCTCCCCCGAAAGCGTTGTCGTACCCTCACCTGGACCCTAAACCCTCCCCGTCCCCAATGCTAACCCTAGCCCGAACCCTAACCCTAACCCTTCCCGAAGCCTGACTCTCACCCATCCCCTAATCCTAACCCGTACGTTAACACTAACACGCGCCCTCACACGTACGCTCAACCTAAAGCGTTGTCGTACCCTCACCTGGACCCTAAACCCTCCCCGTCCCCTAACCCTAACCCTAGCCCGAACCCTAACCCTAACCCTTCCCCGAAGCCTGACCCTCAACCGACCCCTAATCCTAACCCGTACGCTAACACTAACCCGCGACCTCACACGTACGCTACCCCTAATGCGTTGTTGTACCCTCACCTGGACCCTAAACCGTCCCCGTCCCATAACCCTAACCCTAGCCCGAACCCTAACCCTAACCCTTCCCCGAAGCCTGACCCTCACCCGTCCGCTAATCCTAACCCGTACGCTAACACTAACCCGCGCCGTCACATGTACGCTCCCCCTAAAGCGTTGTCGTACCCTCACCTGGACCCTAAACCCTCCCCGTCCCCTAACCCTAACCCTAGCGCGAACCCTAACCCTAACCCTTCCCCGAAGCCTGACCCTAACCCGTCCCCTAATCCTAAGCCGTACGCCAACACTAACCCGCGCCCTAACACGTACGGTCCCCCTAAAGCGTTGTCGTACCCTCACCTGGACCCTAAACCCTCCCCGTCCCCTAAACCTAACCCTAGCGCGAACCCTAACCCTAACCCTTCCCCGAAGCCTGACCCTCACCCGTCCCCTAATCCTAACCCGTACGCTAAAACTAACCCGCGCCCTCACACGTACGCTCCCCCTAAAGCATTGTCGTACCCTCACCTGGACCCGAAACCATCCCCATCCCCTAACCCTAACCCTAGCCCGAACCCTAACCCTAACCCTTCCCCGAAGCCTGACCCTCACCCGTCCCCTAATCCTAACCCGTACGCTAACATTAACCCCACGCCCTCACACGTACGCTCCCCATAAAGCGTTGTCGTACACTCACCTGGACCCTAAACCCTCCCCGTCCCCTAACCCTAACCCTAGCCCGAACCCAAATCTAACCCTTCCCCGAAGCCTGACCCTCACCCGTCCCCTAATCCTAAACCGTACGCTAACACTATCCCGCGCCCTCACACGTACGCTCCCCCTAAAGTGTTGTCGTACCCTCACCTGGACCCTAAACACTCCCCGTCCCCTAACCCTAACCCTAGCCCGAACCCTAACCCTAACACTTCCCTGAAGCCTGACCCTCACCCGTCCCCTAATCCTAACCTGTACGCTAACACTAACCGGCGCGCTCACACGTACGCTCCCCCTAAAGCGTTGTCGTTCCCTCACCTGGACCCTAAGACGTCCCCGTCCCCTAACCCTAACCCTAGCACTAACCCTACCCTAACCCTAACCCTTCCCCGAAGCCTGACCCTCACCCGTCCCTTTCTCCTAACCCGTACGCTAACACTAACACGCGCCCACACACGTACGCTCCCCCTAAAGGATTGTCGTAACCTCACCTGGACCCTAAACCCTCCCCGTCCCCTAACCCTAACCCTAGCCGGAACCCTAACCCTAACACTTCCCCGAAGCCTGAACCTCACCCGTACCCTAATCCTAACCCGTACGCTAACACTAACCCGCGCCCTCACACGTACGCTACCCCTAATGCGTTGTTGTACCCTCACCTGGACCCTAAACCGTCCCCATCCCATAACCCTAACCCTAGCCCAAACCCTAACCCTAACCCTTCCCCGAAGCCTGACCCTCACCCGTACCCTAATCCTAACCCGTACGCTAACACTAACCCACGCCCTCACACGTACGCTCCCCCTAAAGCGTTGTCGTACCCTCACCTGGACACTAAACCGTCCCCGTCCCCTAACCCTAACCCTAGGTCGAACCCTAACCCTAACACTTCCCCGAAGCCTGACCCTCACCCGTACCCTAATCCTAACCCGTACGCTAACACTAACCCGCGCTCTCACACGTACGCTCCCCCTAAAGCGTTGTCCTATCCTCACCTGGACCCTAAACCCTCCCGTCCCTAACCCTAACCCTAGCCTGAAACCTAACCCTATCCCTTCCCCGAAGCCTGACCCTCACCCGTCCCCTAATCCTAACCCGTA
Source organism: Lagenorhynchus albirostris (assembly GCF_949774975.1). Lineage (NCBI taxonomy): Eukaryota > Metazoa > Chordata > Mammalia > Artiodactyla > Delphinidae > Lagenorhynchus > Lagenorhynchus albirostris. The sequence continues at coordinate 80,614,829 of NC_083104.1, read as the reverse complement.
CGCTAACACTGACCCACGCCCTCACATGTACGCTCCCCCTAAAGGGTTGTCGTACCCTCACCTGGACCCTTTAGCCTCCCCGTCCCCTAACCCTAACCCTAGCCTGAACCCTAACCCTAAGCCTTCCTCGAAGCCTGACCCTCACCCGTCCCCAATCCTAACCCGTACGCTAACACTAACCCGCGCCCTCACACGTACGCTCCCCCGAAAGCGTTGTCGTACCCTCACCTGGACCGTAAATCCTCCCCGTCCCCTAATCCTAACCCTAGCCCGAACCCTAACCCTAACACTTCCCGAAGCCTGACTCTCACCAGTCTCCTAATCCTAACCCGTACGTTAACAGTAACCCGCGCCCTCACACGTATGCTCCACCTAAAGCGTTGTCGTACCCTCAACTGGACCCTAAGACGTCTCCGTCCCTTAACAATAACCCTAGCCCGAAACCTAACCCTAACCCTCCCCGAAGCCTGACCCTCACACGTCCCCTTATCCTAACCCGTACGCTAACACTAACCCGCACCCTCACACGTACGCTCCCCCTAAAGCGTTGTCGTACCCTCACCTGAACCCCAAACCGTCCCCGTCCCCTAACCCTAACCCTAGCCCGAACCCTAACCCTAACCCTTCCCCGAAGCCTGACCCTCACCCGTCCCCTAATCCTAAACCGTACACTAACACTAACCCGCGCCCTCACACGTACGCTCTTCCTAAAGGGTTGTCGTACCCTCACCTGGACCCTAAATCCTCCCCGTCCCCTAACCCTAACCCTAGCCCGAACCCTAACCCTAACCCTTCCCCGAAGCCTGACCCTCACCCTTCCCCTAATCCTAACCCGTACGCTAACACTAACCCGCGCCCTCACACGTACGCTCCCCCTAAAGCGTTGTCGTACCGTCACCTGGACCCTAAGCCGTCCCCGTCCCCTAACCCTAACCCTAGCCCGAACCCTAACCCTAACCCTTCCCCGAAGCCTGACCCTCACCCGTCCCCTAATCCTAACCCATACGCTAACACTAACCCGCGCCATCACACGTACGCTCCCCCTAAAGCATTGTCGTAGCCTCACCAGGACCCTAATCCGTCCCCGTCCCCTAATCGTAACCCTAGCCCGAACCCTAACCCTAACCCTTCCCCGAAGCCTGACCCTCACCCGTCCCCTAATCCTAACCCGTACGCTAACACTAACCCGCGCCCTCACACGTACGCTCCCCCTAAAGCGTTGTCGTACCCTCACCTGGACCCTAAACCGTCCCCGTCCCCTAACCCTAACCCTAGCCCGAACCCTAACCCTAACCGTTCTCCGAAACCTGATCCTCACCCGTCCCCTAATCCTAACCCGTACGCTAACACTAACCCGCACCCTCACATGTACGCTCCCCCTAAAGCGTTGTCGTACCCTCACCTAGACCCTAAACCCTCCCGTCCCCAAATCCTAACCCTAGCCCGAACCCTAACCCTATCCCTTCCCCGAAGCCTGACCCTCACCCGTCCCCTAATCCTAACCCGTACGCTAACACTAACCCGCGCCCTCACACGTACGCTCCCCCTAAAGTGTTGTCGTACACTCACCTGGACCCGAAACCATCCCCGTCCCCTAAACCTAACCCTAGCCCGAACCCTAACCCTAACACTTCCCCGAAGCCTGACCCTCACCCGTCCCCTAATCCTAAACCGTACACTAATACTAACCCGCGCCCTCACACGTACGCTCCCCCTAAAGCGTTGTCGTACCCTCACGTGGACACTAAACCCTCCCCGTCCCCTAATCCTAACCCTAGCCCGAACCCTAACCCTAACCCTTCCCCGAAGCCTGACACTCACCCGTCCCCTCATCCTAACCCGTACGCTAACACTAACCCGCGCCCTCACACGTACGCTCCCTCTAAAGCGTTGTCGTACCCTCACCTCGACCCTATACCCTCGCCGTCCCCTAACCCTAACCCTAGCCCTAACCCTAACCCTAACCCTTCCCCGAAGCCTGACACTCACCCGTCCCCTCATCCTAACCCGTACGCTAACACTAACCCGAGCCCTCACACGTACCCTCCCCCTAAAGCGTTGTCATACCCTCACCTGGACCGTAAACCGTCCCCGTCCCCTAACACTAACCCTAGCCCGAACCCTAAACCTAACACTTCCCCGAAGCCTGACCCTCACCCGTCCCGTAATCCTAACCCGTACGCTAGCACTAACACGCGCCCTCACACGTACGCTCCCCCTAAAGCGTTGTCGTACCTTCACCTGGACCCTAAACCCTCCCCGTCCCCTAACCCTAACCCTAGCCCGAAACCTAACCGTAACCCTTCCACGAAGCCTGACCCTCACCCGTCCCCTAATCCTAACCCGTACGATAACACTAACCTGCGCCCTCACACGTACACTCCCCCTAAAGCGTTGTCGTGCCCTCACCTGGACCCTAAACCCTCCCCGTCCCCTAACCCTAACCCTAGCCCGAAACCTAACCCTAACCCTTCCCCGAAGCATGACCCTCACCCGTCCCCTAATCCTAACCCGTACGCTAACACTAACCCACGCCCTCACACGTACGCTCCCCCTAAAGCGTTGTTGTACCCTCACCTGGACCCTAAGCCGTCCCCTTCCCCTAAACCTAACCCTAGGCCAAACCCTAACCCTAACACTTCCCCGAAGCCTGACCCTCACCCGTCCCCTAATCCTAAACCGTACACTAATACTAACCCGCGCCCTCACACGTACGCTCCCCCTAAAGCGTTGTCGTACCCTCACGTGGACCCTAAACCCTCCCCATCCCCTAACCCTAACCCTAGCCCGAACCCTAACCCTAACCCTTCCCCGAAGCCTGACCCTCACCCGTCCCCTCATCCTAACCCGTACGCTAACACTAACCCGCGCCCTCACACGTACGCTCCCCCTAAAGCGTTGTCGTACCCTCACCTGGACCCTAAACCCTCCCCGTCCCTTAACCCTAACCCTAGCCCTAACCCTAACCCTAACCCTTCCCCGAAGCCTGACCCTCTCCCATCCCCTAATCCTAACCCGTACGCTAACACTAACCCGAGCCCTCACACGTACGCTCCCCCAAAAGCGTTGTCATACTCTCACCTGGACCCTAAACCGTCCCCGTCCACTAACACTAACCCTAGCCCGAACCCTAAACCTAACCCTTCCCCGAAGCCTGACCCTCACCCGTCCCGTAATCCTAACCCGTACGCTAGCACTAACCCGCGCCCTCACACGTATGCTCCCCCTAAAGCGTTGTCGTACCGTCACCTGGACCCTAAACCCTCCCCGTCCCCTAACCCTAACCCTAGCTCGAAACCTAACCCTAACCCTTCCTCGAAGCCTGACCCTCACCCGTCCCCTAATCCTAACCCGTACGCTAACACTAACCCGCGCCGTCACACATACACTCCCCCTAAAGCGTTGTCGTGCCCTCACCTGGACCCTAAACCCTCCCCGTCCCCTAACCCTAACCCTAGCCCGAACCCTAACCCTAAGCCTTCCTCGAAGCCTGACCCTCACCCGTCCCCAATCCTAACCCGTACGCTAACACTAATCCGCGCCCTCACTCGTACGCTCCCCCTAAAGCGTTGTCGTACCCTCACCTGGACCGTAAATCCTCCCCGTCCCCTAATCCTAACCCAAGCCCGAACCCTAACCCTAACCCTTCCCGAAGCCTGACTCTCACCAGTCTCCTAATCCTAACCCGTACGTTAACACTAACCCGCGCCCTCACACGTATGCTCCACCTAAAGCGTTGTCGTAACCTCACCTGGACCCTAAGATGTCCCCGTCCCTTAACAATAACCCTAGCCCGAAACCTAACCCTAACCCTCCCCGAAGCCTGACCCTCACACGTCCCCTTATCCTAACCCGTACGCTAACACTAACCCGCGCCCTCACACGTACGCTCCCCCTAAAGCGTTGTCGTACCTTCACCTGGACCCCAAACCGTCCCCGTCCCCTAACCCTAACCCTAGCCCGAACCCTAACCCTAACCCTTCCCCAAAGCCTGACCCTCACCCGTCCCCTAATCCTAACCCGTACGCTAACACTAACCCGCGCCCTCACACGTACGCTCCCCCTAAAGCGTTGTCGTACCCTCACCTGGACCCTAAACCGTCCCCGTCCCCTAACCCTAACCCTAGCCCGAACCCTAACCCTAAACCTTCCCCGAAGCCTGACCCTCACCCGTCCCCTAATCCTAACCCGTACGCTAACACTAACCCGCGCCCTCACACGTACGCTCCCCCTAAAGCGTTGTCGTACCCTCACCTGGACCCTAAACCGTCCCCGTCCCCTAACCCTAACCCTAGCCCGAACCCTAACCCTAACCGTTCTCCGAAACCTGATCCTCACCCGTCCCCTAATCCTAACCCGTACGCTAACAGTAACCCGCACCCTCACACATACGCTCCCCCTAAAGCGTTGTCGTACCCTCACCTGGACCCTAAGCCGTCCCCGTCCCCTAACCCTAACCCTAGGCCGAACCCTAACCGTAACCTTTCCTTGAAACCTGACCCTCACCCGTCCCCTAATCCTAACCCGTACGCTAACACTAACCCGCGCCCTCACACGTACGCTTCCCCTCAAGCGTTGTCGTACCCTCACCTGGACGCTAATCCGTCCCCGTCCCCTAACCCTAACCCTAGCCCAAACCATAACACTAACCCTTCCCCGAAGCCTGACCCTCACCCGTCCCCTAATCCTAACCCGTACGCTAACACTAACCCACGCCCTCACACGTACGCTCGCCCTAAAGAGTTGTCGTACCGTCACCTGGACCCTAAGCTGTCCCCGTCCCCTAACCCTAACCCTAGCCCGAACCCTAACCCTAACCCTTCCCCGAAGCCTGACCCTCACCCGTCCCCTAATCCTAACCCATACGCTAACACTAACCCGCGCCCTCACTCGTACGCTCCCCCTAAAGCATTGTCGTAGCCTCACCAGGACCCTAATCCGTCCCCGTCCCCTAATCGTAACCCTAGCCCGAACCCTAACCCTAACCCTTCCCCGAAAACTGACCCTCACCCGTCCCCTCATCCTAACCCGTATGCTAACACTAACCCACGCCCTCACACGTACGCTCCCCCGAAAGCGTTGTCGTACCCTCACCTGGACCCTAAACCCACCCCGTGCCCTAATCCTAACCCTAGCCCGAACCCTAACCCTAACACTTCCCCGAAGCCTGACCCTCACCCGTCCACTAATCCTAAGCCGTACACTAACACTAACCCGCGCCCTCACACGTACGCTCCCCCTAAAGCGTTGTCGTGCCCTCACCTGGACCCTAAACCCTCCCCGTCCCCTAACCCTAACCCTAGCCTGAATCCTAACCCTAACCCTTCCCCGAAGCCTGACCCTCACCCGTCCCCTAATCCTAACCCGTACGCTAACAATAACCCGCGCCCTCACACGTATCCTCCCCGTAAAGTGTTGTCGTACCCTCACCTGGACCCGAAACCCTCCCCGTCCCCTAACCCTAACCCTAGCCCGAACCCTAACCCCAACACTTCCCCGAAGCCTGACCCTCACCCGTCCCCTAATCCTAACCCGTACGCTAACACTAACCCGCGCCCTCACATGTACGCTCCCCCTAAAGCGTTGTCGTACCCTCACCTGGACCCTAAACCCTCCCGTCCCCTAACCCTAACCCTAGCCCAAACTGTAACCCTAACCCTTCCCCAACCTGACCCTCACCGGTCCCCTAATCATAACCCGTACGCTAACACTAACCCACGCCCTCACACGTACGCTCCCCCTAAAGCGTTGTCGTACCCTCACCTGGACTCTAAACCCTCCCCGTCCCCTAACCCTAACCCTAGCCCGAACCCTAACCCTAACCCTTCCCGAAGCCTGACACTCACCCGTCCCCTAATCCTAAACCGTACGTTAACACTAACCCGCGCCCTCACACATACGCTCCCCCTAAAGCGTTGTCGTACCCTCACCTGGACCCTAAACCCTCCCAGTCCCCTAACCCTAACCCTAGCCCGAACCCTAACCCTAACCCTGCCCCGAAGCCTGACCCTCACCCATCCCCTAATCCTAAACCGTACGTTAACAGTAACCCGCGCCCTCACACGTACGCTCCCCCTAAAGCGTTGTCGTACCCTCACCTGGACCCAAAACCCTCCCCGTCCCCTAACCCTAACCCTAGCCCGAACCTTAACCCTAACCCTTCCCCGAAGCCTGACCCTCACCCGTCCCGTAATCCTAACCCCTACGCTAACACTAACCCGCGCCCTCACATGTACGCTCCCCCTAAAGCATTGTCGTACCCTCACCTGGACCCTAAGCCGTCCCCTTCCCCTAAACCTAACTCTAGCCCGAACCCTAACCCTAACCCTTCCCCGAAGCCTGACCCTCACCCGTCCCCTAATCCTAACCCGTACGCTAACACTAACCCACGCCCTCACACGTATGCTCACCCTAAAGCATTGTCATACCGTCACCTTGAACCTAAGCCTTCCCCGTCCCCTAACCCTAACCCTAGCCCTAACACTAACCCTAACCCTTCCCCGAAGTCTGACCCTCACCCGTCCCCTAATCCTAACCCGTACGCTAACACTAACCCGCGCCCTCACACGTACGCTCCCCCTAAAGCGTTGTCGTACCCTCACCTGGACACTAAACCGTCCCCTTCCCCTAAACCTAACCCTAGCTCGAACCCTAACCCTAACACTTCCCCGAAGCCTGACCCTCACCCGTACCCTAATCCTAACCCGTACGCTAACACTAACCCGCGCCCTAACACGTACGCTCCCCCTAAAGCGTTGTCGTACCCTCACCTGGACACTAAACCGTCCCCGTCCACTAACCCTAACCCTAGCTCGAACCCTAACCCTAACACTTCCCCGAAGCCTGACCCTCACCTGTACCCTAATCCTAACCCGTACGCTAACACTAACCCGCGCCCTCACACGTACGCTCCCCCTTAAGCGTTGTCGTACCCTCACCTGGACCCGAAACCCTCCCCGTCCCCTAACCCTAACCCTAGCCCGAACCCTAACCCTAACCCTTCCCCGAAGCCTGACCCTCACCCGTCCGCTAATCCTAACCCGTACGCTAACACTAACCCGCACCCTCACATGTACGCTCCCCCTAAAGCGTTGTCGTACCCTCACCTAGACCATAAACCCTCCCGTCCCCAAATCCTAACCCTAGCCCGAACCCTAACCCTATCCCTTCCCCGAAGCCTGACCCTCACCCGTCCCCTAATCCTAACCCGTACGCTAACACTAACCCGCGCCCTCACACGTACGCTCCCCCTAAAGTGTTGTCGTACCCTCACCTGGACCCGAAACCATCCCCGTCCCCTAAACCTAACCCTAGCCCGAACCCTAACCCTAACACTTCCCCGAAGCCTGACCCTCACCCGTCCCCTAATCCTAAACCGTACACTAATACTAACCCGCGCCCTCACACGTACGCTCCCCCTAAAGCGTTGTCGTACCCTCACGTGGACACTAAACCCTCCCCGTCCCCTAACCCTAACCCTAGCCCGAACCCTAACCCTAACCCTTCCCCGAAGCCTGACACTCACCCGTCGCCTCATCCTAACCCGTACGCTAACACTAACCCGCGCCCTCACACGTACGCTCCCTCTAAAGCGTTGTCGTACCCTCACCTCGACCCTATACCCTCCCCGTCCCCTAACCCTAACCCTAGCCCTAACCCTAACCCTAACCCTTCCCCGAAGCCTGACACTCACCCGTCCCCTCATCCTAAGCCGTACGCTAACACTAACCCGAGCCCTCACACGTACCCTCCCCCTAAAGCGTTGTCATACCCTCACCTGGACCGTAAACCGTCCCCGTCCCCTAACACTAACCCTAGCCCGAACCCTAAACCTAACACTTCCCCGAAGCCTGACCCTCACCCGTCCCGTAATCCTAACCCGTACGCTAGCACTAACACGCGCCCTCACACGTACGCTCCCCCTAAAGCGTTGTCGTACCTTCACCTGGACCCTAAACCCTCCCCGTCCCCTAACCCTAACCCTAGCCCGAAACCTAACCGTAACCCTTCCACGAAGCCTGACCCTCACCCGTCCCCTAATCCTAACCCGTACGATAACACTAACCTGCGCCCTCACACGTACACTCCCCCTAAAGCGTTGTCGTGCCCTCACCTGGACCCTAAACCCTCCCCGTCCCCTAACCCTAACCCTAGCCCGAAACCTAACCCTAACCCTTCCCCGAAGCATGACCCTCACCCGTCCCCTAATCCTAACCCGTACGCTAACACTAACCCACGCCCTCACACGTACGCTCCCCCTAAAGCGTTGTTGTACCCTCACCTGGACCCTAAGCCGTCCCCTTCCCCTAAACCTAACCCTAGGCCAAACCCTAACCCTAACACTTCCCCGAAGCCTGACCCTCACCCGTCCCCTAATCCTAAACCGTACACTAATACTAACCCGCCCCCTCACACGTACGCTCCCCCTAAAGCGTTGTCGTACCCTCACGTGGACCCTAAACCCTCCCCATCCCCTAACCCTAACCCTAGCCCGAACCCTAACCCTAACCCTTCCCCGAAGCCTGACCCTCACCCGTCCCCTCATCCTAACCCGTACGCTAACACTAACCCGCGCCCTCACACGTACGCTCCCCCTAAAGCGTTGTCGTACCCTCACCTGGGTCCTAAACCCTCCCCGTCCCTTAACCCTAACCCTAGCCCTAACCCTAACCCTAACCCTTCCCCGAAGCCTGACCCTCTCCCATCCCCTAATCCTAACCCGTACGCTAACACTAACCCGAGCCCTCACACGTACGCTCCCCCAAAAGCGTTGTCATACTCTCACCTGGACCCTAAACCGTCCCCGTCCACTAACACTAACCCTAGCCCGAACCCTAAACCTAACCCTTCCCCGAAGCCTGACCCTCACCTGTCCCGTAATCCTAACCCGTACGCTAGCACTAACCCGCGCCCTCACACGTATGCTCCCCCTAAAGCGTTGTCGTACCGTCACCTGGACCCTAAACCCTCCCCGTCCCCTAACCCTAACCCTAGCTCGAAACCTAACCCTAACCCTTCCTCGAAGCCTGACCCTCACCCGTCCCCTAATCCTAACCCGTACGCTAACACTAACCCGCGCCGTCACACGTACACTCCCCCTAAAGCGTTGTCGTGCCCTCACCTGGACCCTAAACCCTCCCCGTCCCCTAACCCTAACCCTAGCCCGAACCCTAACCCTAACCCTTTCCCGAAGTCTGACCCTCACCCGTCCCCTAATCCTAACCCGTACGCTAACACCAACCCGCGCCCTCACACGTACGCTCCCCCTAAAGCGTTGTCGTACCCTCACCTGGACCCTAAGCCGTCCCCTTCCCCTAAACCTAACCCTAGCCCGAACCCTAACCCTAAACCTTCCCCGAAGCCTGACCCTCACCCGTCCCCTAATCCTAACCCGTACGCTAACACTAACCGTGCCCTCACACGTACGCTCCCCCTAAAGCGTTGTCGTACCCTCACCTGGACCCTAAGCCGTCCCCGTCCCCTAAACCTAACCCTAGCCCGAACCCTAACCCTAACCCTTCCCCGAAGCCTGACCCTCACCCGTCCCCTAATCCTAACCCGTACGCTAACACTAACCCGCGCCCTCACACGTACCCTCCCCCTAAAGCGTTGTCGTACCCTCAGCTGGACCCTAAACCCTCCCCGTCCCCTAACCCTAACCCTAGCCCGAACCCTAACCCTAACCCTTCCCCGAAGCCTGAACCTCACCTGTCCCCTAATCCTAACCCATACGCTAACACTAACCCGCGCCTTCACACGTACGCTCCCCCTAAAGCGTTGTCGTACCCTCACCTGGACCCTAAACCCTCCCCGTCAACTAACCCTAACCCTAGCCCGAACCGTAACCCTAACCCTTCCCCGAAGCCTGACACTCACCCGTCCCGTAATCCTAACCCGTACGCTAACACTAACCCGCGCCCTCACATGTACGCTCCCGCTAAAGCATTGTCGTACCCTCACCTGGACCCAAAGCCGTCCCCTTCCCCTAAACCTAACTCTAGCCCGAACCCTAACCCTAACCCTTCCCCGAAGCCTGACCCTCACCCGTCCCCTAATCCTAACCCGTACGCTAACACTAACCCGCGCCCTCACACGTACGCTCCCCCTAAAGCGTTGTCGTACCCTCACCTGGACACTAAACCGTCCCCGTCCCCTAACCCTAACCCTAGCTCGAACCCTAACCCTAACACTTCCCCGAAGCCTGACCCTCACCCGTACCCTAATCCTAACCCGTACGCTAACACTAACCCACGCCCTCACACGTACGCTCCCCCTAAAGCGTTGTCGTATCCTCACCTGGACCCTAAACCCTCCCGTTCCCTAACCTTAACCCTAGCCTGAACCCTAACCCTATCCCTTCCCCGAAGCCTGACCCTCACCCGTCCCCTAATCCTAACCCGTACGCTAACACTAACCCACGCCCTCACATGTACGCTCCCCCTAAAGGGTTGTCCTACCCTCACCTGGACCCTTTAGCCTCCCCGTCCCCTAACCCTAACCCTAGCCCAAACCCTAACCCTAAGCCTTCCTCGACGCCTGACCCTCACCCGTCCCCAATCCTAACCCGTACGCTAACACTAACCCGCGCCCTCACACGTACGCTCCCCCTAAAGCGTTGTCGTACCCTCACCTGGCCCGTAAATCCTCCCCGTCCCCTAATCCTAACCCTAGCCCGAACCCTAACCCTAACCCTTCCCCGAAGCCTGACCCTCACCCGTCCCCTAATCCTAACCCGTACGCTAACACTAACCCGCGCCCTCACACGTACGCTCCCCCTAAAGCGTTGTCGTACCCTCACCTAGACCCTAAACCGTTCCCGTCCCCTAACCCTAACCCTAGCCCGAACCCTAACCCTAACCCTTCCCCGAAGCCTGACCCTCACCCGTCCCCTAATCCTAACCCGTACGCTAACACTAACCCGCGCCCTCACACGTACGCTCCCCCTAAAGCGTTGTCGTACCCTCACCTGGACCTTAATCCGTCCCCATCCCCTAACCCTAACCCTAGCCCGAACCCTAACCCTAACACTTCCCCGAAGCCTGACCCTCACCCGTCCCCTAATCCTAACCCGTACGCTAACACTAACCCGCGCCCTCACACGTACGCTCCCCCTAAAGCGTTGTCGTACCCTCACCTGGACCCTAAACCGTCCCCGTCCCCTAACCCTAACCCTAACCCTAGCCCGAACCCTAACCCTAACCCTTCCCCGAAGCCTGACACTCACCCGTCCCCTAATCCTAACCCGTACGCTAACACTAACCCGCGCCCTCACACGTACGCTCCCCCTAAAGCGTTGTCGTACCCTCACCTGGACCCTAAACCCTCCCCGTCCCCTAACCCTAACCCTAGCCCGAACCCTAACCCTAACCCTTCCCCGAAGCCTGACCCTCACCCGTCCGCTAATCCTAACCCGTACGCTAACACTAACCCGCACCCTCACATGTACGCTCCCCCTAAAGCGTTGTCGTACCCTCACCTAGACCCTAAACCCTCCCGTCCCCAAATCCTAACCCTAGCCCGAACCCTAACCCTATCCCTTCCCTGAAGCCTGACCCTCACCCGTCCCCTAATCCTAACCCGTACGCTAACACTAACCCGCGCCCTCACACGTACGCTCCCCCTAAAGTGTTGTCGTACCCTCACCTGGACCCGAAACCATCCCCGTCCCCTAAACCTAACCCTAGCCCGAACCCTAACCCTAACACTTCCCCGAAGCCTGACCCTCACCCGTCCCCTAATCCTAAACCGTACACTAACACTAACCCGCGCCCTCACACGTACGCTCCCCCTAAAGCGTTGTCGTACCCTCACCTGGACCCTAAACCCTCCCCGTCCCCTAACCCTAACCCTAGCCCGAAACCTAACCGTAACCCTTCCACGAAGCCTGACCCTCACCCGTCCCCTAATCCTAACCCGTACGATAACACTAACCCGCGCCCTCACACGTACGCTCCCCCTAAAGCGTTGTCGTACTCTCACCTGGAACCTAAACCCTCCCCGTCCCCTAACCCTAACCCTATCCCGAACCCTAACCCTAACCCTTCCCCGAAGCCTGACACTCACCCGTCCCCTAATCCGAACCCGTACGCTAACACTAACCCGCGCCCTCACACGTACACTCCCCCTAAAGCGTTGTCGTGCCCTCACTTGGACCCTAAACCCTCCCCGTCCCCTAACCCTAACCCTAGCCCGAACCCTAACCCTAACCCTTCCCCGAAGCCTGACCCTCACCCGTCCCCTAATCCTAACCCGTACGCTAACACTAACCCACGCCCTCACACGTACGCTCCCCCTAAAGCATTGTCGTACCCTCACCTGGACCCTCAGCCGTCCCCTTCCCCTAAACCTAACCCTAGGCCAAACCCTAACCCTAACACTTCCCCGAAGCCTGACCCTCACCCGTCCCCTAATCCTAAACCGTACACTAATACTAACCCGCGCCCTCACACGTACGCTCCCCCTAAAGCGTTGTCGTACCCTCACGTGGACCCTAAACCCTCCCCATCCCCTAACCCTAACCCTAGCCCGAACCCTAACCCTAACCCTTCCCCGAAGCCTGACCCTCACCCGTCCCCTAATCCTAAACCGTACACGAACACTAACCCGCGCCCTCACACGTACGCTCTTCCTAAAGGGTTGTCGTACCCTCACCTGGACCCTAAATCCTCCCCGTCCCCTAACACTAACCCTAGCCCGAACCCTAACCCTAACCCTTCCCCGAAGCCTGACCCTCACCCGTCCCCTAATCCTAACCCGTACGCTAACACTAACCCGCGCCCTCACACGTACGCTCCCCCTAAAGCGTTGTCGTACCCTCACCTGGACCTTAATCCGTCCCCGTCCCCTAACCCTAACCCTAGCCCGAACCCTAACCCTAACACTTCCTTGAAGCCTGACCCTCACCCGTCCCCTAATCCTAACCCGTACGCTAACACTAACCCGCGCCCTCACACGTACGCTCCCCCTAAAGCGTTGTCGTACCCTCACCTGGACCCTAAACCGTCCCCGTCCCCTAACACTAACCCTAGCCCGAACCCTAACCCTAACCCTTCCCCGAAGCCTGACCCTCACCCGTCCCCTAATCCTAACCCGTACGCTAACACTAACCCGCGCCCTCACACGTACGCTCCCCCTTAAGCGTTGTCGTACCCTCACCTGGACCCTAAACCCTCCCCGTCCCCTAACCCTAACCCTAGCCCGAACCCTAACCCTAACCCTTCCCCGAAGCCTGACCCTCACCCGTCCGCTAATCCTAACCCGTACGCTAACACTAACCCGCACCCTCACATGTACGCTCCCCCTAAAGCGTTGTCGTACCCTCACCTAGACCCTAAACCCTCCCGTCCCCAAATCCTAACCCTAGCCCGAACCCTAACCCTATCCCTTCCCTGAAGCCTGACCCTCACCCGTCCCCTCATCCTAACCCGTACGCTAACACTAACCCGCACCCTCACATGTACGCTCCCCCTAAAGCGTTGTCGTACCCTCACCTAGACCCTAAACCCTCCCGTCCCCAAATCCTAACCCTAACCCTAACCCTAACCCTAACCCTAACCCTAACCCTAACCCTACCCTAACCCTAACCCTAACCCTAACCCTCCCCGTCCCCTAAACCTAACCCTAACCCTAACCCTAACCCTAACCCTAACCCTAACCCTAACCCTAACCCTAACCCTAAACCGTCCCCGTCCCCTAACCCTAACCCTAGCCCGAAACCTAACCGTAACCCTTCCACGAAGCCTGACCCTCACCCGTCCCCTAATCCTAACCCGTACGATAACACTAACCTGCGCCCTCACACGTACACTCCCCCTAAAGCGTTGTCGTGCCCTCACCTGGACCCTAAACCCTCCCCGTCCCCTAACCCTAACCCTAGCCCGAAACCTAACCCTAACCCTTCCCCGAAGCATGACCCTCACCCGTCCCCTAATCCTAACCCGTACGCTAACACTAACCCACGCCCTCACACGTACGCTCCCCCTAAAGCGTTGTCGTACCCTCACCTGGACCCTAAGCCGTCCCCTTCCCCTAAACCTAACCCTAGGCCAAACCCTAACCCTAACACTTCCCCGAAGCCTGACACTCACCCGTCCCCTAATCCTAAACCGTACACTAATACTAACCCGCGCCCTCACACGTACGCTCCCCCTAAAGCGTTGTCGTACCCTCACGTGGACCCTAAACCCTCCCCATCCCCTAACACTAACCCTAGCCCGAACCCTAACCCTAACCCTTCCCCGAAGCCTGACCCTCACCCGTCCCCTCATCCTAACCCGTACGCTAACACTAACCCGCGCCCTCACACGTACGCTCCCCCTAAAGCGTTGTCGTACCCTCACCTGGACCCTAAACCCTCCCCGTCCCTTAACCCTAACCCTAGCCCTAACCCTAACCCTAACCCTTCCCCGAAGCCTGACCCTCTCCCATCCCCTAATCCTAACCCGTACGCTAACACTAACCCGAGCCCTCAGACGTACGCTCCCCCAAAAGCGTTGTCATACTCTCACCTGGACCCTAAACCGTCCCCGTCCCCTAACACTAACCCTAGCCCGAACCCTAAACCTAACCCTTCCCCGAAGCCTGACCCTCACCCGTCCCGTAATCCTAACCCGTACGCTAACACTAACCCGCGCCCTCACATGTACGCTCCCCCTAAAGCATTGTCGTACCCTCACCTGGACCCAAAGCCGTCCCCTTCCCCTAAACCTAACTCTAGCCCGAACCCTAACCCTAACCCTTCCCCGAAGCCTGACCCTCACCCGTCCCCTAATCCTAACCCGTACGCTAACACTAACCCGTGCCCTCACACGTACGCTCCCCCTAAAGCGTTGTCGTACCCTCACCTGGACACTAAACCGTCCCCGTCCCCTAACCCTAACCCTAGCTCGAACCCTAACCCTAACACTTCCCCGAAGCCTGACCCTCACCCGTACCCTAATCGTAACCCGTACGCTAACACTAACCCGCGCCCTCACACGTACGCTCCCCCTAAAGCGTTGTCGTATCCTCACCTGGACCCTAAACCCTCCCGTTCCCTAACCCTAACCCTAGCCTGAACCCTAACCCTATCCCTTCCCCGAAGCCTGACCCTCACCCGTCCCCTAATCCTAACCCGTACGCTAACACTAACCCACGCCCTCACATGTACGCTCCCCCTAAAGGGTTGTCGTACCCTCACCTGGACCCTTTAGCCTCCCCGTCCCCTAACCCTAACCCTAGCCCAAACCCTAACCCTAAGCCTTCCTCGACGCCTGACCCTCACCCGTCCCCAATCCTAAACCGTACGCTAACACTAACCCGCGCCCTCACACGTACGCTCCCCCTAAAGCGTTGTCGTACCCTCACCTGGACCGTAAATCCTCCCCGTCCCCTAATCCTAACCCTAGCCCGAACCCTAACCCTAACCCTTCCCGAAGCCTGACTCTCACTAGTCTCCTAATCCTAACCCGTACGTTAACACTAACCCGCACCCTCACACGTATGCTCCACCTAAAGCGTTGTCGTACCCTCACCTGGACCCTAAGACGTCCCCGTCCCTTAACAATAACCCTAGCCCGAAACCTAACCCTAACCCTCCCCGAAGCCTGACCTTCACACGTCCCCTTATCCTAAACCGTACACTAATACTAACCCGCGCCCTCACACGTACGCTCCCCCTAAAGCGTTGTCGTACCCTCACGTGGAACCTAAACCCTCCCCGTCCCCTAACCCTAACCCTAGCCCGAACCCTAACCCTAACACTTCCCCGAACCCTGACCCTCACCCGTCCCCTCATCCTAACCCGTACGCTAACACTAACCCGCGCCCTCACACGTACACTCCCCCTAAAGCGTTGTCGTACCCTCACCTGGACCCTAAACCCTCCCCGTCCCCTAACCCTAACCCTAGCCCTAACCCTAACCCTAACCCTTCCCCGAAGCCTGACCCTCTCCCGTCCCCTAATCCTAACCCGTACGCTAACACTAACCCGAGCCCT
The DNA here is from genome assembly GCF_949774975.1 of Lagenorhynchus albirostris. NCBI lineage: Eukaryota > Metazoa > Chordata > Mammalia > Artiodactyla > Delphinidae > Lagenorhynchus > Lagenorhynchus albirostris. The sequence continues at coordinate 80,598,853 of NC_083104.1, read as the reverse complement.
CACACGTACGCTCCCCCAAAAGCGTTGTCATACTCTCACCTGGACCCTAAACCGTCCCCGTCCCCTAACACTAACCCTAGCCCGAACCCTAAACCTAACCCTTCCCCGAAGCCTGACCCTCACCCGTCCCGTAATCCTAACCCGTACGCTAGCACTAACCCGCGCCCTCAGACGTATGCTCCCCCTAAAGCGTTGTCGTACCCTCACCTCGACACTAAACCCTCCCCGTCCCCTAACCCTAACCCTAGCCCGAAACCTAACCCTAACCCTTCCACGAAGCCTGACCCTCACCCGTCCCCTAATCCTAACCCGTACGATAACACTAACCCGCGCCCTCACACGTACGCTCCCCCTAAAGCGTTGTCGTACCCTCACCTGGACCCTAAACCGTCCCCGTCCCCTAACCCTAACCCTAGCCCGAACCCTAACCCTAACCCTTCCCCGAAGCCTGACCCTCACCCGTCCCCTAATCCTAACCCGTACGCTAACACTAACCCGCGCCGTCACATGTACACTCCCCCTAAAGCGTTGTCGTGCCCTCACATGGACCCTAAACCCTCCCCGTCCCCTAACCCTAACCCTAGCCCGAACCCTAACCCTAACCCTTCCCCGAAGCCTGACCCTCACCCGTCCCCTAATCCTAACCCGTACGCTAACACCAACCCGCGCCCTCACACGTACGCTCCCCCTAAAGCGTTGTCGTACCCTCACCTGGACCCTAAGCCGTCTCCTTCCCCTAAACCTAACCCTAGCCCGAACCCTAACCCTAACCCTTCCCCGAAACCTGACCCTCACCCATCCCCTAATCCTAACCCGTACGCTAACACTAACCGCGCCCTCAAACGTACGCTCCCCCTAAAGCGTTGTCGTACCCTCACCTGGACCCTAAGCCGTCCCCGTCCCCTAAACCTAACCCTAGCCCGAACCCTAACCCTAACACTTCCCCGAAGCCTGACCCTCACCCGTCCCCTAATCCTAACCCGTACGCTAACACTAACCCACGCCCTCACACGTACGCTCCCCCTAAAGCGTTGTCGTACCCTCACCTGGACCCTAAACCCTCCCCGTCCCCTAACCATAACCCTAGCCCTAACCCTAACCCTAACCCTTCCCCGAAGCCTGACCCTCACCCGTCCCCTAAGCCTAACCCGTACGCTAACACTAACCCACGCCCTCACACGTACGCTCCCCCTAAAGCGTTGTCGTACCCTCACCTGGACCCTAAACCGTCCCCGTCCCCTAACACTAACCCTAGCCCGCACCCTAACCCTAACACTTCCCAGAAGCCTGACCCTCACCCGTCCCGTAATCGTAACCCGTACGCTAACACTAACCCGCGCCCTCACACGTACGCTCCCCCTAAAGCGTTGTCGTACCCTCACCTGGACCCTAAACCCTCCCCATCCCCTAACCCTAACCCTAGCCCGAACCCTAACCCTAACCCTTCCCCGAAGCCTGACCCTCACCTGTCCCCTAATCCTAACCCGTACGCTAACACTAACCCGCGCCCTCACACTTACGCTCCCCCTAAAGCGTTGTCGTACCCTCACCTGGACCCTAAACCCTCCCCGTCCCCTAACCCTAACCCTAGCCCGAACCTTAACACTAACCCTTCCCCGAAGCCTGACCCTCACCCGTCCCCTAATCCTAACCCGTACGCTAACACTAAGCTGAGCCCTCACACGTACGCTCGCCCTAAAGCGTTGTCGTACCCTCACCTGGACCCTAAACCGTCCCCGTCCCCTAACACTAACCCTAGCCCGAACCCTAACCCTAACCCTTCCCCGAAGCCTGACCCTCACCCGTCCCATAATCCTAACCCGTACGCTAACACTAACCCGCGCCCTCACACGTACGCTCCCCCTAAAGCGTTGTCGTACCCTCACCTGGACCCTAAACCCTCCCCATCCCCTAACCCTAACCCTAGCCCGAACCCTAACCCTAACCCTTCCCCGAAGCCTGACCCTCACCCGTCCCCTAATCCTAACCCGTACGCTAACAGTAACCCGCGCCCTCACACCTACGCTCCCCCTAAAGCGTTGTCGTACCCTCACCTGGACCCTAAGACGTCCCCGTCCCCTAACCCTAACCCTAGCCCGAACCCTAACCCTAACCCTAACCCTTCCCCGAAGCCTGACCCTCACCCGTCCCCTTATCCTAACCCGTACGCTAACACTAACCCGCGCCCTCACATGTACGCTCCCCCTAAAGCATTGTCGTAACCTCACCTGGACCCTAAACCGTCCCCGTCCCCTAACCCTAACCCTAGCCCGAACCCCAACCCTAACCCTTCCCCGAAGCCTGACCCTCACCCGTCCCCTCATCCTAACCCGTACGCTAACACGAACCCGCACCCTCACATGTACGCTCCACCTAAAGCGTTGTCGTACCCTCACCTGGACCGAAAACCCTCCCGTCCCCAAATCCTAACCCCAGCCCGAACCCTAACCCTAACCCTTCCCCGAAGCCTGACCCTCACCCGTCCCCTAATCCTAACCCGTATGCTAACACTAACCCGCGCCCTCACACGTACGCTCCCCCTAAAGCGTTGTCGTGCCCTCACCTGAACCCTAAACCCTCCCCGTCCCCTAACCCTAACCCTAGCCCGAGCCCTAACCCTAAACCTTCCCGAAGCCTGACCCTCACACGTCCCCTAATCCTAAACCGTACGTTAACACTAACCCGCGCCCTAACACGTACGCTCCCCCTAAAGCGTTGTCGTACCCTCACCTGGACCCTAAACCGTCCCCGTCCCCTAACCCTAACTCTAGCCCGAACCCTAAACCTAACCCTTCCCCGAAGCCTGACCCTCACCCGTCCCCTAATCCTAACCCGTACGCTAACACTAACCCTCGCCCTCACACGTACGCTCCCCCTAAGGCGTTGTCGTACCCTCACCTGGACCCTAAACCCTCCCTGTCCCCTAAACCTAACCCTAGCCCGAACCCTAACCCTAACCCTTCCCCGAAGCCTGACCTTCACCCGTCCCCTAATCCTAACCCGTACTCTAACACTAAACCGCGCCCTCACACGTACCCTCCCCGTAAAGTGTTGTCGTACCCTCACCTGGACCCGAAACCGTCCCCGTCCCCGTCCCCTAACCCTAGCCCGAACCCTAACCCTAACCCTTCCCCGAAGCCTGACACTCACCCGTCCCCTAATCCTAACCCGTACGCTAACACTAACCCGCGCCCTCACACGTACGCTCCCCCTAAAGCGTTGTCATACCCTCACCTGGACCCTGAAGCCTCCCCGTCCCCTAACCCTAACCCTAGCCCGAACCCTAACCCTAACACTTCCTCGAAGCCTGACCCTCACCCGTCCCCAATCCTAACCCGTACGCTAACACTAACCCGCGCCCTCACACGTACGCTCCCCCTAAAGCGTTGTCGTACCCTCACCTGGACCCTAAACCCTCCCCGTCCCCTAACCCTAACCCTAGCCCAAACCCTAACCCTAACTCTTCCCCGGAGCCTGACCCTCACCTGTCCCCTAATCCTAACCCGTACGCTAACACTAACCCGCGCTCTCACACGTACGCTCCCCCTAAAGCGTTGTCATACCCTCACCTGGACCCTAAACCCTCCCGTCCCCTAACCCTAACCCTAGCCCGAACCCTAACCCTAACACTTCCCCGTAGCCTGAACCTCACCCGTCCCCTAATCCTAACCTGTACGCTGACACTGACCCGCGCCCTCACACGTACGCTCCCCGTAAAGCGTTGTCGTACCCTCACCTGGACCCTAAACCCTCTCCATCCCCTAACCCTAACCTTAGCCCGAATCGTAACCCTAACCCATCCCCGAAGCCTGACCCTCACCCGTCCCCTAATCCTAACCCGTACGCTAACACTAACCCGCGCCCTCACATGTACGCTCCCCCTAAAGCGTTGTCGTACCCTCACCTGGACCCTAAACCGTCCCCGTCCCCTAACCCTAACTCTAGCCCGAACCCTAAACCTAACCCTTCCCCGAAGCCTGACCCTCACCCGTCCCCTAATCCTAACCCGTACGCTAACACTAACCCTCGCCCTCACACGTACGCTCCCCCTAAGGCGTTGTCGTACCCTCACCTGGACCCTAAACCCTCCCGGTCCCCTAAACCTAACCCTAGCCCGAACCCTAACCCTAACCCTTCCCCGAAGCCTGACCTTCACGCGTCCCCTAATCCTAACCCGTACTCTAACACTAACCCGCGCCCTCACACGTACCCTCCCTGTAAAGTGTTGTCGTACCCTCACCTGGACCCGAAACCGTCCCCGTCCCCGTCCCCTAACCCTAGCCCGAACCCTAACCCTAACCCTTCCCCGAAGCCTGACCCTCACCCGTCCCCTAATCCTAACCCGTACGCTAACACTAACCCGCGCCCTCACACGTACCCTCCCCGTAAAGTGTTGTCGTACCCTCACCTGGACCCGAAACCGTCCCCGTCCCCTAACCCTAGCCCGAACCCTAACCCTAACCCTTCCCCGAAGCCTGACCCTCACCCGTCCTCTAATCCTAACCCGTATGCTAACACTAACCCGCGCCCTCACACGTACGCTCCCCCTAAAGCGTTGTCGTACCCTCACCTGGACCCTAAACCCTCCCCGTCCCCTAACCCTAACCCTAGCCCGAACCCTAACCCTAACCCTTCCCCGTAGCCTGACCCTCACCCGTCCCCTAATCCTAAACCGTACGCTAACACTAACCCGCGCCCTCACACGTACGCTCCCCCTAAAGCGTTGTCATGCCCTCACCTGAACCCTAAACCCTCCCCGTCCCCTAACCATAACCCTAGCCCGAACCCTAACCCTAAATCTTCCCGAAGCCTGACCCTCACCCGTCCCCTAATCCTAACCGTACGCTAACACTAACCCGCGCCCTCACACGTTAGCTCCCCCTAAAGCGTTGTCGTACCGTAACCTGGACCCTAAGACGTCCCCGTCCCCTAACCCTAACACTAGCCCGAACCCTAACCCTAACCCTATCCCTTCCAAAAGCCTGACCCTCACCCGTCCCCTTATCCTAACCCGTATGCTAACACTAACACGCGCCCTCACACGTACGCTCCCCCTAAAGCATTGTCGTAACCTCACCTGGACCCTAAACCGTCCCCGTCCCCTAACCCTAACCCTAGACCGAACCCTAACCCTAACCCTTCCCCGAAGCCTGACCCTCACCCGTCCCCTAATCCTAACCCGTACGCTAACACTAACCCGCGCCCTCACACGTACGCTCCCCCTAAAGCGTTGTCGTACACTCACCTGGACCCTAAACCCTCCCCGTCCCCTAACCCTAACCCTAGCCCGAACCCTAACCCTAACCCTTCCCAGAAGACTGACGCTCACCTGTCCCCTAATCCTAACCCGTACGCTAACAGTAACCCGCGCCCTCACAAGTACGCTCCCCCTAAAGCGTTGTCGTACCCTCACCTGGACCCTAAACCCTCCCCGTCAACTAACCCTAACCCTAGCCCGAACCGTAACCCTAACCCATCCCCGAAGCCTGACCCTCACCCATCACCTAATCCTAACCCGTACGCTAACACTAACCCACTCCCTCACACGTACGCTCCCCCTAAAGCGTTGTCGTGCCCTCACCTGGAAACTAAACCCTCCCCGTCCCCTAACCCTAACCCTAGCCCGAAACCTAACCCTAACCCTTCCCGAAGCCTGACCCTCAACCGTCCCCTAATCCTAACCCGTACGCTAACACTAAACCGCGCCCTCACACGTACGCTCCCCCTAAAGCGTTGTCGTACCCTCACCTGGACCCTAAACCCTCCCCGTTCCCTAACCCTAACCCTAGCCCAAACCCTAACCCTAACCCTTCCCCGAAGCCTGACCCTCACCCGTCCCCTAATCCTATCCCGTACGCTAACACTAACCCGCGCCCTCACACGTACCCTCCTCGTAAAGTGTTGTCGTACCCTCACCTGGACCCGAAACCGTCCCCGTCCCCGTCCCCTAACCCTAGCCCGAACCCTAACCCTAACACTTCCCCAAAGCCTGACCCTCACCCGTCCCCTAATCCTAACCCGTACGCTGACACTAACCCGCGCCCTCACACGTACGCTCCCCCTAAAGCGTTGTCGTACCCTCACCTGGACCCTAAACCCTCCCGTCCCCTAACCCTAACCCTAGACTGAACCCTAACCCTAACCCTTCCCCGACCTGACCCTCACCGGTCCCCTAATCATAACCCGTATGCTAACACTAACACGCGCCATCACATGTACGCTCCCTAAAAGCGTTGTCGTACCCTCACCTGGACCCTAAACCCTCCCCGTCCCCTAACCCTAACCCTAGCCCGAACCCTAACCCTAACCCTTCCCGACCTGACCCTCACCCGTCCCCTAATCCTAAACCGTACGTTAACACTAACCCGCGCCCTCACACGTACGCTCCCCCTAAAGCGTTGTTGTACCCTCACCTGGACCCTAAGACGTCCCCGTCCCCTAAACATAACCCTAGCCCGAACCCTAACCCTAACCCTAACACTTCTCCGAAGCCTGAACCTCACCCGTCCCCTTACCCTAACCCGAACGCTAACACTAACCTGCGCCCTCACACGTACGCTCCCCCTAAAGCATTGTCGTAACCAAACCTGGACCCTAAACCGTCCCCGTCCCCTAACCCTAACCCTAGCCCGAACCCTAACCCTAACCCTTCCGCGAAGCCTGACCCTCACCCGTCCCCTCATCTTAACCCGTACGCTAACACTAACCCGCGCGCTCACACGTACGCTCCCCGTAAAGCGTTGTCGTACCCTCACCTGGACCCTAAACCCTCCCCGGCCCCTAACCCTAACCCTAGCCCTAACCCTAACCCTAACACTTCCCCGAAGCCTGAACCTCACCCGTCCCCTAATCCTAACCCGTACGCTAACACTAACCCGAGCCCTCACACGTACGCTCCCCCTAAAGCGTGGTCGTACCCTCACCTGGACCCTAAACCGTCCCCGTCCCCGAACACTAACCCTAGCCCGAACCCTAACCCTAACCCTTCCCCGAAGCCTGACCCTCACCTGTCCCCTAATCCTAACCCGTACGCTAACACTAACCCGCGCCCTCACACGTACGCTCCCCCTAAAGCGTTGTCATACCCTCACCAGGACCCTAAACCCTCCCCGTCCCCTAACCCTAACCCTAGCCCGAACCCTAACCCTAAAACTTCCCCGAAGCCTGACCCTCACCCGTTCCCTAATCCTAACCCGTATGCTAACACTAACCCGCGCACTCACCCGTACGCTCCCCCTAAAGCGTTGTCGTACCCTCACCTGGACCCTAAACCCTCCCCGTCCCTTAACCCTAACCCTAGCCCGAACCCTAACCCTAACCCTTCCCCGAAGCCTGACCCTCACCCGTCCCCTAATCCTAACCCGTACGCTAACACTAACCCTCGCCCTCACACGTACGCTCCCCCTAAGGCGTTGTCGTACCCTCACCTGGACCCTAAACCCTCCCGGTCCCCTAAACCTAACCCTAGCCCGAACCCTAACCCTAACCCTTCCCCGAAGCCTGACCTTCACGCGTCCCCTAATCCTAACCCGTACTCTAACACTAACCCGCGCCCTCACACGTACCCTCCCTGTAAAGTGTTGTCGTACCCTCACCTGGACCCGAAACCGTCCCCGTCCCCGTCCCCTAACCCTAGCCCGAACCCTAACCCTAACCCTTCCCCGAAGCCTGACCCTCACCCGTCCCCTAATCCTAACCCGTACGCTAACACTAACCCGCGCCCTCACACGTACCCTCCCCGTAAAGTGTTGTCGTACCCTCACCTGGACCCGAAACCGTCCCCGTCCCCTAATCCTAGCCCGAACCCTAACCCTAACCCTTCCCCGAAGCCTGACCCTCACCCGTCCTCTAATCCTAACCCGTATGCTAACACTAACCCGCGCCCTCACACGTACGCTCCCCCTAAAGCGTTGTCGTACCCTCACCTGGACCCTAAACCCTCCCCGTCCCCTAACCCTAACCCTAGCCCGAACCCTAACCCTAACCCTTCCCCGTAGCCTGACCCTCACCCGTCCCCTAATCCTAAACCGTACGCTAACACTAACCCGCGCCCTCACACGTACGCTCCCCCTAAAGCGTTGTCATGCCCTCACCTGAACCCTAAACCCTCCCCGTCCCCTAACCATAACCCTAGCCCGAACCCTAACCCTAAATCTTCCCGAAGCCTGACCCTCACCCGTCCCCTAATCCTAACCGTACGCTAACACTAACCCGCGCCCTCACACGTTAGCTCCCCCTAAAGCGTTGTCGTACCCTAACCTGGACCCTAAGACGTCCCCGTCCCCTAACCCTAACACTAGCCCGAACCCTAACCCTAACCCTATCCCTTCCAAAAGCCTGACCCTCACCCGTCCCCTTATCCTAACCCGTATGCTAACACTAACACGCGCCCTCACACGTACGCTCCCCCTAAAGCATTGTCGTAACCTCACCTGGACCCTAAACCGTCCCCGTCCCCTAACCCTAACCCTAGACCGAACCCTAACCCTAACCCTTCCCCGAAGCCTGACCCTCACCCGTCCCCTAATCCTAACCCGTACGCTAACACTAACCCGCGCCCTCACACGTACGCTCCCCCTAAAGCGTTGTCGTACACTCACCTGGACCCTAAACCCTCCCCGTCCCCTAACCCTAACCCTAGCCCGAACCCTAACCCTAACCCTTCCCAGAAGACTGACGCTCACCTGTCCCCTAATCCTAACCCGTACGCTAACAGTAACCCGCGCCCTCACAAGTACGCTCCCCCTAAAGCGTTGTCGTACCCTCACCTGGACCCTAAACCCTCCCCGTCAACTAACCCTAACCCTAGCCCGATTCGTAACCCTAACCCATCCCCGAAGCCTGACCCTCACCCATCACCTAATCCTAACCCGTACGCTAACACTAACCCACTCCCTCACACGTACGCTCCCCCTAAAGCGTTGTCGTGCCCTCACCTGGAAACTAAACCCTCCCCGTCCCCTAACCCTAACCCTAGCCCGAAACCTAACCCTAACCCTTCCCGAAGCCTGACCCTCAACCGTCCCCTAATCCTAACCCGTACGCTAACACTAAACCGCGCCCTCACACGTACGCTCCCCCTAAAGCGTTGTCGTACCCTCACCTGGACCCTAAACCCTCCCCGTTCCCTAACCCTAACCCTAGCCCAAACCCTAACCCTAACCCTTCCCCGAAGCCTGACCCTCACCCGTCCCCTAATCCTATCCCGTACGCTAACACTAACCCGCGCCCTCACACGTACCCTCCTCGTAAAGTGTTGTCGTACCCTCACCTGGACCCGAAACCGTCCCCGTCCCCGTCCCCTAACCCTAGCCCGAACCCTAACCCTAACACTTCCCCAAAGCCTGACCCTCACCCGTCCCCTAATCCTAACCCGTACGCTGACACTAACCCGCGCCCTCACACGTACGCTCCCCCTAAAGCGTTGTCGTACCCTCACCTGGACCCTAAACCCTCCCGTCCCCTAACCCTAACCCTAGACTGAACCCTAACCCTAACCCTTCCCCGACCTGACCCTCACCGGTCCCCTAATCATAACCCGTATGCTAACACTAACACGCGCCATCACATGTACGCTCCCTAAAAGCGTTGTCGTACCCTCACCTGGACCCTAAACCCTCCCCGTCCCCTAACCCTAACCCTAGCCCGAACCCTAACCCTAACCCTTCCCGACCTGACCCTCACCCGTCCCCTAATCCTAAACCGTACGTTAACACTAACCCGCGCCCTCACACGTACGCTCCCCCTAAAGCGTTCTCGTACCCTCACCTGGACCCTAAGACGTCCCCGTCCCCTAAACATAACCCTAGCCCGAACCCTAACCCTAACCCTAACACTTCTCCGAAGCCTGAACCTCACCCGTCCCCTTATCCTAACCCGAACGCTAACACTAACCTGCGCCCTCACACGTACGCTCCCCCTAAAGCATTGTCGTAACCAAACCTGGACCCTAAACCGTCCCCGTCCCCTAACCCTAACCCTAGCCCGAACCCTAACCCTAACCCTTCCGCGAAGCCTGACCCTCACCCGTCCCCTCATCTTAACCCGTACGCTAACACTAACCCGCGCGCTCACACGTACGCTCCCCGTAAAGCGTTGTCGTACCCTCACCTGGACCCTAAACCCTCCCCGGCCCCTAACCCTAACCCTAGCCCTAACCCTAACCCTAACACTTCCCCGAAGCCTGAACCTCACCCGTCCCCTAATCCTAACCCGTACGCTAACACTAAACCGAGCCCTCACACGTACGCTCCCCCTAAAGCGTGGTCGTACCCTCACCTGGACCCTAAACCGTCCCCGTCCCCGAACACTAACCCTAGCCCGAACCCTAACCCTAACCCTTCCCCGAAGCCTGACCCTCACCTGTCCCCTAATCCTAACCCGTACGCTAACACTAACCCGCGCCCTCACACGTACGCTCCCCCTAAAGCGTTGTCATACCCTCACCAGGACCCTAAACCCTCCCCGTCCCCTAACCCTAACCCTAGCCCGAACCCTAACCCTAAAACTTCCCCGAAGCCTGACACTCACCCGTCCCCTAATCCTAACCCGTATGCTAACACTAACCCACGCACTCACCCGTACGCTCCCCCTAAAGCGTTGTCGTACCCTCACCTGGACCCTAAACCCTCCCCGTCCCTTAACCCTAACCCTAGCCCGAACCCTAACCCTAACCCTTCCCCGAAGCCTGACCCTCACCCGTCCCGTAATCCTAACCCGTACGCTAACACTAACCCGCACCCTCACACGTACGCTCCCCCTAAAGCGTTGTCGTACCCTCACCTGGACCCTAAACCCTCCCGTCCCCAAATCCTAACCCTAACCCGAACCCTAACCCTAACCCTTCCCCGAAGCGTGACCCTCACCCGGCCCCTAATCCTAACCCGTACGCTAACACTAACCCGCGCCCTCACACGTACACTCCCCCTAAAGCGTTGTCGTGCCCTCACCTGGACCCTAAACCCTCCCCGTCCCCTAACCCTAACCCTAGCCCGAGCTCTAACCCTAAACCTTCCCGAAGCCTGACCCTCACCCGTCCCCTAATCCTAAACCGTATGTTAACACTAACCCGCGCCCTAACACGTACGCTCCCCCTAAAGCGTTGTCGTACCCTCACCTGGACCCTAAACCGTCCCCGTCCCCTAATCCTAACTCTAGCCCGAACCCTAAACCTAACCCTTCCCCGAAGCCTGACCCTCACCCGTCCCCTAATCCTAACCCGTACGCTAACACTAACCCGCGCCATCACACGTACGCTCCCCCTAAAGCGTTGTCGTACCCTCACCTGGACCCTAAACCCTCCCCGTCCCCTAACCCTAACCCTAGCCCGAACCCTTACCCTAACCCTTCCCCGAAGCCTGACCCTCACCCGTCCCCTAATCCTAACCCGTACGCTAACACTAACCCGCGCCCTCACACGTACCCTCCCCGTAAAGTTTTGTCGTACCCTCACCTGGACCCGAAACTGTCCCCGTCTCCGTCCCCTAACCCTAGCCCGAACCCTAACCCTAACCCATCCCCGAAGCCTGACCCTCACCCGTCCCGTAATCCTAACCCGTACGCTAACACTAACCCGCGCCCTCACACGTACGCTCCCCCTAAAGCGTTGTCGTACCCTCACCTGGACCCTAAACCCTCCGGTTCCCTAACCCTAACCCTAGCCCGAACCCTAACCCTAACCCTTCCCCGACCTGACCCTCACCGGTCCCCTAATCATAACCCGTACGCTAACACTAACCCACGCCCTCACACGTACGCTCCCCCTAAAGCGTTGTCGTACCCTCACCTGGACCCTAAACCCTCCCCATCCCCTAACCCTCACCCTAGCCCGAGCCCTAACCCTAACCCTTCCCGAAGCCTGACCCTCACCCGTCCCCTAATCCTAACCCGTACACTAACACTAACCCGTGCCCTCACACGTACGCTCCCTTAAAGCTTTGTCGTACCCTCACCTGGACCCTAAACCCTCTCCGTCCCCTAACCCTAACCCTAGCCCGAACCCTTACCCTAACCCTTCCCCGAAGCCTGACCCTCACCCGTCCCCTAATCCTAACCCGTACGCTAACACTAACCCGCGCCCTCACACATACTCTCCCCCTAAAACTTTGTCGTGCCCTCACCTGGACCCTAAACCCTCCCCATCCCCTAAACCTAACCCTAGCCCGAACCCTAACCCTAACCCTTCCCGAAGCCTGACCCTCACCCGTCCCCTAATCCTAACCCGTACGCTAACACTAACACGCGCCCTCACACGTACGCTCCCCCTAAAGCGTTGTCGTACCCTCACCTGCACCCTAAAACGTCCCCGTCCCCTAACCCTAACCCTAGCCCGAACCCGAACCCTAACCCTAACACTTCCCCGAAGCCTGACCCTCACCCATCCCCTCATCCTAACCCGTACGCTAACTCTAACCCGCACCCTCACACGTACGCTCCCCCTAAAGCATTGTCGTACCCTCACCTGGACCCTAAACCGTCCCCGTCCCCTAACACTAGCCCTAGCCTGAACCCTAACCCTAACCGTTCCCCGAAGCCTGACCCTCACCCGTCCCGTAATCCTAACCCGTACGCTAACACTAACCCGCGCCCTCACACGTACGCTCCCCCTAATGCGTTGTCGTACCCTCACCTGGACCCTAAACCCTCCCAGTCCCCTAACCCTAACCCTAGCCCTAACCCTAACCCTAACCCTTCCCCGAAGCCTGACCCTCACCCGACCCCTAATCCTAACCCGTACGCTAACACTAACCCGCGCCCTCACACGTACCCTCCCCGTAAAGTGTTGTCGTACCCTCACCTGGACCCGAAACCGTCCCCGTCCCCATCCCCTAACCTTAGCCCGAACCCTAACCCTAACCCTTCCCCGAAGCCTGACCCTCACCCGTCCCCTAATCCTAACCCGTACGCTAACACTAACCCGTGCCCTCACACGTACGCTCCCCCTAAAGCGTTGACCTACCCTCACCTGGACCCTAAACCGTCCCCGTCCCCTAAACCTAACCCTAGCCCGAACCCTAACCCTAATCCTTCCCCGAAGCCTGACCCTCACCTGTCCCCTAATCCTAACCCTTACGCTAACACTAAACCGCGCCCTCACACGCACGCTCCCCCTAAAGCATTGTCGTACCCTCACCTGGACCCTAAACCCTCCCCGTCCCCTAACCCTAACCCTAGACCGAACCCTAACCCTAACCCTTCCCCGTAGCCTGACCCTCACCCGTCCCCTAATCCTAACCCCTACGCTAACACTAACCCGCGCTCTCACACGTATGCTCCCCGTAAAGCGTTGTCGTACCCTCACCTGGACCCTAAACCCTCCCGTCCCCTAACCCTAACCCTAGCCCGAACCGTAACCCAACCCTTCCCCGAAGCCTGACCCTCACCCGTCCCCTAATCCTAACCCGTACGCTAACACTAACCCGCGCCCTCACACGTACGCTCCCTCTAAAGCGTTGTCGTGCCCTCACGTAGACCCTAAACCCTCCCCATCCCCTAACCCTAACCCTAGCCCGAACCCTAACCCTAAAACTTCCCGAAGCCTGACCCTCACCCGTCCCCTAATCCTAACCCATACGCTAACACTAACCCACGCCCTCACACGTACGCTCCCCCTAAAGCGTTGTCGTACCCTCACCTGGACCCTAAGACGTCCCCGTCCCCTAACCCTAACCCTAGCCCGAACCCTAACCCTAACCCTAACCCTTCCCCGAAGCCTGACCCTCACCCGTCCCCTTATCCTAACCCGTACGCTAACACTAACCCGCGCCCTCACACGTACGCTCCCCCTAAAGCATTGTCGTAACCTCACCTGGACCCTAAACCGTCCCCATCCCCTAACAATAACCCTAGACCGAACCCTAACCCTAACCCTTCCCCGAAGCCTGACCCTCACCCATCCCCTCATCCTAACCCGTACGCTAACTCTAACCCGCACCCTCACACGTACGCTCCCCCTAAAGCGTTGTCGTACCCTCACCTGGACCCTAAACCGTCCCCGTCCCCTAACACTAGCCCTAGACTGAACCCTAACCCTAACCCTTCCCCGAAGCCTGACCCTCACCCGTCCACTAATCCTAAACCGTACGCTAACACTAACCTTCGCCCTCACACGTACGCTCCCCCTAAAGCGTTGTCGTGCCCTCACCTGGACCCTAAACCCTCCCCTAACCCTAACCCTAGCCCGAGCCCTAATCCTAACACTTCCCGAAGCCTGATTCTCAACCGTCCCCTAATCCTAAACCGTACGTTAACACTAACCCGCGCCCTAACACGTACCCTCCCCCTAAAGCGTTGTCTTCCCTCACCTGGACCCTAAACTGTCCCCGTCCCCTAACCCTAACTCTAGCCCGAACCCTAAACCTAACCCTTCCCCGAAGCCTGACCCTCACCCGTCCCCTAATCCTAACCCGTACTCTAACACTAACCCACGCCCTCACACTTACGCTCCCCCTAAAGCGTTGTCGTACCCTCACCTGAACCCTAAGACGTCCCCGTCCCCTAACCCTAACCCTAGCCCGAACACTAACCCTAACCCTAACACTTCCCCGAAGCCTGACCCTCACCTGTCCCCTTATCCTAACCCGTACGCTAACACTAACCCTCGCCCTCACACGTACGCTCCCCCTAAAGCATTGTCGTAACCTCACCTGGACCCTAAACCGTCCCCGTCCCCTAACAATAACCCTAGCCCGAACCCTAACCCTAACCCTTCCCCGAAGCCTGACCCTCACCCGTCCCCTCATCCTAACCCGTACGCTAACTCTAACCTGCACCCTCACACGTACGCTCCCCCTAAAGCGTTGTCGTACCCTCACCTGGACCCTAAACCCTCCCCGTCCCCTAACCCTAACCATAGCCCTAGCCCTAACCCTAACCCTTTCCCGAAGCCTGACCCTCACCCGTCCCCTAATCCTAAGTCGTACGCTAACACTAACATGAGCCCTCATACGTACGCTCCCCCTAAAGCGTTGTCGTAACCTCACCTGGACCCTAAACCGTCCCCGTCCCCTAACACTAACCCTAGCCAGAACCCTAACCCTAACACTTCCCCGAAGCCTGATCCTCACCCGTCCCGTAATCCTAACCCGTACGCTAACACTAAACCGCGCCCTCACTCGTACGCTCCCCCTAAAGCATTGTCGTACCCTCACCTGGACCCTAAACCCTCCCCGTCCCCTAACCTTAACCCTAGCCCTAACCCTAACCCTAACCCTTCCCCGAAGCCTGACCCTCACCCGTCCCCTAATCCTAACCCGTACGCTAACACTAACCCGCGCCCTCAAACGTACGCTCCCCCTAAAGCGTTGTCGTACCCTCACCTGGACCCTAAGACGTCCCCGTCCCCTAACCATAAACCTAGCCCGAACCCTAACCCTAACCCTAACACTTCCCCGAAGCCTGACCCTCACCCATCCCCTTATCCTAAACCGTACGCTAACACTAACCCGCCCCCTCACACGTACACTCCCCCTAAAGCATTGTCGTAACCTCTCATGGACCCTAAACCGTCCCCTAACCCTAACCCTAAACCTAGCCCGAACCCTAACCCTAACACTTCCCCGAAGCCTGAACCTCACCCGTCCCCTCATCCTAACCCGTACGCTAACACTAACCCGCACCCTCACATGTACGCTCCCGCTAAAGCGTTGTCCTACCCTCACCTGGACCCTAAACCCTCCCGTCCCCAAATCCTAACCCTAGCCCGAACCCTAACCCTAACCCTTGCCCGAAGCCTGACCCTCACCCGTCCCCTAATCCTAAACCGTACGCTAACACTACACCGCGCCCTCACTCGTACGCTACCCCTAAAGCGTTGTCGTGCCCTCACCTGGACCCTAAACCCTCCCCGTCCCTAACCCTAACCCTAGCCCGAGCCCTAACCCTAAACCTTCCCGAAGCCTGACACTCAACCATCCCCTAATCCTAAACCGTACGTTAACACTAACCCGCGCCCTCACACGTACGTTCTTCCTAAAGGGTTGTCGTACCCTCACCTGGACCCTAAATCCTCCCCGTCCCCTAACCCTAACCCTAGCCCGAACCCTAACCCTAACCCTTCCCCGAAGCCTGACCCTCACCCGTCCCCTAATCCTAACCCGTACGCTAACACTAACCCGCGCCCTCACACGTACGCTCCCCCTAAAGCGTTGTCGTACCCTCACCTGGACCTTAATCCGTCCCCATCCCCTAACCCTAACCCTAGCCCGAACCCTAACCCTAACCCTTCCCGAAGCCTGACTCTCACCCGTCCCCTAATCATAACCCGTACGCTAACACTAACCCGCGCCCTCACACGTACGCTCCCCCTAAAGCGTTGTCGTATACTCACCTGGACCCTAAGACGTCCCCGTCCCCTAACCCTAACCCTAGCCCGAACCCTAACCCTAACCCTAACCCTTCCCCGAAGCCTGACCCTCACCCGTCCACTTATCCTAACCCGTACGCTAACACTTACCCGAGCCCTCACACGTACGCTCCCCCTAAAGCATTGTTGTAACCTCACCTGGACCCTAAACCGTCCCCGTCCCCTAACCCTAACCCTAGCCCGAACCCTAACCCTAACCCTTCCCCGAAGCCTGACCCTCAACCGTCCCCTCATCCTAACCCGTACGCTAACACTAACCCGCGCCCTCACACGTCCGCTCCCCCTAAAGCGTTGTCGTACCCTCACCTGGACCCTAAACCCTCCCCGTCCCCTAACCCTAACCCTAGCCCGAACCCTAACCCTAACCCTTCCCCGAAGCCTGACCCTCACCTGTCCCCTAATCCTAACCCGTACGCTAACACTAACCCGAGCCCTCACACGTACGCTCCCCCTAAAGCGTTGTCGTACCCTCACCTGGACCCTAAACCCTCCCGTCCCCTAACCCTAATCCCAGCTCGAACCCTAACCCTAACACTTCCCCGAAGCCTGACCCTAACCCGTCCCCTAATTCTAAACCGTACGTTAACACTAACCCGCGCCCTAACATGTACGCTCCCCCTAAAGCGTTGTCGTACCCTCACCTCGACCCTAAACCGTCCCAGTCCCCTAATCCTAACTCTAGCCCGAACCCTAAACCTAACCCTTCCCCGAAGCCTTACCCTCACCCGTCCCCTAATCCTAACCCGTACGCTAACACTAACCCGCGCCCTCACACGTACGCTCCCCCTAAAGCGTTGTCGTACCCTCACCTGGACCCTAAACCCTCCCCGTCCCCTAACCCTAACCCTAGCCCGAACCCAAACCCTAACCCTTCCCCGAAGCCTGACCCTCTCCCGTCCCCTAATCCTAACCCGTACGCTAACACTAACCCGCGCCCTCACACGTACCCTTCCCGTAAAGTGTTGTCGTACCCTCACCTGGACCCGAAACCGACCCCGTCCCCATCCCCTAACCCTAGCCCGAATCCTAACCCTAACACTTCCCCGAAGCCTGACCCTCACCCGTCCCCTAATCCTAACCCGTACGCTAACACTAACCCGCGCCCTCACACGTACGCTCCCCCTAAAGCGTTGTCGTACCCTCACCTGGACCCTAAACCCTCCCGTCCCCTAACCCTAACCCTTCCTGAAGCCTGACCCTCACCCGTCCCCTAATCCTAACACTTACGCTCACACTAACCCGCGCCCTCACATGTACGCTCCCTTAAAGCGTTGTTGTACCCTCACCTGGACTCTAAACCCTCTCCGTTCCCTAACCCTAACCCTAGCCCGAACCCTAACCCTAACCCTTCCCCAAAACCTGACCCTCACCCGTCCCATAATCCTAACCCGTACGCTAACACTAACCCGCGCCCTCACACTTACGCTCCCCCTAAAGCGTTGTCGTACCCTCACCTGGACCCTAAGACGACCCCGTCCCCTAACCCTAACCCTAGCCCGAACACTAACCCTAACCCTAACACTTCCCCGAAGCCTGACCCTCACCTGTCCCCTTATCCTAACCCGTACGCTAACACTAACCCTCACCCTCACACGTACGCTCCCCCTAAAGCATTGTCGTAACCTCACCTGGACCCTAAACCGTCCCCGTCCCCTAACAATAACCCTAGCCCGAACCCTAACCCTAACCCTTCCCCGAAGCCTGACCCTCACCCGTCCCCTCATCCTAACCCGTACGCTAACTCTAACCTGCACCCTCACACGTACGCTCCCCCTAAAGCTTTGTCGTACCCTCACCTGGACCCTAAACCCTCCCCGTCCCCTAACCCTAACCATAGCCCTAGCCCTAACCCTAACCCTTTCCCGAAGCCTGACCCTCACCCGTCCCCTAATCCTAACCCGTACGCTAACACTAACCTGAGCCCTCATACGTACGCTCCCCCTAAAGCGTTGTCGTAACCTCACCTGGACCCTAAACCTTCCCCGTCCCCTAACACTAACCCTAGCCAGAACCCTAACCCTATCACTTCCCCGAAGCCTGATCCTCACCCGTCCCGTAATCCTAACCCGAAAGCTAACACTAACCCGCGCCCTCACACGTACGCTCCCCCTAAAGCATTGTCGTACCCTCACCTGGACCCTAAACCCTCCCCGTCCCCTAACCCTAACCCTAGCCCGAACCCTAACCCTAACACTTCCCCGAAGCCTGACCCTCACCCGTCCCCTCATCCTAACCCGTACGCTAACACTGACCCGCACCCTCACATGTACGCTCCCCCTAAAGCGTTGTCCTACCCTCACCTGGACCCTAAACCCTCCCGTCCCCAAATCCTAACCCTAGCCCGATCCCTAACCCTAACCCTTCCCCGAAGCATGACCCTCACCCGTCCCCTAATCCTAACCCGTACGCTAACACTAAACCACGCCCTCACACGCACGCTCCCCCTAAAGCATTGTCGTAACCTCACCTGGACCCTAAACCGTCCCCGTCCCCTAACCCTAACCCTAGCCCGAACCCTAACCCTAACACTTCCCCGAAGCCTGACCGTCACCCCTCCCCTTATCCTAACCCGTACGCTAACACTAACCCACACCCTCACATGTACGCTCCCCCTAAAGCGTTGTCCTACCCTCACCTGGACCCTAAACCCTCCCGTCCCCACATCCTAACCCTAGCCCGAACCCTAACCCTAACCCTTCCCCGAAGCCTGACCCTCACCCGTTCCCTAATCCTAACACGTACGCTAACACTAACCCGCGCCCTCACACGTACGCTACCCCTAAAGCATTGTCGTGCCCTCACCTGGACCCTAAACCGTCCCCATCCACTAACCCTAACTCTAGCCCGAACCCTAAACCTAACCCTTCCCCGAAGCCTGACCCTCACCCGTCCCCTTATCCTAACCCGTACGCTAACACTAAATCGCGCCCCCACATGTACGCTCCCCCTAAAGCATTGTCGTAACCTCACCTGGACCCTAAACCGTCCCCGTCCCCTAAACCTAACCCTAGCCCGAACCCTAACCCTAACCCTTCCCCGAAGCCTGACCCTCACCCGTCCGCTCATCCTAACCCGTACGCTAACACTAACCCTCACCCTCACATGTAACTCCCCCTAAAGCGTTGTCCTACCCTCACCTGGACCCTAAACCCTCCCCGTGCCCTAACCCTAACCATAGCCCGAGCCCTAACCCTAACCCTTCCCGAAGCCTGACCCTCACCCGTCCCCTTATCCTAACCCGTACGCTAACACTAACCCGCGCTCTCACACGTACGCTCCCCCTAAAGCATTTTCGTAACCTCACCTGGACCCTAAACCCTCCCCGTCCCTTAACCCTAACCCTAGCCCGAACCCTAACCCTAACCCTTCCCCGAAGCCTGACCCTCACCCGTCCCCTAATCCTAACCCGTACGCTAACACTAACCCGCACCCTCACATGTACGCTCCCCCTAAAGCGTTGTCGTACCCTCACTTAGACCCTAAACCCTCCCGTCCCCAAATCCTAACCCTAGCTCTAACCCTAACCCTAACCCTTCCCCGAAGCCTGACCCTCACCCGTCCCCTAATCCTAACGCGTACGCTAACACTAACCCGCGCCCTCACACGTACGCTCACCCTAAAGCGTTGTCGTGCCCTCACCTGGACCCTAAACCCTCCCCGTCCCCTAACCCTAACCCTAGCCTGAACCCTAACCCTAACCCTAACCCTTTCCCGAAGCCTGACCCTCACCCGTCCCCTTATCCTAACCCGTACGCTAACACTAACCCGCGCTCTCACACGTACGCTCCCCCTAAAGCATTTTCGTAACCTCACCTGGACCCTAAACCCTCCCCGTCCCTTAACCCTAACCCTAGCCCGAACCCTAACCCTAACCCTTCCCCGAAGCCTGACCCTCACCCGTCCCCTAATCCTAACCCGTACGCTAACACTAACCCGCACCCTCACATGTACGCTCCCCCTAAAGCGTTGTCGTACCCTCACTTAGACCCTAAACCCTCCCGTCCCCAAATCCTAACCCTAGCTCTAACCCTAACCCTAACCCTTCCCCGAAGCCTGACCCTCACCCGTCCCCTAATCCTAACGCGTACGCTAACACTAACCCGCGCCCTCACACGTACGCTCACCCTAAAGCGTTGTCGTGCCCTCACCTGGACCCTAAACCCTCCCCGTCCCCTAACCCTAACCCTAGCCCGAACCCTAACCCTAACCCTTTCCGAAGCCTGACCCTCACCCGTCCCCTAATCCTAACCCGTACGCTAACACTAACCCGCGCCCTCACACGTACGCTCCCCCTAAAGCGTTGTCGTAGCCTCACCTGGACCGTAAGACGTCCCCGTCCCCTAACCCTAACCCTAGCCCGAACCCTAACCCTAACCCTAACGCTTCCCCGAAGCCTGACCCTCACCCGTCCCCTTATCCTAACCCGTACGCTAACACTAACCCGCGCCCTCACACGTACGCTCCCCCTAAACATTGTCGTAACCTCACCTGGACCCTAAACCGTCCCCGTCCCCTAACCCTAATCCTAGCCGAACCCTAACCCTAAACCTTCCCCGAAGCCCGCCCTCACCCATCCCCTCATCCTAACCCGTACGCTAACACTAACCTGCACCCTCACATGTACGCTCCCCCTAAAGCGTTGTCCTACCCTCACCTGGACCCTAAACCCTCCCGTCCCCAAATCCTAACCCTAGCCCGAACCCTAACCCTAACGCTTCCCCGAAGCCTGACCCTCACCCGTCCCATAATCCTAACCCGTACGCTAACACTAACCCGCGCCCTCACACGTACGCTACCCCTAAAGCGTTGTTGTGCCATCACCTGGACATTAAACCCTCCCCGTCCCCTAACCCTAACCCTAGCCCGAGCCCTAACCCTAACCCTTCCCGAAGCCTGACCCTCACCCGTCCCCTAATCCTAAACCGTACGTTAACACTAACCCGCGCCCTAACACGTACGCTCCCCCTAAAGCGTTGTCGTACCCTCACCTGGACCCTAAACCGTCCCCATCCACTAACCCTAACTCTAGCCCGAACCCTAAACCTAACCCTTCCCCGAAGCCTGACCCTCACCCGTCCCCTTATCCTAACCCGTACACTAACACTAAACCGCGCGCCCACATGTACGCTCCCCCTAAAGCATTGTCGTAACCTCACCTGTACCCTAAACCGTCCCCGTCCCCTAAACCTAACCCTAGCCGGAACCCTAACCCTAACCCTTCCCCGAAGCCTGACCCTCACCCGTCCGCTCATCCTAACACGTACGCTAACACTAACCCTCACCCTCACATGTAACTCCCCCTAAAGCGTTGTCCTACCCTCACCTGGACCCTAAACCCTCCCGTCCCCTAACCCTAACCCTAGCCCGAACCCTAACCCTAACCCTTCCCCGACCTGACCCTCACCGGTCCCCTAATCCTAACCCGTACGCTAACACTAACCCGCGCCCTCACACGTACGCTCCCCCTAAAGCGTTGTCGTACCCTCACCTGGACCCTAAACCCTCCCCGTCCCCTAACCCTAACCCTAGCCCGAACCCTAACCCTAACCCTTCCCGAAGCCTGACCCTCACCCATCCTCTAATCCTAAACCGTACGTTAACACTAACCCGCGCCCTCACACTTACGCTCCCTTAAAGCGTTGTCGTACCCTCACCTGGACCCTAAACACTCTCCGTCCCCTAACCCTAACTCTAGCCCGAAACCTAACCCTAACCCTAACCCTTCCCCGAAGCCTGACCCTCACCCATCCCCTAATCCTAAACCGTACGCTAACACTAACCCGCGCCCTCACACGTACCCTCCCCGTAAAGTGTTCTCGTACCCTCACCTGGACCCGAAACCGTCCCCGTCCCCGTCCCCTAACCCTAGCCCGAACCCTAACCCTAACCCTTCCCCGAAGCCTGACCCTCACCCGTCCCCTAATCCTAACCTGTACGCTAACACTAACCCGCGCCCTCACACGTACGCTACCCCTAAAGCGTTGTCGACCCTCACCTGGACCCTAAACCCTCCTGTCCCCTAACCCTAACCCTAGCCCGAACCCTAACCCTAACCCTTCCTCGACCTGACCCTCACTGGTCCCATAATCCTAACCCGTACGCTAACACTAACCCGCGCCCTCACACGTACGCTCCCCCTAAAGCGTTGTCGTACCCTCACCTGTACCCTAAACCCTCCCCGTCCCCGAACCCTAACCCTAGCCCGAACTCTAACCCTAAACCTTCCCGAAGACTGACCCTCACCCGTCCCCTAATCCTAAACCGTACGTTAACACTAACCCGCGCCCTCACACGTACGCTCCCTTAAACCGTTTTCGTACCCTCACCTGGACCCTAAACCCTCTCCGTCCCCTAATCGTAACCCTAGCCCGAACCCTAACCCTAACCCTTCCCCGAAGCCTGACCCTCACCCGTCCCCTAATCTTAAACCGTACGCTAACACTAACCCGCGGCCTCACACGTACGCTCCCCTTAAAGCGTTCTCGTGCCCTCACCTGGACCCTAAACCGTCCCCGTCCCCTAACCCTAACCCTAGCCCGAACCCTAACCCTAACCCTTCCCGAAGCCTGACCCTCACCCGTCCCCTAATCCTAACCCGTACGCTAACACTAAGCTGAACCCTCACACGTACGCTCCCCCTAAAGCGTTGTCGTACCCTCACCTGGACCCTAAACCGTCCCTGTCCCCTAACACTAACCCTAGCCCGAACCCTAACCCTAACCCTTCCCCGAAGTCTGACCCTCACCCGTCCCGTAGTCCTAACCCGTACGCTAACACTAACCCGTGCCCTCACATGTACGCTCCCCCTAAAGTGTTGTCGTACCCTCACCTGGACCCTAAACCCTCACCGTCCCCTAACCCTAACCCTAGCCCGAACCCTAACCCTAACCCTTCCCCGAAGCCTGACCCTCACCCGTCCCCTAATCCTAACCCGAACGCTAACAGTAACCCGCGCCCTCACACTTACGCTCCCCCTAAAGCGTTGTCGTACCCTCACCTGGACCCTAAGACGTCCCCGTCCCCTAACCCTAACCCTAGCTCGAACCCTAACCCTAACCCTAACCCTTCCCCGAAGCCTGACCCTCACCCGTCCCCTAATCCTAACCCGTACGCTAACACTAACCCGCACCCTCACATGTACGCTCCCCCTAAAGCGTTGTCGTACCCTCATTTTGACCCTAAACCCTCCCGTCCCCAAATCCTAACCCTAGCTCTAACCCTAACCCTAACCCTTCCCCGAAGCCTGACCCTCACCCGTCCCCTAATCCTAACCCGTACGCTAACACTAACCCACGCCCTCACACGTACGCTCCCCCTAAAGCGTTGTCGTAACCTCACCTGGACCCTAAACCCTCCCCGTCCCCTAAACCTAACCCTAGCCCGAACCCTAACCCTAAACCTTCCCAGAAGCCTGACCCTCACCCGTCCCCTAATCCTAACCCGTACGCTAGCACTAACCCGCACCCTCATCGTACCCTCCCCGTAAAGTGTTGTCGTACCCTCACCTGGACCGTAAACCGTCCCCGTCCCCTAACCCTAACCCTAGCCCCAACCCTAAACCTAACCCTAACCCTTCACCGAAGCCTGACCCTCACCCGTCCTCTAATCCTAACCCGTACGCTAACAATAACCCGTGCCCTCACACGTACGCTCCCCCTAAAGCGTTGTCGTACCCTCACCTGGACCCTAAACCCTCCCCGTCCCCTAACCCTAACCCTAGCCCGAACCCTAACCCTAACCCTTCCCGGAAGCCTGACCCTCACCCGTCCCCTAATCCTAACCCGTACGCTAACACTAACCCGCACACTCACATGTACGCTCCCCCTAAAGCGTTGTCGTACCCTCACCTAGACCCTAAAACCTCCCGTCCCAAAATCCTAACCCTAGCCCGAAACCAACCCTAACACTTCCCCGAAGCCTGACCCTCACCCGTCCCCTAATCCTAACCCGTACGCTAACACTAACCCACGCCCTCACACGTACGCTCCCCCTAAAGCGTTGTCGTGCCCTCACCTGGACCCTAAACCCTCCCCGTCCCCTAACCCTAACCCTAGCCCAAACCCTAACCCTAACACTTCCCCGAAGCCTGACACTCACCCGTTCCATAATCCTAACCCGTACGCTAACACTAACCCGCGCCCTCACACGTACCCTCCTCGTAAAGTGTTGTTGTACCCTCACCTGGACCCGAAACCGTCCCCGTCCCCGTACCCTAACCCTAGCCCGAACCCTAACCCTAACCCTTCCCAGAAGCCTGACCCTCACCCGTCCCCTAATCCTAACCCGTATGCTAACACTAACCCGCGCCCTCACACGTACGCTCCCCCTAAAGCGTTGTCGTACCCTCACCTGGACCCTAAACCCTCCCGTCCCCTAACCCTAAGCCTAGCCCGAACCCTAACCCTAACCCTTCCCCGACCTGAACCTCACCGGTCCCCTAATCATAACCCGTATGCTAACACTAACCCGCGCGCTCACATATACGCTCCCCCTAAAGCGTTGTCGTACCCTCACCTGGGACCTAAACCCTCCCCGTCCCCTAACCCTAACCCTAGCCCGAACCCTAACCCTAACCCTAACCCTAACCCTTCCCCGAAGCCTGATCATCACCCGTCCCCTTATCTTAACCCGTACGCTAACACTAACCCGCGCCTTCACACGTACGCTCCCCCTAAAGCATTGTCGTAACCTCACCTGGACCCTAAACCGTCCCCGTCCCCTAACCCTAACCCTAGCCCGAACCCTAACCCTAACCCTTCCCCGAAGCCTGACCCTCACCCGTCCCCTCATCCTAACCCGTACGCTAACTCTAACCCGCACCCTCACACGTACGCTCCCCCTAAAACGTTGTCGTACCCTCACCTGGACCCTAAACCCTCCCCGTCCCCTAACCCTAACCCTAGGCCTAACCCTAACCCTAACCCTTCCCCGAAGCCTGACCCTCACCCGTCCCCTAATCCTAACCGTACGCTAACACTAACCCGCGCCCTCACACGTACGCTCCCCCTAAAGCGTTGTCGTACCCTCACCTGGACCCTAAGACGTCCGCATCCCCTAACCATAACCCTAGCCCGAACGCTAACCCTAACCCTAACCCTTCCCCGAAGCCTGACTCTCACACGTCCCCTTATCCTAACCCGTACGCTAACACTAACCCGCGCCCTCACACGTACGCTCCCCCTAAAGCATTGTCGTAACCTCACCTGGACCCTAAACCGTCCCCGTCCCCTAACCATAACCCTAGCCCGAACCCTAACCCTAACACTTCCCCGAAGCCTGACGTTCACCAGTCCCCTCATCCTAACCCGTACGCTAACACTGACCCGCACCCTCACATGTACGCTCCCCCTAAAGCGTTGTCCTACCCTCACCTGGACCCTAAACCCTGTCCGTCCCCTAACCCTAACCCTAGCCCGAACCCTAACCCTAACCCTTCCCCGAAGCCTGACCCTCACCCGTCCCCTAATCCTAACCCGTACGCTAACACTAACCCGCGCCCTCACACGTACGCTCCCCCTAAAGCGTTGTCGTGCCCTCACCTGGACCCTAAACCCTCCCCGTCCCCTACCCTAACCCTAGCCCGAACCCTAACCCTAACCCTTCCCGAAGCCTGACCCTCACCCGTCCCCTAATCCTAACCCGTACGCTAACAGTAACCCGCGCCCTCACACGTACGCTCCCCCTAAAGCGTTGTCGTACCCTCACCTGGACCCTAAGACGTCCCCGTCCCCTAACCCTAACCCTAGCCCGAACCCTAACCCTAACCCTAACCCTTCCCCGAAGCCTGACCCTCACCCGTCCCCTTATCCTAAACCGTACGCTAACACTAACCCGCGCCCTCATACGTACGCTCCCCCTAAAGCATTGTCGTAACCTCACCTGGACCCTAAACCGTCCCCATCCCCTAACCCTAACCCTAGCCCGAACCCTAACCCTAACCCTTCCCCGAAGCCTTACCCTCACCCGTCCCCTCATCCTAACACGTACGCTAACTCTAACCAGCACCCTCACACGTACGCTCCCCCTAAAGCGTTGTCGTGCCCTCACCTGGACCCTAAACCCTCCCCGTCCCCTAACCCTAACCCTAGCCTGAACCCTAACCCTAACCCTTCCCCGAAGCCTGACCCTCACACGTCCCCTACTCCTAACCCTTACGCTAACACTAACCCGCGCCCTCACACGTACCCTCCCCGTAAAGTGTTGTCGTACCCTCACCTGGAACCGAAACTGTCCCCGTCTCCGTCCCCTAACCCTAGCCCGAACCCTAACCCTAACCCTTCCCCGAAGCCTGACCCTCACCCGTCCCCTAATCCTAACCCGTACGCTAACACTAACCCGCGCCCTCACACGTACGCTCCCCCTAAAGCGTTGTCGTACCCTCACCTGGACCCTAAACCCTCCCGTCCCCTAACCCTAACCCTAGCCCGAACCCTAACCCTAACCCTAACCCTTTCCCGAAGCCTGACCCTCACCCGTCCCCTTATCCTAACTCGTACGTTAACACTAACCCGCGCCCTCACACGTACGCTCCCCCTAAAGCGTTGTCGTACCCTCACCTGGACCCTAAACCGTCCCCGTCCCCTAACCCTAACCCTAGCCCGAACACTAACCCTAACCCTAACAATTCCCCGAAGCCTGACCCTCACCTGTCCCCTTATCCTAAACCGTACGCTAACATTAACCCGCGCCCTCACACCTACGCTCCCCCTAAAGCATTGTCGGAACCTCACCTGGAACCTAAACCGTCCCCGTCCCCTAACAATAACCCTAGCCCGAACCCTAACCCTAACACTTCCCCGAAGCCTGACCCTCACCCGTCCCCTCATCCTAACCCGTACGCTAACTCTAACCTGCACCCTCACACGTACGCTCCCCCTAAAGCGTTGTCGTACCCTCACCTGGACCCTAAACCCTCCCCGTCCCCTAACCCTAACCCTAGCCCTAGCCCTAACCGTAACCCTTTCCCGAAGCCTGACCCTCACCCGTCCCCTAATCCTAACCCGTACGCTAACACTAAACTGAGCCCTCACACGTACGCTCCCCCTAAAGCGTTGTCGTAACCTCACCTGGACCCTAAACCGTCCCCGTCCCCTAACACTAACCCTAGCCAGAACCCTAACCCTAACACTTCCCCGAAGCCTGACCCTCACCCGTCCCGTAATCCTAACCCGTACGCTAACACTAACCCGCGCCCTCACACGTACGCTCCCCCTAAAGCATTGTCGTACCCTCACCTGGACCCTAAACCCTCCCCGTCCCCTAACACTAACCCTAGCCCTAACCCTAACCCTAACCCTTCCCCGAAGCCTGACCCTCACCCGTCCCCTAATCCTAACCCGTACGCTAACACTAACCCGCGCCCTCACACGTACGCTCCCCCTAAAGCGTTGTCGTACCCTCACCTGGACCCTAAGACGTCCCCATCCCCTAACCATAACCCTAGCCCGAACCCTAACCCTAACCCTAACCCTTCCCCGAAGCCTGACCCTCACCCATCCCCTTATCGTAACCCGTACGCTAACACTAACCCGCGCCCTCACACGTACGCTCCCCCTAAAGCATTGTCATAACCTCACATGGACCCTAAACCGTCCCCTAACCCTAACCCTAAACCTAGCCCGAACCCTAACCCTAACACTTCCCCGAAGCCACACTCTCACCTGTCCCGTAATCCTAACCCGTACGCTAACACTAACCCGCGCCCTCACACGTACGCTCCCCCTAAAGCGTTGTCGTACCCTCACCTGGACCCTAAACCCTCCCCGTCAACTAACCCTAACCCTAGCCCGAACCGTAACCCTAACCCTTCCCCGAAGCCTGACCCTCACCCATCCCCTAATCCTAACCCGTACGATAACACTAACCCACTCCCTCACACCTACGCTCCCCCTAAAGCGTTGTCGTACCCTCACCTGGACCCTAAACCGTCCCCGTCCCCTAACCCTAACCCTAGCCCGAACCCTAACCCTAACTCTTCCCCGAAGCCTGACCCTCACCCGTCCCCTAATCCTAACCCGTACGCTAACACTAACCCGCGCCCTCACACGTACACTCCCCCTAAAGCGTTGTCGTGCCCTCACCTGGACCCTAAACCCTCCCCGTCCCCTAACCCTCACCCTAGCCCGAGCCGTAACCCTAACCCTTCCCGAAGCCTGACCCTCACCCGTCCCCTAATCCTAAACCGTACGTTAACACTAACCCGCGCCCTAACACATACGCTCCCCCTAAAGCGTTGTAGTACCCTCACCTGGACCCTAAACCGTCCCCGTCCCCTAACCCTAACTCTAGCCCTAACCGTAAACCTAACTCTTCCCCGAAGCCTGACCCTCACCCGTCCCCTAATCCTAAACCGTACGCTAACACTAACCCGCGCCCTCACACGTACGCTCCCCCTAAAGCGTTGTCGTACCCTCACCTGGACCCTAAACCCTCCCCGTCCCCTAACCCTAACCCTAGCCCGAACCCTAACCCTGACCCTTCCCCGAAGCCTGACCCTCACCCGTCCCCTAATCTTAACCCGTACGCTAACACTAACCCGCGCCCTCACATGTACCCTCCCCGTAAAGTGTTGTCGTACCCTCACCTGGACCCGAAACTATCCCCGTCCCCGTCCCCTAACCCTAGCCCGAACCCTAAACCTAACCCTTCCCCGAAGCCTGACCCTCACCTGTCCCCGAATCCTAACCTGTACGCTAACACTAACACGCGCCTTCACACGTACGCTCCCCCTAAAGCTTTGTCGTAACCTCACCTGGACCCTAAACCCTCCCGTCCCCTAACCCTAACCCTACCCCGAACCCTAACCCTAACCCTTCCCCGACCTGACCCTCACCGGTCCCCTAATCCTAACACGTACGCTAACACTAACCGTCGCCCTCACACGTACGCTCCCCCTAAAGCGTTGTCGTACCCTCACCTGGACCCTAAACCCTCCCCGTCCCCTAACCCTAACCCTAGCCCGAACCCTAACCCTTCCCGAAGCCTGACCTTCACCCGTCCCCTAATCCTAAACCGTACGTTAACACTAACCCGCGCCCTCACACGTACGCTCCCTTAAAGCGTTGTCTTAACCTCACCTGGACACTAAACCCTCTCCGTCCCCTAAACCTAACCCTAGACCGTACCCTAACCCTAAACCTTCCCCGAAGCCTGACCCTCACCCATCCCCTAATCCTAACCCGTACGCTAACACTAACCCGTGCCCTCACACGTACGCTCCCCCTAAAGCGTTGTTGTACCCTCACCTGGACCCTAAACCGTCCCCGTCCCCTAACCCTAACCCTAGCGCCAACCCTAACCCTAACCCTTCCCCGAAGCCTGACACTCACCCGTCCCCTAATCCTAACCCGTACGCTAACACTAACCCGCGCCCTCACACGTTCCCTCCCCGTAAAGTGTTGTCTTACCCTCACCTGGACCCGAAACTGTCCCCGTCCCCGTCTCCTAACCCTAGCCCGAACCCTAACCATAACCCTTCCCCGAAACCTGACCCTCACCCGTCCCCTAATCCTAACCCGTACGCTAACACTAACCCGCGCCCTCACACGTACGCTCCCCCTAAAGCGTTGTCGTACCCTCACCTGAACCCTAAACCCTCCCGTCCCCTAACCCTAACCCTAGCCCGAACCCTAACCCTAACCCTTCCCCGACCTGACCCTCACCGGTCCCCTAATCCTAACCCGTACGCTAACACTAACCCGCGCCCTCACACGTACGCTCCCCTTAAAGCGTTCTCGTGCCCTCACCTGGACCCTAAACCGTCCCCGTCCCCTAACCCTAACCCTAGCCCGAACCCTAACCCTAACCCTTCCCCGAAGCCTGACCCTCACCCGTCCCGTAATCCTAACACATACGCTAACACTAACCCGCGCCCTCACACGAACGCTCCCCCTAAGGCGTTGTCGTACCCTCACCTGGACCCTAAACCCTCCCGGTCCCCTAAACCTAACCCTAGCCCGAACCCTAACCCTAACCCTTCCCCGAAGCCTGACCTTCACGCGTCCCCTAATCCTAACCCGTACTCTAACACTAACCCGCGCCCTCACACGTACCCTCCCTGTAAAGTGTTGTCGTACCCTCACCTGGACCCGAAACCGTCCCCGTCCCCGTCCCCTAACCCTAGCCCGAACCCTAACCCTAACCCTTCCCCGAAGCCTGACCCTCACCCGTCCCCTAATCCTAACCCGTACGCTAACACTAACCCGCGCCCTCACACGTACCCTCCCCGTAAAGTGTTGTCGTACCCTCACCTGGACCCGAAACCGTCCCCGTCCCCTAATCCTAGCCCGAACCCTAACCCTAACCCTTCCCCGAAGCCTGACCCTCACCCGTCCTCTAATCCTAACCCGTATGCTAACACTAACCCGCGCCCTCACACGTACGCTCCCCCTAAAGCGTTGTCGTACCCTCACCTGGACCCTAAACCCTCCCCGTCCCCTAACCCTAACCCTAGCCCGAACCCTAACCCTAACCCTTCCCCGTAGCCTGACCCTCACCCGTCCCCTAATCCTAAACCGTACGCTAACACTAACCCGCGCCCTCACACGTACGCTCCCCCTAAAGCGTTGTCATGCCCTCACCTGAACCCTAAACCCTCCCCGTCCCCTAACCATAACCCTAGCCCGAACCCTAACCCTAAATCTTCCCGAAGCCTGACCCTCACCCGTCCCCTAATCCTAACCGTACGCTAACACTAACCCGCGCCCTCACACGTTAGCTCCCCCTAAAGCGTTGTCGTACCCTAACCTGGACCCTAAGACGTCCCCGTCCCCTAACCCTAACACTAGCCCGAACCCTAACCCTAACCCTATCCCTTCCAAAAGCCTGACCCTCACCCGTCCCCTTATCCTAACCCGTATGCTAACACTAACACGCGCCCTCACACGTACGCTCCCCCTAAAGCATTGTCGTAACCTCACCTGGACCCTAAACCGTCCCCGTCCCCTAACCCTAACCCTAGACCGAACCCTAACCCTAACCCTTCCCCGAAGCCTGACCCTCACCCGTCCCCTAATCCTAACCCGTACGCTAACACTAACCCGCGCCCTCACACGTACGCTCCCCCTAAAGCGTTGTCGTACACTCACCTGGACCCTAAACCCTCCCCGTCCCCTAACCCTAACCCTAGCCCGAACCCTAACCCTAACCCTTCCCAGAAGACTGACGCTCACCTGTCCCCTAATCCTAACCCGTACGCTAACAGTAACCCGCGCCCTCACAAGTACGCTCCCCCTAAAGCGTTGTCGTACCCTCACCTGGACCCTAAACCCTCCCCGTCAACTAACCCTAACCCTAGCCCGATTCGTAACCCTAACCCATCCCCGAAGCCTGACCCTCACCCATCACCTAATCCTAACCCGTACGCTAACACTAACCCACTCCCTCACACGTACGCTCCCCCTAAAGCGTTGTCGTGCCCTCACCTGGAAACTAAACCCTCCCCGTCCCCTAACCCTAACCCTAGCCCGAAACCTAACCCTAACCCTTCCCGAAGCCTGACCCTCAACCGTCCCCTAATCCTAACCCGTACGCTAACACTAAACCGCGCCCTCACACGTACGCTCCCCCTAAAGCGTTGTCGTACCCTCACCTGGACCCTAAACCCTCCCCGTTCCCTAACCCTAACCCTAGCCCAAACCCTAACCCTAACCCTTCCCCGAAGCCTGACCCTCACCCGTCCCCTAATCCTATCCCGTACGCTAACACTAACCCGCGCCCTCACACGTACCCTCCTCGTAAAGTGTTGTCGTACCCTCACCTGGACCCGAAACCGTCCCCGTCCCCGTCCCCTAACCCTAGCCCGAACCCTAACCCTAACACTTCCCCAAAGCCTGACCCTCACCCGTCCCCTAATCCTAACCCGTACGCTGACACTAACCCGCGCCCTCACACGTACGCTCCCCCTAAAGCGTTGTCGTACCCTCACCTGGACCCTAAACCCTCCCGTCCCCTAACCCTAACCCTAGACTGAACCCTAACCCTAACCCTTCCCCGACCTGACCCTCACCGGTCCCCTAATCATAACCCGTATGCTAACACTAACACGCGCCATCACATGTACGCTCCCTAAAAGCGTTGTCGTACCCTCACCTGGACCCTAAACCCTCCCCGTCCCCTAACCCTAACCCTAGCCCGAACCCTAACCCTAACCCTTCCCGACCTGACCCTCACCCGTCCCCTAATCCTAAACCGTACGTTAACACTAACCCGCGCCCTCACACGTACGCTCCCCCTAAAGCGTTCTCGTACCCTCACCTGGACCCTAAGACGTCCCCGTCCCCTAAACATAACCCTAGCCCGAACCCTAACCCTAACCCTAACACTTCTCCGAAGCCTGAACCTCACCCGTCCCCTTATCCTAACCCGAACGCTAACACTAACCTGCGCCCTCACACGTACGCTCCCCCTAAAGCATTGTCGTAACCAAACCTGGACCCTAAACCGTCCCCGTCCCCTAACCCTAACCCTAGCCCGAACCCTAACCCTAACCCTTCCGCGAAGCCTGACCCTCACCCGTCCCCTCATCTTAACCCGTACGCTAACACTAACCCGCGCGCTCACACGTACGCTCCCCGTAAAGCGTTGTCGTACCCTCACCTGGACCCTAAACCCTCCCCGGCCCCTAACCCTAACCCTAGCCCTAACCCTAACCCTAACACTTCCCCGAAGCCTGAACCTCACCCGTCCCCTAATCCTAACCCGTACGCTAACACTAAACCGAGCCCTCACACGTACGCTCCCCCTAAAGCGTGGTCGTACCCTCACCTGGACCCTAAACCGTCCCCGTCCCCGAACACTAACCCTAGCCCGAACCCTAACCCTAACCCTTCCCCGAAGCCTGACCCTCACCTGTCCCCTAATCCTAACCCGTACGCTAACACTAACCCGCGCCCTCACACGTACGCTCCCCCTAAAGCGTTGTCATACCCTCACCAGGACCCTAAACCCTCCCCGTCCCCTAACCCTAACCCTAGCCCGAACCCTAACCCTAAAACTTCCCCGAAGCCTGACCCTCACCCGTCCCCTAATCCTAACCCGTATGCTAACACTAACCCACGCACTCACCCGTACGCTCCCCCTAAAGCGTTGTCGTACCCTCACCTGGACCCTAAACCCTCCCCGTCCCTTAACCCTAACCCTAGCCCGAACCCTAACCCTAACCCTTCCCCGAAGCCTGACCCTCACCCGTCCCGTAATCCTAACCCGTACGCTAACACTAACCCGCACCCTCACACGTACGCTCCCCCTAAAGCGTTGTCGTACCCTCACCTGGACCCTAAACCCTCCCGTCCCCAAATCCTAACCCTAACCCGAACCCTAACCCTAACCCTTCCCCGAAGCGTGACCCTCACCCGTCCCCTAATCCTAACCCGTACGCTAACACTAACCCGCGCCCTCACACGTACACTCCCCCTAAAGCGTTGTCGTGCCCTCACCTGGACCCTAAACCCTCCCCGTCCCCTAACCCTAACCCTAGCCCGAGCTCTAACCCTAAACCTTCCCGAAGCCTGACCCTCACCCGTCCCCTAATCCTAAACCGTATGTTAACACTAACCCGCGCCCTAACACGTACGCTCCCCCTAAAGCGTTGTCGTACCCTCACCTGGACCCTAAACCGTCCCCGTCCCCTAATCCTAACTCTAGCCCGAACCCTAAACCTAACCCTTCCCCGAAGCCTGACCCTCACCCGTCCCCTAATCCTAACCCGTACGCTAACACTAACCCGCGCCATCACACGTACGCTCCCCCTAAAGCGTTGTCGTACCCTCACCTGGACCCTAAACCCTCCCCGTCCCCTAACCCTAACCCTAGCCCGAACCCTTACCCTAACCCTTCCCCGAAGCCTGACCCTCACCCGTCCCCTAATCCTAACCCGTACGCTAACACTAACCCGCGCCCTCACACGTACCCTCCCCGTAAAGTTTTGTCGTACCCTCACCTGGACCCGAAACTGTCCCCGTCTCCGTCCCCTAACCCTAGCCCGAACCCTAACCCTAACCCATCCCCGAAGCCTGACCCTCACCCGTCCCGTAATCCTAACCCGTACGCTAACACTAACCCGCGCCCTCACACGTACGCTCCCCCTAAAGCGTTGTCGTACCCTCACCTGGACCCTAAACCCTCCGGTTCCCTAACCCTAACCCTAGCCCGAACCCTAACCCTAACCCTTCCCCGACCTGACCCTCACCGGTCCCCTAATCATAACCCGTACGCTAACACTAACCCACGCCCTCACACGTACGCTCCCCCTAAAGCGTTGTCGTACCCTCACCTGGACCCTAAACCCTCCCCATCCCCTAACCCTCACCCTAGCCCGAGCCCTAACCCTAACCCTTCCCGAAGCCTGACCCTCACCCGTCCCCTAATCCTAACCCGTACACTAACACTAACCCGTGCCCTCACACGTACGCTCCCTTAAAGCTTTGTCGTACCCTCACCTGGACCCTAAACCCTCTCCGTCCCCTAACCCTAACCCTAGCCCGAACCCTTACCCTAACCCTTCCCCGAAGCCTGACCCTCACCCGTCCCCTAATCCTAACCCGTACGCTAACACTAACCCGCGCCCTCACACATACTCTCCCCCTAAAACTTTGTCGTGCCCTCACCTGGACCCTAAACCCTCCCCATCCCCTAAACCTAACCCTAGCCCGAACCCTAACCCTAACCCTTCCCGAAGCCTGACCCTCACCCGTCCCCTAATCCTAACCCGTACGCTAACACTAACACGCGCCCTCACACGTACGCTCCCCCTAAAGCGTTGTCGTACCCTCACCTGCACCCTAAAACGTCCCCGTCCCCTAACCCTAACCCTAGCCCGAACCCTAACCCTAACCCTAACACTTCCCCGAAGCCTGACCCTCACCCATCCCCTCATCCTAACCCGTACGCTAACTCTAACCCGCACCCTCACACGTACGCTCCCCCTAAAGCATTGTCGTACCCTCACCTGGACCCTAAACCGTCCCCGTCCCCTAACACTAGCCCTAGCCTGAACCCTAACCCTAACCGTTCCCCGAAGCCTGACCCTCACCCGTCCCGTAATCCTAACCCGTACGCTAACACTAACCCGCGCCCTCACACGTACGCTCCCCCTAATGCGTTGTCGTACCCTCACCTGGACCCTAAACCCTCCCAGTCCCCTAACCCTAACCCTAGCCCTAACCCTAACCCTAACCCTTCCCCGAAGCCTGACCCTCACCCGACCCCTAATCCTAACCCGTACGCTAACACTAACCCGCGCCCTCACACGTACCCTCCCCGTAAAGTGTTGTCGTACCCTCACCTGGACCCGAAACCGTCCCCGTCCCCGTCCCCTAACCTTAGCCCGAACCCTAACCCTAACCCTTCCCCGAAGCCTGACCCTCACCCGTCCCCTAATCCTAACCCGTACGCTAACACTAACCCGTGCCCTCACACGTACGCTCCCCCTAAAGCGTTGACCTACCCTCACCTGGACCCTAAACCGTCCCCGTCCCCTAAACCTAACCCTAGCCCGAACCCTAACCCTAATCCTTCCCCGAAGCCTGACCCTCACCTGTCCCCTAATCCTAACCCTTACGCTAACACTAAACCGCGCCCTCACACGCACGCTCCCCCTAAAGCATTGTCGTACCCTCACCTGGACCCTAAACCCTCCCCGTCCCCTAACCCTAACCCTAGACCGAACCCTAACCCTAACCCTTCCCCGTAGCCTGACCCTCACCCGTCCCCTAATCCTAACCCGTACGCTAACACTAACCCGCGCTCTCACACGTACGCTCCCCGTAAAGCGTTGTCGTACCCTCACCTGGACCCTAAACCCTCCCGTCCCCTAACCCTAACCCTAGCCCGAACCGTAACCCAACCCTTCCCCGAAGCCTGACCCTCACCCGTCCCCTAATCCTAACCCGTACGCTAACACTAACCCGCGCCCTCACACGTACGCTCCCTCTAAAGCGTTGTCGTGCCCTCACGTAGACCCTAAACCCTCCCCATCCCCTAACCCTAACCCTAGCCCGAACCCAAACCCTAAAACTTCCCGAAGCCTGACCCTCACCCGTCCCCTAATCCTAACCCATACGCTAACACTAACCCACGCCCTCACACGTACGCTCCCCCTAAAGCGTTGTCGTACCCTCACCTGGACCCTAAGACGTCCCCGTCCCCTAACCCTAACCCTAGCCCGAACCCTAACCCTAACCCTAACCCTTCCCCGAAGCCTGACCCTCACCCGTCCCCTTATCCTAACCCGTACGCTAACACTAACCCGCGCCCTCACACGTACGCTCCCCCTAAAGCATTGTCGTAACCTCACCTGGACCCTAAACCGTCCCCATCCCCTAACAATAACCCTAGACCGAACCCTAACCCTAACCCTTCCCCGAAGCCTGACCCTCACCCATCCCCTCATCCTAACCCGTACGCTAACTCTAACCCGCACCCTCACACGTACGCTCCCCCTAAAGCGTTGTCGTACCCTCACCTGGACCCTAAACCGTCCCCGTCCCCTAACACTAGCCCTAGACTGAACCCTAACCCTAACCCTTCCCCGAAGCCTGACCCTCACCCGTCCACTAATCCTAAACCGTACGCTAACACTAACCTTCGCCCTCACACGTACGCTCCCCCTAAAGCGTTGTCGTGCCCTCACCTGGACCGTAAACCCTCCCCTAACCCTAACCCTAGCCCGAGCCCTAATCCTAACACTTCCCGAAGCCTGATTCTCAACCGTCCCCTAATCCTAAACCGTACGTTAACACTAACCCGCGCCCTAACACGTACCCTCCCCCTAAAGCGTTGTCTTCCCTCACCTGGACCCTAAACTGTCCCCGTCCCCTAACCCTAACTCTAGCCCGAACCCTAAACCTAACCCTTCCCCGAAGCCTGACCCTCACCCGTCCCCTAATCCTAACCCGTACTCTAACACTAACCCACGCCCTCACACTTACGCTCCCCCTAAAGCGTTGTCGTACCCTCACCTGGACCCTAAGACGTCCCCGTCCCCTAACCCTAACCCTAGCCCGAACACTAACCCTAACCCTAACACTTCCCCGAAGCCTGACCCTCACCTGTCCCCTTATCCTAACCCGTACGCTAACACTAACCCGCGCCCTCACACGTACGCTCCCCCTAAAGCATTGTCGTAACCTCACCTGGACCCTAAACCGTCCCCGTCCCCTAACAATAACCCTAGCCCGAACCCTAACCCTAACCCTTCCCCGAAGCCTGACCCTCACCCGTCCCCTCATCCTAACCCGTACGCTAACTCTAACCTGCACCCTCACACGTACGCTCCCCCTAAAGCGTTGTCGTACCCTCACCTGGACCCTAAACCCTCCCCGTCCCCTAACCCTAACCATAGCCCTAGCCCTAACCCTAACCCTTTCCCGAAGCCTGACCCTCACCCGTCCCCTAATCCTAAGTCGTACGCTAACACTAACATGAGCCCTCATACGTACGCTCCCCCTAAAGCGTTGTCGTAACCTCACCTGGACCCTAAACCGTCCCCGTCCCCTAACACTAACCCTAGCCAGAACCCTAACCCTAACACTTCCCCGAAGCCTGATCCTCACCCGTCCCGTAATCCTAACCCGTACGCTAACACTAAACCGCGCCCTCACTCGTACGCTCCCCCTAAAGCATTGTCGTACCCTCACCTGGACCCTAAACCCTCCCCGTCCCCTAACCTTAACCCTAGCCCTAACCCTAACCCTAACCCTTCCCCGAAGCCTGACCCTCACCCGTCCCCTAATCCTAACCCGTACGCTAACACTAACCCGCGCCCTCAAACGTACGCTCCCCCTAAAGCGTTGTCGTACCCTCACCTGGACCCTAAGACGTCCCCGTCCCCTAACCATAAACCTAGCCCGAACCCTAACCCTAACCCTAACACTTCCCCGAAGCCTGACCCTCACCCATCCCCTTATCCTAAACCGTACGCTAACACTAACCCGCCCCCTCACACGTACACTCCCCCTAAAGCATTGTCGTAACCTCTCATGGACCCTAAACCGTCCCCTAACCCTAACCCTAAACCTAGCCCGAACCCTAACCCTAACACTTCCCCGAAGCCTGAACCTCACCCGTCCCCTCATCCTAACCCGTACGCTAACACTAACCCGCACCCTCACATGTACGCTCCCGCTAAAGCGTTGTCCTACCCTCACCTGGACCCTAAACCCTCCCGTCCCCAAATCCTAACCCTAGCCCGAACCCTAACCCTAACCCTTGCCCGAAGCCTGACCCTCACCCGTCCCCTAATCCTAAACCGTACGCTAACACTACACCGCGCCCTCACTCGTACGCTACCCCTAAAGCGTTGTCGTGCCCTCACCTGGACCCTAAACCCTCCCCGTGCCCTAACCCTAACCCTAGCCCGAGCCCTAACCCTAAACCTTCCCGAAGCCTGACACTCAACCATCCCCTAATCCTAAACCGTACGTTAACACTAACCCGCGCCCTCACACGTACGTTCTTCCTAAAGGGTTGTCGTACCCTCACCTGGACCCTAAATCCTCCCCGTCCCCTAACCCTAACCCTAGCCCGAACCCTAACCCTAACCCTTCCCCGAAGCCTGACCCTCACCCGTCCCCTAATCCTAACCCGTACGCTAACACTAACCCGCGCCCTCACACGTACGCTCCCCCTAAAGCGTTGTCGTACCCTCACCTGGACCTTAATCCGTCCCCATCCCCTAACCCTAACCCTAGCCCGAACCCTAACCCTAACCCTTCCCGAAGCCTGACTCTCACCCGTCCCCTAATCATAACCCGTACGCTAACACTAACCCGCGCCCTCACACGTACGCTCCCCCTAAAGCGTTGTCGTATACTCACCTGGACCCTAAGACGTCCCCGTCCCCTAACCCTAACCCTAGCCCGAACCCTAACCCTAACCCTAACCCTTCCCCGAAGCCTGACCCTCACCCGTCCACTTATCCTAACCCGTACGCTAACACTTACCCGAGCCCTCACACGTACGCTCCCCCTAAAGCATTGTTGTAACCTCACCTGGACCCTAAACCGTCCCCGTCCCCTAACCCTAACCCTAGCCCGAACCCTAACCCTAACCCTTCCCCGAAGCCTGACCCTCAACCGTCCCCTCATCCTAACCCGTACGCTAACACTAACCCGCGCCCTCACACGTCCGCTCCCCCTAAAGCGTTGTCGTACCCTCACCTGGACCCTAAACCCTCCCCGTCCCCTAACCCTAACCCTAGCCCGAACCCTAACCCTAACCCTTCCCCGAAGCCTGACCCTCACCTGTCCCCTAATCCTAACCCGTACGCTAACACTAACCCGAGCCCTCACACGTACGCTCCCCCTAAAGCGTTGTCGTACCCTCACCTGGACCCTAAACCCTCCCGTCCCCTAACCCTAATCCCAGCTCGAACCCTAACCCTAACACTTCCCCGAAGCCTGACCCTAACCCGTCCCCTAATTCTAAACCGTACGTTAACACTAACCCGCGCCCTAACATGTACGCTCCCCCTAAAGCGTTGTCGTACCCTCACCTCGACCCTAAACCGTCCCAGTCCCCTAATCCTAACTCTAGCCCGAACCCTAAACCTAACCCTTCCCCGAAGCCTTACCCTCACCCGTCCCCTAATCCTAACCCGTACGCTAACACTAACCCGCGCCCTCACACGTACGCTCCCCCTAAAGCGTTGTCGTACCCTCACCTGGACCCTAAACCCTCCCCGTCCCCTAACCCTAACCCTAGCCCGAACCCAAACCCTAACCCTTCCCCGAAGCCTGACCCTCTCCCGTCCCCTAATCCTAACCCGTACGCTAACACTAACCCGCGCCCTCACACGTACCCTTCCCGTAAAGTGTTGTCGTACCCTCACCTGGACCCGAAACCGACCCCGTCCCCATCCCCTAACCCTAGCTCGAATCCTAACCCTAACACTTCCCCGAAGCCTGACCCTCACCCGTCCCCTAATCCTAACCCGTACGCTAACACTAACCCGCGCCCTCACACGTACGCTCCCCCTAAAGCGTTGTCGTACCCTCACCTGGACCCTAAACCCTCCCGTCCCCTAACCCTAACCCTTCCTGAAGCCTGACCCTCACCCGTCCCCTAATCCTAACACTTACGCTCACACTAACCCGCGCCCTCACATGTACGCTCCCTTAAAGCGTTGTTGTACCCTCACCTGGACTCTAAACCCTCTCCGTTCCCTAACCCTAACCCTAGCCCGAACCCTAACCCTAACCCTTCCCCAAAACCTGACCCTCACCCGTCCCATAATCCTAACCCGTACGCTAACACTAACCCGCGCCCTCACACTTACGCTCCCCCTAAAGCGTTGTCGTACCCTCACCTGGACCCAAAGACGACCCCGTCCCCTAACCCTAACCCTAGCCCGAACACTAACCCTAACCCTAACACTTCCCCGAAGCCTGACCCTCACCTGTCCCCTTATCCTAACCCGTACGCTAACACTAACCCTCACCCTCACACGTACGCTCCCCCTAAAGCATTGTCGTAACCTCACCTGGACCCTAAACCGTCCCCGTCCCCTAACAATAACCCTAGCCCGAACCCTAACCCTAACCCTTCCCCGAAGCCTGACCCTCACCCGTCCCCTCATCCTAACCCGTACGCTAACTCTAACCTGCACCCTCACACGTACGCTCCCCCTAAAGCTTTGTCGTACCCTCACCTGGACCCTAAACCCTCCCCGTCCCCTAACCCTAACCATAGCCCTAGCCCTAACCCTAACCCTTTCCCGAAGCCTGACCCTCACCCGTCCCCTAATCCTAACCCGTACGCTAACACTAACCTGAGCCCTCATACGTACGCTCCCCCTAAAGCGTTGTCGTAACCTCACCTGGACCCTAAACCTTCCCCGTCCCCTAACACTAACCCTAGCCAGAACCCTAACCCTATCACTTCCCCGAAGCCTGATCCTCACCCGTCCCGTAATCCTAACCCGAAAGCTAACACTAACCCGCGCCCTCACACGTACGCTCCCCCTAAAGCATTGTCGTACCCTCACCTGGACCCTAAACCCTCCCCGTCCCCTAACCCTAACCCTAGCCCGAACCCTAACCCTAACACTTCCCCGAAGCCTGACCCTCACCCGTCCCCTCATCCTAACCCGTACGCTAACACTGACCCGCACCCTCACATGTACGCTCCCCCTAAAGCGTTGTCCTACCCTCACCTGGACCCTAAACCCTCCCGTCCCCAAATCCTAACCCTAGCCCGATCCCTAACCCTAACCCTTCCCCGAAGCATGACCATCACCCGTCCCCTAATCCTAACCCGTACGCTAACACTAAACCACGCCCTCACACGCACGCTCCCCCTAAAGCATTGTCGTAACCTCACCTGGACCCTAAACCGTCCCCGTCCCCTAACCCTAACCCTAGCCCGAACCCTAACCCTAACACTTCCCCGAAGCCTGACCCTCACCCCTCCCCTTATCCTAACCCGTACGCTAACACTAACCCACACCCTCACATGTACGCTCCCCCTAAAGCGTTGTCCTACCCTCACCTGGACCCTAAACCCTCCCGTCCCCACATCCTAACCCTAGCCCGAACCCTAACCCTAACCCTTCCCCGAAGCCTGACCCTCACCCGTTCCCTAATCCTAACACGTACGCTAACACTAACCCGCGCCCTCACACGTACGCTACCCCTAAAGCATTGTCGTGCCCTCACCTGGACCCTAAACCGTCCCCATCCACTAACCCTAACTCTAGCCCGAACCCTAAACCTAACCCTTCCCCGAAGCCTGACCCTCACCCGTCCCCTTATCCTAACCCGTACGCTAACACTAAATCGCGCCCCCACATGTACGCTCCCCCTAAAGCATTGTCGTAACCTCACCTGGACCCTAAACCGTCCCCGTCCCCTAAACCTAACCCTAGCCCGAACCCTAACCCTAACCCTTCCCCGAAGCCTGACCCTCACCCGTCCGCTCATCCTAACCCGTACGCTAACACTAACCCTCACCCTCACATGTAACTCCCCCTAAAGCGTTGTCCTACCCACACCTGGACCCTAAACCCTCCCCGTGCCCTAACCCTAACCATAGCCCGAGCCCTAACCCTAACCCTTCCCGAAGCCTGACCCTCACCCGTCCCCTTATCCTAACCCGTACGCTAACACTAACCCGCGCTCTCACACGTACGCTCCCCCTAAAGCATTTTCGTAACCTCACCTGGACCCTAAACCCTCCCCGTCCCTTAACC
Source organism: Lagenorhynchus albirostris (assembly GCF_949774975.1). Taxonomy (NCBI): domain Eukaryota; kingdom Metazoa; phylum Chordata; class Mammalia; order Artiodactyla; family Delphinidae; genus Lagenorhynchus; species Lagenorhynchus albirostris. The sequence continues at coordinate 80,556,305 of NC_083104.1, read as the reverse complement.
CTAACCCTAGCCCGAACCCTAACCCTAACCCTTCCCCGAAGCCTGACCCTCACCCGTCCCCTAATCCTAACCCGTACGCTAACACTAACCCGCACCCTCACATGTACGCTCCCCCTAAAGCGTTGTCGTACCCTCACTTAGACCCTAAACCCTCCCGTCCCCAAATCCTAACCCTAGCTCTAACCCTAACCCTAACCCTTCCCCGAAGCCTGACCCTCACCCGTCCCCTAATCCTAACGCGTACGCTAACACTAACCCGCGCCCTCACACGTACGCTCACCCTAAAGCGTTGTCGTGCCCTCACCTGGACCCTAAACCCTCCCCGTCCCCTAACCCTAACCCTAGCCTGAACCCTAACCCTAACCCTAACCCTTTCCCGAAGCCTGACCCTCACCCGTCCCCTTATCCTAACCCGTACGCTAACACTAACCCGCGCTCTCACACGTACGCTCCCCCTAAAGCATTTTCGTAACCTCACCTGGACCCTAAACCCTCCCCGTCCCTTAACCCTAACCCTAGCCCGAACCCTAACCCTAACCCTTCCCCGAAGCCTGACCCTCACCCGTCCCCTAATCCTAACCCGTACGCTAACACTAACCCGCACCCTCACATGTACGCTCCCCCTAAAGCGTTGTCGTACCCTCACTTAGACCCTAAACCCTCCCGTCCCCAAATCCTAACCCTAGCTCTAACCCTAACCCTAACCCTTCCCCGAAGCCTGACCCTCACCCGTCCCCTAATCCTAACGCGTACGCTAACACTAACCCGCGCCCTCACACGTACGCTCACCCTAAAGCGTTGTCGTGCCCTCACCTGGACCCTAAACCCTCCCCGTCCCCTAACCCTAACCCTAGCCCGAACCCTAACCCTAACCCTTTCCGAAGCCTGACCCTCACCCGTCCCCTAATCCTAACCCGTACGCTAACACTAACCCGCGCCCTCACACGTACGCTCCCCCTAAAGCGTTGTCGTAGCCTCACCTGGACCGTAAGACGTCCCCGTCCCCTAACCCTAACCCTAGCCCGAACCCTAACCCTAACCCTAACGCTTCCCCGAAGCCTGACCCTCACCCGTCCCCTTATCCTAACCCGTACGCTAACACTAACCCGCGCCCTCACACGTACGCTCCCCCTAAACATTGTCGTAACCTCACCTGGACCCTAAACCGTCCCCGTCCCCTAACCCTAATCCTAGCCGAACCCTAACCCTAAACCTTCCCCGAAGCCCGCCCTCACCCATCCCCTCATCCTAACCCGTACGCTAACACTAACCTGCACCCTCACATGTACGCTCCCCCTAAAGCGTTGTCCTACCCTCACCTGGACCCTAAACCCTCCCGTCCCCAAATCCTAACCCTAGCCCGAACCCTAACCCTAACGCTTCCCCGAAGCCTGACCCTCACCCGTCCCATAATCCTAACCCGTACGCTAACACTAACCCGCGCCCTCACACGTACGCTACCCCTAAAGCGTTGTTGTGCCATCACCTGGACATTAAACCCTCCCCGTCCCCTAACCCTAACCCTAGCCCGAGCCCTAACCCTAACCCTTCCCGAAGCCTGACCCTCACCCGTCCCCTAATCCTAAACCGTACGTTAACACTAACCCGCGCCCTAACACGTACGCTCCCCCTAAAGCGTTGTCGTACCCTCACCTGGACCCTAAACCGTCCCCATCCACTAACCCTAACTCTAGCCCGTACCCTAAACCTAACCCTTCCCCGAAGCCTGACCCTCACCCGTCCCCTTATCCTAACCCGTACACTAACACTAAACCGCGCGCCCACATGTACGCTCCCCGTAAAGCATTGTCGTAACCTCACCTGTACCCTAAACCGTCCCCGTCCCCTAAACCTAACCCTAGCCGGAACCCTAACCCTAACCCTTCCCCGAAGCCTGACCCTCACCCGTCCGCTCATCCTAACACGTACGCTAACACTAACCCTCACCCTCACATGTAACTCCCCCTAAAGCGTTGTCCTACCCTCACCTGGACCCTAAACCCTCCCGTCCCCTAACCCTAACCCTAGCCCGAACCCTAACCCTAACCCTTCCCCGACCTGACCCTCACCGGTCCCCTAATCCTAACCCGTACGCTAACACTAACCCGCGCCCTCACACGTACGCTCCCCCTAAAGCGTTGTCGTACCCTCACCTGGACCCTAAACCCTCCCCGTCCCCTAACCCTAACCCTAGCCCGAACCCTAACCCTAACCCTTCCCGAAGCCTGACCCTCACCCATCCTCTAATCCTAAACCGTACGTTAACACTAACCCGCGCCCTCACACTTACGCTCCCTTAAAGCGTTGTCGTACCCTCACCTGGACCCTAAACACTCTCCGTCCCCTAACCCTAACTCTAGCCCGAAACCTAACCCTAACCCTAACCCTTCCCCGAAGCCTGACCCTCACCCATCCCCTAATCCTAACCCGTACGCTAACACTAACCCGCGCCCTCACACGTACCCTCCCCGTAAAGTGTTCTCGTACCCTCACCTGGACCCGAAACCGTCCCCGTCCCCGTCCCCTAACCCTAGCCCGAACCCTAACCCTAACCCTTCCCCGAAGCCTGACCCTCACCCGTCCCCTAATCCTAACCTGTACGCTAACACTAACCCGCGCCCTCACACGTACGCTACCCCTAAAGCGTTGTCGACCCTCACCTGGACCCTAAACCCTCCTGTCCCCTAACCCTAACCCTAGCCCGAACCCTAACCCTAACCCTTCCTCGACCTGACCCTCACTGGTCCCATAATCCTAACCCGTACGCTAACACTAACCCGCGCCCTCACACGTACGCTCCCCCTAAAGCGTTGTCGTACCCTCACCTGTACCCTAAACCCTCCCCGTCCCCGAACCCTAACCCTAGCCCGAACTCTAACCCTAAACCTTCCCGAAGACTGACCCTCACCCGTCCCCTAATCCTAAACCGTACGTTAACACTAACCCGCGCCCTCACACGTACGCTCCCTTAAACCGTTTTCGTACCCTCACCTGGACCCTAAACCCTCTCCGTCCCCTAATCGTAACCCTAGCCCGAACCCTAACCCTAACCCTTCCCCGAAGCCTGACCCTCACCCGTCCCCTAATCTTAAACCGTACGCTAACACTAACCCGCGGCCTCACACGTACGCTCCCCTTAAAGCGTTCTCGTGCCCTCACCTGGACCCTAAACCGTCCCCGTCCCCTAACCCTAACCCTAGCCCGAACCCTAACCCTAACCCTTCCCGAAGCCTGACCCTCACCCGTCCCCTAATCCTAACCCGTACGCTAACACTAAGCTGAACCCTCACACGTACGCTCCCCCTAAAGCGTTGTCGTACCCTCACCTGGACCCTAAACCGTCCCTGTCCCCTAACACTAACCCTAGCCCGAACCCTAACCCTAACCCTTCCCCGAAGTCTGACCCTCACCCGTCCCGTAGTCCTAACCCGTACGCTAACACTAACCCGCGCCCTCACATGTACGCTCCCCCTAAAGTGTTGTCGTACCCTCACCTGGACCCTAAACCCTCACCGTCCCCTAACCCTAACCCTAGCCCGAACCCTAACCCTAACCCTTCCCCGAAGCCTGACCCTCACCCGTCCCCTAATCCTAACCCGAACGCTAACAGTAACCCGCGCCCTCACACTTACGCTCCCCCTAAAGCGTTGTCGTACCCTCACCTGGACCCTAAGACGTCCCCGTCCCCTAACCCTAACCCTAGCTCGAACCCTAACCCTAACCCTAACCCTTCCCCGAAGCCTGACCCTCACCCGTCCCCTAATCCTAACCCGTACGCTAACACTAACCCGCACCCTCACATGTACGCTCCCCCTAAAGCGTTGTCGTACCCTCATTTTGACCCTAAACCCTCCCGTCCCCAAATCCTAACCCTAGCTCTAACCCTAACCCTAACCCTTCCCCGAAGCCTGACCCTCACCCGTCCCCTAATCCTAACCCGTACGCTAACACTAACCCACGCCCTCACACGTACGCTCCCCCTAAAGCGTTGTCGTAACCTCACCTGGACCCTAAACCCTCCCCGTCCCCTAAACCTAACCCTAGCCCGAACCCTAACCCTAAACCTTCCCAGAAGCCTGACCCTCACCCGTCCCCTAATCCTAACCCGTACGCTAGCACTAACCCGCACCCTCATCGTACCCTCCCCGTAAAGTGTTGTCGTACCCTCACCTGGACCGTAAACCGTCCCCGTCCCCTAACCCTAACCCTAGCCCCAACCCTAAACCTAACCCTAACCCTTCACCGAAGCCTGACCCTCACCCGTCCTCTAATCCTAACCCGTACGCTAACAATAACCCGTGCCCTCACACGTACGCTCCCCCTAAAGCGTTGTCGTACCCTCACCTGGACCCTAAACCCTCCCCGTCCCCTAACCCTAACCCTAGCCCGAACCCTAACCCTAACCCTTCCCGGAAGCCTGACCCTCACCCGTCCCCTAATCCTAACCCGTACGCTAACACTAACCCGCACACTCACATGTACGCTCCCCCTAAAGCGTTGTCGTACCCTCACCTAGACCCTAAAACCTCCCGTCCCAAAATCCTAACCCTAGCCCGAAACCAACCCTAACACTTCCCCGAAGCCTGACCCTCACCCGTCCCCTAATCCTAACCCGTACGCTAACACTAACCCACGCCCTCACACGTACGCTCCCCCTAAAGCGTTGTCGTGCCCTCACCTGGACCCTAAACCCTCCCCGTCCCCTAACCCTAACCCTAGCCCAAACCCTAACCCTAACACTTCCCCGAAGCCTGACACTCACCCGTTCCTTAATCCTAACCCGTACGCTAACACTAACCCGCGCCCTCACACGTACCCTCCTCGTAAAGTGTTGTTGTACCCTCACCTGGACCCGAAACCGTCCCCGTCCCCGTACCCTAACCCTAGCCCGAACCCTAACCCTAACCCTTCCCAGAAGCCTGACCCTCACCCGTCCCCTAATCCTAACCCGTACGCTAACACTAACCCGCGCCCTCACACGTACGCTCCCCCTAAAGCGTTGTCGTACCCTCACCTGGACCCTAAACCCTCCCGTCCCCTAACCCTAAGCCTAGCCCGAACCCTAACCCTAACCCTTCCCCGACCTGAACCTCACCGGTCCCCTAATCATAACCCGTATGCTAACACTAACCCGCGCGCTCACATATACGCTCCCCCTAAAGCGTTGTCGTACCCTCACCTGGGACCTAAACCCTCCCCGTCCCCTAACCCTAACCCTAGCCCGAACCCTAACCCTAACCCTAACCCTAACCCTTCCCCGAAGCCTGATCATCACCCGTCCCCTTATCTTAACCCGTACGCTAACACTAACCCGCGCCTTCACACGTACGCTCCCCCTAAAGCATTGTCGTAACCTCACCTGGACCCTAAACCGTCCCCGTCCCCTAACCCTAACCCTAGCCCGAACCCTAACCCTAACCCTTCCCCGAAGCCTGACCCTCACCCGTCCCCTCATCCTAACCCGTACGCTAACTCTAACCCGCACCCTCACACGTACGCTCCCCCTAAAACGTTGTCGTACCCTCACCTGGACCCTAAACCCTCCCCGTCCCCTAACCCTAACCCTAGGCCTAACCCTAACCCTAACCCTTCCCCGAAGCCTGACCCTCACCCGTCCCCTAATCCTAAACCGTACGCTAACACTAACCCGCGCCCTCACACGTACGCTCCCCCTAAAGCGTTGTCGTACCCTCACCTGGACCCTAAGACGTCCGCATCCCCTAACCATAACCCTAGCCCGAACGCTAACCCTAACCCTAACCCTTCCCCGAAGCCTGACTCTCACACGTCCCCTTATCCTAACCCGTACGCTAACACTAACCCGCGCCCTCACACGTACGCTCCCCCTAAAGCATTGTCGTAACCTCACCTGGACCCTAAACCGTCCCCGTCCCCTAACCATAACCCTAGCCCGAACCCTAACCCTAACACTTCCCCGAAGCCTGACGTTCACCAGTCCCCTCATCCTAACCCGTACGCTAACACTGACCCGCACCCTCACATGTACGCTCCCCCTAAAGCGTTGTCCTACCCTCACCTGGACCCTAAACCCTCTCCGTCCCCTAACCCTAACCCTAGCCCGAACCCTAACCCTAACCCTTCCCCGAAGCCTGACCCTCACCCGTCCCCTAATCCTAACCCGTACGCTAACACTAACCCGCGCCCTCACACGTACGCTCCCCCTAAAGCGTTGTCGTGCCCTCACCTGGACCCTAAACCCTCCCCGTCCCCTACCCTAACCCTAGCCCGAACCCTAACCCTAACCCTTCCCGAAGCCTGACCCTCACCCGTCCCCTAATCCTAACCCGTACGCTAACAGTAACCCGCGCCCTCACACGTACGCTCCCCCTAAAGCGTTGTCGTACCCTCACCTGGACCCTAAGACGTCCCCGTCCCCTAACCCTAACCCTAGCCCGAACCCTAACCCTAACCCTAACCCTTCCCCGAAGCCTGACCCTCACCCGTCCCCTTATCCTAAACCGTACGCTAACACTAACCCGCGCCCTCATACGTACGCTCCCCCTAAAGCATTGTCGTAACCTCACCTGGACCCTAAACCGTCCCCATCCCCTAACCCTAACCCTAGCCCGAACCCTAACCCTAACCCTTCCCCGAAGCCTTACCCTCACCCGTCCCCTCATCCTAACACGTACGCTAACTCTAACCAGCACCCTCACACGTACGCTCCCCCTAAAGCGTTGTCGTGCCCTCACCTGGACCCTAAACCCTCCCCGTCCCCTAACCCTAACCCTAGCCTGAACCCTAACCCTAACCCTTCCCCGAAGCCTGACCCTCACACGTCCCCTACTCCTAACCCTTACGCTAACACTAACCCGCGCCCTCACACGTACCCTCCCCGTAAAGTGTTGTCGTACCCTCACCTGGACCCGAAACTGTCCCCGTCTCCGTCCCCTAACCCTAGCCCGAACCCTAACCCTAACCCTTCCCCGAAGCCTGACCCTCACCCGTCCCCTAATCCTAACCCGTACGCTAACACTAACCCGCGCCCTCACACGTACGCTCCCCCTAAAGCGTTGTCGTACCCTCACCTGGACCCTAAACCCTCCCGTCCCCTAACCCTAACCCTAGCCCGAACCCTAACCCTAACCCTAACCCTTTCCCGAAGCCTGACCCTCACCCGTCCCCTTATCCTAACTCGTACGTTAACACTAACCCGCGCCCTCACACGTACGCTCCCCCTAAAGCGTTGTCGTACCCTCACCTGGACCCTAAACCGTCCCCGTCCCCTAACCCTAACCCTAGCCCGAACACTAACCCTAACCCTAACAATTCCCCGAAGCCTGACCCTCACCTGTCCCCTTATCCTAAACCGTACGCTAACATTAACCCGCGCCCTCACACCTACGCTCCCCCTAAAGCATTGTCGGAACCTCACCTGGAACCTAAACCGTCCCCGTCCCCTAACAATAACCCTAGCCCGAACCCTAACCCTAACACTTCCCCGAAGCCTGACCCTCACCCGTCCCCTCATCCTAACCCGTACGCTAACTCTAACCTGCACCCTCACACGTACGCTCCCCCTAAAGCGTTGTCGTACCCTCACCTGGACCCTAAACCCTCCCCGTCCCCTAACCCTAACCCTAGCCCTAGCCCTAACCGTAACCCTTTCCCGAAGCCTGACCCTCACCCGTCCCCTAATCCTAACCCGTACGCTAACACTAAACTGAGCCCTCACACGTACGCTCCCCCTAAAGCGTTGTCGTAACCTCACCTGGACCCTAAACCGTCCCCGTCCCCTAACACTAACCCTAGCCAGAACCCTAACCCTAACACTTCCCCGAAGCCTGACCCTCACCCGTCCCGTAATCCTAACCCGTACGCTAACACTAACCCGCGCCCTCACACGTACGCTCCCCCTAAAGCATTGTCGTACCCTCACCTGGACCCTAAACCCTCCCCGTCCCCTAACACTAACCCTAGCCCTAACCCTAACCCTAACCCTTCCCCGAAGCCTGACCCTCACCCGTCCCCTAATCCTAACCCGTACGCTAACACTAACCCGCGCCCTCACACGTACGCTCCCCCTAAAGCGTTGTCGTACCCTCACCTGGACCCTAAGACGTCCCCATCCCCTAACCATAACCCTAGCCCGAACCCTAACCCTAACCCTAACCCTTCCCCGAAGCCTGACCCTCACCCATCCCCTTATCGTAACCCGTACGCTAACACTAACCCGCGCCCTCACACGTACGCTCCCCCTAAAGCATTGTCATAACCTCACATGGACCCTAAACCGTCCCCTAACCCTAACCCTAAACCTAGCCCGAACCCTAACCCTAACACTTCCCCGAAGCCACACTCTCACCTGTCCCGTAATCCTAACCCGTACGCTAACACTAACCCGCGCCCTCACACGTACGCTCCCCCTAAAGCGTTGTCGTACCCTCACCTGGACCCTAAACCCTCCCCGTCAACTAACCCTAACCCTAGCCCGAACCGTAACCCTAACCCTTCCCCGAAGCCTGACCCTCACCCATCCCCTAATCCTAACCCGTACGATAACACTAACCCACTCCCTCACACCTACGCTCCCCCTAAAGCGTTGTCGTACCCTCACCTGGACCCTAAACCGTCCCCGTCCCCTAACCCTAACCCTAGCCCGAACCCTAACCCTAACCCTTCCCCGAAGCCTGACCCTCACCCGTCCCCTAATCCTAACCCGTACGCTAACACTAACCCGCGCCCTCACACGTACACTCCCCCTAAAGCGTTGTCGTGCCCTCACCTGGACCCTAAACCCTCCCCGTCCCCTAACCCTCACCCTAGCCCGAGCCGTAACCCTAACCCTTCCCGAAGCCTGACCCTCACCCGTCCCCTAATCCTAAACCGTACGTTAACACTAACCCGCGCCCTAACACATACGCTCCCCCTAAAGCGTTGTAGTACCCTCACCTGGACCCTAAACCGTCCCCGTCCCCTAACCCTAACTCTAGCCCTAACCGTAAACCTAACTCTTCCCCGAAGCCTGACCCTCACCCGTCCCCTAATCCTAAACCGTACGCTAACACTAACCCGCGCCCTCACACGTACGCTCCCCCTAAAGCGTTGTCGTACCCTCACCTGGACCCTAAACCCTCCCCGTCCCCTAACCCTAACCCTAGCCCGAACCCTAACCCTGACCCTTCCCCGAAGCCTGACCCTCACCCGTCCCCTAATCTTAACCCGTACGCTAACACTAACCCGCGCCCTCACATGTACCCTCCCCGTAAAGTGTTGTCGTACCCTCACCTGGACCCGAAACTATCCCCGTCCCCGTCCCCTAACCCTAGCCCGAACCCTAAACCTAACCCTTCCCCGAAGCCTGACCCTCACCTGTCCCCGAATCCTAACCTGTACGCTAACACTAACACGCGCCTTCACACGTACGCTCCCCCTAAAGCTTTGTCGTAACCTCACCTGGACCCTAAACCCTCCCGTCCCCTAACCCTAACCCTACCCCGAACCCTAACCCTAACCCTTCCCCGACCTGACCCTCACCGGTCCCCTAATCCTAACACGTACGCTAACACTAACCGTCGCCCTCACACGTACGCTCCCCCTAAAGCGTTGTCGTACCCTCACCTGGACCCTAAACCCTCCCCGTCCCCTAACCCTAACCCTAGCCCGAACCCTAACCCTTCCCGAAGCCTGACCTTCACCCGTCCCCTAATCCTAAACCGTACGTTAACACTAACCCGCGCCCTCACACGTACGCTCCCTTAAAGCGTTGTCTTAACCTCACCTGGACACTAAACCCTCTCCGTCCCCTAAACCTAACCCTAGACCGTACCCTAACCCTAAACCTTCCCCGAAGCCTGACCCTCACCCATCCCCTAATCCTAACCCGTACGCTAACACTAACCCGTGCCCTAACACGTACGCTCCCCCTAAAGCGTTGTTGTACCCTCACCTGGACCCTAAACCGTCCCCGTCCCCTAACCCTAACCCTAGCGCCAACCCTAACCCTAACCCTTCCCCGAAGCCTGACACTCACCCGTCCCCTAATCCTAACCCGTACGCTAACACTAACCCGCGCCCTCACACGTTCCCTCCCCGTAAAGTGTTGTCTTACCCTCACCTGGACCCGAAACTGTCCCCGTCCCCGTCTCCTAACCCTAGCCCGAACCCTAACCATAACCCTTCCCCGAAACCTGACCCTCACCCGTCCCCTAATCCTAACCCGTACGCTAACACTAACCCGCGCCCTCACACGTACGCTCCCCCTAAAGCGTTGTCGTACCCTCACCTGAACCCTAAACCCTCCCGTCCCCTAACCCTAACCCTAGCCCGAACCCTAACCCTAACCCTTCCCCGACCTGACCCTCACCGGTCCCCTAATCCTAACCCGTACGCTAACACTAACCCGCGCCCTCACACGTACGCTCCCCTTAAAGCGTTCTCGTGCCCTCACCTGGACCCTAAACCGTCCCCGTCCCCTAACCCTAACCCTAGCCCGAACCCTAACCCTAACCCTTCCCCGAAGCCTGACCCTCACCCGTCCCGTAATCCTAACACATACGCTAACACTAACCCGCGCCCTCACACGAACGCTCCCCCTAAAGTGTTGTCGTACCCTCACCTGGACCCTAAACCCTCCCCGTCCCCTAACCCTAACCCTAGTCCGAACCCTAACCCTAACACTTCCCCGAAGCCTGACCCTCACCCGTCCCCTAATCCTAACCCGAACGCTGACAGTAACCCGCGCCCTCACACGTACGCTCCCCCTAAAGCGTTGTCGTACCCTCACCTGGACCCTAAGACGTCCCCGTCCCCTAACCCTAACCGTAGCTCGAACCCTAACCCTAACCCTAACCCTACAATGAAGCCTGACCCTCACCCGTCCCCTAATCCTAACCCGTACGCTAACACTAACCCACGCCCTCACACGTATGCTCCCCCTAAAGCGTTGTCGTGCCCTCACCTGGACCCTAAACCCTCCCCGTCCCCTAACCCTAACCCTAGCCCGAGCCCTAACCCTAACCCTTCCCGAAGCCTGACCCTCACACGTCCCCTAATCCTAAACTGTACGTTAACACTAACCCGCGCCCTAACACGTACGCTCCCCCTAAAGCGTTGTCGTACCCTCACCTGGACCCTAAACCGTCCCCGTCCCCTAACCCTAACTCTAGCCCGAACCCTAACCCTAACCCTTCCCCGAAGCCTGACCCTCACCCGTCCCCTAATCCTAACCCGTACGCTAACACTAACCCGCGCCCTCACACGTACGCTCCCCCTAAAGCGTTGTCGTACCCTCACCTGGACCCTAAACCCTCCCCGTCCCCTAAACCTAACCCTAGCCCGAACCCTAACCCTAACCCTTCCCACAAGCCTGACCCTCACCCGTCCCCTAATCCTAACCCGTACGCTAACACTAACCCGCACCCTCATCGTACCCTCCCCGTAAAGTGTTCTCGTACCCTCAAGTGGACCCGAAACCGTCCCCGTCCCCGTCCCCTAACCCTAGCCCGAACCCTAACCCTAACCCTTCCCCGAAGCCTGACCCTCACCCGTCCCTTAATCCTAACCCGTACGCTAACACTAACCAGCGCCCTCACACGTACGCTCCCCCTAAAGCGTTGTCGTACCCTCACCTGGACCCTAAACCGTCCCCGTCCCCTAACACTAACCCTAGCCCGAACCCTAACCCTAACCCTTCCCCGAAGCCTGACCCTCACCCGTACCCTAATCCTAACCCGTACGCTAACACTAACCCGCGCCCTCACACGTACGCTCCCCCTAAAGCGTTGTCGTATCCTCACCTGGACCCTAAACCCTCACGTCCCCTAACCCTAACCCTAGCCGGAACCCTAACCCTAAACCTTCCCCGAAGCCTGACCCTCACCCGTCCCCTAATCCTAACCCGTACGCTAACACTAACCCACGCCCTCACATGTACGCTCCCCCTAAAGGGTTGTCGTACTCTCACCTGGACCCTATAGCCTCCCCGTCCCCTAACCCTAACCCTAGCCCGAACCCTAACCCTAACCCTTCCCCGAAACCTGACCCTCACCCGTCCCCAATCCTAACCCGTACGCTAACACTAACCCGCGCCCTCACACGTACGCTCCCCCTAAAGCGTTGTCGTACCCTCACCTGGACCCTAAGACGTCCCCGTCCCCTAACAATAACCCTAGCCCGAAACCTAACCGTAACCCTCCCCGAAGCCTGACCCTCACACGTCCCCTAATCCTAACCCGTATGCTAACACTAACCCGCGCCCTCACACGTACGCTCCCCCTAAAGCGTACTCGTACCCTCACCTGGACCCTAAACCGTCCCCGTCCCCTAACCCTAACCCTAGCCCCAACCCTAAACCTAACCTTAACCCTTCCCCGAAGCCTGACCCTCACCCGTCCTCTAATCGTAAACCGTACACTAACACTAACCCGCGCCCTCACACGTACGCTCCCCCTAAAGCGTTGTGGTACCCTCACCTGGACCCTAAATCCTCCCCGTCCCCTAACCCTAACCCTAGCCCGAACCCTAACCCTAACCCTTCCCCGAAGCCTGACCCTCACCCGTCCCCTAATCCTAACCCGTACGATAACACTAACGAACGCCCTCACACGTACGCTCCCCCTAAAGCGTAGTCGTACCCTCACCTGGACCCTAAACCGTCCCCGTCCCCTAACCCTAACCCTAGCCCCAACCCTAAACCTAACCTTAACCCTTCCCCGAAGCCTGACCCTCACCCGTCCCCTAATCGTAAACCGTACACTAACACTAACCCGCGCCCTCACACGTATGCTCCCCCTAAACCGTTGTCGTACCCTCACCTGGACCCTAAATCCTCCCCGTCCCCTAACCCTAACCCTAGCCCGAACCCTAACCCTAACCCTTCCCCGAAGCCTGACCCTCACCCGTCCCCTAATCCTAACCCGTACGCTAACACTAACCCGCGCCCTCACACGTACGCTCCCCCTAAAGCGTTGTCGTACCCTCACCTGGACCCTAAGACGTCCGCGTCCCCTAACCATAAGCCTAGCCCGAACCCTAACCCTAACCCTAACCCTTCCCCGAAGCCTGACACTCACACGTCCCCTTATCCTAACCCGTACGCTAACACTAACCCGTGCCCTCACACGTACGCTCCCCCTAAAGCATTGTCGTAACCTCATGGACTTTAAACCGTCCCCGTACCCTAACCCTAACCCTAGTCCGAACCCTAACCCTAACCCTTCCCCGATGCCTGACCCTCACCCGTCCCCTCATCCTAACCCGTACGCTAACTCTAACCCGCGCACTCAGACGTACGCTCCCCCTAAAGCGTTGTCGTACCCTCACCTGGACCCTAAACCCTCCCCGACCCCTAACCCTAACCCTAGGCCTAACCCTAACCCTAACCCTTCCCCGAAGCCTGACCCTCACCCGTCCCCTAATCCTAAACCGTACGCTAACACTAACCCGCGCCCTCACACGTACGCTCCCCCTAAAGCGTTGTCGTACCCTCACCTGGACCCTAAGACGTCCGCGTCCCCTAACCATAAGCCTAGCCCGAACCCTAACCCTAACCCTAACCCTTCCCCGAAGCCTGACCCTCACACGTCCCCTTATCCTAACCCGTACGCTAACACTAACCCGTGCCCTCACACGTACGCTCCCCCTAAAGCATTGTCGTAACCTCACCTGGACCCTAAACCGTCCCCGTACCCTAACCATAACCCTAGCCCGAACCCTAACCCTAACCCTTCCCCGAAGCCTGACCCTCACCCGTCCCCTCATCCTAACCCGTACGCTAACACTGACCCGCACCCTCACATGTACGCTCCCCCTAAAGCGTTGTCCTACCCTCACCTGGACCCTACACCCTCCCGTCCCCAAATCCTAACCCTAGCCCGAACCCTAACCCTAACCCTTCCCCGAAGCCTGACCCTCACCCGTCCCCTAATCCTAACCCGTACGCTAACACTAACCCACGCCCTCACACGTACCCTCCTCGTAAAGTGTTGTCGTACCCTCACCTGGACCCGAAACCGTCCCCGTCCCCGTCCCCTAACCCTAGCCCGAACCCTAACCCTAACCCTTCCCTGAAGCCTGACCCTCACCCGTCCCCTAATCCTAACCCGTACGCTAACACTAACCCGCGCCCTCACACGTACGCTCCCCCTAAAGCGTTGTCGTACCCTCACCTGGACCCTAAACCCTCCCGTCCCCTAACCCTAACCCTAGCCCGAACCCTAACCCTAACCCTTCCCCGACCTGACCCACACCGGTCCCCTAATCATAACCCGTACGCTAACACTAACCCGCACCCTCACACGTACGCTCCCCCTAAAGCGTTGTCGTACCCTCACCTGGACCCTAAACCCTCCCCGTCCCCTAACCCTAACCCTAGCCCGAACCCTAACCCTAACCCTAACACTTCCCCGAAACCTGACCCTCACCCGTCCCCTTATCCTAACCCGTACGCTAACACTAACCCGCGCCCTCACACGTACGCTCCCCCTAAAGCATTGTCATAACCTCACATGGACCCTAAACCGTCCCCGTCCCCTAACCCTAACCCTAGCCCGAACCCTAACCCTAACCCTTCCCCGAAGCCTGACCCTCACCCGTCCCCTAATCCTAACCCGTACACTAACACTAACCCGCGCCCTCACACGTACGCTCCCCCTTAAGCGTTGTCGTACCCTCACCTGGACCCTAAACCCTCCCCGTCTCCTAACCCTAACCCTAGCCTGAACACTAACCCTAACCCTTCCCGGAAGCCTGACCCTCACCCGTCCCCTCATCCTAACCCGTACGCTAACACTAACCCGCGCGCTCACACGTACGCTCCCCCTAAAGCGTTGTCGTACCCTCACCTGGACCCTAAACCGTCCCCGTTCCCTAAACCTAACCCTAGCCCGAACCCTAACCCTAACCCTTCCCCGAAGCCTGACCCTCACCTGTCCCCTAATCCTAACCCGTACGCTAACACTAACCCGCGCCCTCACACGTACGGTCCCCCCAAAGCATTGTCGTACCCTCACGTGGACCCTAAACCCTCCCCGTCAACTAACCCTAACCCTAGCCCGAACCGTAACCCTAACCCTTCCCCGAAGCCTGACCCTCACCCATCCCCTAATCCTAACCCGTACGCTAACACTAACCCACTCCCTCACACGTACGCTCCCCCTAAAGCGTTGTCGTACCCTCACCTGGACTCTAAACCGTCCCCGTCCCCTAACCCTAACCCTAGCCCTAACCCTAACCCTAACCCTTCCCCGAAGCCTGACCCTCACCCTTCCCCTAATCATAACCCGTACGCTAACACTAACCCGCGCCCTCACACGTACGCTCCCCCTAAAGCGTTGTCGTACCCTCACCTGGACCCTAAACCCTCCCGTCCCCTAACCCTAACCCTAGCCCCAACCCTAACCCTAACTCTTCCTCGAGGTGACCCTCACCGGTCACCTAATCATAACCCGTACGCTAACACTAACCCGCGCCCTCACACGTACGCTCCCCCTAAAGCGTTGTCGTACCCTCACCTGGACCCTAAACCCTACCCGTCCCCTAACCCTAACCCTAGCCCGAACCCTAACCCTAACCCTTCCCGAAGCCTGACTCTCACCCGTCCCCTTATCCTAACCCGTACGCTAACAGTAACCCGCGCCCTCACACGTACGCTCCCCCTATAGCGTTGTCGTATCCTCACCTGGACCCTAAGACGTCCCCGTCCCCTAACCCTAACCCTAGCCCGACCCTAATCCTAACCCTAACCCTTCCCCGAAGCCTGACCCTCACCCGTCCACTTATCCTAACCCGTACGCTAACACTAACCCGCGCCCTCACACGTACGCTCCCCCTAAAGCATTGTCGTAACCTCACCTGGACCCTAAACCGTCCCCGTCCCCTAACCCTAACGCTAGCCCGAACCCTAACTCTAACCCTTCCCCGAAGCCTGACCCTCAACCGTCCCCTCATCCTAACCCGTACGCTAACACTAACCCGCGCCCTCACACGTCCGCTCCCACTAAAGCGTTGTCGTACCCTCACCTGGACCCTAAACCCTCCCCGTCCCCTAACCCTAACCCTAGCCCTAACCCTACCCTAACCCTTCCCCGAAGCCTGACCCTCACCCGTCCCCTAATCCTAACCCGTACGCTAACACTAACACGAGCCCTCACACGTACGCTCCCCCTAAAGCGTTGTCGTACCCTCACCTGGACCCTAAACCGTCCCCGTCCCCTAACACTAACCCTAGCCCGAACCCTAACCCTAACCCTTCCCCGAAGCCACACTCTCACCCGTCCCGTAATCCTAACCCGTACGCTAACACTAACCCGCGCCCTCACACGTACGCTCCCCCTAAAGCGTTGTCGTACCCTCACCTGGACACTAAACCCTCCCCGTCAACTAACCCTAACCCTAGCCCGAACCGTAACCCTAACCCTTCCCCAAAGCCTGACCCTCACCCATCCCCTAATCCTAACCCGTACGCTAACACTAACCCACTCCCTCACACCTACGCTCCCCCTAAAGCGTTGTCGTACCCTCACCTGGACCCTAAACCGTCCCCGTCCCCTAACCCTAACCCTAGCCCTAACCCTAACCCTAACCCTTCCCCGAAGCCTGACCCTCACCCTTCCCCTAATCCTAACCCGTACGCTAACACTAACCCGCGCCCTCACACGTACGCTCCCCCTAAAGCGTTGTCGTACCCTCACCTGGACCCTAAACCCTCCCGTCCCCTAACCCTAACCCTAGCCCGAAACCTAACCCTAACCCTTCCTCGAGCTGACCCTCACCGGTCCCCTAATCATAACCCGTACGCTAACACTAACCCGCGCCCTCACACGTACGCTCCCCCTAAAGCGTTGTCGTACCCTCACCTTGACCCTAAACCCTCCCCGTCCCCTAACCCTAACCCTAGCCCGAACCCTAACCCTAACCCTTCCCGAAGCCTGACTCTCACCCGTCCCCTAATCCTAACCCGTACGCTAACACTAACCCGCGCCCTAACACGTACGATCCCCCTAAAGCATTGTCGTAACCTCACCTGGACCCTAAACCGTCCCCGTCCCCTAACCCTAACCCTAGCCCGAACCCTAACCCTAACACTTCCCGAATCCTGACCCTCAACCGTCCCCTCATCCTAACCTGTACGCTAACACTAACCCGCGCCCTCACACGTCCGCTCCCCCTAAAGCGTTGTCGTACCCTCACCTGGACCCTAAACCCTCCCCGTCCCCTAACCCTAACCCTAGCCCTAACCCTAACCCTAACCCTTCCCCGAAGCCACACTCTCACCCGTCCCGTAATCCTAACCCGTACGCTAACACTAACCCGCGCCCTCACACGTACGCTCCCCCTAAAGCGTTGTCGTACCCTCACCTGGACCCTAAACCCTCCCCGTCAACTAACCCTAACCCTAGCCCGAACCGTAACCCTAAACCTTCCCCGAAGCCTGACCCTCACCCATCCCCTAATCCTAACCCATACGATAACCCTAACCCACTCCCTCACACCTACGCTCCCCCTAAAGCGTTGTCGTACCCTCACCTGGACCCTAAACCGTCCCTGTCCCCTAACCCTAACCCTAGCCCGAACCCTAACCCTAACCCTTCCCCGAAGCCTGACCCTCACCCGTCCCCTAATCCTAACCCGTACGCTAACACTAACCCGCGCCCTCACACGTACACTCCCCCTAAAGCGTTGTCGTGCCCTCACCTGGACCCTAAACCCTCCCCGTCCGCTAACCCTAACCCTAGCCCGAGCCCTAACCCTAACCCTTCCCGAAGCCTGACCCTCACCCGTCCCATAATCCTAACCCGTACGCTAACACTAACCCGCGCCCTCACACGTACGCTCCCCCTAAAGCGTTGTCGTACCCTCACCTGGACCCTAAACCCTCCCGTCCCCTAACCCTAACCCTAGCCCGAACCCTAACCCTAACCCTTCCCCGACCTGACCCACACCGGTCCCCTAATCATAACCCGTACGCTAACACTAACCCGCACCCTCACACGTACGCTCCCCCTAAAGCGTTGTCGTACCCTCACCTGGACCCTAAACCCTCCCCGTCCCCTAACCCTAACCCTAGCCCGAACCCTAACCCTAACCCTAACCCTTCCCCGAAGCCTGACCCTCACCCGTCCCCTTATCCTAACCCGTACGCTAACACTAACCCGCGCCCTCACACGTACGCTCCCCCTAAAGCATTGTCATAACCTCACATGGACCCTAAACCGTCCCCGTCCCCTAACCCTAACCCTAGCCCGAACCCTAACCCTAACCCTTCCCCGAAGCCTGACCCTCACCCGTCCCCTAATCCTAACCCGTACACTAACACTAACCCGCGCCCTCACACGTACGCTCCCCCTTAAGCGTTGTCGTACCCTCACCTGGACCCTAAACCCTCCCCGTCTCCTAACCCTAACCCTAGCCTGAACACTAACCCTAACCCTTCCCGGAAGCCTGACCCTCACCCGTCCCCTCATCCTAACCCGTACGCTAACACTAACCCGCGCGCTCACACGTACGCTCCCCCTAAAGCGTTGTCGTACCCTCACCTGGACCCTAAACCGTCCCCGTTCCCTAAACCTAACCCTAGCCCGAACCCTAACCCTAACCCTTCCCCGAAGCCTGACCCTCACCTGTCCCCTAATCCTAACCCGTACGCTAACACTAACCCGCGCCCTCACACGTACGGTCCCCCCAAAGCATTGTCGTACCCTCACGTGGACCCTAAACCCTCCCCGTCAACTAACCCTAACCCTAGCCCGAACCGTAACCCTAACCCTTCCCCGAAGCCTGACCCTCACCCATCCCCTAATCCTAACCCGTACGCTAACACTAACCCACTCCCTCACACGTACGCTCCCCCTAAAGCGTTGTCGTACCCTCACCTGGACTCTAAACCGTCCCCGTCCCCTAACCCTAACCCTAGCCCTAACCCTAACCCTAACCCTTCCCCGAAGCCTGACCCTCACCCTTCCCCTAATCATAACCCGTACGCTAACACTAACCCGCGCCCTCACACGTACGCTCCCCCTAAAGCGTTGTCGTACCCTCACCTGGACCCTAAACCCTCCCGTCCCCTAACCCTAACCCTAGCCCCAACCCTAACCCTAACTCTTCCTCGAGGTGACCCTCACCGGTCACCTAATCATAACCCGTACGCTAACACTAACCCGCGCCCTCACACGTACGCTCCCCCTAAAGCGTTGTCGTACCCTCACCTGGACCCTAAACCCTACCCGTCCCCTAACCCTAACCCTAGCCCGACCCTAATCCTAACCCTAACACTTCCCCGAAGCCTGACCCTCACCCGTCCACTTATCCTAACCCGTACGCTAACACTAACCCGCGCCCTCACACGTACGCTCCCCCTAAAGCATTGTCGTAACCTCACCTGGACCCTAAACCGTCCCCGTCCCCTAACCCTAACGCTAGCCCGAACCCTAACTCTAACCCTTCCCCGAAGCCTGACCCTCAACCGTCCCCTCATCCTAACCCGTACGCTAACACTAACCCGCGCCCTCACACGTCCGCTCCCACTAAAGCGTTGTCGTACCCTCACCTGGACCCTAAACCCTCCCCGTCCCCTAACCCTAACCCTAGCCCTAACCCTACCCTAACCCTTCCCCGAAGCCTGACCCTCACCCGTCCCCTAATCCTAACCCGTACGCTAACACTAACACGAGCCCTCACACGTACGCTCCCCCTAAAGCGTTGTCGTACCCTCACCTGGACCCTAAACCGTCCCCGTCCCCTAACACTAACCCTAGCCCGAACCCTAACCCTAACCCTTCCCCGAAGCCACACTCTCACCCGTCCCGTAATCCTAACCCGTACGCTAACACTAACCCGCGCCCTCACACGTACGCTCCCCCTAAAGCGTTGTCGTACCCTCACCTGGACACTAAACCCTCCCCGTCAACTAACCCTAACCCTAGCCCGAACCGTAACCCTAACCCTTCCCCGAAGCCTGACCCTCACCCATCCCCTAATCCTAACCCGTACGCTAACACTAACCCACTCCCTCACACCTACGCTCCCCCTAAAGCGTTGTCGTACCCTCACCTGGACCCTAAACCGTCCCCGTCCCCTAACCCTAACCCTAGCCCTAACCCTAACCCTAACCCTTCCCCGAAGCCTGACCCTCACCCTTCCCCTAATCCTAACCCGTACGCTAACACTAACCCGCGCCCTCACACGTACGCTCCCCCTAAAGCGTTGTCGTACCCTCACCTGGACCCTAAACCCTCCCGTCCCCTAACCCTAACCCTAGCCCGAAACCTAACCCTAACCCTTCCTCGAGCTGACCCTCACCGGTCCCCTAATCATAACCCGTACGCTAACACTAACCCGCGCCCTCACACGTACGCTCCCCCTAAAGCGTTGTCGTACCCTCACCTTGACCCTAAACCCTCCCCGTCCCCTAACCCTAACCCTAGCCCGAACCCTAACCCTAACCCTTCCCGAAGCCTGACTCTCACCCGTACCCTAATCCTAACCCGTACGCTAACACTAACCCGCGCCCTAACACGTACGATCCCCCTAAAGCATTGTCGTAACCTCACCTGGACCCTAAACCGTCCCCGTCCCCTAACCCTAACCCTAGCCCGAACCCTAACCCTAACACTTCCCGAAGCCTGACCCTCAACCGTCCCCTCATCCTAACCTGTACGCTAACACTAACCCGCGCCCTCACACGTCCGCTCCCCCTAAAGCGTTGTCGTACCCTCACCTGGACCCTAAACCCTCCCCGTCCCCTAACCCTAACCCTAGCCCTAACCCTAACCCTAACCCTTCCCCGAAGCCACACTCTCACCCGTCCCGTAATCCTAACCCGTACGCTAACACTAACCCGCGCCCTCACACGTACGCTCCCCCTAAAGCGTTGTCGTACCCTCACCTGGACCCTAAACCCTCCCCGTCAACTAACCCTAACCCTAGCCCGAACCGTAACCCTAACCCTTCCCCGAAGCCTGACCCTCACCCATCCCCTAATCCTAACCCATACGATAACCCTAACCCACTCCCTCACACCTACGCTCCCCCTAAAGCGTTGTCGTACCCTCACCTGGACCCTAAACCGTCCCTGTCCCCTAACCCTAACCCTAGCCCGAACCCTAACCCTAACCCTTCCCCGAAGCCTGACCCTCACCCGTCCCCTAATCCTAACCCGTACGCTAACACTAACCCGCGCCCTCACACGTACACTCCCCCTAAAGCGTTGTCGTGCCCTCACCTGGACCCTAAACCCTCCCCGTCCGCTAACCCTAACCCTAGCCCGAGCCCTAACCCTAACCCTTCCCGAAGCCTGACCCTCACCCGTCCCCTAATCCTAAACCGTACGTTAACACTAACCCGCGCCCTAACACGTACGCTCCCCCTAAAGCGTTGTAGTACCCTCACCTGGACCCTAAACCGTCCCCGTCCCCTAACCCTAACTCTAGCCCGAACAGTAAACCTAACCCTTCCCCGAAGCCTGACCCTCACCCGTCCCCTAATCTTAACCCGTACGCTAACACTAACCCGCGCCCTCACATGTACCCTCCCCGTAAAGTGTTGTCGTACCCTCACCTGGACCCGAAACTGTCCCCGTCCCCATCCCCTAACCCTAGCCCGAACCCTAAACCTAACCCTTCCCCGAAGCCTGACCCTCACCTGTCCCCGAATCCTAACCTGTACGCTAACACTAACACGCGCCCTCACACGTACGCTCCCCCTAAAGCTTTGTCGTACCCTCACCTGGACCCTAAACCCTCCCGTCCCCTAACCCTAACCCTAACCCTAGCCCGAACCCTAACCCTTCCCGAAGCCTGACCTTCACCCGTCCCCTAATCCTAAACCGTACGTTAACACTAACCCGCGCCCTCACACGTACGCTCCCTTAAAGCGTTGTCTTACCCTCACCTGGACCCGAAACTGTCCCCGTCCCCGTCTCCTAACCCTAGCCTGAACCCTAACCCTAAACCTTCCCACAAGCCTGACCCTCACCCGTCCCCTAATCCTAACCCGTACGCTAACACTAACCCGCACCCTCATCGTACCCTCCCCGTAAAGTGTTCTCGTACACTCACCTGGACCCTAAACCCTCCCCGTCCCCTAACCCTAACCCTAGCCCGAACCCTAACCCTAACCCTTCCCGAAGCCAGACCCTCACCCATCCTCTAATCCTAAACCGTACTTTAACACAAACCCGCGCCCTCACATGTACGCTCCCTTAAAGCGTTGTCGTACCCTCACCTGGACCCTAAACCCTCTCCGTCCCCTAACCCTAACCCTAGCCCGAACCCTAACCGTAACCCTAACCCTTCGCCGAAGCCTGACCCTCACCCATCCCCTAATCCTAACCCGTACGCTAACACTAACCCGTGCCATCACACGTACGCTCCCCCTAAAGCGTTGTCGTACCCTCACCTGGACCCGAAACCATCCCCGTCCCCTAACCCTAACCCTAGCCCGAACCCTAACCCTAACCCTTCCCCGAAGCCTGACCCTCACCAGTCCCCTAATCCTAAACCGTACACTAATACTAACCCGTGCCATCACAGGTACGCTCCCCGTAAAGCGTTGTCGTACCCTCACCTGGACCCTAAACCCTCCCCGTCCCCTAACCCTAACCCTAGCCGGAACCCTAACCCTAAACCTTCCCCGAAGCCTGACCCTCACCCGTCCCCTAATCCTAACCCGTACGCTAACACTAACCCACGCCCTCACATGTACGCTCCCCCTAAAGGGTTGTCGTACTCTCACCTGGACCCTATAGCCTCCCCGTCCCCTAACCCTAACCCTAGCCCGAACCCTAACCCTAACCCTTCCCCGAAGCCTGACCCTCACCCGTCCCCAATCCTAACCCGTACGCTAACACTAACCCGCGCCCTCACACGTACGCTCCCCCTAAAGCGTTGTCGTACCCTCACCTGGATCCTAAACCCTCCCCGTCCCCTAATCCTAACCCTAGCCCGAACCCTAACCCTAACCCTTCCCGAAGCCTGACTCTCACCCGTCTCCTAATCCTAACCCGTACGTTAACACTAACCCGCGCCCTCACACGTACGCTCCACCTAAAGCGTTGTCGTACCCTCACCTGGACCCTAAGACGTCCCCGTCCCCTAACAATAACCCTAGCCCGAAACCTAACCGTAACCCTCCCCGAAGCCTGACCCTCACACGTCCCCTAATCCTAACCCGTACGCTAACACTAACCCGCGCCCTCACACGTACGCTCCCCCTAAAGCGTACTCGTACCCTCACCTGGACCCTAAACCGTCCCCGTCCCCTAACCCTAACCCTAGCCCCAACCCTAAACCTAACCTTAACCCTTCCCCGAAGCCTGACCCTCACCCGTCCCCTAATCGTAAACCGTACACTAACACTAACCCGCGCCCTCACACGTACGCTCCCCCTAAAGCGTTGTCGTACCATCACCTGGACCCTAAATCCTCCCCATCCCCTAACCCTAACCCTAGCCCGAACCCTAACCCTAACCCTTCCCCGAAGCCTGACCCTCACCCGTCCCCTAATCCTAACCCGTACGCTAACACTAACCCACGCCCTCACACGTACGCTCCCCCTAAAGCGTAGTCGTACCCTCACCTGGACCCTAAACCGTCCCCGTCCCCTAACCCTAACCCTAGCCCCAACCCTAAACCTAACCTTAACCCTTCCCCGAAGCCTGACCCTCACCCGTCCCCTAATCGTAAACCGTACACTAACACTAACCCGCGCCCTCACACGTATGCTCCCCCTAAAGCGTTGTCGTACCCTCACCTGGACCCTAAATCCTCCCCGTCCCCTAACCCTAACCCTAGCCCGAACCCTAACCCTAACCCTTCCCCGAAGCCTGACCCTCACCCGTCCCCTAATCCTAACCCGTACGCTAACACTAACCCGCGCCCTCACACGTACGCTCCCCCTAAAGCGTAGTCGTACCCTCACCTGGACCCTAAAACGTCCCCGTCCCCTAACCCTAACCCTAGCCCCAACCCTAACCCTAACCCTAACCCTTCCCCGAAGCCTGACCCTCACCCGTCCCCTTATCCTAACCCGTACGCTAACACTAACCCGCGCCCTCACACGTACGCTCCCCATAAAGCATTGTCGTAACCTCACATGGACCTTAAACCGTCCCCGTCCCCTAACCCTAACCCTAGCCCGAACCCTAACCCTAACCCTTCCCCGATGCCTGACCCTCACCCGTCCCCTCATCCTTACCCGTACGCTAACTCTAACCCGCGCCCTCACACGTACGCTCCCCCTAAAGCGTTGTCGTACCCTCACCTGGACCCTAAACCCTCCCCGACCCCTAACCCTAACCCTAGGCCTAACCCTAACCCTATCCCTTCCCCGAAGCCTGACCCTCACCCGTCCCCTAATCCTAAACCGTACGCTAACACTAACCCGCGCCCTCACACGTACGCTCCCCCTAAAGCGTTGTCGTACCCTCACCTGGACCCTAAGACGTCCGCGTCCCCTAACCATAAGCCTAGCCCGAACCCTAACCCTAACCCTAACCCTTCCCCGAAGCCTGACCCTCACACGTCCCCTTATCCTAACCCGTACGCTAACACTAACCCGTGCCCTCACACGTACGCTCCCCCTAAAGCATTGTCGTAACCTCACCTGGACCCTAAACCGTCCCCGTCCCCTAACCATAACCCTAGCCCGAACCCTAACCCTAACCCTTCCCCGAAGCCTGACCCTCACCCGTCCCCTCATCCTAACCCGTACGCTAACACTGACCCGCACCCTCACATGTACGCTCCCCCTAAAGCGTTGTCCTACCCTCACCTGGACCCTACACCCTCCCGTCCCCAAATCCTAACCCTAGCCCGAACCCTAACCCTAACCCTTCCCCGAAGCCTGACCCTCACCCGTCCCCTAATCCTAACCCGTACGCTAACACTAACCCACGCCCTCACACGTACCCTCCTCGTAAAGTGTTGTCGTACCCTCACCTGGACCCGAAACCGTCCCCGTCCCCGTCCCCTAACCCTAGCCCGAACCCTAACCCTAACTCTTCCCAGAAGCCTGACCCTCACCCGTCCCCTAATCCTAACCCGTACGCTAACACTAACCCGCGCCCTCACACGTACGCTCCCCCTAAAGTGTTGTCGTACCCTCACCTGGACCCTAAACCCTCCCCGTCCCCTAACCCTAACCCTAGCCCGAACCCTAACCCTAACCCTTCCCCGAAGCCTGACCCTCACCCGTCCCCTAATCCTAACCCGTACGCTAACACTAACCCGCGCCCTCACAGGTACGCTCCCCCTAAAGCGTTGTCGTACCGTCACCTGGACCCTAAACCCTCCCCGTCCCTTAACCCTAACCCTAGCCCGAACCCTAACCCTAACCCTTCCCCGAAGCCTGACCCTCACACGTCCCCTAATCCTAAACTGTACGTTAACACTAAGCCACGCCCTAACACGTACGCTCCCCCTAAAGCGTTGTCGTACCCTCACCTGGACCCTAAACCGTCCCCGTCCCCTAACCCTAACTCTAGCCCGAACCCTAAACCTAACCCTTCCCCGAAGCCTGACCATCACCCGTCCCCTAATCCTAACCCGTACGCTAACACTAACCCGCGCCCTCACACGTACGCTCCCCCTAAAGCGTTGTCGTACCCTCACCTGGACCCTAAACCGTCCCCGTCCCCTAACCCTAAGCCTAGCCCGAACCCTAACCCTAACCCTTCCCCGAAGCCTGACCCTCACCCGTCCCCTAATCCTAACCCGTACGCTAACACTAACCCGCGCCCTCACACGTACGCTCCCCCTAAAGCGTTGTCGTACCCTCACCTGGACCCTAAGACGTCCCCGTCCCCTAACAATAACCCTAGCCCGAAACCTAACCGTTACCCTCCCCGAAGCCTGACCCTCACACGTCCCCTAATCCTAACCCGTACGCTAACACTAACCCGCGCCCTCACACGTACGCTCCCCTTAAAGCGTAGTCGTACCCTCACCTGGACCCTAAACCGTCCCCGTCCCCTAACCCTAACCCTAGCCCCGACCCTAAACCTAACCCTAACCCTTCCCCGAAGCCTGACCCTCACCCGTCCCCTAATCGTAAACCGTACACTAACACTAACCCGCGTCCTCACACGTACGCTCCCCCTAAAGCGTTGTCGTACCCTCACCTGGACCCTAAATCCTCCCCGTCCCCTAACCCTAACCCTAGCCCGAACCCTAACCCTAACCCTTCCCCGAAGCCTGACCCTCACCCGTCCCCTAATCCTAACCCGTACGCTAACACTAACCCGCGCCCTCACACGTACGCTCCCCCTAAAGCGTTGTCATACCCTCACCTGGACCCTTAGCCGTCCTCGATCCCTAAACCTAACCCTAGCCCGAACCCTAACCCTAACACTTCCCCGAAGCCTGACCCTCACCCGTCCCCTAATCCTAACCCGTACGCTAACACTAACCCGCGCCCTCACACGTACGCTACCCCTAAAGCGTTGTCGTACCCTCACCTGGACCCTAAACCCTCCCGTCCCCTAACCCTAACCCTAGCCCCAACCCTAACCCTAACTCTTCCTCGAGGTGACCCTCACCGGTCACCTAATCATAACCCGTACGCTAACACTAACCCGCGCCCTCACACGTACGCTCCCCCTAAAGTGTTGTCGTACCCTCACCTGGACCCTAAACCCTACCCGTCCCCTAACCCTAACCCTAGCCCGAACCCTAACCCTAACACTTCCCCGAAGCCTGACCCTCACCCGTCCCCTAATCCTAACCCGTACGGTAACACTAACCCGCGCCCTCACACGTACGCTCCCCCTAAAGCGTTGTAGTACCCTCACCTGGACCCTAAACCCTCCCCGTCCCCTAACCCTAACCCTAGCCCGAACCCTAACCCTAACCCTTCCCGAAGCCTGACCCTCACCCGTCCCCTAATCCTAACCCGTACGCTAACACTAACCCGCGCCCTCACACGTACGCTCCCCGTAAAGCGTTTTCGTACCCTCACCTGGACCCTAAGACGTCCCCGTCCCCTAACCCTAACCCTAGCCCGAACCCTAACCCAAACCCTAACCCTTCCCCGAAGCCTGACCCTCACCCGTCCCCTTATCCTAACCCGTACGCTAACACTAACCCGCGCCCTCACACGTACGCTCCCCCTAAAGCATTGTTGTAACGTCACCTGGACCCTAAACCGTCCCCGTCCCCTAACCATAACCCTAGCCCGAACCCTAACCCTAACCCTTCCCCGAAGCCTGACCCTCACCCGTCCCCTCATCCTAACCCGTACGCTAACACTGACCCGCACCCTCACATGTACGCTCCCCCTAAAGCGTTGTCCTACCCTCACCTGGACCCTACACCCTCCCGTCCCCAAATCCTAACCCTAGCCCGAACCCTAACCCTAACCCTTCCCCGAAGCCTGACCCTCACCCGTCCCCTAATCCTAACCCGTACGCTAACACTAACCCACGCCCTCACACGTACCCTCCTCGTAAAGTGTTGTCGTACCCTCACCTGGACCCAAAACCGTCCCCGTCCCCGTCCCCTAACCCTAGCCCGAACCCTAACCCTAACACTTCCCAGAAGCCTGACCCTCACCCGTCCCCTAATCCTAACCCGTACGCTAACACTAACCTGCGCCCTCACACGTACGCACCCCCTAAAGCGTTGTCGTACCCTCACCTGGACCCTAAACCCTCCCGTCCCCTAACCCTAACCCTAGCCCTAACCCTAACCCTTCCCCGACCTGACCCTCACCGGTCCCCTAATCATAATCCGTACGCTAACACTAACCCGCGCCCTCACACATACGCTCCCCCTAAAGCGTTGTCGTACCCTCACCTGGACCCTAAACCCTCCCCGTCCCCTAACCCTAACCCTAGCCCGAACCCTAACCCTAACCCTAACCCTTCCCCGAAGCCTGACCCTCACCCGTACCCTTATCCTAACCCGTACGCTAACACTAACCCGCGCCCTCACACGTACGCTCCCCCTAAAGCATTGTCGTAACCTCACATGGACCCTAAACTGTCCCCATCGCCTAACCCTAACCCTAGCCCGAACCCTAACACTAACCCTTCCCCGAAGCCTGACCCTCACCCGTCCCCTCATCCTAACCCGTACGCTAACTCTAACCCGCACCCTCACACGTACGCTCCCCCTAAAGCGTTGTCGTACCCTCACCTGGACCCTAAACCCTCCCCGTCCCCTAACCCTAACCCTAGGCCTAACCCTAACCCTAAGCCTTCCCCGAAGCCTGACCCTCACCCGTCCCCTAATCCTAAACCGTACGCTAACACTAACCCGCGCCCTCACACGTACGCTCCCCCTAAAGCGTTGTCGTACCCTCACCTGGACCCTAAGACGTCCGCGTCCCCTAACCATAACCCTAGCCCGAAACCTAACCCTAACTCTAACCCTTCCCCGAAGCCTGACCCTCACACGTCCCCTTATGCTAACCCGTACGCTAACACTAACCCGTGCCCTCACACGTACGCTCCCCCTAAAGCATTGTCGTAACCTCACCTGGACCCTAAACCGTCCCCGTCCCCTAACCATAACCCTAGCCCGAACCCTAACCCTAACCCTTCCCCGAAGCCTGACCCTCACACGTCCCCTCATCCTAACCCTTACGCTAACACTGACCCGCACCCTCACATGTACGCTCCCCCTAAAGCGTTGTCCTACCCTCACCTGGACCCTAAACCCTCCCGTCCCCTAACCCTAACCCTAGCCCGAACCCTAACCCTAACCCTTCCCCGAAGCCTGACCCTCACCCGACCCCTAATCCTAACCCGTACGCTAACACTAACCCGCGCCCTCACACGTACGCTCCCCCTAAAGCGTTGTCGTACCGTCACCTGGACCCTAAACCCTCCCCGTCCCTTAACCCTAACCCTAGCCCGAACCTTAACCCTAACCCTTCCCCGAAGCCTGACCCTCACACGTCCCCTAATCCTAAACTGTACGTTAACACTAACCCACGCCCTAAACGTACGCTCCCCCTAAAGCGTTGTCGTACCCTCACCTGGACCCTAAACCGTCCCCGTCCCCTAACCCTAACTCTAGCCCGAACCCTAAACCTAACCCTTCCCCGAAGCCTGACCCTCACCCGTCCCCTAATCCTAACCCGTACGCTAACACTAACCCGCGCCCTCACACGTACGCTCCCCCTAAAGCGTTGTCGTACCCTCACCTGGACCCTAAACCGTCCCCGTCCCCTAACCCTAAGCCTAGCCCGAACCCTAACCCTAACCCTTCCCCGAAGCCTGACACTCACCCGTCCCCTAATCCTAAACCGTACGCTAACACTAACCCGCGCCCTCACACGTACGCTCCCCCTAAAGCGTTGTCGTACCCTCACCTGGACCCTAAGACGTCCCCGTCCCCTAACAATAACCCTAGCCCGAAACCTAACCGTTACCCTCCCCGAAGCCTGACCCTCACACGTCCCCTAATCCTAACCCGTACGCTAACACTAACCCGCGCCCTCACACGTACGCTCCCCTTAAAGCGTAGTCGTACCCTCACCTGGACCCTAAACCGTCCCCGTCGCCTAACCCTAACCCTAGCCCCAACCCTAAACCTAACCCTAACCCTTCCCCGAAGCCTGACCCTCACCCGTCCCCTAATCGTAAACCGTACACTAACACTAACCCGCGTCCTCACACGTACGCTCCCCCTAAAGCGTTGTCGTACCCTCACCTGGACCCTAAATCCTCCCCGTCCCCTAACCCTAACCCTAGCCCGAACCCTAACCCTAACCCTTCCCCGAAGCCTGACCCTCACCCGTCCCCTAATCCTAACCCGTACGCTAACACTAACCCGCGCCCTCACACGTACGCTCCCCCTAAAGCGTTGTCATACCCTCACCTGGACCCTTAGCCGTCCTCGATCCCTAAACCTAACCCTAGCCCGAACCCTAACCCTAACCCTTCCCCGAAGCCTGACCCTCACCCGTCCCCTAATCCTAACCCGTACGCTAACACTAACCCGCGCCCTCACACGTACGCTCCCCCTAAAGCGTTGTCGTACCCTCACCTGGACCCTAAGCCGTCCCCGTCCCCTAGCCCTAACCCTAGCCCGAACCCTAACCCTAACACTTCCCCGAAGCCTGACCCTCACCCGTCCCCTAATCCTAACCCGTACGCTAACACTAACCCGTGCCCTCACACGTACGCTCCCCCTAAAGCGTTGTCGTACCCTCACCTGGACCCTAAACCCTCCCCGTCCCCTAACCCTAACCCTAGCCCGAACCCTAACCCTAACACTTCCCGGAAGCCTGACCCTCACCCGTCCCCTAATCCCAACCCGTACGCTAACACTAACCCGCGCCCTCACACGTACGCTCCCCCTAAAGCGTTGTCTTGCCCTCACCTGGACCCTAAACCCTCCCCGTCCCCTAACCCTAACCCTAGCCCGAAACCTAACCCTAACCCTTCCCGAAGCCTGACCCTCACCCGTCCCCTAATCCTAACCCGTACGCTAACACTAACCCGCGCCCTCACACCTACGCTCCCCCTAAAGCGTTGTCGTACCCTCACCTGGACCCTAAACCCTCCCCGTCCCCTAACCCTAACCCTAGCCCGAACCCTAACCCTAACACTACCCCGAAGCCTGACCCTCACCCGTCCCTTAATCCTAACCCGTACGCTAACACTAACCTGCGCCCTCACACGTACCCTCCTCGTAAAGTGTTGTCGTACCCTCACCTGGAACCGAAACCGTCCCCGTCCCTGTCCCCTAACCCTAGCCCGAACCCTAACCCTAACCCTTCCCAGAAGCCTGACCCTCACCCGTCCCCTAATCCTAACCCGTACGCTAACACTAACCCGCGCCCTCACACGTACGCTCCCCCTAAAGCGTTGTCGTACCCTCACCTGGACCCTAAACCCTCCCGTCCCCTAACCCTAACCCTAGCCCGAACCCTAACCCTAACCCTTCCCCGACCTGAACCTCACCGGTCCCCTAATCATAACCCGTACGCTAACACTAACCCGCGCCCTCATACGTACGCTCCCCCTAAAGCGTTGTCGTACCCTCACCTGGACCCTAAACCCTCCCCGTCCCCTAACCCTAACCCTAGCCCGAACCCTAACCCTAACCCTAACCCTTCCCCGAAGCCTGACCCTCACCCGTCCCCTTATCCTAACCCGTACGCTAACACTAACCCGCGCCCTCACACGTACGCTCCCCCTAAAGGATTGTCGTAACCTCATATGGACCCTAAACCGTCCCCGTCTCCTAACCATAACCCTAGCCCGAACCCTAACCCTAACCCTTCCCCGAATCCTGACCCTCAACCGTCCCCTCATCCTAACCCGTACGCTAACTCTAACCCGCACCCTCACACGTATGCTCCCCCTAAAGCGTTGTCGTTCCCTCACCTGGACCCTAAACCCTCCCCGTCCCCTAACCCTAACCCTAGCACGAACCCTAACCCTAACCCTTCCCCGAAGCCTGACCCTCACCCGTCCCCTAATCCTAAACCGTACGCTAACACTAACCCGTGCCCTCACACGTACGCTCCCCCTAAAGCGTTGTCCTACCCTCACCTGGACCCTAAGACGTGCGCGTCCCCTAACCATAACCCTAGCCCGAACCCTAACCCTAACCCTAACCCTTCCCCGAAGCCTGACCCTCACACGTCCCCTTATCCTAACCTGTACGCTAACACTATCCCGCGCCCTCACACGTACGCTCCCCCTAAAGCGTTGTCGTACCCTCACCTGGACCCTAAACCGTCCCTGTCCCCTAACACTAACCCTAGCCCGAACCCTAACCCTAACCCTTCCCCGAAGCCTGACCCTCACCCGTCCCGTAATCCTAACCCGTACGCTAACACTAACCCGCGCCCTCACACGAACGCTCCCCCTAAAGTGTTGTCGTACCCTCACCTGGACCCTAAACCCTCCCCGTCCCCTAACCCTAACCCTAGCCCGAACCCTAACCCTAACACTTCCCCGAAGCCTGACCCTCACCCGTCCCCTAATCCTAACCCGAACGCTAACAGTGACCCGCGCCCTCACACGTACGCTCCCCCTAAAGCGTTGTCGTACCCTCACCTGGACCCTAAGACGTCCCCGTCCCCTAACCCTAACCCTAGCTCGAACCCTAACCCTAACCCTAACCCTACCCCGAAGCCTGACCCTCACCCGTCCCCTAATCCTAACCCGAACGCTAACACTAACCCACGCCCTCACACGTATGCTCCCCCTAAAGCGTTGTCGTGCCCTCACCTGGGCCCTAAACCCTCCCCGTCCCCTAACCCTAACCCTAGCCCAAGCCCTAACCCTAACCCTTCCCGAAGCCTGACCCTCACACGTCCCCTAATCCTAAACTGTACGTTAACACTAACCCGCGCCCTTACACGTACGCTCCCCCTAAAGCGTTGTCGTACCCTCACCTGGACCCTAAACCGTCCCCGTCCCCTAACCCTAACTCTAGCCCGAACCCTAAACCTAACCCTTCCCCGAAGCCTGACCCTCACCCGTCCCCTAATCCTAACCCGTACGCTAACACTAACCCGCGCCCTCACACGTACGCTCCCCCTAAAGCGTTGTCGTACCCTCACCTGGACCCTAAACCCTCCCCGTCCCCTAAACCTAACCCTAGCCCGAACCCTAACCCTAACCCTTCCCACAAGCCTGACCCTCACCCGTCCCCTAATCCTAACCCGTACGCTAACACTAACCCGCACCCTCATCGTACCCTCCCCATAAAGTGTTCTCTTACCCTCACCTGGACCCGAAACCGTCCCCGTCCCCATCCCCTAACCCTAGCCCGAACCCTAACCCTAACCCTTCCCCGAAGCCTGACCCTCACCCGACCCTTAATCCTAACCCGTACGCTAACACTAACCAGCGCCCTCACACGTACGCTCCCCCTAAAGCGTTGTCGTACCCTCACCTGGACCCTAAACCGTCCCCGTCCCCTAACACTAACCCTAGCCCGAACCCTAACCCTAACCCTTCCCCGAAGCCTGATCCTCACCCGTCCCATAATCCTAACCCGTACGCTAACACTAACCCACGCTCTCACACGTACACTCCCCCTAAAGCGTTGTCGTACCCTCACCTGGACCCTAAACCGTCCCCATCCCCTAACCCTAAGCCTAGCCCGAACCCTAACCCTAACCCTTCCCCGAAGCCTGACCCTCACCCGTACCCTAATCCTAACCCGTACGCTAACACTAACCCACGCCATCACACGTACGCTCCCCCTAAAGCGTTGTCGTATCCTCACCTGGACCCTAAACCATCACGTCCCCTAACCCTATCCCTAGCCGGAACCCTAACCCTAAACCTTCCCCGAAGCCTGACCCTCACCCGTCCCCAATCCTAACCCGTACGCTAACACTAACCCGCGCCCTCACACGTACGCTGCCCCTAAAGCGTTGTCCTACCCTCACCTGGACCGTAAACCCTCCCCGTCCCCTAATCCTAACCCTAGCCCGAACCCTAACCCTAACCCTTCCCGAAGCCTGACTCTCACCCGTCTCCTAATCCTAACCCGTACGTTAACAGTAACCCGCGCCCTCACACGTACGCTCCACCTAAAGCGTTGTCGTACCCTCACCTGGACCCTAAGACGTCCCCGTCCCCTAACAATAACCCTAGCC
This sequence comes from Lagenorhynchus albirostris, assembly GCF_949774975.1. NCBI lineage: Eukaryota > Metazoa > Chordata > Mammalia > Artiodactyla > Delphinidae > Lagenorhynchus > Lagenorhynchus albirostris. Next base: position 80,522,777 of record NC_083104.1, on the reverse strand, counting down.
CGAAACCTAACCGTAACCCTCCCCGAAGCTTGACCCTCACACGTCCCCTAATCCTAACCCGTACGCTAACACTAACCCGCGCCCTCACACGTACGCTCCCCCTAAAGCGTACTCGTACCCTCACCTGGACCCTAAACCGTCCCCGTCCCCTAACCCTAACCCTAGCCCCAACCCTAAACCTAACCTTAACCCTTCCCCGAAGCCTGACCCTCACCCGTCCCCTAATCGTAAACCGTACACTAACACTAACCCGCGCCCTCACACGTACGCTCCCCCTAAAGCTTTGTCGTACCCTCACCTGGACCCTAAATCGTCCCCATCCCCTAACCCTAACCCTAGCCCGAACCCTAACCCTAACCCTTCCCCGAAGCCTGACCCTCACCCGTCCCCTAATCCTAACCCGTACGCTAACACTAACCCACGCCCTCACACGTACGCTCCCCCTAAAGCGTAGTCGTACCCTCACCTGGACCCTAAACCGTCCCCGTCCCCTAACCCTAACCCTAGCCCCAACCCTAAACCTAACCTTAACCCTTCCCCGAAGCCTGACCCTCACCCGTCCCCTAATCGTAAACCGTACACTAACACTAACCCGCGCCCTCACACGTATGCTCCCCCTAAAGCGTTGTCGTACCCTCACCTGGACCCTAAATCCTCCCCGTCCCCTAACCCTAACCCTAGCCCGAACCCTAACCCTAACCCTTCCCCGAAGCCTGACCCTCACCCGTCCCCTAATCCTAACCTGTACGCTAACACTAACCCGCGCCCTCACACGTACGCTCCCCCTAAAGCGTAGTCGTACCCTCACCTGGACCCTAAAACGTCCCCGTCCCCTAACCCTAACCCTAGCCCCAACCCTAACCCTAACCCTAACCCTTCCCCGAAGCCTGACCCTCACCTGTCCCCTTATCCTAACCCGTACGCTAACACTAACCCGCGCCCTCACACGTACGCTCCCCATAAAGCATTGTCGTAACCTCACATGCACCTTAAACCGTCCCCGTCCCCTAACCCTAACCCTAGCCCGAACCCTAACCCTAAACCTTCCCCGATGCCTGACCCTCACCCGTCCCCTCATCCTAACCCGTACGCTAACTCTAACCCGCGCCCTCACACGTACGCTCCCCCTAAAGCGTTGTCGTACCCTCACCTGGACCCTAAACCCTCCCCGACCCCTAACCCTAACCCTAGGCCTAACCCTAACCCTAACCCTTCCCCGAAGCCTGACCCTCACCCGTCCCCTAATCCTAAACCGTACGCTAACACTAACCCGCGCCCTCACACGTACGCTCCTACTAAAGCGTTGTCGTACCCTCACCTGGACCCTAAGACGTCCGCGTCCCCTAACCATAAGCCTAGCCCGAACCCTAACCCTAACCCTAACCCTTCCCCGAAGCCTGACCCTCACACGTCCCCTTATCCTAACCCGTACGCTAACACTAACCCGTGCCCTCACACGTACGCTCCCCCTAAAGCATTGTCGTAACCTCACCTGGACCCTAAACCGTCCCCGTCCCCTAACCATAACCCTAGCCCGAACCCTAACCCTAACCCTTCCCCGAAGCCTGACCCTCACCCGTCCCCTCATCCTAACCCGTACGCTAACACTGACCCGCACCCACACATGTACGCTCCCCCTAAAGCGTTGTCCTACCCTCACCTGGACCCTACACCCTCCCCTCCCCAAATCCTAACCCTAGCCCGAACCCTAACCCTAACCCTTCCCCGAAGCCTGACCCTCACCCGTCCCCTAATCCTAACCCGTACGCTAACACTAACCCACGCCCTCACACGTACCCTCCTCGTAAAGTGTTGTCGTACCCTCACCTGTACCCGAAACCGTCCCCGTCCCCGTCCCCTAACCCTAGCCCGAACCCTAACCCTAACCCTTCCCAGAAGCCTGACCCTCACCCGTCACCTAATCCTAACCCGTACGCTAACACTAACCCCCGCCCTCACACGTACGCTCCCCCTAAAGCGTTGTCGTACCCTCACCTGGACCCTAAACCCTCCCGTCCCCTAACCCTAACCCTAGCCCGAACCCTAACCCTAACCCTTCCCCGACCTGACCCTCACCGGTCCCCTAATCATAACCCGTACGCTAACACTAACCCGCGCCCTCACACGTACGCTCCCCCTAAAGCGTTGTCGTACCCTCACCTGGACCCTAAACCCTCCCCGTCCCCTAACCCTAACCCTAGCCCGAACCCTAACCCTAACCCTAACCCTTCCCCGAAGCCTGACCCTCACCCGTCCCCTTATCCTAACCCGTACGCTAACACTAACCCACGCCCTCACACGTACGCTCCCCCTAAAGCATTGTCGTAACCTCACATGGAACCTAAATTGTCCCCGTCCCCTAACCCTAACCCTAGCCCGAACCCTAACCCTAACCCTTCCCCGAAGCCTGACCCTCACCCGTCCCCTCATCCTAACCCGTACGCTAACTCTAACCCGCACCCTCACACGTACGCTCCCCTTAAAGCGTTGTCGTACCCTCACCTGGACCCTAAACCCTCCCCGTCCCCTAACCCTAACCCTAGGCCTAACCCTAACCCTAACCCTTCCCCGAAGCCTGACCCTCACCCGTCCCCTAATCCTAAACCGTACGCTAACACTAACCCGCGCCCTCACACGTACGCTCCCCCTAAAGCGTTGTCGTACCCTCACCTGGACCCTAAGAGGTCCGCGTCCCCTAACCATAACCCTAGCCCGAACCCTAACCCTAACTCTAACCCTTCCCCGAAGCCTGACCCTCACACGTCCCCTTATGCTAACCCGTACGCTAACACTAACCCGTGCCCTCACACGTACGCTCCCCCTAAAGCATTGTCGTAACCTCACCTGGACCCTAAACCGTCCCCGTCCCCTAACCATAACCCTAGCCCGAACCCTAACCCTAACCCTTCCCCGAAGCCTGACCCTCACCCGTCCCCTCATCCTAACCCGTACGCTAACACTGACCCGCACCCTCACATGTACGCTCCCCCTAAAGCGTTGTCCTACCCTCACCTGGACCCTAAACCCTCCCGTCCCCAAATCCTAACCCTAGCCCGAACCCTAACCCTAACCCTTCCCCGAAGCCTGACCCTCACCCGTCCCCTAATCCTAACCCGTACGCTAACACTAAACCGTGCCCTCACACGTACGCTCCCCCTAAAGCATTGTCGTAACCTCACCTGGACCCTAAACCGTCCCCGTCCCCTAACCCTAACCCTAGCCCGAACCCTAACCCTAACCCTTCCCCGAAGCCTGACCCTCACCCGTCCCCTTATCCTAACCCGTAGGCTAACACTAACCCACACCCTCACATGTACGCTCCCCCTAAAGCGTTGTCCTACCCTCACCTGGACCCTAAACCCTCCCGTCCCCAAATCCTAACCCTAGCCCGAACCCTAACCCTAACCCTTCCCTGAAGCCTGACCCTCACCCGTTCCCTAATCCTAACCCGTAGGCTAACACTAACCCGCACCCTCACACGTACGCTACCCCTAAAGCGTTGTCGTGCCCTCACCTGGACCCTAAACCCTCCCCGTGCCCTGACCCTAACCCTAGCCCGAGCCCTAACCCTAACCCTTCCCGAAGCCTGACCCTCAACCGTCCCCTAATCCTAAACCGTACGTTAACACTAACCCGCGCCCTAACATGTACGCTCCCCCTAAAGCGTTGTCGTACCCTCACCTGGACCCTAAATCCTCCCCGTCCCCTAACCCTAACCCTAGCCCGAACCCTAACCCTAACCCTTCCCCGAAGCCTGACCCTCACCCGTCCCCTAATCCTAACCCGTACGCTAACACTAACCCGCGCCCTCACACGTACGCTCCCCCTAAAGCGTTGTCATACCCTCACCTGGACCCTTAGCCGTCCTCGTTCCCTAAACCTAACCCTAGCCCGAACCCTAACCCTAACCCTTCCCCGAAGCCTGACCCTCACCCGTCCCCTAATCCTAACCCGTACGCTAACACTAACCCGCGCCCTCACACGTACGCTCCCCCTAAAGCGTTGTCGTACCCTCACCTGGACCCTAAGCCGTCCCCGTCCCCTAACCCTAACCCTAGCCCGAACCCTAACCCTAACACTTCCCCGAAGCCTGACCCTCACCCGTCCCCTAATCCTAACCCGTACGCTAACACTAACCCGTGCCCTCACACGTACGCTCCCCCTAAAGCGTTGTCGTACCCTCACCTGGACCCTAAACCCTCCCTGTCCCCTAACCCTAACCCTAGCCCGAACCCTAACCCTAACACTTCCCGGAAGCCTGACCCTCACCCGTCCCCTAATCCCAACCCGTACGCTAACACTAACCCGCGCCCTCACACGTAAGCTCCCCCTAAAGCGTTGTCGTGCCCTCACCTGGACTCTAAACCCCCCCCGTCCCCTAACCCTAACCCTAGCCCGAATCCTAACCCTAACCCTTCCCGAAGCCTGACCCTCACCCGTCCCCTAATCCTAACCCGTACGCTAACACTAACCCGCGCCCTCACACGTACGCTCCCCCTAAAGCGTTGTCGTACCCTCACCTGGACCCTAAACCCTCCCCGTCCCCTAACCCTAACCCTAGCCCGAACCCTAACCCAACCCTTCCCCGAAGCCTGACCCTCACCCGTCCCCTAATCCTAACCCATACGATAACACTAACCCGTGCCCTCACAACTACGCTCCCCCTAAAGCGTTGTCGTACCCTCACCTGGACCCTAAACCGTCCCCGTCCCCTAACCCTAACCATAGCCCGAACCCTAACCCTAACCCGTCCCCGAAGCCTGACCCTCACCTGTCCCCTAATCCTAACCCGTACGCTAACACTAACCCACACCCTCAAACGTACGCTCCCCCTAAAGCGTTGTCGTACCCTCACCTGGACCCTAAACCCTCCCCGTCAACTAACCCTAACCCTAGCCCGAACCGTAACCCTAACCCTTCCCCGAAGCCTGACCCTCACCCATCCCCAAATCCTAACCCGTACGCTAACACTAACCCACTCCCTCACACCTACGCTCCCCCTACAGCGTTGTCGTACCCTCACCTGGACGCTAAACCGTCCCCGTCCCCTAACCCTAACCCTATCCCGAACCCTAACCCTAACCCTTCCCCGAAGCCTGACCCTCACCCGTCCCCTAATCCTAACCCGTACGCTAACACTAACCCGCGCCCTCACACGTACGCTTCCCCTAAAGCGTTGTCGTAACCTCACCTGGACCCTAAACCCTCCCCGTCCCCTAACTCTAACCCTAGCCCGAACCCTAACCCTAACCCTTCCCCGAAGCCTGACCCTCACCCATCCCCTAATCCTAACCCGTACGCTAACACTAACACACTCCCTCACACCTACGCTCCCCCTAAAGCGTTGTCGTACCCTCACCTGGACGCTAAACCGTCCCCGTCCCCTAAACCTAACCCTAGCCCGAACCCTAACCCTAACCCTTCCCCGAAGCCTGACCCTCACCCGTCCCCTAATCCTAACCCGTACGCTAACACTAACCCGCGCCCTCACACGTACGCTCCCCCTAAAACGCTGTCGTACACTCACCTGGACCCTAAACCCTCCCCGTCCCCTAACCCTAACCCTAGCCCGAACCCTAACCCTAACCCTTCCCCGAAGCCTGACCCTCACCCGTCCCGTAATCCTAACCCTTACGCTAACACTAACACGCACCCTCACATGTACGCTCCCCCTAAAGCGTTGTCGTACCCTCACCTGGACGCTAAACCGTCCCCGTCCCCTAAACCTAACCCTAGCCCGAACCCTAACCCTAACCCTTCCCCGAAGCCTGACCCTCACCTGTCCCCTAATCCTAACCCGTACGCTAACACTAACCCGCGCCCTCACACGTACGCTCCCCCTAAAACGTTGTCGTACACTCACCTGGACCCTAAACCCTCCCCGTCCCCTAACCCTAACCCTAGCCCGAACCCTAACCTTAACCCTTCCCCGAAGCCTGACCCTCACCCGTTCCGTAATCGTAACCCTTACGCTAACACTAACACGCACCCTCACATGTACGCTCCCCCTAAAGCGTTGTCGTACCCTCACCTGGACCCTAAACCCTCCCGTCCCCAAATCCTAACCCTAGCCCGAGCCCTAACCCTAAGCCTTCCCGAAGCCTAACCCTCACCGGTCCCCTAATCCTAACCCGTACGCTAACACTAACCCGCGCCCTCACACGTACACTCCCCCTAAAGCGTTGTCGTGCCCTCACCTGGACCCTAAACCCTCCCCGTCCCCTAACCCTAACCCTAGCCCGAGCCCTAAACCTAAACCTTCCCGAAGCCTGACCCTCACCGTCCCCTAATCCTAAACCGTACGTTAACACTAACCCGCGCCCTAACACGTACGCTCCCCCTAAAGCGTTGTCGTACCCTCACCTGGACCCTAAACCTTCCCCGTCACCTAACCATAACTCTAGCCCGAACCCTAAACCTAACCCTTCCCCGAAGCCTGACACTCACCCGTCCCCTAATCCTAACCCGTACACTAACACTAACCCGCGCCCTCACATGTACGCTCCCCCTAAAGCGTTGTCGTACCTTCACCTAGACCCTAAACCCTCCCGTCCCCAAATCCTAACCCTAGCCCGAAACCTAACCCTAACCCTTCCCCGAAGCCTGACCCTCACCCGTCCCCTAATCCTAACCCGTACGCTAACACTAACCCGCGCCCTCACACGTACGCTCCCCCTAAAGCGTTTTCGTGCCCTCACCTGGACCCTAAACCCTCCCCGTCCCCTAACCCTAACCCTAGCCCGAACCCTAACCCTAACCCTTCCCCGAAGCCTGACCCTCACCCGTCCCCTAATGCTAACCCGTACGCTAACACTAACCCGCGCCCTCACACGTACGCTCCCCCTAAAGCGTTGTCGTACCCTCACCTGTACCCTAAACCCTCCCCATCCCCTAACCCTAACCCTAGCCCGAACCCTAACCCTAACACTTCCCCGAAGCCTGACCCTCACCCGTCCCGTAATCCTAACCCGTACGCTAACACTAACCCGCACCCTCACATGTACGCTCCCCCTAAAGCGTTGTCGTACCCTCACCTGGACCCTAAACCCTCCCGTCCCCAAATCCTAACCCTAGACCGAACCCTAACCCTAACCCTTCCCCGAAGCCTGACCCTCACCCGTCCCCTAATCCTAACCCGTACGCTAACACTAACCCGCGCCCTCACACGTACACTCCCCCTAAAGCGTTGTCGTGCCCTCACCTGGACCCTAAACCCTCCCCGTCCCCTAACCCTAACCCTAGCCCGAGCCCTAAACCTAAACCTTCCCGAAGCCTGACCCTCACCATCCCCTAATCCTAAACCGTACGTTAACACTAACCCGCGCCCTAACACGTACGCTCCCCCTAAAGCGTTGTGGTACCCTCACCTGGACCCTAAACCCTCCCCGTTCCCTAAGCCTAACCCTAGCCCGAACCCTAACCCTAACCCTTCCCCGAAGCCTGACCTTCACCCGTCCCCTAATCCTAACCCGTACGCTAACACTAACCCGCCCCCTCACACGTACCCTCCCCGTAAAGTGTTGTCGTAAGCTCACCTGGACCCGAAACTGTCCCCGTGTCCGTCCCCTAACCCTAGCCCGAACCCTAACCCTAACCCTTCCCCGAAGCCTGACCCTCACCCGTCCCATAATCCTAACCCGTACGCTAACACTAACCCGCGCCCTCACACGTAAGCTCCCCCTAAAGCGTTGTCGTACCCTCACCTGGACCGTAAGACGTCCCCGTCCCCTAACCCTAACCCTAGCCCGAACCCTAACCCTAACCCTAACGCTTCCCCGAAGCCTGACCCTCACCCGTCCCCTTATCCTAACCCGTACGCTAACACTAACCCGCGCCCTCACACGTACGCTCCCCCTAAAGCATTGTCGTAACCTCACCTGGACCCTAAACCCTCCCCGTCCCCTAAGCCTAACCCTAGCCCAAACCCTAACCCTAACCCTTCCCCGAAACCTGACCCTCACCCGTCCACTCATCCTAACACGTACGCTAACACTAACCCTCACCCTCACATGTACGCTCCCCCTAAAGCGTTGTCCTACCCTCACCTGGACCCTAAACCCTCCCGTCCCCTAACCCTAACCCTAGCCCGAACCCTAACCCTAACCCTTCCCCGACCTGACCCTCACCGGTCCCCTAATCCTAACCCGTACGCTAACACTAACCCACGCCCTCACACGTACGCTCCCCCTAAAGCATTGTCGTACCCTCACCTGGACCCTAAACCCTCCCCGTCCCCTAACCCTAACCCTAGCCCGAACCCTAACCCTAACCCTTCCCGAAGCCTGACCCTCACCTATCCTCTAATCCTAAACCGTACGTTAACACTAACCCGCGCCCTCACACGTACGCTCCCTTAAAGCGTTGTCGTACCCTCACCTGGACCCTAAACCCTCCCGTCCCCTAACCCTAACCCTAGACCGAACCTTAACCCTAACCCTTCCTCGACCTGACCCTCACTGGTCCCCTAATCCTAACCCGTACGCTAACACTAACCCGCGCCCTCACACGTACGCTCCCCCTAAAGCGTTTTCGTACCCTCACCTGTACCCTAAACCCTCCCCGTCCCATAACCCTAACCCTAGCCCGAACCCTAACCCTAACCCTTCCCGAAGCCTGACCCTCACCCGTCCCCTAATCCTAAACCGTACGTTAACACTAACCCGCGCCCTCATCGTACGCTCCCTTAAACCGTTGTCGTACCCTCACCTGGACCCTAAACCCTCTCCGTCCCCTAACCCTAACCCTAGCCCAAACCCTAACCCTAACCCTTCCCCGAAGCCTGACCCTCACCCGTCCCCTAATCCTAACCCGTACGCTAACACTAACCCGCGCCCTCACACGTACGCTCCCCTTAAAGCGTTATCGTGCCCTCACCTGGACCCTAAACCTTCTGCGTCCCCTAACCCTAACCCTAGCCCGAACCCTAACCCTAACCCTTCCCGAAGCCTGACCCTCACCCGTCCCGTAATCCTAACCCGTACGCAAACACTAAGCTGAGCCCTCACACGTACGCTCCCCCTAAAGCGTTGTCGTACCCTCACCTGGACTGTAAACCGTCCCTGTCCCCTAACACTAACCCTAGCCCGAACCCTAACCCTAACCCTTCCCCGAAGTCTGACCCTCACCCGTCCCGTAATCCTAACCCGTACGCTAACACTAACCCGCGCCCTCACACGTACGCTCCCCCTAAAGTGTTGTAGTACCCTCACCTGGACCCTAAACCCTCCCCATCCCCTAACCCTAACCCTAGCCCGAACCCTAACCCTAACCCTTCCCCGAAGTCTGACCCTCACCCGTCCCGTAATCCTAACCCGTACGCTAACACTAACCCGCGCCCTCACACGTACGGTCCCCCTAAAGTGTTGTCGTACCCTAACCTGGACCCGAAACCGTCCCCGTCCCCGTCCCCTAACCCTAGCCCGAACCATAACCCTAACCCTTCCCCGAAGCCTGACCCTCACCCGTCCCCTAATCCTAACCCGTACGCTAACACTAACCCGCGCCCTCACACGTACGCTCCCCCTAAAGCGTTGTCGTACCCTCACCTGGACCCTAAACCCTCCCCGTCCCCTAACCCTAAGCCTAGCCCGAACCCTAACCCTAACCCTTCCCCTAAGCCTGACCCTCACCCGTCCCGTAATCCTAACCCGTACGCTAACATTAAACCTCGCCCTCACACGTACGCTCCCCCTAAAGCGTTGTCGTACCCTCACATGGACCCTAAAGCCTCCCCGTCCCCTAACCCTAACCCTAGCCCGAACCCTAACCCTAACCCTTCCCCGAAGCCTGACCCTCACCCCTCACCTAATCCTAACCCGTACGCTAACACTAACCCATGCCCTCACACGTACGCTCTCCCTAAAGCGTTGTCGTACCCTCACCTGGACCCTAAACCGTCCCCGTCCCCTAACCCTAACCCTAGCCCGAACCCTAACCCTAACCCTTCCCCGAAGCCTGACACTCACCTGTCCCCTAATCCTAACCCGTACGCTAACACTAACCCGCGCCCTCACACGTACGCTCCCCCTAAAGCGTTGTCATCCCCTCACCTGGACCCTAAACCCTCCCCGTCCCCTAACCCTAACCCTAGCCCGAACCCTAACCCTAAAACTTCCCCGAAGCCTGACCCTCACCCGTCCCCTAATCCTAACCCGTATGCTAACACTAACCCGCGCACTCACACGTACGCTCCCCCTAAAGCGTTGTCGTACCCTCACCTGGACCCTAAACCCTCCCCGTCCCTTAACCCTAACCCTAGCCCGAACCCTAACCCTAACCCTTCCCCGAAGCCTGACCCTCACCCATCCCCTAATCCTAACCCGTACGCTAACACTAACCCGCACACTCACATGTACGCTCCCCCTAAAGCGTTGTCGTACCCTCACCTGGACCCTAAACCCTCCCGTCCCCAAATCCTAACCCTAACCCGAACCCTAACCCTAACCCTTCCCCGAAGCCTGACCCTCACCCGTCCCCTAATCCTAACCCGTACGCTAACACTAACCCGTGCCCTCAAACGTACACTCCCCCTAAAGCGTTGTCGTGCCCTCACCTGGACCCTAAACCCTCCCCGTCCCCTAACCCTAACCCTAACCCGAACCCTAACCCTAACCCTTCCCGAAGCCTGACCCTCACCCGTCCCCTAATCCTAACCCGTACGCTAACACTCACCCGCGCCCTCACACGTACGCTCCCCCTAAAGTGTTGTCGTACCCTCACCTGGACCCGAAACCATCCCCATCCCCTAACCCTAAGCCTAGCCCGAACCTTAACCCTAACCCTTCCCCGAAGCCTGACCCTCACCCGTCCCCTAATCCTAACCCGTACGCTAACACTAACCCGCGCCGTCACACGTACGCTCCCCCTAAAGCATTGTCGTACCCTCACCTGGACTCTAAGCCGTTCCCGTCCCCTAAACCTAACCCTAGCCGGAACCCTAACCCTAACACTTCCCCGAAGCCTGACCCTCACCCATCCCCTTATCCTAACCCGTAGGCTAACACTAACCCGCGCCCTCACACGTACGCAACACCTAAAGCATTGTCGTAACCTCACCTGGACCCTAAACCCTCCCGTCCCAAATCCTAACCCTAGCCCGAACCCTAACCCTAACCCTTTCCCGAAGCCTGACCCTCACCCGTCCCCTAATCCTAACCCGTACGCTAACACTAACCCACGCCCTCACACGTACGCTCCGCCTAAAGCGTTGTCGTGCCCTCACCTGGACCCTAAACCCACCCCGTGCCCTAACCCTAACCATAGCCCGAGCCCTAACCCTAAACCTTCCCGAAGCCTGACCCTCAACCGTCCCCTAATCCTAAACCGTACGTTAACACTAACCCGCGCCCTAACACGTACGCTCCCCCTAAAGCGTTGTCGTACCCTCACCTGGACCCTAAACCCTCCCCGTCCCCTAACCCTAACCCTAGCCCGAACCCTAACCCTAACCCTTCCCCGAAGCCTGACCCTCACCCGTCCCCTAATCCTAACCTGTACGCTAACACTAACCCGCGCCCTCACACGTACGCTCCCCCTAAAGCGTTGTCGTACCCTCACCTGGAACCTAAACCCTCCCCGTCCCCTAATCCTAACCGTAGCCCGAACCTAACCCTAACACTTCCTGGAGCCTGACCCTCACCCATTCCCTAATCCTAACCCATACGTTAACACTTTCCCGCGCCCTCACACGTACGCTCCCCCTAAAGCGTTGTCGTACCCTCACCTGGACCCTAAAACGTCCCCGTCCCCTAACAATAACCCTAGCCCGAACCCTAACCCTAACCCTTCCCCGAAGCCTGACCCTCACCCGTCCCCTAATCCTAACCCGTACGCTAACACTAACCCGCGCCCTCACACGTACGCTCCCCCTAAAGCGTTGTCGTGCCCTCACCTGGACCCTAAACCCTCCCCGTCCCCTAACCCTAACCCTAGCCCGAACCCTAACCCTAACCCTTCCCGAAGCCTGACCCTCACCCGTCCCCTGATCCTAACCCGAACGCTAACACTAACCCACGCCCTCACACATACGCTCCCCCTAAAGCGTTGTCGTACCCTCACCTGGACCCTAAGACGTCCCCGTCCCCTAACCCTAACCCTAGCCCGAACCCTAACCCTAACCCTTCCCGAAGCCTGACTCTCACCCGTCCCCTAATCCTAAACCGTACGTTAACACTAACCCGCGCCCTCACACGTACGGTCCCCCTAAAGCGTTGTCGTACCCTCACCTGGACCCTAAACCGTCCCCGTCCCCTAACCCTAACTCTAGCCCGAACCCTAAATCTAACCCTTCCCCGAAGCCTGACCCTCACCCGTCTGCTAATCCTAAACCGTATGCTAACACTAACCCGCGCCCTCACACGTACGCTCCCTCTAAAGCGTTGTCATACCCTCACCTGGACCCTAAACCCTCCCCGTCCCCTAACCCTAACCCTAGCCCGAACCCTAACCCTAACCCTTCCCCGAAGCCTGACCCTCACCCGTCCCCTAATCCTAACCCGTACGCTAACACTAACCCGCGCCCTCACACGTACCCTCCCCGTAAATGTTGTCGTACCCTCACCTGGACCCGAAACCGTCCCCGTCCCCGTCCCCTAACCCTAGCCCGAACCCTAAACCTAACCCTTCCCGAAGCCTGACCCTCACCCGTCCCCTAATCCTAACCCGTACGCTAACACTAACCCGCGCTCTCACACGTACGCTCCCCCTAAAGCGTTGTCGTACCCTCACCTGGACGCTAAACCCTCCCGTCCCCTAACCCTAACCCTAGCCCGAACCCTAACCCTAACCCTTCCCGAAGCCTGACCCTCACCCTTCCCCTAATCCTTAACCGTACGTTAACACTAACCCGCGCCCTCACATGTACGCTCCCTTAAAGCGTTGTCGTACCCTCACCTGGACCCTAAACCCTCTCCGTCCCCTAACCCTAACCCTAACCCTTCCCGAAGCCTGACCCTCACCCGTCCCCTAATCCTAACCCGTTCGCTAACACTAACCCGCGCTCTCACACGTATGCTCCCCCTAAAGCGTTGTCGTACCCTCACCTGGACCCTAAGACGTCCCCGTCCCCTAACCCTAACCCTAGCCCGAACCCTAACCCTAACCCTAACACTTCCCCGAAGCCTGACCCTCACCCGTCCCCTTATCCTAACCCGTACGCTAACACTAACCCGCGCCCTCACACGTACGCTCCCCCTAAAGCGTTGTCGTAACCTCACCTGGACTCTAAACCTTCCCCGTCCCCTAACAATAAGCCTAGCCCGAACCCTAACCCTAACCCTTCCCCGAAGCCTGACCCTCACCCGTCCCCTCATCCTAACCCGTACGCTAACTCTAACCAACACCCTCACACGTACGCTCCCCCTAAAGCGTTGTCGTACCCTCACCTGGACCCTAAACTCTCCCCGTCCCCTAACCCTAACCCTAGCCCGAACCCTAACCCTAACCCTTCCCCGAAGCCTGACCCTCACCCGTCCCCTAATCCTAACCCGTACGCTAACACTAACCCGCGCCCTCACACGTACGCTCCCCCTAAAGCGTTGTAGTGCCCTCACCTGGACTGTAAACCCTCCCCTTCCCCTAACACTAACCCTAGCCAGAACCCTAACCCTAACCCTTCCCGAAGCCTGACCCTCACCCGTCCCCTAATCCTAACACGTACGCTAACACTAACCCGCGCCCTCACATGTACGCTCCCCCTAAAGCGTTGTCGTGCCCTCACCTGGACCCTAAACCCTCCCCGTCCCCTAACCCTAACCCTAGCCCGAGCCCTAACCCTAAACCTTCCCGAAGCCTGACCCTCACCCGTCCCCTAATCCTAAACCGTACGTTAACACTAACCCACGCCCTAACACGTACGCTCCCCCTAAAGCGTTGTCGTACCCTCACCTGGACCCTAAGCCGACCCCGTCCCCTAAACCTAACCCTAGCCCGAACCCTAACCCTAACCCTTCCCCGAAGCCTGACCCTCACCCGTCCCCTAATCATAACCCGTACGCTAACACTAACCCGCGCTCTCACACGTACGCTCCCCCTAAAGCGTTGTCGTACCCTCACCTGGACCCTAAACCCTCCCCGTCCCCTAAGCCTAACCATAGCCCGAACCCTAACCCTAACCCTTCCCCGAAGCCTGACCCTCACCCGTCCCCTAATCCTAACCCGTACGCTAACACTAACCCGCGCCCTCACACGTACCCTCCCCGTAAAGTGTTGTCGTACCCTCACCTGGACCCGAAACTGTCCCCGTCTCCGTCCCCTAACCCTAGCCCGAACCCTAACCCTAACCCTTCCCCGAAGCCTGACCCTCACCCGTCCCCTAATCCTAACCCGAACGCTAACACTAACCCGCGCCATCACACGTAAGCTCCCCCTAAAGCGTTGTCGTACCCTCACCTGGACCCTAAACCCTCTCCGTCCCCTAAACCTAACCCTAGCCCGAACACTAACCCTAAACCTTCCCCGAAGCCTGACCCTCACCCGTCCCCTAATCCTAACCCGTACGTAACACTAACCCACGCCCTCACACGTACGCTCCCCCTTAAGCGTTTTCGTACCCTCACCTGGATCCTAAACCCTCCCCGTCCCCTAACCCTAAACCTAGCCCGAACCCTAACCGTAACACTTACCCTAAGCCTGACCCTCACCCGTCCCCTAATCCTAACCCGTACGCTAACACTAACCCACGCCCTCACCCGTACGCTCCCCCTAAAGCGTTGTTGTACCTCACCTGGACCCTAAACCCTCCCCGTCCCCTAACCCTAACCCTAGCCCGAACCCTAACCCTAACCCTTCCCCGAAGCCTGACCCTCACCCGTCCCGTCATCCTAACCCATACGCTAAAACTAACCCGCGCCCTCACACCTACGCTCCCCCTAACGCGTTGTCGTACCCTCACCTGGACCCTAAGACGTCCCCGTCCCCTAACCCTAACCCTAGCCCGAACCCTAACACTAACCCTAACACTTCCCCGAAGCCTGACCCTCACCCGTCCCCTTATCCTAACCCGTACGCTAACACTAACCCGCGCCCTCACACGTATGCTCCCCCTAAAGCATTGTCGTAACCTCACCTGGACCCTAAACCGTCCCCGTCCCCTAACCCTAACCCTAGCCCGAACCCTAACCCTAACCCTTCCCCGAAGCCTGACCCTCACCCGTCACCTCATCCTAACCCGTACGCTAACACTAACCCACGCCCTCACACGTACGCTCCCCCTAAAGCGTTGTCGTACCCTCACCTGGACCCTAAACCCTCCCCGTCCCCTAACCCTAACCCTAGCCCGAACCCTAACCCTAACCCTTCCCCGAAGCCTGACCCTCACCCGTCCCCTAATCCTAACCCGTACGCTAACACTAACCCGCGCCCTCACACGTACCCTCCCCGTAAAGTGTTGTCGTACCCTCACCTGGACCCTAAACCGTCCCCGTCCCCTAACACTAACCCTAGCCCGAACCCTAACCCTAACCCTTCCCCGAAGCCTGATCCTCACCCGTCCCGTAATCCTAACTCGTACGCTAACACTAACCCGCGCCCTCACACGTACGCTCCCCCTAAAGCGTTGTCGTACCCTCACCTGGACCCTAAACCCTCCCCGTCCCCTAACCCTAACCCTAGCCCGAACCCTAAACCTAACACTTCCCCGAAGACTGACCCTCACCCGTCACCTCATCCTAACCCGTACGCTAACACTAACCCACGCCCTCACACGTACGCTCCCCCTAATGCGTTGTTGTACCCTCACCTGGACCCTAAACCGTCCCCGTCCCCTAAACCTAACCCTCGCCCGAACCCTAACCCTAAACCTTCCCCGAAGCCTGACCCTCACCCGTCCCCTAATCCTAACCCGTACGCTAACACTATCCCGCGCCCTCACACGTACGCTCCCCCTAAAGCGTTGTCGTACCCTCACCTGGACCCTAAACCCTCCCCGTCCCCTAACCCTAACCCTAGCCTGAACCCTAACCCTAACCCTTCCCCGAAGCCTGACCCTCACACGTCCCCTACTCCTAACCCTTACGCTAACACTAACCCGCGCCCTCACACGTACCCTCCCCGTAAAGTGTTGTCGTACCCTCACCTGGACCCGAAACTGTCCCTGTCTCCGTCCCCTAACCCTAGCCCGAACCCTAACCCTAACCCTTCCCCGAAGCCTGACCCTCACCCGTCCCCTAATCCTAACCCGTACGCTAACACTAACCCGCGCCCTCACACGTACGCTCCCCCTAAAGCGTTGTCGTACCCTCACCTGGACCCTAAACCCTCCCGTCCCCTAACCCTAACCCTAGCCCGAACCCTAACCCTAACCCTAACCCTTTCCCGAAGCCTGACCCTCACCCGTCCCCTTATCCTAACTCGTACGTTAACACTAACCCGCGCCCTAACACGTACGCTCCCCCTAAAGCATTGTCGTACCCTCACCTGGACCCTAAACCGTCCCCGTCCCCTAACCCTAACTCTAGCCCGAACCCTAAACCTAACCCTTCCCCGAAGCCTGACCCTCACCCGTCCCCTAATCCTAACCCGTACGCTAACACTAACCCGCACCCTCACACGTACGCTCCACCTAAAGCGTTGTCGTACCCTCACCTGGACCCTAAACCCTCCCCGTCCCCTAAACCTAACCCTAGCCCGAACCCTAACCCTAACCCTTCCCCGAAGCCTGACCCTCACCCGTAACCTAATCCTAACCCGTACGCTAACACTAAACCGCGCCCTCACACGTACGCTCCCCCTAAAGCGTTGTAGTGCCCTCACTTGGACCCTAAACCCTCCCCGTCCCCTAACCCTAACCCTAGACCGAACCCTAACCCTAACCCTTCCCGAAGCCTGACCCTCACCCGTCCCCTAATCCTAACCCGTACGCTAACACTAACCCGCGCCCTCACACGTACGCTCCCCCTAAAGCGTTGTAGTGCCCTCACCTGGACCCTAAACCCTCCCCGTCCCCTAACCCTAACCCTAGCCCGAACCCTAACCCTAACCCTAACCCTTCCCCGAAGCCTGACCCTCACCCGTCCCCTTATCCTAACCCGTACGCTAACACTAACCCGCGCCATCACACGTACCCTCCCCGTAAAGTGTTGTCGTACCCTCACCTGGACCCGAAACCGTCCCCGTCCCCGTCCCCTAACCCTAGCCCGAACCCTAACCCTAACCCTTCCCCGAAGCCTGACCCTCACCCGTCCCCTAATCCTAACCCGTACACTAACACTAACCCGCGCCCTCACACGTACGCTCCCCCTAAAGCGTTATAGTGCCCTCACCTGGACCCTAAACCCTCCCCTTCCCCTAACCCTAACCCTAGCCAGAACCCTAACCCTAACCCTTCCCGAAGCCTGACCCTCACCCGTCCCTTAATCCTAACCCGTAAGCTAACACTAACCCGTGCCCTCACACGTACGCTCCCCCTAAAGCGTTGTCGTACCCTCACCTGGACCCTAAACCCTCCCCGTCCCCTAACCCTAACCCTAGCCCGAACCCTAAACCTAACCGTAACCCTTCCCCGAAGCCTGACCCTCACCCGTCCCTTATCCTAACCCGTACGCTAACACTAACCCGCGCCCTAACACGTACGCTCCCCCTAAATGGTTGTCGTACCCTCACCTGGACCCTAAACCGTCCCCGTCCCCTAACCCTAACTCTAGCCCGAACCCTAACCCTAACCCTTCCCCGAAGCCTGACCCTCACCCGTCCCCTAATCCTAACCCGTACGCTAACACTAACCCGCGCCCTCACACGTACGCTCCCCCTAAAGCGTTGTCGTACCCTCACCTGGACCAAAACCATCCCCGTCCCCTAACCCTAACCCTAGCCCGAACCCTAACCCTAACCCTTCCCCGAAGCCTGACCCTCACCCGTCCCCTAATCCTAACCGGTACGCTAACACTAACCCGCGCCCTCACACGTACGCTCCCCCTAAAGCGTTGTCGTACCCTCACCTGGACCCTAAACCCTCCCCGTCCCCTAACCCTAACCCTAGCCCGAACCCTAACCCTAACCCTTCCCCGAAGCCTGACCCTCATCCGTCCCCTAATCCTAACCCGTACGCTAACACTAACCTGCACCCTCACATGTACGCTCCCCCTAAAGCGTTGTCGTACCCTCACCTAGACCCTAAACCCTCCCGTCACCAAATCCTAACCCTAGCCCGAACCCTAACCCTAACCCTTCCCCGAAGCCTGACCCTCACCCGTCCCCTAATCCTAACCCGTACGCTAACACTAACCCGCGCCCTCACACGTACGCTCCCCCTAAAGCGTTGTCGTGCCCTCACCTGGACCCTAAACCCTCCCTGTCCCCTAACCCTAACCCTAGCCCGAACCCTAACCCTAACCGTTCCTGAAGCCTGACCCTCACCCGTCCCCTAATCCTAACCCGTACGCTAACACTAACCCGCGCCCTCACACGTACGCTCCCCCTAAAGCGTTGTCGTACCCTCACCTGGACCCTAAGACGTCCCCGTCCCCTAACCCTAACCCTAGCCCGAACCCTAACCCTAACCCTTCCCGAAGCCTGACCCTCACCCGTCCCCTTATACTAACCCGTACGCTAACACTAACCCGCGCCCTCACACGTACGCTCCCCCTAAAGCGTTGTCGTACCCTCACCTGGACCCTAAACCCTCCCGTCCCCTAACCCTAACCCTAGCCCGAACCCTAACCCTAACCCTTCCCCGACCTGACCCTCACCGGTCCCCTAATCATAACCCGTACGCTAACACTAACCCGCGCCCTAACACATACGCTCCCCCTAAAGCGTTGTCGTACCCTCACCTGGACCCTAAACCCTCCCCGTCCCCTAACCCTAACCCTAGCCCGAAACCTAACCCTAACCCTAGCCCAAACCCTAACCCTAATCCTTCCTGAAGCCTGACCCTCAGCCGTCCCCTAATCCTAAACCGTACGTTAACACTAACCCGCGCCCTCACACGTACTCTCCCTTAAAGCGTTGTCGTACCCTCACCTGGACTCTAAACCCTCTCCGTTCCCTAACCCTAACCCTAGCCCGAACCCTAACCCTAACCCTTCCCCGAAACCTGACCCTCACCCGTCCCTAATCCTAACCCGTACGCTAACACTAACCCGCGCCCTCACACTTACGCTCCCCCTAAAGCGTTGTCGTACCCTCACCTGGACCCTAAGACGTCCCCGTCCCCTAACCCTAACCCTAGCCCGAACACTAACCCTAACCCTAACACTTCCCCGAAGCCTGACCCTCACCTGTCCCCTTATCCTAACCCGTACGCTAACATTAACCCGCGCCCTCACACCTACGCTCCCCCTAAAGCATTGTCGTAACCTCACCTGGAACCTAAACCGTCCCCGTCCCCTAACAATAACCCTAGCCCGAACCCTAACCCTAACACTTCCCCGAAGCCTGACCCTCACCCGTCCCCTCATCCTAACCCGTACGCTAACTCTAACCTGCACCCTCACACGTACGCTCCCCCTAAAGCGTTGTCGTACCCTCACCTGGACCCTAAACCCTCCCCGTCCCCTAACCCTAACCCTAGCCCTAGCCCTAACCGTAACCCTTTCCCGAAGCCTGACCCTCACCCGTCCCCTAATCCTAACCCGTACGCTAACACTAAACTGAGCCCTCACACGTACGCTCCCCCTAAAGCGTTGTCGTAACCTCACCTGGACCCTAAACCGTCCCCGTCCCCTAACACTAACCCTAGCCAGAACCCTAACCCTAACACTTCCCCGAAGCCTGACCCTCACCCGTCCCGTAATCCTAACCCGTACGCTAACACTAACCCGCACCCTCACACGTACGCTCCCCCTAAAGCATTGTCGTACCCTCACCTGGACCCTAAACCCTCCCCGTCCCCTAACACTAACCCTAGCCCTAACCCTAACCCTAACCCTTCCCCGAAGCCTGACCCTCACCCGTCCCCTAATCCTAACCCGTACGCTAACTCTAACCCGCGCCCTCACACGTACGCTCCCCCTAAAGCGTTGTCGTACCCTCACCTGGACCCTAAGACGTCCCCATCCCCTAACCATAACCCTACCCCGAACCCTAACCCTAACCCTAACCCTTCCCCGAAGCCTGACCCTCACCCATCCCCTTATCGTAACCCGTACGCTAACACTAACCCGCGCCCTCACACGTACGCTCCCCCTAAAGCATTGTCATAACCTCACATGGACCCTAAACCGTCCCCTAACCCTAACCCTAAACCTAGCCCGAACCCTAACCCTAACCCTTCCCCGAAGCCTGAACCTCACCCGAGCCCTCATCCTAACCCGTACGCTAACACTAACCCGCACCCTCACATGTACGCTCCCCCTAAAGCGTTGTCCTACCCTCACCTGGACCCTAAACCCTCCCGTCCCCAAATCCTAACCCTAGCCCGAACCCTAACCCTAACCCTTCCCCGAAGCCTGACCCTCACCCGTCCCCTAATCCTAACCCGTACGCTAACACTAACCCGCGCCCTCACTCGTACGCTACCCCTAAAGCGTTGTCGTGCCCTCACCTGGACCCTAAACCCTCCCCGTGCCCTAACCCTAACCCTAGCCCGAGCCCTAACCCTAAGCCTTCCCGAAGCCTGACACTCAACCGTCCCCTAATCCTAAACTGTACGTTAACACTAACCCGCGCCCTAACACGTACGCTCCCCCTATAGCGTTGTCGTACCTTCACCTGGACCCTAAACCGTCCCCGTCCCCTAACCCTAACTCTAGCCCGAACCCTAAACCTAACCCTTCCCCGAAGCCTGACACTCACCCGACCCTATTCCTAACCCGTACGCTAACACTAACCCGCGCCCTCACACGTACGCTCCCCCTAAAGCTTTGTAGTGCCCTCACCTGGACCCTAAACCCTCCCCGTCCCCTAACCCTAACCCTAGCCCGAACCCTAACCCTAACCCTTCCCGAAGCCTGACCCTCACCCGTCCCCTAATCCTAACCCGTACGCTAACACTAACTCGCGCCCTCACACGTACGCTCCCCGTAAAGCGTTTTCGTACCCTCACCTGGACCCTAAGACGTCCCCGTCCCCTAACCCTAACCCTAGCCCGAACCCTAACCCAAACCCTAACCCTTCCCCGAAGCCTGACCCTCACCGTCCCCTTATCCTAACCCGTACGCTAACACTAACCCGCGCCCTCACACGTACGCTCCCCCTAAAGCATTGTCGTAACCTCACCTGGACCCTAAACCCTCCCCGTCCCCTAACGCTAACCCTAGACCTAACCCTAACCCTAACCCTTCCCCGAAGCCTGACCCTCACCCGTCCCCTAATCCTAACCCGTACACTAACACTAACCCGCGCCCTCACACGTACGCTCCCCCTTAAGCGTTGTCGTACCCTCACCTGGACCCTAAACCCTCCCCGTCCCCTAACCCTAACCCTAGCCTGAACACTAACCCTAACCCTTCCCGGAAGCCTGACCCTCCCCCGTCCCCTCATCCTAACCCGTACGCTAACACTAACCCGCGCGCTCACACGTACGCTCCCCCTAAAGCGTTGTCGTACCCTCACCTGGACCCTAAACCGTCCCCGTCCCCTAAACCTAACCCTAGCCCGAACCCTAACCCTAACCCTTCCCCGAAGCCTGACCCTCACCTGTCCCCTAATCCTAACCCGTACGCTAACACTAACCCGCGCCCTCACACGTACGCTCCCCCAAAAGCATTGTCGTACCCTCACGTGGACCCTAAACCCTCCCCGTCAACTAACCCTAACCCTAGCCCGAACCGTAACCCTAACCCTTCCCCGAAGCCTGACCCTCACCCATCCCCTAATCCTAACCCGTACGCTAACACTAACCCACTCCCTCACACCTACGCTCCCCCTAAAGCGTTGTCGTACCCTCACCTGGACCCTAAACCCTCCCCGTCCCCTAACCCTAACCCTAGCCCTAACCCTAACCCTAACCCTTCCCCGAAGCCTGACCCTCACCCTTCCCATAATCCTAACCCGTACGCTAACACTAACCCGCGCCCTCACACGTACGCTCCCCCTAAAGCGTTGTCGTACCCTCACCTGGACCCTAAACCCTCCCGTCCCCTAACCCTAACCCTAGCCCGAACCCTAACCCTAACCCTTCCTCGAGGTGACCCTCACCGGTCCCCTAATCATAACCCGTACGATAACACTAACCCGCGCCCTCACACGTACGCTCCCCCTAAAGGGTTGTCGTACCCTCACCTGGACCCTAAACCCTCCCCGTCCCCTAACACTAACCCTAGCCCGAACCCTAACCCTAACCCTTCCCGAAGCCTGACTCTCAACCGTCTCCTAATCCTAACCCGTACGCTAACAGTAACCCGCGCCCTCACACGTACGCTCCCCCTATAGCGTTGTCGTATCCTCACCTGGACCCTAAGACGTCCCCGTCCCCTAACCCTAACCCTAGCCCGAACCCTAATCCTAACCCTAACCCTTCCCCGAAGCCTGACCCTCACCCGTCCACTTATCCTAACCCGTACGCTAACACTAACCCGCGCCCTCACACGTACGCTCCCCCTAAAGCATTGTCGTAACCTCACCTGGACCCTAAACCGTCCCCGTCCCCTAACCCTAACCCTAGCCCGAACCCTAACCCTAACCCTTCCCCGAAGCCTGACCCTCAACCGTCCCCTCATCCTAACCCGTACGCTAACACTAACCCGCGCCCTCACACGTACGCTCCCCCTAAAGCGTTGTCGTACCCTCACCTGGACCCTAAACCGTCCCCGTCCCGTAACACTAACCCTAGCCCGAACCCTAACCCTAACCCTTCCCCGAAGCCACACTCTCACCTGTCCCGTAATCCTAACCCGTACGCTAACACTAACCCGCGCCCTCACACGTACGCTCCCCCTAAAGCGTTGTCGTACCCTCACCTGGACCCTAAACCCTCCCCGTCAACTAACCCTAACCCTAGCCCGAACCGTAACCCTAACCCTTCCCCGAAGCCTGACCCTCACCCATCCCCTAATCCTAACCCGTACGATAACACTAACCCACTCCCTCACACCTACGCTCCCCCTAAAGCGTTGTCGTACCCTCACCTGGACCCTAAACCGTCCCCGTCCCCTAACCCTAACCCTAGCCCGAACCCTAACCCTAACCCTTCCCCGAAGCCTGACCCTCACCCGTCCCCTAATCCTAACCCGTACGCTAACACTAACCCGCACCCTCACACGTACACTCCCCCTAAAGCGTTGTCGTGCCCTCACCTGGACCCTAAACCCTCCCCGTCCCCTAACCCTCACCCTAGCCCGAGCCCTAACCCTAACCCTTCCCGAAGCCTGACCCTCACCCGTCCCCTAATCCTAAACCGTACGTTAACACTAACCCGCGCCCTAACACGTACGCTCCCCCTAAAGCGTTGTAGTACCCTCACTTGGACCCTAAACCGTCCCCGTCCCCTAACCCTAACTCTAGCCCTAACCGTAAACCTAACCCTTCCCCGAAGCCTGACCCTCACCCGTCCCCTAATCCTAAACCGTACGCTAACACTAACCCGCGCCCTCACACGTACGCTCCCCCTAAAGCGTTGTCGTACCCTCACCTGGACCCTAAACCCTCCCCGTCCCCTAACCCTAACCCTAGCCCGAACCCTAACCCTAACCCTTCCCCGAAGCCTGACCCTCACCCGTCCCCTAATCTTAACCCGTACGCTAACACTAACCCGCGCCCTCACATGTACCCTCCCCGTAAAGTGTTGTCGTACCCTCACCTGGACCCGAAACTGTCCCCGTCCCCGTCCCCTAACCCTAGCCCGAACCCTAAACCTAACACTTCCCCGAAGCCTGACCCTCACCTGTCCCCGAATCCTAACCTGTACGCTAACACTAACACGCGCCCTCACACGTACGCTCCCCCTAAAGCTTTGTCGTAACCTCAGCTGGACCCTAAACCCTCCCGTCCCCTAACCCTAACCCTACCCCGAACCCTAACCCTAACCCTTCCCCGACCTGACCCTCACCGGTCCCCTAATCCTAACACGTACGCTAACACTAACCGGCGCCCTCACACGTACGCTCCCCCTAAAGCGTTGTCGTACCCTCACCTGGACCCTAAACCCTCCCCGTCCCCTAACCCTAACCCTAGCCCGAACCCTAACCCTTCCCGAAGCCTGACCTTCACCCGTCCCCTAATCCTAAACCGTACGTTAACACTAACCCGCGCCCTCACACGTACGCTCCCTTAAAGCGTTGTCTTAACCTCACCTGGACACTAAACCCTCTCCGTCCCCTAAACCTAACCCTAGACCGTACCCTAACCCTAAACCTTCCCCGAAGCCTGACCCTCACCCATCCCCTAATCCTAACCCGTACGCTAACACTAACCCGTGCCCTCACACGTACGCTCCCACTAAAGCGTTGTTGTACCCTCACCTGGACCCTAAACCCTCCCCGTCCCCTAACCCTAACCCTAGCCCCAACCCTAACCCTAACCCTTCCCCGAAGCCTGACACTCACCCGTCCCCTAATCCTAACCCGTACGCTAACACTAACCCGCGCCCTCACACGTTCCCTCCCCGTAAAGTGTTGTCTTACCCTCACCTGGACCCGAAACTGTCCCCGTCCCCGTCTCCTAACCCTAGCCCGAACCCTAACCCTAACCCTTCCCCGAAACCTGACCCTCACCCGTCCCCTAATCCTAACCCGTACGCTAACACTAACCCGCGCCCTCACACGTACGCTCCCCCTAAAGCGTTGTCGTACCCTCACCTGAACCCTAAACCCTCCCGTCCCCTAACCCTAACCCTAGCCCGAACCCTAACCC
Source organism: Lagenorhynchus albirostris (assembly GCF_949774975.1). Lineage (NCBI taxonomy): Eukaryota > Metazoa > Chordata > Mammalia > Artiodactyla > Delphinidae > Lagenorhynchus > Lagenorhynchus albirostris. Next base: position 80,498,051 of record NC_083104.1, on the reverse strand, counting down.
TAACCCTTCCCCGACCTGACCCTCACCGGTCCCCTAATCCTAACCCGTACGCTAACACTAACCCGCGCCCTCACACGTACGCTCCCCTTAAAGCGTTCTCGTGCCCTCACCTGGACCCTAAACCGTCCCCGTCCCCTAACCCTAACCCTAGCCCGAACCCTAACCCTAACTCTTCCCGAAGCCTGACCCTCACCCGTCCCATAATCCTAACCCGTACGCTAACACTAAGCTGAGCCCTCACACGTACGCTCCCCCTAAAGCGTTGTCGTACCCTCACCTGGACCCTAAACCGTCCCTGTCCCCTAACACTAACCCTAGCCCGAACCCTAACCCTAACCCTTCCCCGAAGCCTGACCCTCACCCGTCCCGTAATCCTAACCCGTACGCTAACACTAACCCGCGCCCTCACACGAACGCTCCCCCTAAAGTGTTGTCGTACCCTCACCTGGACCCTAAACCCTCCCCGTCCCCTAACCCTAACCCTAGTCCGAACCCTAACCCTAACACTTCCCCGAAGCCTGACCCTCACCCGTCCCCTAATCCTAACCCGAACGCTAACAGTAACCCGCGCCCTCACACGTACGCTCCCCCTAAAGCGTTGTCGTACCCTCACCTGGACCCTAAGACGTCCCCGTCCCCTAACCCTAACCGTAGCTCGAACCCTAACCCTAACCCTAACCCTACCACGAAGCCTGACCCTCACCCGTCCCCTAATCCTAACCCGTACGCTAACACTAACCCACGCCCTCAGACGTATGCTCCCCCTAAAGCGTTGTCGTGCCCTCACCTGGACCCTAAACCCTCCCCGTCCCCTAACCCTAACCCTAGCCCGAGCCCTAACCCTAACCCTTCCCGAAGCCTGACCCTCACACGTCCCCTAATCCTAAACTGTACGTTAACACTAACCCGCGCCCTAACACGTACGCTCCCCCTAAAGCGTTGTCGTACCCTCACCTGGACCCTAAACCGTCCCCGTCCCCTAACCCTAACTCTAGCCCGAACCCTAACCCTAACCCTTCCCCGAAGCCTGACCCTCACCCGTCCCCTAATCCTAACCCGTACGCTAACACTAACCCGCGCCCTCACACGTACGCTCCCCCTAAAGCGTTGTCGTACCCTCACCTGGACCCTAAACCCTCCCCGTCCCCTAAACCTAACCCTAGCCCGAACCCTAACCCTAACCCTAACCCTTCCCACAAGCCTGACCCTCACCCGTCCCCTAATCCTAACCCGTACGCTAACACTAACCCGCACCCTCATCGTACCCTCCCCGTAAAGTGTTCTCGTACCCTCAAGTGGACCCGAAACCGTCCCCGTCCCCGTCCCCTAACCCTAGCCCGAACCCTAACCCTAACCCTTCCCCGAAGCCTGACCCTCACCCGTCCCTTAATCCTAACCCGTACGCTAACACTAACCAGCGCCCTCACACGTACGCTCCCCCTAAAGCGTTGTCGTACCCTCACCTGGACCCTAAACCGTCCCCGTCCCCTAACACTAACCCTAGCCCGAACCCTAACCCTAACCCTTTCCCGAAGCCTGACCCTCACTCGTCCCCTAATTCTAACCCGTACGCTAACACTAACCCACGCTCTCACACGTACACTCCCCCTAAAGCGTTGTCGTACCCTCACCTGGACCCTAAACCGTCCCCATCCCCTAACCCTAAGCCTAGCCCGAACCCTAACCCTAACCCTTCCCCGAAGCCTGACTCTCACCCGTACCCTAATCCTAACCCGTACGCTAACACTAACCCGCGCCCTCACACGTACGCTCCCCCTAAAGCGTTGTCGTATCCTCACCTGGACCCTAAACCCTCACGTCCCCTAACCCTAACCCTAGCCGGAACCCTAACCCTAAACCTTCCCCGAAGCCTGACCCTCACCCGTCCCCAATCCTAACCCGTACGCTAACACTAACCCGCGCCCTCACACGTACGCTCCCCCTAAAGCGTTCTCGTACCCTCACCTGGACCCTAAACCCTCCCCGTCCCCTAATCCTAACCCTAGCCCGAACCCTAACCCTAACCCTTCCCGAAGCCTGACTCTCACCCGTCTCCTAATCCTAACCCGTACGTTAACACTAACCCGCGCCCTCACACGTACGCTCCACCTAAAGCGTTGTCGTACCCTCACCTGGACCCTAAGACGTCCCCGTCCCCTAACAATAACCCTAGCCCGAAACCTAACCGTAACCCTCCCCGAAGCCTGACCCTCACACGTCCCCTAATCCTAACCCGTATGCTAACACTAACCCGCGCCCTCACACGTACGCTCCCCCTAAAGCGTACTCGTACCCTCACCTGGACCCTAAACCGTCCCCGTCCCCTAACCCTAACCCTAGCCCCAACCCTAAACCTAACCTTAACCCTTCCCCGAAGCCTGACCCTCACCCGTCCTCTAATCGTAAACCGTACACTAACACTAACCCGCGCCCTCACACGTACGCTCCCCCTAAAGCGTTGTCGTACCCTCACCTGGACCCTAAATCCTCCCCGTCCCCTAACCCTAACCCTAGCCCCAACCCTAACCCTAACTCTTCCTCGAGGTGACCCTCACCGGTCCCCTAATCATAACCCGTACGCTAACACTAACCCGCGCCCTCACACGTACGCTCCCCCTAAAGCGTTGTCGTACCCTCACCTGGACCCTAAACCCTACCCGTCCCCTAACCCTAACCCTAGCCCGAACCCTAACCCTAACCCTTCCCGAAGCCTGACTCTCACCCGTCCCCTTATCCTAACCCGTACGCTAACAGTAACCCGCGCCCTCACACGTACGCTCCCCCTATAGCGTTGTCGTATCCTCACCTGGACCCTAAGACGTCCCCGTCCCCTAACCCTAACCCTAGCCCGACCCTAATCCTAACCCTAACCCTTCCCCGAAGCCTGACCCTCACCCGTCCACTTATCCTAACCCGTACGCTAACACTAACCCGCGCCCTCACACGTACGCTCCCCCTAAAGCATTGTCGTAACCTCACCTGGACCCTAAACCGTCCCCGTTCCCTAACCCTAACGCTAGCCCGAACCCTACCCTAACCCTTCCCCGAAGCCTGACCCTCAACCGTCCCCTCATCCTAACCCGTACGCTAACACTAACCCGCGCCCTCACACGTCCGCTCCCCCTAAAGCGTTGTCGTACCCTCACCTGGACCCTAAACCCTCCCCGTCCCCTAACCCTAACCCTAGCCCTAACCCTACCCTAACCCTTCCCCGAAGCCTGACCCTCACCCGTCCCCTAATCCTAACCCGTACGCTAACACTAACACGAGCCCTCACACGTACGCTCCCCCTAAAGCGTTGTCGTACCCTCACCTGGACCCTAAACCGTCCCCGTCCCCTAACACTAACCCTAGCCCGAACCCTAACCCTAACCCTTCCCCGAAGCCACACTCTCACCCGTCCCGTAATCCTAACCCGTACGCTAACACTAACCCGCGCCCTCACACGTACGCTCCCCCTAAAGCGTTGTCGTACCCTCACCTGGACACTAAACCCTCCCCGTCAACTAACCCTAACCCTAGCCCGAACCGTAACCCTAACCCTTCCCCGAAGCCTGACCCTCACCCATCCCCTAATCCTAACCCGTACGATAACACTAACCCACTCCCTCACACCTACGCTCCCCCTAAGGCGTTGTCGTACCCTCACCTGGACCCTAAACCGTCCCCGTCCCCTAACCCTAACCCTAGCCCGAACCCTAACCCTAACCCTTCCCCGAAGCCTGACCCTCACCTGTCCCCTAATCCTAACCCGTACGCTAACACTAACCCGCGCCCTCACACGTACACTCCCCCTAAAGCGTTGTCGTGCCCTCACCTGGACCCTAAACCCTCCCCGTCCCCTAACCCTAACCCTAGCCCGAGCCCTAACACTAACCCTTCCCGAAGCCTAACCCTCACCGGTCCCCTAATCCTAACCCGTACGCTAACACTAACCGGCGCCCTCACACGTACGCTCCCCCTAAAGCGTTGTCGTACCCTCACCTGGACCCTAAACCCTCCCCGTCCCCTAACCCTAACCCTAGCCCGAACCCTAACCCTAACACTTCCCCGAAGCCTGACCCTCACCCGTCCCCTAATCCTAACCCGTACGGTAACACTAACCCGCGCCCTCACACGTACGCTCCCCCTAAAGCGTTGTAGTACCCTCACCTGGACCCTAAACCCTCCCCGTCCCCTAACCCTAACCCTAGCCCGAACCCTAACCCTAACCCTTCCCGAAGCCTGACCCTCACCCGTCCCCTAATCCTAACCCGTACTCTAACACTAACCCGCGCCCTCACACGTACGCTCCCCGTAAAGCGTTTTCGTACCCTCACCTGGACCCTAAGACGTCCCCGTCCCCTAACCCTAACCCTAGCCCGAACCCTAACCCAAACCCTAACCCTTCCCCGAAGCCTGACCCTCACCCGTCCCCTTATCCTAACCCGTACGCTAACACTAACCCGCGCCCTCACACGTACGCTCCCCCTAAAGCATTGTCGTAACCTCACCTGGACCCTAAACCCTCCCAGTCCCCTAACGCTAACCCTAGACCTAACCCTAACCCTAACCCTTCCCCGAAGCCTGACCCTCACCCGTCCCCTAATCCTAACCCGTACACTAACACTAACCCGCGCGCTCACACGTACGCTCCCCCTTAAGCGTTGTCGTACCCTCACCTGGACCCTAAACCCTCCCCGTCCCCTAACCCTAACCCTAGACTGAACACTAACCCTAACCCTTCCCGGAAGCCTGACCCTCACCCGTCCCCTCATCCTAACCCGTACGCTAACACTAACCCACGCGCTCACACGTACGCTCCCCCTAAAGCATTGTCGTACCCTCACCTGGGCCCTAAACCGTCCCCGTCCCCTAAACCTAACCCTAGCCCGAACCCTAACCCTAACCCTTCCCCGAAGCCTGACCCTCACCTGTCCCCTAATCCTAACCCGTACGCTAACACTAACCCGCGCCCTCACATGTACGCTCCCCCTAAAGCATTGTCGTACCCTCACGTGGACCCTAAACCCTCCCCGTCAACTAACCCTAACCCTAGCCCGAACCGTAACCGTAACCCTTCCCCGAAGCCTGACCCTCACCCATCCACTAATCCTAACCCGTACGCTAACACTAACCCACTCCCTCACACCTACGCTCCCCCTAAAGCGTTGTCGTACCCTCACCTGGACCCTAAACCGTCCCCGTCCCCTAACCCTAACCCTAGCCCTAACCCTAACCCTAACCCTTCCCCGAAGCCTGACCCTCACCCTTCCCCTAATCCTAACCCGTACGCTAACACTAACCCGCGCCCTCACACGTACGCTCCCCCTAAAGCGTTGTCGTACCCTCACCTTGACCCTAAACCCTCCCCGTCCCCTAACCCTAACCCTAGCCCGAACCCTAACCCTAACCCTTCCCGAAGCCTGACTCTCACCCGTCCCATAATCCTAACCCGTACGCTAACACTAACCCGCGCCCTCACACGTACGATCCCCCTAAAGCATTGTCGTAACCTCACCTGGACCCTAAACCGTCCCCGTCCCCTAACCCTAACCCTAGCCCGAACCCTAACCCTAACACTTCCCGAAGCCTGACCCTCAACCGTCCCCTCATCCTAACCCGTACGCTAACACTAACCCGCGCCCTCACACGTCCGCTCCCCCTAAAGCGTTGTCGTACCCTCACCTGGACCCTAAACCCTCCCCGTCCCCTAACTCTAACCCTAGCCCTAACCCTAACCCTAACCCTTCCCCGAAGCCACACTCTCACCCGTCCCGTAATCCTAACCCGTACGCTAACACTAACCCGCGCCCTCACACGTACGCTCCCCCTAAAGCGTTGTCGTACCCTCACCTGGACCCTAAACCCTCCCCGTCAACTAACCCTAACCCTAGCCCGAACCGTAACCCTAACCCTTCCCCGAAGCCTGACCCTCACCCATCCCCTAATCCTAACCCATACGATAACACTAACCCACTCCCTCACACCTACGCTCCCCCTAAAGCGTTGTCGTACCCTCACCTGGACCCTAAACCCTCCCTGTCCCCTAACCCTAACCCTAGCCCGAACCCTAACCCTAACCCTTCCCCGAAGCCTGACCCTCACCCGTCCCCTAATCCTAACCCGTACGCTAACACTAACCCGCGCCCTCACACGTACACTCCCCCTAAAGCGTTGTCGTGCCCTCACCTGGACCCTAAACCCTCCCCGTCCCCTAACCCTAACCCTAGCCCGAGCCCTAACCCTAACCCTTACCGAAGCCTGACCCTCACCCGTCCCCTAATCCTAAACCGTACGTTAACACTAACCCGCGCCCTAACACGTACGCTCCCCCTAAAGCGTTGTAGTACCCTCACCTGGACCCTAAACCGTCCCCGTCCCCTAACCCTAACTCTAGCCCGAACCGTAAACCTAACCCTTCCCCGAAGCCTGACCCTCACCCGTCCCCTAATCCTAAACCGTACGCTAACACTAACCCGCGCCCTCACACGTACGCTCCCCCTAAAGCGTTGTCGTACACTCACCTGGACCCTAAACCCTCCCCGTCCCCTAACCCTAACCCTAGCCCGAACCCTAAACCTAACCCTTCCCCGAAGCCTGACCCTCACCCGTCCCCTAATCTTAACCCGTACGCTAACACTAACCCGCGCCCTCACATGTACCCTCCCCGTAAAGTGTTGTCGTACCCTCACCTGGACCCGAAACTGTCCCCGTCCCCGTCCCCTAACCCTAGCCCGAACCCTAAACCTAACCCTTCCCCGAAGCCTGACCCTCACCTGTCCCTGAATCCTAACCTGTACGCTAACACTAACACGCGCCCTCACACGTACGCTCCCCCTAAAGCTTTGTCGTACCCTCACCTGGACCCTAAACCCTCCCGTCCCCTAACCCTAACCCTAACCCTAGCCCGAACCCTAACCCTTCCCGAAGCCTGACCTTCACCCGTCCCCTAATCCTAAACCGTACGTTAACACTAACCCGCGCCCTCACACGTACGCTCCCTTAAAGCGTTGTCTTACCCTCAACTGGACCCGAAACTGTCCCCGTCCCCGTCTCCTAACCCTAGCCCGAACCCTAACCCTAACCCTTCCCACAAGCCTGACCCTCACCCGTCCCCTAATCCTAACCCGTACGCTAACACTAACCCGCACCCTCATCGTACCCTCCCCGTAAAGTGTTCTCGTACACTCACCTGGACCCTAAACCCTCCCCGTCCCCTAACCCTAAACCTAGCCCGAACCCTAACCCTAATCCTTCCCGAAGCCAGACCCTCAACCATCCTCTAATCCTAAACCGTACTTTAACACAAACCCGCGCCCTCACATGTATGCTCCCTTAAAGCGTTGTCGTACCCTCACCTGGACCCTAAACCCTCTCCGTCCCCTAACCCTAACCCTAGCCCGAACCCTAACCCTAACCCTAACCCTTCGCCGAAGCCTGACCCTCACCCATCCCCTAATCCTAACCCGTACGCTAACACTAACCCGTGCCATCACACGTACGCTCCCCCTAAAGCGTTGTCGTACCCTCACCTGGACCCGAAACCATCCCCGTCCCCTAACCCTAACCCTAGCCCGAACCCTAACCCTAACCCTTCCCCGAAGCCTGACCCTCACCCGTCCCCAATCCTAACCCGTACGCTAACACTAACCCGCGCCCTCACACGTACGCTCCCCCTAAAGCGTTGTCGTACCCTCACCTGGACCCTAAACCCTCCCCGTCCCCTAATCCTAACCCTAGCCCGAACCCTAACCCTAACCCTTCCCGAAGCCTGACTCTCACCCGTCTCCTAATCCTAACCCGTACGTTAACACTAACCCGCGCCCTCACACGTACGCTCCACCTAAAGCATTGTCGTACCCTCACCTGGACCCTAAGACGTCCCCATCCCCTAACAATAACCCTAGCCCGAAACCTAACCGTTACCCTCCCCGAAGCCTGACCCTCACACGTCCCCTAATCCTAACCCGTACGCTAACACTAACCCGCGCCCTCACACGTACGCTCCCCCTAAAGCGTACTCGTACCCTCACCTGGACCCTAAACCGTCCCCGTCCCCTAACCCTAACCCTAGCCCCAACCCTAAACCTAACCTTAACCCTTCCCCGAAGCCTGACCCTCACCCGTCCCCTAATCGTAAACCGTACACTAACACTAACCCGCGCCCTCACACGTACGCTCCCCCTGAAGCGTTGTCGTACCATCACCTGGACCCTAAATCCTCCCCATCCCCTAACCCTAACCCTAGCCCGAACCCTAACCCTAACCCTTCCCCGAAGCCTGACCCTCACCCGTCCCCTAATCCTAACCCGTACGCTAACACTAACCCACGCCCTCACACGTACGCTCCCCCTAAAGCGTAGTCGTACCCTCACCTGGACCCTAAACCGTCCCCGTCCCCTAACCCTAACCCTAGCCCCAACCCTAACCCTAACCCTAACCCTTCCCCGAAGCCTGACCCTCACCCGTCCCCTTATCCTAACCCTTACGCTAACACTAACACGCACCCTCACATGTACGCTCCCCCTAAAGCGTTGTCGTACCCTCACCTGGACCCTAAACCCTCCCGTCCCCAAGTCCTAACCCTAGCCCGAACCCTAACCCTAACCCTTCCCCGAAGCCTGACCCTCACCCGTCCCCTAATCCTAACCCGTACGCTAACACTAACCCGCGCCCTCACACGTACACTCCCCCTAAAGCGTTGTCGTGCCCTCACCTGGACCCTAAACCCTCCCCGTCCCCTAAACCTAACCCTAGCCCGAGCCCTAACCCTAAACCTTCCCGAAGCCTGACCCTCACCCGTCCCCTAATCCTAAACCGTACGTTAACACTAACCCGCGCCCTAACACGTACGCTCCCCCTAAAGCATTGTCGTACCCTCACCTGGACCCTAAACCGTCCCCGTCACCTAACCCTAACTCTAGCCCGAACCCTAAACCTAAACCTTCCCCGAAGCCTGACCCTCACCCGTCCCCTAATCCTAACCCGTACGCTAACACTAACCCGCGCCCACACACGTACCCTCCCCGTAAAGTGTTGTCGTACCCTCACCTGGAGCCGAAACTGTCCCCGTCTCCGTCCCCTAACACTAGCCCGAACCCTAACCCTAACCCTTCCCCGAAGCCTGACCCTCACCCGTCCCCTAATCCTAACCCGTACGCTAACACTAACCCGCGCCCTCACACGTACACTCCCTCTAAAGCGTTGTCGTGCCCTCACCTGGACCCTAAACCCTCCCCGTCCCCTAACCCTAACCCTAGCTCGAGCCCTAAACCTAAACCTTCCCGAAGCCTGACCCTCACCGTCCCCTAATCCTAAACCGTACGTTAACACTAACCCGCGCCCTAACACGTACGCTCCCCCTAAAGCGTTGTCGTACCCTCACCTGGACCCTAAACCGTCCCCGTCACCTAACCATAACTCTAGCCCGAACCCTAAACCTAACCCTTCCCCGAAGCCTGACACTCACCCGTCCCCTAATCCTAACCCGTACACTAACACTAACCCGCGCCCTCACACGTACGCTCCCCCTAAAGCGTTGTCGTACCCTCACCTGGACCCTAAGACGTCCCCGTCCCCTAACCCTAACCCTAGCCCGAACCCTAACCCTAACCCTAACACTTCCCCGAAGCCTGACCCTCACCCGTCCCGTAATCCTAACCCGTACGCTAACACTAACCCGCGCCCTCACACGTACGCTCCCCCTAAAGCATTGTCGTAACCTCACCTGGACCCTAAACACTCCCCGTCCCCTAACCCTAACCCTAGCCTGAACCCTAACCCTAACCCTTCCCCGAAGCCTGACCCTCACCCGTCCCCTAATACTAACCCGTACCTTAACACTAACCCGCACCCTCACATGTACGCTCCCCCTAAAGCGTTGTCGTACCTTCACCTAGACCCTAAACCCTCCCGTCCCCAAATCCTAACCCTAGCCCGAAACCTAACCCTAACCCTTCCCCGAAGCCTGACCCTCACCCGTCCCCTAATCCTAACCCGTACGCTAACACTAACCCGCGCCCTCACACGTACGCTCCCCCTAAAGCGTTTTCGTGCCCTCACCTGGACCCTAAACCCTCCCCGTCCCCTAACCCTAACCCTAGCCCGAACCCTAACCCTAACCCTTCCCCGAAGCCTGACCCTCACCCGTCCCCTAATGCTAACCCGTACGCTAACACTAACCCGCGCCCTCACACGTACGCTCCCCCTAAAGCGTTGTCGTACCCTCACCTGTACCCTAAACCCTCCCCATCCCCTAACCCTAACCCTAGCCCGAACCCTAACCCTAACACTTCCCCGAAGCCTGACCCTCACCCGTCCCGTAATCCTAACCCGTACGCTAACACTAACCCGCACCCTCACATGTACGCTCCCCCTAAAGCGTTGTCGTACCCTCACCTGGACCCTAAACCCTCCCGTCCCCAAATCCTAACCCTAGCCCGAACCCTAACCCTAACCCTTCCCCGAAGCCTGACCCTCACCCGTCCCCTAATCCTAACCCGTACGCTAACACTAACCCGCGCCCTCACACGTCCACTCCCCCTAAAGCGTTGTCGTGCCCTCACCTGGACCCTAAACCCTCCCCGTCCCCTAACCCTAACCCTAGCCCGAGCCCTAAACCTAAACCTTCCCGAAGCCTGACCCTCACCGTCCCCTAATCCTAAACCGTACGTTAACACTAACCCGCGCCCTAACACGTACGCTCACCCTAAAGCGTTGTCGTACCCTCACCTGGACCCTAAACCCTCCCCGTTCCCTAAGCCTAACCCTAGCCCGAACCCTAACCCTAACCCTTCCCCGAAGCCTGACCTTCACCCGTCCCCTAATCCTAACCCGTACGCTAACACTAACCCGCCCCCTCACACGTACCCTCCCCGTAAAGTGTTGTCGTAAGCTCACCTGGACCCGAAACTGTCCCCGTGTCCGTCCCCTAACCCTAGCCCGAACCCTAACCCTAACCCTTCCCCGAAGCCTGACCCTCACCCGTCCCATAATCCTAACCCGTACGCTAACACTAACCCGCGCCCTCACACGTAAGCTCCCCCTAAAGCGTTGTCGTACCCTCACCTGGACCGTAAGACGTCCCCGTCCCCTAACCCTAACCCTAGCCCGAACCCTAACCCTAACCCTAACGCTTCCCCGAAGCCTGACCCTCACCCGTCCCCTTATCCTAACCCGTACGCTAACACTAACCCGCGCCCTCACACGTACGCTCCCCCTAAAGCATTGTCGTAACCTCACCTGGACCCTAAACCCTCCCCGTCCCCTAAGCCTAACCCTAGCCCGAACCCTAACCCTAACCCTTCCCCGAAACCTGACCCTCACCCGTCCACTCATCCTAACACGTACGCTAACACTAACCCTCACCCTCACATGTACGCTCCCCCTAAAGCGTTGTCCTACCCTCACCTGGACCCTAAACCCTCCCGTCCCCTAACCCTAACCCTAGCCCGAACCCTAACCCTAACCCTTCCCCGACCTGACCCTCACCGGTCCCCTAATCCTAACCCGTACGCTAACACTAACCCACGCCCTCACACGTACGCTCCCCCTAAAGCATTGTCGTACCCTCACCTGGACCCTAAACCCTCCCCGTCCCCTAACCCTAACCCTAGCCCGAACCCTAACCCTAACCCTTCCCGAAGCCTGACCCTCACCTATCCTCTAATCCTAAACCGTACGTTAACACTAACCCGCGCCCTCACACGTACGCTCCCTTAAAGCGTTGTCGTACCCTCACCTGGACCCTAAACCCTCCCGTCCCCTAACCCTAACCCTAGCCCGAACCCTAACCCTAACCCTTCCTCGACCTGACCCTCACAGGTCCCCTAATCCTAACCCGTACGCTAACACTAACCCGCGCCCTCACACGTACGCTCCCCCTAAAGCGTTTTCGTACCCTCACCTGTACCCTAAACCCTCCCCGTCCCCTAACCCTAACCCTAGCCCGAACCCTAACCCTAACCCTTCCCGAAGCCTGACCCTCACCCGTCCCCTAATCCTAAACCGTACGTTAACACTAACCCGCGCCCTCATCGTACGCTCCCTTAAACCGTTGTCGTACCCTCACCTGGACCCTAAACCCTCTCCGTCCCCTAACCCTAACCCTAGCCCGAACCCTAACCCTAACCCTTCCCCGAAGCCTGACCCTCACCCGTCCCCTAATCCTAACCCGTACGCTAACACTAACCCGCGCCCTCACACGTACGCTCCCCTTAAAGCGTTATCGTGCCCTCACCTGGACCCTAAACCTTCTGCGTCCCCTAACCCTAACCCTAGCCCGAACCCTAACCCTAACCCTTCCCGAAGCCTGACCCTCACCCATCCCGTAATCCTAACCCGTACGCAAACAGTAAGCTGAGCCCTCACACGTACGCTCCCCCTAAAGCGTTGTCGTACCCTCACCTGGACTGTAAACCGTCCCTGTCCCCTAACACTAACCCTAGCCCGAACCCTAACCCTAACCCTTCCCCGAAGTCTGACCCTCACCCGTCCCGTAATCCTAACCCGTACGCTAACACTAACCCGCGCCCTCACACGTACGCTCCCCCTAAAGTGTTGTAGTACCCTCACCTGGACCCTAAACCCTCCCCATCCCCTAACCCTAACCCTAGCCCGAACCCTAACCCTAACCCTTCCCCGAAGTCTGACCCTCACCCGTCCCGTAATCCTAACCCGTACGCTAACACTAACCCGCGCCCTCACACGTACGGTCCCCCTAAAGTGTTGTCGTACCCTAACCTGGACCCGAAACCGTCCCCGTCCCCGTCCCCTAACCCTAGCCCGAACCATAACCCTAACCCTTCCCCGAAGCCTGACCCTCACCTGTCCCCTAATCCTAACCCGTACGCTAACACTAACCCGCGCCCTCACACGTACGCTCCCCCTAAAGCGTTGTCGTACCCTCACCTGGACCCTAAACCGTCCCCGTCCCCTAACCCTAAGCCTAGCCCGAACCCTAACCCTAACCCTTCCCCTAAGCCTGACCCTCACCCGTCCCGTAATCCTAACCCGTACGCTAACACTAAACCTCGCCCTCACACGTACGCTCCCCCTAAAGCGTTGTCGTACCCTCACATGGACCCTAAACCCTCCCCGTCCCCTAACCCTAACCCTAGCCCGAACCCTAACCCTAACCCTTCCCCGAAGCCTGACCCTCACCCCTCCCCTAATCCTAACCCGTACGCTAACACTAACCCATGCCCTCACACGTACGCTCTCCCTAAAGCGTTGTCGTACCCTCACCTGGACCCTAAACCGTCCCCGTCCCCTAACCCTAACCCTAGCCCGAACCCTAACCCTAACCCTTCCCCGAAGCCTGACACTCACCTGTCCCCTAATCCTAACCCGTACGCTAACACTAACCCGCGCCCTCACACGTACGCTCCCCCTAAAGCGTTGTCATCCCCTCACCTGGACCCTAAACCCTCCCCGTCCCCTAACCCTAACCCTAGCCCGAACCCTAACCCTAAAACTTCCCCGAAGCCTGACCCTCACCCGTCCCCTAATCCTAACCCGTATGCTAACACTAACCCGCGCACTCACACGTACGCTCCCCCTAAAGCGTTGTCGTACCCTCACCTGGACCCTAAACCCTCCCCGTCCCTTAACCCTAACCCTAGCCCGAACCCTAACCCTAACCCTTCCCCGAAGCCTGACCCTCACCCATCCCCTAATCCTAACCCGTACGCTAACACTAACCCGCACACTCACATGTACGCTCCCCCTAAAGCGTTGTCGTACCCTCACCTGGACCCTAAACCCTCCCGTCCCCAAATCCTAACCCTAACCCGAACCCTAACCCTAACCCTTCCCCGAAGCCTGACCCTCACCCGTCCCCTAATCCTAACCCGTACGCTAACACTAACCCGTGCCCTCACACGTACACTCCCCCTAAAGCGTTGTCGTGCCCTCACCTGGACCCTAAACCCTCCCCGTCCCCTAACCCTAACCCTAACCTGAACCCTAACCCTAACCCTTCCCGAAGCCTGACCCTCACCCGTCCCCTAATCCTAACCCGTACGCAAACACTCACCCGCGCCCTCACACGTACGCTCCCCCTAAAGTGTTGTCGTACCCTCACCTGGACCCGAAACCATCCCCATCCCCTAACCCTAAGCCTAGCCCGAACCTTAACCCTAACCCTTCCCCGAAGCCTGACCCTCACCCGTCCCCTAATCCTAACCCGTACGCTAACACTAACCCGCGCCGTCACACGTACGCTCCCCCTAAAGCATTGTCGTACCCTCACCTGGACTCTAAGCCGTTCCCGTCCCCTAAACCTAACCCTAGCCGGAACCCTAACCCTAACACTTCCCCGAAGCCTGACCCTCACCCATCCCCTTATCCTAACCCGTAGGCTAACACTAACCCGCGCCCTCACACGTACGCAACACCTAAAGCATAGTCGTAACCTCACCTGGACCCTAAACCCTCCCGTCCCATATCCTAACCCTAGCCCGAACCCTAACCCTACCCCTTTCCCGAAGCCTGACCCTCACCCGTCCCCTAATCCTAACCCGTACCTTAACACTAACCCACGCCCTCACACGTACGCTCCGCCTAAAGCGTTGTCGTGCCCTCACCTGGACCCTAAACCCACCCCGTGCCCTAACCCTAACCATAGCCCGAGCCCTAACCCTAACCCTTCCCGAAGCCTGACCCTCAACCGTCCCCTAATCCTAAACCGTACGTTAACACTAACCCGCGCCCTAACACGTACGCTCCCCCTAAAGCGTTGTCGTACCCTCACCTGGACCCTAAACCCTCCCCGTCCCCTAACCCTAACCCTAGCCCGAACCCTAACCCTAACCCTTCCCCGAAGCCTGACCCTCACCCGTCCCCTAATCCTAACCTGTACGCTAACACTAACCCGCGCCCTCACACGTACGCTCCCCCTAAAGCGTTGTCGTACCCTCACCTGGAACCTAAACCCTCCCCGTCCCCTAATCCTAACCGTAGCCCGAACCTAACCCTAACACTTCCTGGAGCCTGACCCTCACCCATTCCCTAATCCTAACCCGTACGTTAACACTTTCCCGCGCCCTCACACGTACGCTCCCCCTAAAGCGTTGTCGTACCCTCACCTGGACCCTAAAACGTCCCCGTCCCCTAACAATAACCCTAGCCCGAACCCTAACCCTAACCCTTCCCCGAAGCCTGACCCTCACCCGTCCCCTAATCCTAACCCGTACGCTAACACTAACCCGCGCCCTCACACGTACGCTCCCCCTAAAGCGTTGTCGTGCCCTCACCTGGACCCTAAACCCTTCCCGTCCCCTAACCCTAACCCTAGCCCGAACCCTAACCCTAACCCTTCCCGAAGCCTGACCCTCACCCGTCCCCTAATACTAACCCGAACGCTAACACTAACCCACGCCCTCACACGTACGCTCCCCCTAAAGCGTTGTCGTACCCTCACCTGGACCCTAAGACGTCCCCGTCCCCTAACCCTAACCCTAGCCCGAACCCTAACCCTAACCCTTCCCGAAGCCTGACCCTCACCCGTCCCCTAATCCTAAACCGTACGTTAACACTAACCCGCGCCCTCACACGTACGGTCCCCCTAAAGCGTTGTCGTACCCTCACCTGGACCCTAAACCGTCCCCGTCCCCTAACCCTAACTCTAGCCCGAACCCTAAATCTAACCCTTCCCCGAAGCCTGACCCTCACCCGTCTGCTAATCCTAAACCGTATGCTAACACTAACCCGCGCCCTCACACGTACGCTCCCCCTAAAGCGTTGTCATACCCTCACCTGGACCCTAAACCCTCCCCGTCCCCTAACCCTAACCCTAGCCCGAACCCTAACCCTAACCCTTCCCCGAAGCCTGACCCTCACCCGTCCCCTAATCCTAACCCGTACGCTAACACTAACCCGCGCCCTCACACGTACCCTCCCCGTAAATGTTGTCGTACCCTCACCTGGACCCGAAACCGTCCCCGTCCCCGTCCCCTAACCCTAGCCCGAACCCTAAACCTAACCCTTCCCGAAGCCTGACCCTCACCCGTCCCCTAATCCTAACCCGTACGCTAACACTAACCCGCGCTCTCACACGTACGCTCCCCCTAAAGCGTTGTCGTACCCTCACCTGGACGCTAAACCCTCCCGTCCCCTAACCCTAACCCTAGCCCGAACCCTAACCCTAACCCTTCCAGAAGCCTGACCCTCACCCTTCCTCTAATCCTTAACCGTACGTTAACACTAACCCGCGCCCTCACATGTACGCTCCCTTAAAGCGTTGTCGTACCCTCACCTGGACCCTAAACCCTCTCCGTCCCCTAACCCTAACCCTAGCCCGAACCCTAACCCTAACCCTTCCCGAAGCCTGACCCTCACCCGTCCCCTAATCCTAACCCGTTCGCTAACACTAACCCGCGCTCTCACACGTATGCTCCCCCTAAAGCGTTGTCGTACCCTCACCTGGACCCTAAGACGTCCCCGTCCCCTAACCCTAACCCTAGCCCGAACCCTAACCCTAACCCTAACACTTCCCCGAAGCCTGACCCTCACCCGTCCCCTTATCCTAACCCGTACGCTAACACTAACCCGCGCCCTCACACGTACGCTCCCCCTAAAGCGTTGTCGTAACCTCACCTGGACTCTAAACCTTCCCCGTCCCCTAACAATAAGCCTAGTCCGAACCCTAACCCTAACCCTTCCCCGAAGCCTGACCCTCACCCGTCCCCTAATCATAACCCGTACGCTAACACTAACCCGCGCTCTCACACGTACGCTCCCCCTAAAGCGTTGTCGTACCCTCACCTGGACCCTAAACCCTCCCCGTCCCCTAAGCCTAACCATAGCCCGAACCCTAACCCTAACCCTTCCCCGAAGCCTGACCCTCACCCGTCCCCTAATCCTAACCCGTACGCTAACACTAACCCGCGCCCTCACACGTACCCTCCCCGTAAAGTGTTGTCGTACCCTCACCTGGACCCGAAACTGTCCCCGTCTCCGTCCCCTAACCCTAGCCCGAACCCTAACCCTAACCCTTCCCCGAAGCCTGACCCTCACCCGTCCCCTAATCCTAACCCGAACGCTAACACTAACCCGCGCCATCACACGTAAGCTCCCCCTAAAGCGTTGTCGTACCCTCACCTGGACCCTAAACCCTCTCCGTCCCCTAAACCTAACCCTAGCCCGAACACTAACCCTAAACCTTCCCCGAAGCCTGACCCTCACCCGTCCCCTAATCCTAACCCGTACGTAACACTAACCCACGCCCTCACACGTACGCTCCCCCTTAAGCGTTTTCGTACCCTCACCTGGATCCTAAACCCTCCCTGTCCCCTAACCCTAAACCTAGCCCGAACCCTAACCGTAACACTTACCCGAAGCCTGTCCCTCACCCGTCCCCTAATCCTAACCCGTACGCTAACACTAACCCACGCCCTCACACGTACGCTCCCCCTAAAGCGTTGTTGTACCCTCACCTGGACCCTAAACCCTCCCCGTCCCCTAACCCTAACCCTAGCCCGAACCCTAACCCTAACCCTTCCCCGAAGCCTGACCCTCACCCGTCCCCTCATCCTAACCCGTACGCTAAAACTAACCCGCGCCCTCACACGTACGCTCCCCCTAACGCGTTGTCGTACCCTCACCTGGACACTAAGACGTCCACGTCCCCTAACCCTAACCCTAGCCCGAACCCTAACCCTAACCCTAACACTTCCCCGAAGCCTGACCCTCACCTGTCCCCTTATCCTAACCCGTACGCTAACACTAACCCGCGCCCTCACACGTATGCTCCCCCTAAAGCATTGTCGTAACCTCACCTGGACCCTAAACCGTCCCCGTCCCCTAACCCTAACCCTAGCCCGAACCCTAACCCTAACCCTTCCCCGAAGCCTGACCCTCACCCGTCACCTCATCCTAACCCGTACGCTAACACTAACCCACGCCCTCACACGTACGCTCCCCCTAAAGCGTTGTCGTACCCTCACCTGGACCCTAAACCCTCCCCGTCCCCTAACCCTAACCCTAGCCCGAACCCTAACCCTAACCCTTCCCCGAAGCCTGACCCTTACCCGTCCCCTAATCCTAACCCGTACGCTAACACTAACCCGCGCCCTCACACGTACCCTCCCCGTAAAGTGTTGTCGTACCCTCACCTGGACCCTAAACCGTCCCCGTCCCCTAACACTAACCCTAGCCCGAACCCTAACCCTAACCCTTCCCCGAAGCCTGATCCTCACCCGTCCCGTAATCCTAACTCGTACGCTAACACTAACCCGCGCCCTCACACGTACGCTCCCCCTAAAGCGTTGTCGTACCCTCACCTGGACCCTAAACCCTCCCCGTCCCCTAACCATAACCCTAGCCCGAACCCTAAACCTAACACTTCCCCGAAGACTGACCCTCACCCGTCACCTCATCCTAACCCGTACGCTAACACTAACCCACGCCCTCACACGTACGCTCCCCCTAATGCGTTGTTGTACCCTCACCTGGACCCTAAACCGTCCCCGTCCCCTAAACCTAACCCTCGCCCGAACCCTAACCCTAAACCTTCCCCGAAGCCTGACCCTCACCCGTCCCCTAATCCTAACCCGTACGCTAACACTATCCCGCGCCCTCACACGTACGCTCCCCCTAAAGCGTTGTCGTACCCTCACCTGGACCCTAAACCCTCCCCGTCCCCTAACCCTAACCCTAGCCTGAACCCTAACCCTAACCCTTCCCCGAAGCCTGACCCTCACACGTCCCCTACTCCTAACCCTTACGCTAACACTAACCCGCGCCCTCACTCGTACACTCCCCGTAAAGTGTTGTCGTACCCTCACCTGGACCCGAAACTGTCCCCGTCTCCGTCCCCTAACCCTAGCCCGAACCCTAACCCTAACCCTTCCCCGAAGCCTGACCCTCACCCGTCCCCTAATCCTAACCCGTACGCTAACACTAACCCGCGCCCTCACACGTACGCTCCCCCTAAAGCGTTGTCGTACCCTCACCTGGACCCTAAACCCTCCCGTCCCCTAACCCTAACCCTAGCCCGAACCCTAACCCTAACCCTAACCCTTTCCCGAAGCCTGACCCTCACCCGTCCCCTTATCCTAACTCGTACGTTAACACTAACCCGCGCCCTAACACGTACGCTCCCCCTAAAGCATTGTCGTACCCTCACCTGGACCCTAAACCGTCCCCGTCCTCTAACCCTAACTCTAGCCCGAACCCTAAACCTAACCCTTCCCCGAAGCCTGACCCTCACCCGTCCCCTAATCCTAACCCGTACGCTAACACTAACCCGCGCCCTCACACGTACGCTCCACCTAAAGCGTTGTCGTACCCTCACCTGGACCCTAAACCCTCCCCGTCCCCTAACCCTAACCCTAGCCCGAACCCTAACCCTAACCCTTCCCCGAAGCCTGACCCTCACCCGTACCCTAATCCTAACCCGTACGCTAACACTAACCCGCGCCCTCACACGTACGCTCCCCCTAAAGCGTTGTAGTGCCCTCACTTGGACCCTAAACCCTCCCCGTCCCCTAACCCTAACCCTAGACCGAACCCTAACCCTAACCCTTCCCGAAGCCTGACCCTCACCCGTCCCCTAATCCTAACCCGTACGCTAACACTAACCCGCGCCCTCACACGTACGCTCCCCCTAAAGCGTTGTAGTGCCCTCACCTGGACCCTAAACCCTCCCCGTCCCCTAACCCTAACCCTAGCCCGAACCCTAACTCTAACCCTAACCCTTCCCCGAAGCCTGACCCTCACCCGTCCCCTTATCCTAACCCGTACGCTAACACTAACCCACGCCCTCACACGTACCCTCCCCGTAAAGTGTTGTCGTACCCTCACCTGGACCCGAAACCGTCCCCGTCCCCGTCCCCTAACCCTAGCCCGAACCCTAACCCTAACACTTCCCCGAAGCCTGACCCTCACCCGTCCCCTAATCCTAACCCGTACACTAACACTAACCCGCGCCCTCACACGTACGCTCCCCCTAAAGCGTTATAGTGCCCTCACCTGGACCCTAAACCCTCCCCTTCCCCTAACCCTAACCCTAGCCAGAACCCTAACCCTAACCCTTCCCGAAGCCTGACCCTCACCCGTCCCTTAATCCTAACCCGTAAGCTAACACTAACCCGTGCCCTCACACGTACGCTCCCCCTAAAGCGTTGTCGTACCCTCACCTGGACCCTAAACCCTCCCCGTCCCCTAACCCTAACCCTAGCCCGAACCCTAAACCTAACCGTAACCCTTCCCCGAAGCCTGACCCTCACCCGTCCCTTATCCTAACCCGTACGCTAACACTAACCAGCGCCCTCACACGTACGCTCCCCCTAAAGCATTGTCGTAACCTCACCTGGACCCTAAACCGTCCCCGTCCCCTAACCCTAACCCTAGCCCGAAACCTAACCCTAACCCTTCCCCGAAGCCTGACCCTCACCCGTCCCCTCATCCTAACACGTACGCTAACACTAACACGCGCCCTCACACGTACGCTCCCCCTAAAGCGTTGTCGTACCCTCACCTGGACCCTAAACCCTCCCCGTCCCCTAACCCTAACCCTAGCCCTAACCCTAACCCTAAACCTTCCCCGAAGCCTGACCCTCACCCGTCCCCTAATCCTAACCCGTACGCTAACACTAACCCGCGCCCTCACACGTACGCTCCCCCTAAAGCGTTGTCGTACCCTCACCTGGACCCTAAACCCTCCCCGTCCCCTAACCCTAACCCTAGCCCGAACCCTAACCCTAACCCTTCCCCGAAGCCTGACCCTCACCCGTCCCCTATTCCTAACCCGTACGATAACACTAACCAGCGCCCTCACACGTACGCTCCCCCTAAAGCGTTGTCGTACCCTCACCTGGACCCTAAACCGTCCCCGTCCCCTAACCCTAACCCTAGCCCGAACCCTAACCCTAACCCTTCCCCGAAGCCTGACCCTCAACCGTCCCCTAATCCTAACTCGTACGCTAACACTAACCCGCGCCCTCACACGTACACTCCCCCTAAAGCGTTGTCGTGCCCTAACCTGGACCCTAAACCCTCCCCGTCCCCTAACCCTAACCCTAGCCCGAGCCCTAACCCTAACCCTTCCTGAAGCCTGACCCTCACCCGTCACCTAATCCTAAACCGTACGTTAACACTAACCCACGCCCTAACACGTACGCTCCCCCTAAAGGGTTGTCGTACCCTCACCTGGACCCTAAACCGTCCCCGTCCCCTAACCCTAACTCTAGCCCGAACCCTAACCCTAACCCTTCCCCGAAGCCTGACCCTCACCCGTCCCCTAATCCTAACCCGTACGCTAACACTAACCCGCGCCCTCACACGTACGCTCCCCCTAAAGCGTTGTCGTACCCTCACCTGGACCCAAAACCATCCCCGTCCCCTAACCCTAACCCTAGCCCGAACCCTAACCCTAACCCTTCCCCGAAGCCTGACCCTCACCCGTCCCCTAATCCTAACCGGTACGCTAACACTAACCCACGCCCTCACACGTACGCTCCCCCTAAAGCGTTGTCGTACCCTCACCTGGACCCTAAACCCTCCCCGTCCCCTAACCCTAACCCTTCCCCGAAGCCTGACCCTCATCCGTCCCCTAATCCTAACCCGTACGCTAACACTAACCTGCACCCTCACATGTACGCTCCCCCTGAAGCGTTGTCGTACCCTCACCTAGACCCTAAACCCTCCCGTCACCAAATCCTAACCCTAGCCCGAACCCTAACCCTAACCCTTCCCCGAAGCCTGACCCTCACCCGTCCCCTAATCCTAACCCGTACGCTAACACTAACCCGCGCCCTCACACGTACGCTCCCCCTAAAGCGTTGTCGTGCCCTCACCTGGACCCTAAACCCTCCCCGTCCCCTAACCCTAACCCTAACCTGAACCCTAACCCTAACCCTTCCCGAAGCCTGACCCTCACCCGTCCCCTTATACTAACCCGTACGCTAACACTAACCCGCGCCCTCACACGTACGCTCCCCCTAAAGCGTTGTCGTACCCTCACCTGGACCCTAAACCCTCCTGTCCCCTAACCCTAACCCTAGCCCGAACCCTAACCCTAACCCTTCCCCGACCTGACCCTCACCGGTCCCCTAATCATAACCCGTACGCTAACACTAACCCGCGCCCTAACACATACGCTCCCCCTAAAGCGTTGTCGTACCCTCACCTGGACCCTAAACCCTCCCCGTCCCCTAACCCTAACCCTAGCCCGAAACCTAACCCTAACCCTAGCCCGAACCCTAACCCTAATCCTTCCTTAAGCCTGACCCTCAGCCGTCCCCTAATCCTAAACCGTACGTTAACACTAACCCGCGCCCTCACACGTACTCTCCCTTAAAGCGTTGTCGTACCCTCACCTGGACTCTAAACCCTCTCCGTTCCCTAACCCTAACCCTAGCCCGAACCCTAACCCTAACCCTTCCCCGAAACCTGACCCTCACCCGTCCCTAATCCTAACCCGTACGCTAACACTAACCCGCGCCCTCACACTTACGCTCCCCCTAAAGCGTTGTCGTACCCTCACCTGGACCCTAAGACGTCCCCGTCCCCTAACCCTAACCCTAGCCCGAACACTAACCCTAACCCTAACACTTCCCCGAAGCCTGACCCTCACCTGTCCCCTTATCCTAACCCGTACGCTAACATTAACCCGCGCCCTCACACCTACGCTCCCCCTAAAGCATTGTCGTAACCTCACCTGGAACCTAAACCGTCCCCGTCCCCTAACAATAACCCTAGACCGAACCCTAACCCTAACACTTCCCCGAAGCCTGACCCTCACCCGTCCCCTCATCCTAACCCGTACGCTAACTCTAACCTGCACCCTCACACGTACGCTCCCCCTAAAGCGTTGTCGTACCCTCACCTGGACCCTAAACCCTCCCCGTCCCCTAACCCTAACCCTAGCCCTAGCCCTAACCGTAACCCTTTCCCGAAGCCTGACCCTCACCCGTCCCCTAATCCTAACCCGTACGCTAACAGTAAACTGAGCCCTCACACGTACGCTCCCCCTAAAGCGTTGTCGTACCCTCACCTGGACCCTAAACCCTCCCCGTCCCCTAACCCTAACCCTAGCCCGAACCCTAACCCTAACCCTTCCCCGAAGCCTGACCCTCACCCGTCCCCTATTCCTAACCCGTACGATAACACTAACCAGCGCCCTCACACGTACGCTCCCCCTAAAGCGTTGTCGTACCCTCACCTGGACCCTAAACCGTCCCCGTCCCCTAACCCTAACCCTAGCCCGAACCCTAACCCTAACCCTTCCCCGAAGCCTGACCCTCAACCGTCCCCTAATCCTAACTCGTACGCTAACACTAACCCGCGCCCTCACACGTACGCTCCCCCTAAAGCGTTGTCGTACCCTCTTCTGGACCCTAAGACGTCCCCATCCCCTAACCATAACCCTACCCCGAACCCTAACCCTAACCCTAACCCTTCCCCGAAGCCTGACCCTCACCCATCCCCTTATCGTAACCCGTACGCTAACACTAACCCGCGCCCTCACACGTACGCTCCCCCTAAAGCATTGTCATAACCTCACATGGACCCTAAACCGTCCCCTAACCCTAACCCTAAACCTAGCCCGAACCCTAACCCTAACCCTTCCCCGAAGCCTGAACCTCACCCGACCCCTCATCCTAACCCGTACGCTAACACTAACCCGCACCCTCACATGTACGCTCCCCCTAAAGCGTTGTCCTACCCTCACCTGGACCCTAAACCCTCCCGTCCCCAAATCCTAACCCTAGCCCGAACCCTAACCCTAACCCTTCCCCGAAGCCTGACCCTCACCCGTCCCCTAATCCTAACCCGTACGCTAACACTAACCCGCGCCCTCACTCGTACGCTACCCCTAAAGCGTTGTCGTGCCCTCACCTGGACCCTAAACCCTCCCCGTGCCCTAACCCTAACCCTAGCCCGAGCCCTAACCCTAAGCCTTCCCGAAGCCTGACACTCAACCGTCCCCTAATCCTAAACTGTTCGTTAACACTAACCCGCGCCCTAACACGTACGCTCCCCCTATAGCGTTGTCCTACCTTCACCTGGACCCTAAACCGTCCCCGTCCCCTAACCCTAACTCTAGCCCGAACCCTAAACCTAACCCTTCCCCGAAGCCTGACACTCACCCGTCCCCTATTCCTAACCCGTACGCTAACACTAACCCGCGCCCTCACACGTACGCTCCCCCTAAAGCTTTGTAGTGCCCTCACCTGGACCCTAAACCCTCCCCGTCCCCTAACCCTAACCCTAGCCCGAACCCTAACCCTAACCCTTCCCGAAGCCTGACCCTCACCCGTACCCTAATCCTAACCCGTACGCTAACACTAACCCGCGCGCTCACACGTACGCTCCCCCTAAAGCGTTGTCGTACCCTCACCTGGACCCTAAACCGTCCCCGTCCCCTAAACCTAACCCTAGCCCGAACCCTAACCCTAACCCTTCCCCGAAGCCTGACCCTCACCTGTCCCCTAATCCTAACCCGTACGCTAACACTAACCCGCGCCCTCACACGTACGCTCCCCCAAAAGCATTGTCGTACCCTCACGTGGACCCTAAACCCTCCCCGTCAACTAACCCTAACCCTAGCCCGAACCGTAACCCTAACCCTTCCCCGAAGCCTGACCCTCACCCATCCCCTAATCCTAACCCGTACGCTAACACTAACCCACTCCCTCACACCTACGCTCCCCCTAAAGCGTTGTCGTACCCTCACCTGGACCCTAAACCCTCCCCGTCCCCTAACCCTAACCCTAGCCCTAACCCTAACCCTAACCCTTCCCCGAAGCCTGACCCTCACCCTTCCCCTAATCCTAACCCGTACGCTAACACTAACCCGCGCCCTCACACGTACGCTCCCCCTAAAGCGTTGTCGTACCCTCACCTGGACCCTAAACCCTCCCGTCCCCTAACCCTAACCCTAGCCCGAACCCTAACCCTAACCCTTCCTCGAGGTGACCCTCACCGGTCCCCTAATCATAACCCGTACGCTAACACTAACCCGCGCCCTCACACGTACGCTCCCCCTAAAGGGTTGTCGTACCCTCACCTGGACCCTAAACCCTCCCCGTCCCCTAACACTAACCCTAGCCCGAACCCTAACCCTAACCCTTCCCGAAGCCTGACTCTCACCCGTCTCCTAATCCTAACCCGTACGCTAACAGTAACCCGCGCCCTCACACGTACGCTCCCCCTATAGCGTTGTCGTATCCTCACCTGGACCCTAAGACGTCCCCGTCCCCTAACCCTAACCCTAGCCCGAACCCTAATCCTAACCCTAACCCTTCCCCGAAGCCTGACCCTCACCCGTCCACTTATCCTAACCCGTACGCTAACACTAACCCGCGCCCTCACACGTACGCTCCCCCTAAAGCATTGTCGTAACCTCACCTGGACCCTAAACCGTCCCCGTCCCCTAACCCTAACCCTAGCCCGAACTCTAACCCTAACCCTTCCCCGAAGCCTGACCCTCAACCGTCCCCTCATCCTAACCCGTACGCTAACACTAACCCGCGCCCTCACACGTACGCTCCCCCTAAAGCGTTGTCGTACCCTCACCTGGACCCTAAACCGTCCCCGTCCCGTAACACTAACCCTAGCCCGAACCCTAACCCTAACCCTTCCCCGAAGCCACACTCTCACCCGTCCCGTAATCCTAACCCGTACGCTAACACTAACCCGCGCCCTCACACGTACGCTCCCCCTAAAGCGTTGTCGTACCCTCACCTGGACCCTAAACCCTCCCCGTCCCCTAACCCTAACCCTAGCCCGAACCCTAACCCTAACCCTTCCCCGAAGCCTGACCCTCACCCGTCCCCTATTCCTAACCCGTACGATAACACTAACCAGCGCCCTCACGCGTACGCTCCCCCTAAAGCGTTGTCGTACCCTCACCTGGACCCTAAACCGTCCCCGTCCCCTAACCCTAACCCTAGCCCGAACCCTAACCCTAACCCTTCCCCGAAGCCTGACCCTCAACCGTCCCCTAATCCTAACTCGTACGCTAACACTAACCCGCGCCCTCACACGTACACTCCCCCTAAAGCGTTGTCGTGCCCTAACCTGGACCCTAAACCCTCCCCGTCCCCTAACCCTAACCCTAGCCCGAGCCCTAACCCTAACCCTTCCTGAAGCCTGACCCTCACCCGTCACCTAATCCTAAACCGTACGTTAACACTAACCCGCGCCCTAACACGTACGCTCCCCCTAAAGGGTTGTCGTACCCTCACCTGGACCCTAAACCGTCCCCGTCCCCTAACCCTAACTCTAGCCCGAACCCTAACCCTAACCCTTCCCCGAAGCCTGACCCTCACCCGTCCCCTAATCCTAACCCGTACGCTAACACTAACCCGCGCCCTCACACGTACGCTCCCCCTAAAGCGTTGTCGTACCCTCACCTGGACCCAAAACCATCCCCGTCCCCTAACCCTAACCCTAGCCCGAACCCTAACCCTAACCCTTCCCCGAAGCCTGACCCTCACCCGTCCCCTAATCCTAACCGGTACGCTACTACTAACCCACGCCCTCACACGTACGCTCCCCCTAAAGCGTTGTCGTACCCTCACCTGGACCCTAAACCCTCCCCGTCCCCTAACCCTAACCCTAGCCCGAACCCTAACCCTAACCCTTCCCCGAAGCCTGACCCTCATCCGTCCCCTAATCCTAACCCGTACGCTAACACTAACCTGCACCCTCACATGTACGCTCCCCCTAAAGCGTTGTCGTACCCTCACCTAGACCCTAAACCCTCCCGTCACCAAATCCTAACCCTAGCCCGAACCCTAACCCTAACCCTTCCCCGAAGCCTGACCCTCACCCGTCCCCTAATCCTAACCCGTACGCTAACACTAACCCGCGCCCTCACACGTACGCTCCCCCTAAAGCGTTGTCGTGCCCTCACCTGGACCCTAAACCCTCCCTGTCCCCTAACCCTAACCCTAGCCCGAACCCTAACCCTAACCGTTCCTGAAGCCTGACCCTCACCCGTCCCCTAATCCTAACCCGTACGCTAACACTAACCCGCGCCCTCACACGTACGCTCCCCCTAAAGCGTTGTCGTACCCTCACCTGGACCCTAAGACGTCCCCGTCCCCTAACCCTAACCCTAGCCCGAACCCTAACCCTAACCCTTCCCGAAGCCTGACCCTCACCCGTCCCCTTATACTAACCCGTACGCTAACACTAACCCGCGCCCTCACACGTACGCTCCCCCTAAAGCGTTGTCGTACCCTCACCTGGACCCTAAACCCTCCCGTCCCCTAACCCTAACCCTAGCCCGAACCCTAACCCTAACCCTTCCCCGACCTGACCCTCACCGGTCCCCTAATCATAACCCGTACGCTAACACTAACCCGCGCCCTAACACATACGCTCCCCCTAAAGCGTTGTCGTACCCTCACCTGGACCCTAAACCCTCCCCGTCCCCTAACCCTAACCCTAGCCCGAAACCTAACCCTAACCCTAGCCCGAACTCTAACCCTAATCCTTCCTGAAGCCTGAACCTCAGCCGTCCCCTAATCCTAAACCGTACGTTAACAATAACCCGCGCCCTCACACGTACTCTCCCTTAAAGCGTTGTCGTACCCTCACCTGGACTCTAAACCCTCTCCGTTCCCTAACCCTAACCCTAGCCCGAACCCTAACCCTAACCCTTCCCCGAAACCTGACCCTCACCCGTCCCTAATCCTAACCCGTACGCTAACACTAACCCGCGCCCTCACACTTACGCTCCCCCTAAAGCGTTGTCGTACCCTCACCTGGACCCTAAGACGTCCCCGTCCCCTAACCCTAACCCTAGCCCGAACACTAACCCTAACCCTAACACTTCCCCGAAGCCTGACCCTCACCTGTCCCCTTATCCTAACCCGTACGCTAACATTAACCCGCGCCCTCACACCTACGCTCCCCCTAAAGCATTGTCGTAACCTCACCTGGAACCTAAACCGTCCCCGTCCCCTAACAATAACCCTAGCCCGAACCCTAACCCTAACACTTCCCCGAAGCCTGACCCTCACCCGTCCCCTCATCCTAACCCGTACGCTAACTCTAACCTGCACCCTCACACGTACGCTCCCCCTAAAGCGTTGTCGTACCCTCACCTGGACCCTAAACCCTCCCCGTCCCCTAACCCTAACCCTAGCCCTAGCCCTAACCGTAACCCTTTCCCGAAGCCTGACCCTCACCCGTCCCCTAATCCTAACCCGTACGCTAACACTAAACTGAGCCCTCACACGTACGCTCCCCCTAAAGCGTTGTCGTAACCTCACCTGGACCCTAAACCGTCCCCGTCCCCTAACACTAACCCTAGCCAGAACCCTAACCCTAACACTTCCCCCAAGCCTGACCCTCACCCGTCCCGTAATCCTAACCCGTACGCTAACACTAACCCGCGCCCTCACACGTACGCTCCCCCTAAAGCATTGTCGTACCCTCACCTGGACCCTAAACCCTCCCCGTCCCCTAACACTAACCCTAGCCCTAACCCTAACCCTAACCCTTCCCCGAAGCCTGACCCTCACCCGTCCCCTAATCCTAACCCGTACGCTAACACTAACCCGCGCCCTCACACGTACGCTCCCCCTAAAGCGTTGTCGTACCCTCTTCTGGACCCTAAGACGTCCCCATCCCCTAACCATAACCCTACCCCGAACCCTAACCCTAACCCTAAACCTTCCCCGAAGCCTGACCCTCACCCATCCCCTTATCGTAACCCGTACGCTAACACTAACCCGCGCCCTCACACGTACGCTCCCCCTAAAGCATTGTCATAACCTCACATGGACCCTAAACCGTCCCCTAACCCTAACCCTAAACCTAGCCCGAACCCTAACCCTAACCCTTCCCCGAAGCCTGAACCTCACCCGACCCCTCATCCTAACCCGTACGCTAACAGTAACCCGCACCCTCACATGTACGCTCCCCCTAAAGCGTTGTCCTACCCTCACCTGGACCCTAAACCCTCCCGTCCCCAAATCCTAACCCTAGCCCGAACCCTAACCCTAACCCTTCCCCGAAGCCTGACCCTCACCCGTCCCCTAATCCTAACCCGTACGCTAACACTAACCCGCGCCCTCACTCGTACGCTACCCCTAAAGCGTTGTCGTGCCCTCACCTGGACCCTAAACCCTCCCCGTGCCCTAACCCTAACCCTAGCCCGAGCCCTAACCCTAAGCCTTCCCGAAGCCTGACACTCAACCGTCCCCTAATCCTAAACCGTTCGTTAACACTAACCCGCGCCCTAACACGTACGCTCCCCCTATAGCGTTGTCCTACCTTCACCTGGACCCTAAACCCTCCCCGTCCCCTAACCCTAACCCTAGCCCTAACCCTAACCCTAACCCTTCCCCGAAGCCTGACCCTCACCCTTCCCCTAATCCTAACCCGTACGCTAACACTAACCCGCGCCCTCACACGTACGCTCCCCCTAAAGCGTTGTCGTACCCTCACCTGGACCCTAAACCCTCCCGTCCCCTAACCCTAACCCTAGCCCGAACCCTAACCCTAACCCTTCCTCGAGGTGACCCTCACCCGTCCCCTAATCCTAACCCGTACGCTAACACTAACCCGCGCCCTCACACGTACACTCCCCCTAAAGCGTTGTCGTGCCCTCACCTGGACCCTAAACCCTCCCCGTCCCCTAACCCTCACCCTAGCCCGAGCCCTAACCCTAACCCTTCCCGAAGCCTGACCCTCACCCGTCCCCTAATCCTAAACCGTACGTTAACACTAACCCGCGCCCTAACACGTACGCTCCCCCTAAAGCGTTGTAGTACCCTCACCTGGACCCTAAACCGTCCCCGTCCCCTAACCCTAACTCTAGCCCTAACCGTAAACCTAACCCTTCCCCGAAGCCTGACCCTCACCCGTCCCCTAATCCTAAACCGTACGCTAACACTAACCCGCGCCCTCACACGTACGCTCCCCCTAAAGCGTTGTCGTACCCTCACCTGGACCCTAAACCCTCCCCGTCCCCTAACCCTAACCCTAGCCCGAACCCTAACCCTAACCCTTCCCCGAAGCCTGACCCTCACCCATCCCCTAATCTTAACCCGTACGCTAACACTAACCCGCGCCCTCACATGTACCCTCCCCGTAAAGTGTTGTCGTACCCTCACCTGGACCCGAAACTGTCCCCGTCCCCGTCCCCTAACCCTAGCCCGAACCCTAAACCTAACACTTCCCCGAAGCCTGACCCTCACCTGTCCCCGAATCCTAACCTGTACGCTAACACTAACACGCGCCCTCACACGTACGCTCCCCCTAAAGCTTTGTCGTAACCTCACCTGGACCCTAAACCATCCCGTCCCCTAACCCTAACCCTACCCCGTACCCTAACCCTAACCCTTCCCCGACCTGACCCTCACCGGTCCCCTAATCCTAACACGTACGCTAACACTAACCGGCGCCCTCACACGTACGCTCCCCCTAAAGCGTTGTCGTACCCTCACCTGGACCCTAAACCCTCCCCGTCCCCTAACCCTAACCCTAGCCCGAACCCTAACCCTTCCCGAAGCCTGACCTTCACCCGTCCCCTAATCCTAAACCGTACGTTAACACTAACCCGCGCCCTCACACGTACGCTCCCTTAAAGCGTTGTCTTAACCTCACCTGGACACTAAACCCTCTCCGTCCCCTAAACCTAACCCTAGACCGTACCCTAACCCTAAACCTTCCCCGAAGCCTGACCCTCACCCATCCCCTAATCCTAACCCGTACGCTAACACTAACCCGTGCCCTCACACGTACGCTCCCACTAAAGCGTTGTTGTACCCTCACCTGGACCCTAAACCCTCCCCGTCCCCTAACCCTAACCCTAGCCCCAACCCTAACCCTAACCCTTCCCCGAAGCCTGACACTCACCCGTCCCCTAATCCTAACCCGTACGCTAACACTAACCCGCGCCCTCACACGTTCCCTCCCCGTAAAGTGTTGTCTTACCCTCACCTGGACCCGAAACTGTCCCCGTCCCCGTCTCCTAACCCTAGCCCGAACCCTAACCCTAACCCTTCCCCGAAACCTGACCCTCACCCGTCCCCTAATCCTAACCCGTACGCTAACACTAACCCGCGCCCTCACACGTACGCTCCCCCTAAAGCGTTGTCGTACCCTCACCTGAACCCTAAACCCTCCCGTCCCCTAACCCTAACCCTAGCCCGAACCCTAACCCTAACCCTTCCCCGACCTGACCCTCACCGGTCCCCTAATCCTAACCCGTACGCTAACACTAACCCGCGCCCTCACACGTACGCTCCCCTTAAAGCGTTCTCGTGCCCTCACCTGGACCCTAAACCGTCCCCGTCCCCTAACCCTAACCCTAGCCCGAACCCTAACCCTAACTCTTCCCGAAGCCTGACCCTCACCCGTCCCATAATCCTAACCCGTACGCTAACACTAAGCTGAGCCCTCACACGTACGCTCCCCCTAAAGCGTTGTCGTACCCTCACCTGGACCCTAAACCGTCCCTGTCCCCTAACACTAACCCTAGCCCGAACCCTAACCCTAACCCTTCCCCGAAGCCTGACCCTCACCCGTCCCGTAATCCTAACCCGTTCGCTAACACTAACCCGCGCCCTCACACGAACGCTCCCCCTAAAGTGTTGTCGTACCCTCACCTGGACCCTAAACCCTCCCCATCCCCTAACCCTAACCCTAGTCCGAACCCTAACCCTAACACTTCCCCGAAGCCTGACCCTCACCCGTCCCCTAATCCTAACCCGAACGCTAACAGTAACCCGCGCCCTCACACGTACGCTCCCCCTAAAGCGTTGTCGTACCCTCACCTGGACCCTAAGACGTCCCCGTCCCCTAACCCTAACCGTAGCTCGAACCCTAACCCTAACCCTAACCCTACCACGAAGCCTGACCCTCACCCGTCCCCTAATCCTAACCCGTACGCTAACACTAACCCACGCCCTCACACGTATGCTCCCCCTAAAGCGTTGTCGTGCCCTCACCTGGACCCTAAACCCTCCCCGTCCCCTAACCCTAACCCTAGCCCGAGCCCTAACCCTAACCCTTCCCGAAGCCTGACCCTCACACGTCCCCTAATCCTAAACTGTACGTTAACAATAACCCGCGCCCTAACACGTACGCTCCCCCTAATGCGTTGTCGTACCCTCACCTGGACCCTAAACCGTCCCCGTCCCCTAACCCTAACTCTAGCCCGAACCCTAACCCTAACCCTTCCCCGAAGCCTGACCCTCACCCGTCCCCTAATCCTAACCCGTACGCTAACACTAACCCGCGCCCTCACACGTACGCTCCCCCTAAAGCGTTGTCGTACCCTCACCTGGACCCTAAACCCTCCCCGTCCCCTAAACCTAACCCTAGCCCGAACCCTAACCCTAACCCTAACCCTTCCCACAAGCCTGACCCTCACCCGTCCCCTAATCCTAACCCGTACGCTAACACTAACCCGCACCCTCATCGTAACCTCCCCGTAAAGTGTTCTCGTACCCTCAAGTGGACCCGAAACCGTCCCCGTCCCCGTCCCCTAACCCTAGCCCGTACCCTAACCCTAACCCTTCCCCGAAGCCTGACCCTCACCCGTCCCTTAATCCTAACCCGTACGCTAACACTAACCAGCGCCCTCACACGTACGCTCCCCCTAAAGCGTTGTCGTACCCTCACCTGGACCCTAAACCGTCCCCGTCCCCTAACACTAACCCTAGCCCGAACCCTAACCCTAACCCTTCCCCGAAGCCTGACCCTCACCCCTCCCCTAATTCTAACCCGTACGCTAACACTAACCCACGCTCTCACACGTACACTCCCCCTAAAGCGTTGTCGTACCCTCACCTGGACCCTAAACCGTCCCCATCCCCTAACCCTAAGCCTAGCCCGAACCCTAACCCTAACCCTTCCCCGAAGCCTGACTCTCACCCGTACCCTAATCCTAACCCGTACGCTAACACTAACCCGCGCCCTCACACGTACGCTCCCCCTAAAGCGTTGTCGTATCCTCACCTGGACCCTAAACCCTCACGTCCCCTAACCCTAACCCTAGCCGGAACCCTAATCCTAAACCTTCCCCGAAGCCTGACCCTCACCCGTCCCCTAATCCTAACCCGTACGCTAACACTAACCCACGCCCTCACATGTACGCTCCCCCTAAAGGGTTGTCGTACTCTCACCTGGACCCTATAGCCTCCCCGTCCCCTAACCCTAACCCTAGCCCGAACCCTAACCCTAACCCTTCCCCGAAGCCTGACCCTCATCCGTCCCCAATCCTAACCCGTACGCTAACACTAACCCGCGCCCTCACACGTACGCTCCCCCTAAAGCGTTGTCTTACACTCACCTGGACCCTAAACCCTACCCGTCCCCTAACCCTAACCCTAGCCCGAACCCTAACCCTAACCCTTCCCGAAGCATGACTCTCACCCGTCCCCTTATCCTAACCCGTACGCTAACAGTAACCCGCGCCCTCACACGTACGCTCCCCCTATAGCGTTGTCGTATCCTCACCTGGACCCTAAGACGTCCCCGTCCCCTAACCCTAACCCTAGCCCGACCCTAATCCTAACCCTAACCCTTCCCCGAAGCCTGACCCTCACCCGTCCACTTATCCTAACCCGTACGCTAACACTAACCCGCGCCCTCACACGTACGCTCCCCCTAAAGCATTGTCGTAACCTCACCTGGACCCTAAACCGTCCCCGTCCCCTAACCCTAACGCTAGCCCGAACCCTAACCCTAACCCTTCCCCGAAGCCTGACCCTCAACCGTCCCCTCATCCTAACCCGTACGCTAACACTAACCCGCGCCCTCACACGTCCGCTCCCCCTAAAGCGTTGTCGTACCCTCACCTGGACCCTAAACCCTCCCCGTCCCCTAACCCTAACCCTAGCCCTAACCCTACCCTAACCCTTCCCCGAAGCCTGACCCTCACCCGTCCCCTAATCCTAACCCGTACGCTAACACTAACACGAGCCCTCACACGTACGCTCCCCCTAAAGCGTTGTCATACCCTCACCTGGACCCTAAACCGTCCCCGTCCCCTAACACTAACACTAGCCCGAACCCTAACCCTAACCCTTCCCCGAAGCCACACAATCACCCGTCCCGTAATCCTAACCCGTACGCTAACACTAACCCGCGCCCTCACACGTACGCTCCCCCTAAAGCGTTGTCGTACCCTCACCTGGACACTAAACCCTCCCCGTCAACTAACCCTAACCCTAGCCCGAACCGTAACCCTAACCCTTCCCCGAAGCCTGACCCTCACCCATCCCCTAATCCTAACCCGTACGATAACACTAACCCACTCCCTCACACCTACGCTCCCCCTAAGGCGTTGTCGTACCCTCACCTGGACCCTAAACCGTCCCCGTCCCCTAACCCTAACCCTAGCCCGAACCCTAACCCTAACCCTTCCCCGAAGCCTGACCCTCACCTGTCCCCTAATCCTAACCCGTACGCTAACACTAACCCGCGCCCTCACACGTACACTCCCCCTAAAGCGTTGTCGTGCCCTCACCTGGACCCTAAACCCTCCCCGTCCCCTAACCCTAACCCTAGCCCGAGCCCTAACCCTAACCCTTCCCGAAGCCTAACCCTCACCGGTCCCCTAATCCTAACCCGTACGCTAACGCTAACCGGCGCCCTCACACGTACGCTCCCCCTAAAGCGTTGTCGTACCCTCACCTGGACCCTAAACCCTCCCCGTCCCCTAACCCTAACCCTAGCCCGAACCCTAACCCTAACACTTCCCCGAAGCCTGACCCTCACCCGTCCCCTAATCCTAACCCGTACGGTAACACTAACCCGCGCCCTCACACGTACGCTCCCCCTAAAGCGTTGTAGTACCCTCACCTGGACCCTAAAACCCTCCCCGTCCCCTAACCCTAACCCTAGCCCGAACCCTAACCCTAACCCTTCCCGAAGCCTGACCCTCACCCGTCCCCTAATCCTAACCCGTACGCTAACACTAACCCGCGCCCTCACACGTACGCTCCCCGTAAAGCGTTTTCGTACCCTCACCTGGACCCTAAGACGTCCCCGTCCCCTAACCCTAACCCTAGCCCGAACCCTAACCCAAACCCTAACCCTTCCCCGAAGCCTGACCCTCACCCGTCCCCTTATCCTAACCCGTACGCTAACACTAACCCGCGCCCTCACACGTACGCTCCCCCTAAAGCATTGTCGTAACCTCACCTGGACCCTAAACCCTCCCAGTCCCCTAACGCTAACCCTAGACCTAACCCTAACCCTAACCCTTCCCCGAAGCCTGACCCTCACCCGTCCCCTAATCCTAACCCGTACACTAACACTAACCCGCGCGCTCACACGTACGCTCCCCCTTAAGCGTTGTCGTACCCTCACCTGGACCCTAAACCCTCCCCGTCCCCTAACCCTAACCCTAGCCTGAACACTAACCCTAACCCTTCCCGGAAGCCTGACCCTCACCCGTCCCCTCATCCTAACCCGTACGCTAACACTAACCCACGCGCTCACACGTACGCTCCCCCTAAAGCATTGTCGTACCCTCACCTGGGCCCTAAACCGTCCCCGTCCCCTAAACCTAACCCTAGCCCGAACCCTAACCCTAACCCTTCCCCGAAGCCTGACCTTCACCCTTCCCCTAATCCTAACCCGTACGCTAACACTAACCCGCACCCTCACACGTACGCTCCCCCTAAAGCGTTGTCGTACCCTCACCTGGACCCTAAACCCTCCCGTCCCCTAACCCTAACCCTAGCCCGAAACCTAACCCTAACCCTTCCTACGAGCTGACCCTCACCGGTCCCCTAATCATAACCCGTACGCTAACACTAACCCGCGCCCTCACACGTACGCTCCCCCTAAAGCGTTGTCGTACCCTCACCTTGACCCTAAACCCTCCCCGTCCCCTAACCCTAACCCTAGCCCGAACCCTAACCCTAACCCTTCCCGAAGCCTGACTCTCACCCGTCCCATAATCCTAACCCGTACGCTAACACTAACCCGCGCCCTCACACGTACGATCCCCCTAAAGCATTGTCGTAACCTCACCTGGACCCTAAACCGTCCCCGTCCCCTAACCCTAACCCTAGCCCGAACCCTAACCCTAACACTTCCCGAAGCCTGACCCTCAACCGTCCCCTCATCCTAACCCGTACGCTAACACTAACCCGCGCCCTCACACGTCCGCTCCCCCTAAAGCGTTGTCGTACCCTCACCTGGACCCTAAACCCTCCCCGTCCCCTAACCCTAACCCTAGCCCTAACCCTAACCCTAACCCTTCCCCGTAGCCACACTCTCACCCGTCCCGTAATCCTAACCCGTACGCTAACACTAACCCGCGCCCTCACACGTACGCTCCCCCTAAAGCGTTGTCGTACCCTCACCTGGACCCTAAACCCTCCCCGTCAACTAACCCTAACCTTAGCCCGAACCGTAACCCTAACCCTTCCCCGAAGCCTGACCCTCACCCATCCCCTAATCCTAACCCATACGATAACACTAACCCACTCCCTCACACCTACGCTCCCCCTAAAGCGTTGTCGTACCCTCACCTGGACCCTAAACCGTCCCTGTCCCCTAACCCTAACCCTAGCCCGAACCCTAACCCTAACCCTTCCCCGAAGCCTGACCCTCACCCGTCCCCTAATCCTAAC
The DNA here is from genome assembly GCF_949774975.1 of Lagenorhynchus albirostris. Lineage (NCBI taxonomy): Eukaryota > Metazoa > Chordata > Mammalia > Artiodactyla > Delphinidae > Lagenorhynchus > Lagenorhynchus albirostris. The sequence goes on along the minus strand of NC_083104.1, from coordinate 80,461,509 downwards.
CCGTACGCTAACACTAACCCGCGCCCTCACACGTACACTCCCCCTAAAGCGTTGTCGTGCCCTCACCTGGACCCTAAACCCTCCCCGTCCCCTAACCCTAACCCTAGCCCGAGCCCTAACCCTAACCCTTCCCGAAGCCTGACCCTCACCCGTCCCCTAATCCTAAACCGTACGTTAACACTAACCCGCGCCCTAACACGTACGCTCCCCCTAAAGCGTTGTAGTACCCTCACCTGGACCCTAAACCGTCCCCGTCCCCTAACCCTAACTCTAGCCCGAACCGTAAACCTAACCCTTCCCCGAAGCCTGACCCTCACCCGTCCCCTAATCCTAAACCTTACGCTAACACTAACCCGCGCCCTCACACGTACGCTCCCCCTAAAGCGTTGTCGTACACTCACCTGGACCCTAAACCCTCCCCGTCCCCTAACCCTAACCCTAGCCCGAACCCTAAACCTAACCCTTCCCCGAAGCCTGACCCTCACCCGTCCCCTAATCTTAACCCGTACGCTAACACTAACCCGCGCCCTCACATGTACCCTCCCCGTAAAGTGTTGTCGTACCCTCACCTGGACCCGAAACTGTCCCCGTCCCCGTCCCCTAACCCTAGCCCGAACCCTAAACCTAACCCTTCCCCGAAGCCTGACCCTCACCTGTCCCCGAATCCTAACCTGTACGCTAACACTAACACGCGCCCTCACACGTACGCTCCCCCTAAAGCTTTGTCGTACCCTCACCTGGACCCTAAACCCTCCCGTCCCCTAACCCTAACCCTAACCCTAGCCCGAACCCTAACCCTTCCCGAAGCCTGACCTTCACCCGTCCCCTAATCCTAAACCGTACGTTAACACTAACCCGCGCCCTCACACGTACGCTCCCTTAAAGCGTTGTCTTACCCTCACCTGGACCCGAAACTGTCCCCGTCCCCGTCTCCTAACCCTAGCCCGAACCCTAACCCTAACCCTTCCCACAAGCCTGACCCTCACCCGTCCCCTAATCCTAACCCGTACGCTAACACTAACCCGCACCCTCATCGTACCCTCCCCGTAAAGTGTTCTCGTACACTCACCTGGACCCTAAACCGTCCCCGTCCCCTAACCCTAACCCTAGCCCGAACCCTAACCCTAACCCTTCCCGAAGCCAGACCCTCACCCATCCTCTAATCCTAAACCGTACTTTAACACAAACCCGCGCCCTCACATGTACGCTCCCTTAAAGCGTTGTCGTACCCTCACCTGGACCCTAAACCCTCTCCGTCCCCTAACCCTAACCCTAGCCCGAACCCTAACCCTAACCCTAACCCTTCGCCGAAGCCTGACCCTCACCCATCCCCTAATCCTAACCCGTACGCTAACACTAACCCGTGCCATCACACGTACGCTCCCCCTAAAGCGTTGTCGTACCCTCACCTGGACCCGAAACCATCCCCGTCCCCTAACCCTAACCCTAGCCCGAACCCTAACCCTAACCCTTCCCCGAAGCCTGACCCTCACCAGTCCCCTAATACTAAACCGTACACTAATACTAACCCGTGCCATCACAGGTACGCTCCCCGTAAAGCGTTGTCGTACCCTCACCTGGACCCTAAACCCTCCCCGTCCCCTAACCCTAACCCTAGCCGGAACCCTAACCCTAAACCTTCCCCGAAGCCTGACCCTCACCCGTCCCCTAATCCTAACCCGTACGCTAACACTAACGCACGCCCTCACATGTACGCTCCCCCTAAAGGGTTGTCGTACTCTCACCTGGACCCTATAGCCTCCCCGTCCCCTAACCCTAACCCTAGCCCGAACCCTAACCCTAACCCTTCCCCGAAGCCTGACCCTCACCCGTCCCCAATCCTAACCCGTACGCTAACACTAACCCGCGCCCTCACACGTACGCTCCCCCTAAAGCGTTGTCGTACCCTCACCTGGACCCTAAACCCTCCCCGTCCCCTAATCCTAACCCTAGCCCGAACCCTAACCCTAACCCTTCCCGAAGCCTGACTCTCACCCGTCTCCTAATCCTAACCCGTACGTTAACACTAACCCGCGCCCTCACACGTACGCTCCACCTAAAGCGTTGTCGTACCCTCACCTGGACCCTAAGACGTCCCCGTCCCCTAACAATAACCCTAGCCCGAAACCTAACCGTAACCCTCCCCGAAGCCTGACCCTCACACGTCCCCTAATCCTAACCCGTACGCTAACACTAACCCGCTCCCTCACACGTACGCTCCCCCTAAAGCGTACTCGTACCCTCACCTGGACCCTAAACCGTCCCCGTCCCCTTACCCTAACCCTAGCCCCAACCCTAAACCTAACCTTAACCCTTCCCCGAAGCCTGACCCTCACCCGTCCCCTAATCGTAAACCGTACACTAACACTAACCCGCGCCCTCACACGTACGCTCCCCCTGAAGCGTTGTCGTACCATCACCTGGACTCTAAATCCTCCCCATCCCCTAACCCTAACCCTAGCCCGAACCCTAACCCTAACCCTTCCCCGAAGCCTGACCCTCACCCGTCCCCTAATCCTAACCCGTATGCTAACACTAACCCACGCCCTCACACGTACGCTCCCCCTAAAGCGTAGTCGTACCCTCACCTGGACCCTAAACCGTCCCCGTCCCCTAACCCTAACCCTAGCCCCAACCCTAAACCTAACCTTAACACTTCCCCGAGCCTGACCCTCACCCGTCCCCTAATCGTAAACCGTACACTAACACTAACCCGCGCCCTCACACGTATGCTCCCCCTAAAGCGTTGTCGTACCCTCACCTGGACCCTAAATCCTCCCCGTCCCCTAACCCTAACCCTAGCCCGAACCCTAACCCTAACCCTTCCCCGAAGCCTGACCCTCACCCGTCCCCTAATCCTAACCCGTACGCTAACACTAACCCGCGCCCTCACACGTACGCTCCCCCTAAAGCGTAGTCGTACCCTCACCTGGACCCTAAAACGTCCCCGTCCCCTAACCCTAACCCTAGCCCCAACCCTAACCCTAACCCTAAACCTTCCCCGAAGCCTGACCCTCACCCGTCCCCTTATCCTAACCCGTACGCTAACACTAACCCGCGCCCTCACACGTACGCTCCCCATAAAGCATTGTCGTAACCTCACATGGACCTTAAACCGTCCCCGTCCCCTAACCCTAACCCTAGCCCGAACCCTAACCCTAACCCTTCCCCGATGCCTGACCCTCACCCGTCCCCTCATCCTTACCCGTACGCTAACTCTAACCCGCGCCCTCACACGTACGCTCCCCCTAAAGCGTTGTCGTACCCTCACCTGGACCCTAAACCCTCCCCGACCCCTAACCCTAACCCTAGGCCTAACCCTAACCCTATCCCTTCCCCGAAGCCTGACCCTCACCCGTCCCCTAATCCTAAACCGTACGCTAACACTAACCCGCGCCCTCACACGTACGCTCCCCCTAAAGCGTTGTCGTACCCTCACCTGGACCCTAAGACGTCCGCGTCCCCTAACCATAACCCTAGCCCGAACCCTAACCCTAACCCTAACCCTTCCCCGAAGCCTGACCCTCACACGTCCCCTTATCCTAACCCGTACGCTAACACTAACCCGTGCCCTCACACGTACGCTCCCCCTAAAGCATTGTCGTAACCTCACCTGGACCCTAAACCGTCCCCGTCCCCTAACCATAACCCTAGCCCGAACCCTAACCCTAACCCTTCCCCGAAGCCTGACCCTCACCCGTCCCCTCATCCTAACCCGTACGCTAACACTGACCCGCACCCTCACATGTGTGCTCCCCCTAAAGCGTTGTCCTACCCTCACCTGGACCCTAAACCCTCCCGTCCCCTAACCCTAACCCTAGCCCGAACCCTAACCCTAACTCTTCCCAGAAGCCTGACCCTCACCCGTCCCCTAATCCTAACCCGTACGCTAACACTAACCTGCGCCCTCACACGTACGCACCCCCTAAAGCGTTGTCGTACCCTCACCTGGACCCTAAACCCTCCCGTCCCCTAACCCTAACCCTAGCCCTAACCCTAACCCTTCCCCGACCTGACCCTCACCGGTCCCCTAATCATAACCCGTACGCTAACACTAACCCGCGCCCTCACACATACACTCCCCCTAAAGCGTTGTCGTACCCTCACCTGGACCCTAAACCCTCCCCGTCCCCTAACCCTAACCCTAGCCCGAACCCTAACCCTAACCCTAACCCTTCCCCGAAGCCTGACCCTCACCCGTACCCTTATCCTAACCCGTACGCTAACACTAACCCGCGCCCTCACACGTACGCTCCCCCTAAAGCATTGTCGTAACCTCACATGGACCCTAAACTGTCCCCATCGCCTAACCCTAACCCTAGCCCGAACCCTAACACTAACCCTTCCCCGAAGCCTGACCCTCACCCGTCCCCTCATCCTAACCCGTACGCTAACTCTAACCCGCACCCTCACACGTACGCTCCCCCTAAAGCGTTGTCGTACCCTCACCTGGACCCTAAACCCTCCCCGTCCCCTAACCCTAACCCTAGGCCTAACCCTAACCCTAAACCTTCCCCGAAGCCTGACCCTCACCCGTCACCTAATCCTAAACCGTACGCTAACACTAACCCGCGCCCTCACACGTACGCTCCCCCTAAAGCGTTGTCGTACCCTCACCTGGACCCTAAGACGTCCGCGTCCCCTAACCATAACCCTAGCCCGAAACCTAACCCTAACTCTAACCCTTCCCCGAAGCCTGACCCTCACACGTCCCCTTATGCTAACCCGTACGCTAACACTAACCCGTGCCCTCACACGTACGCTCCCCCTAAAGCATTGTCGTAACCTCACCTGGACCCTAAACCGTCCCCGTCCCCTAACCATAACCCTAGCCCGAACCCTAACCCTAACCCTTCCCCGAAGCCTGACCCTCACACGTCCCCTCATCCTAACCCTTACGCTAACACTGACCCGCACCCTCACATGTACGCTCCCCCTAAAGCGTTGTCCTACCCTCACCTGGACCCTAAACCCTCCCGTCCCCAAATCCTAACCCTAGCCCGAACCCTAACCCTAACCCTTCCCCGAAGCCTGACCCTCACCCGTCCCCTAATCCTAACCCGTACGCTAACACTAAACCGTGCCCTCACACGTACGCTCCCCCTAAAGCATTGTCGTAACCTCACCTGGACCCTAAACCGTCCCCGTCCCCTAACCCTAACCCTAGCCCGAACCCTAACCCTAACCCTTCCCCGAAGCCTGACCCTCACCCGTCCCCTTATCCTAACCCGTACGCTAACACTAACCCGCACCCTCACATGTACGCTCCCCCTAAAGCGTTGTCCTACCCTCACCTGGACCCTAAACCCTCCCGTCCCCAAATCCTAACCCTAGCCCGAACCCTAACCCTAACCCTTCCCTGAAGCCTGACCCTCACCCGTTCCCTAATCCTAACCCGTACGCTAACACTAACCCGCGCCCTCACACGTACGCTACCCCTAAAGCGTTGTCGTGCCCTCACCTGGACCCTAAACCCTCCCCGTGCCCTAACCCTAACCCTAGCCCGAGCCCTAACCCTAACCCTTCCCGAAGCCTGACCCTCAACCGTCCCCTAATCCTAAACCGTATGTTAACACTAACCCGCCCCCTAACATGTACGCTCCCCCTAAAGCGTTGTCGTACCCTCACCTGGACCCTAAACCCTCCCGTCCCCTAACCCTAACCCTAGCCCGAACCCTAACCCTAACCCTTCCTGGACCTGACCCTCACTGGTCCCCTAATCCTAACCCGTACGCTAACACTAACCCGCGCCCTCACACGTACGCTCCCCCTAAAACGTTTTCGTACCCTCACCTGTACCCTAAACCGTCCGCGTCCCCTAACCCTAACCCTAGCCCGAACCCTAACCCTAACCCTTCCCGAAGCCTGACCCTCACCCGTCCCCTAATCCTAACCCGTACGCTAACACTAAGCTGAGCCCTCACACGTACGCTCCCCGTAAAGCGTTGTCGTACCCTCATCTGGACCCTAAACCGTCCCTGTCCCCTAACACTAACCCTAGCCCGAACCCTAACCCTAACACTTCCCCGAAGTCTGACCCTCACCCGTCCCGTAATCCTAACCCGTACGCTAACACTAACCCGCGCCCTCACACGTACGCTCCCCATAAAGTGTTGTCGTACCCTCACCTGGACCCTAAACCCTCCCCGTCCCCTAACCGTAACCCTAGCCCGAACCCTAACCCTAACTTTTCCCCGAAGTCTGACCCTCACCCGTCCCGTAATCCTAACCCGTACGCTAACACTAACCCGCGCCCTCACACGTACGCTCCCCCTAAAGTGTTGTCGTACCCTCACCTGGACCCTAAACCCTCCCCGTCCCCTAACCCTAACCCTAGCCCGAACCCTAACCCTAACCCTTCCCCGAAGCCTGACCATCACCCGTCCCGTAATCCTAACCCGTACGCTAACACTAACCCGCGCCGTCACACGTACGCTCCCCCTAAAGCGTTGTCGTACCGTCACCTGGACCCTAAACCCTCCCCGTCCCCTAACCCTAACCCTAGCCCGAACCCTAACCCTAACCCTTCCCCGAAGCCTGACACTCACACGTCCCCTAATCCTAAACTGTACGTTAACACTAACCCACGCCCTAACACGTACGCTCCCCCTAAAGCGTTGTCGTACCCTCACCTGGACCCTAAACACTCCCCGTCCCCTAACCCTAACTCTAGCCCGAACCCTAAACCTAACCCTTCCCCGAAGCCTGACCCTCACCCGTCCCCTAATCCTAACCCGTACGCTAACACTAACCCGCGCCCTCACACGTACGCTCCCCCTAAAGCGTTGTCGTACCCTCACCTGGACCCTAAACCGTCCCCGTCCCCTAACCCTAAGCCTAGCCCGAACCCTAACCCTAACCCTTCCCCGAAGCCTGACCCTCACCCGTCCCCTAATCCTAACCCGTACGCTAACACTAACCCGCGCCCTCACACGTACTCTCCCCCTAAAGCGTTGTCGTACCCTCACCTGGACCCTAAGACGTCCCCGTCCCCTAACAATAACCCTAGCCCGAAACCTAACCGTTACCCTCCCCGAAGCCTGACCCTCACACGTCCCCTAATCCTAACCCGTACGCTAACACTAACCCGCGCCCTCACACGTACGCTCCCCTTAAAGCGTAGTCGTACCCTCACCTGGACCCTAAACCGTCCCCGTCCCCTAACCCTAACCCTAGCCCCAACCCTAAACCTAACCCTAACCCTTCCCCGAAGCCTGACCCTCACCCGTCCCCTAATCGTAAACCGTACACTAACACTAACCCGCGTCCTCACACGTACGCTCCCCCTAAAGCGTTGTCGTACCCTCACCTGGACCCTAAATCCTCCCCGTCCCCTAACCCTAACCCTAGCCCGAACCCTAACCCTAACCCTTCCCCGAAGCCTGACCCTCACCCGTCCCCTAATCCTAACCCGTACGCTAACACTAACCCGCGCCCTCACACGTACGCTCCCCCTAAAGCGTTGTCATACCCTCACCTGGACCCTTAGCCGTCCTCGATCCCTAAACCTAACCCTAGACCGAACCCTAACCCTAACCCTTCCCCGAAGCCTGACCCTCACCCGTCCTCTAATCCTAACCCGTACGCTAAAACTAACCCGCGCCCTCACATGTACGATCCCCCTAAAGTGTTGTCGTACCCTCACCTGGACCCTAAACCCTCCCCGTCCCCTAACCCTATCCCTAGCCCGAACCCTGACCCTAACCCTTCCCCAAAGCCTGACCCTCACCCGTCCCCTAATCCTAACCCGTACGCTAACACTAACCCGTGCCCTCACACGTACGCTCCCCCTAAAGCGTTGTCGTACCCTCACCTGGACCCTAAACCCTCCCCGTCCCCTAACCCTAACCCTAGCCCGAACCCTAACCCTAACACTTCCCGGAAGCCTGACCCTCACCCGTCCCCTAATCCCAACCCGTACGCTAACACTAACCCGCGCCCTCACACGTACGCTCCCCCTAAAGCGTTGTCTTGCCCTCACCTGGACCCTAAACCCTCCCCGTCCCCTAACCCTAACCCTAGCCCGAAACCTAACCCTAACCCTTCCCGAAGCCTGACCCTCACCCGTCCCCTAATCCTAACCCGTACGCTAACACTAACCCGCGCCCTCACACGTACGCTCCCCCTAAAGCGTTGTCGTACCCTCACCTGGACCCTAAACCCTCCCCGTCCCCTAACCCTAACCCTAGCCCGAACCCTAACCCTAACACTTCCCCGAAGCCTGACCCTCACCCGTCCCTTAATCCTAACCCGTACGCTAACACTAACCTGCGCCCTCACACGTACCCTCCTCGTAAAGTGTTGTCGTACCCTCACCTGGACCCGAAACCGTCCCCGTCCCCGTCCCCTAACCCTAGCCCGAACCCTAACCCTAACCCTTCCCAGAAGCCTGACCCTCACCCGTCCCCTAATCCTAACCCGTACGCTAACACTAACCCGCGCCCTCACACGTACGCTCCCCCTAAAGCGTTGTCGTACCCTCACCTGGACCCTAAACCCTCCCGTCCCCTAACCCTAACCCTAGCCCGAACCCTAACCCTAACCCTTCCCCGACCTGAACCTCACCGGTCCCCTAATCATAACCCGTACGCTAACACTAACCCGCGCCCTCATACGTACGCTCCCCCTAAAGCGTTGTCGTACCCTCAACTGGACCCTAAACCCTCCCCGTCCCCTAACCCTAACCCTAGCCCGAACCCTAACCCTAACCCTAACCCTTCCCCGAAGCCTGACCCTCACCCGTCCCCTTATCCTAACCCGTACGCTAACACTAACCCGCGCCCTCACACGTACGCTCCCCCTAAAGGATTGTCGTAACCTCATATGGACCCTAAACCGTCCCCGTCTCCTAACCATAACCCTAGCCCGAACCCTAACCCTAACCCTTCCCCGAAGCCTGACCCTCAACCGTCCCCTCATCCTAACCCGTACGCTAACTCTAACCCGCACCCTCACACGTATGCTCCCCCTAAAGCGTTGTCGTACCCTCACCTGGACCCTAAACCCTCCCCGTCCCCTAACCCTAACCCTAGCACGAACCCTAACCCTAACCCTTCCCCGAAGCCTGACCCTCACCCGTCCCCTAATCCTAAACCGTACGCTAACACTAACCCGCGCCCTCACACGTACGCTCCCCCTAAAGCGTGGTCCTACCCTCACCTGGACCCTAAGACGTGCGCGTCCCCTAACCATAACCCTAGCCCGAACCCTAACCCTAACCCTAACCCTTCCCCGAAGCCTGACCCTCACACGTCCCATTATCCTAACCTGTACGCTAACACTAACCCGCGCCCTCACACGTACGCTCCCCCTAAAGCATTGTCGTAACCTCACCTGGACCCTAAACCGTCCCCGTCCCCTAACCATAACCCTAGCCCGAACCCTAACCCTAACCCTTCCCCGAAGCCTGACCCTCACCCGTCCCCTCATCCTAACCCGTACGCTAACACTGACCCGCACCCTCACATGTACGCTCCCCCTAAAGCGTTGTCCTACCCTCACCTGGACCCTAAACCCTCCCGTCCCCAAATCCTAACCCTAGCACGAACCCTAACCCTAACCCTTCCCCGAAGCCTGACCCTCACCCGTCCCCTAATCCTAACCCGTACGCTAACACTAACCCGCGCCCTAACACGTACGCTCCCCCTAAAGCATTGTCGTACCCTCACCTGGACCCTAAACCGTCCCCGTCCCCTAACCCTAACTCTAGCCCGAACCCTAAACCTAACCCTTCCCCGAAGCCTGACCCTCACCCGTCCCCTAATCCTAACCCGTACGCTAACACTAACCCGCGCCCTCACACGTACGCTCCCCCTAAAGCGTTGTCGTGCCCTCACCTGGACCCTAAACCCTCCCCGTCCCCTAACCCTAACCCTAGCCCGAGCCCTAACCCTAACCCTTCCCGAAGCCTGACCCTCACCCGTCCCCTAATCCTAAACCGTACGTTAACACTAACCCGCGCCCTAACACGTGCGCTCCCCATAAAGCGTTGTCGTACACTCACCTGGAACCTAAACCGTCCCCGTCCCCTAACCCTAACTGTAGCCCGAACCCTAAACCTAACCCTTCCCCGAAGCCTGACCCTCACCCGTCCCCTAATCCTAACCCGTACCCTAACACTAACCCGCGCCCTCACACGTACGCTCCCCCTAAAGCGTTGTCGTACCCTCACCTGGACCCTAAACCGTCCCCGTCCCCTAAATCTAACCCTAGCCCGAACCCTAACCCTAACCCTTCCCCGAAACCTGACCCTCACCCGTCCCCTAATCCTAACCCGTACGCTAACACTAACCCGCGCCCTCACACGTACGCTCCCCCTAAAGCGTTGTCGTACCCTCACCTGAACCCTAAACCCTCCCGTCCCCTAACCCTAACCCTAGCCCAAACCCTAACCCTAAACCTTCCCCGACCTGACCCTCACCGGTCCCCTAATCCTAACCCGTACGCTAACACTAACCCGTGCCCTCACACGTACGCTCCCCCTAAAGCGTTGTCGTACCCTCACCTGGACCCTAAACCCTCCCCGTCCCCTAACCCTAACCCTAGCCCGAACCCTAACCCTAACCCTTCCCGAAGCCAGACCCTCACCCATCCTCTAATCCTAAACCGTACGCTAACACTAACCCGCGCCCTCACACGTACGCTCCCTTAAAGCGTTGTCGTACCCTCACCTGAACCCTAAACCCTCCCGTCCCCTAACCCTAACCCTATCCCGAACCATAACCCTAACCCTTCCCCGACCTGACCCTCACCGGTCCCCTAATCCTAACCCGTACGCTAACACTAACCCGTGCCCTCACACGTACGCTCCCCCTAAAGCGTTGTCGTACCCTCACCTGGACCCTAAACCCTCCCCGTCCCCTAACCCTAACCCTAGCCCGAACCCTAACCCTAACCCTTCCCGAAGCCAGACCCTCACCCATCCTCTAATCCTAAACCGTACGTTAACACAAACCCGCGCCCTCACACGTACGCTCCCTTAAAGTGTTGTCGTACCCTCACCTGGACCCTAAACCCTCTCCGTCCCCTAACCCTAACCCTAGCCCGAACCCTAACCCTAACCCTAACCCTTCCCCGAAGCCTGACACTCACCCATCCCCTAATCCTAACCCGTACGCTAACACTAACCCGTGCCATCACACGTACACTCCCCCTAAAGCGTTGTCGTACCCTCACTTGGACCCGAAACCATCCCCGTCCCCTAACCCTAACCCTAGCCCGAACCCTAACCCTAACCCTTCCCGAAGCCTGACCCTCACCCGTCCCCTAATCCTAACCCGTACACTAACACTAAGCTGAGCCCTCACACGTACGCTCCCCGTAAAGCGTTGTCGTACCCTCATCTGGACCCTAAACCGTCCCTGTCCCCTAACACTAACCCTAGCCCGAACCCTAACCCTAACCCTTCCCCGAAGTCTGACCCTCACCCGTCCCGTAATCCTAACCCGTACGCTAACACTAACCCGCGCCCTCACACGTACGCTCCCCATAAAGTGTTGTCGTACCCTCACCTGGACCCTAAACCCTCCCCGTCCCCTAACCCTAACCCTAGCCCGAACCCTAACCCTAACCCTTCCCCGAAGCCTGACCCTCACCCGTCCCCTAATCCTAACCCGTACGCTAACACTAACCCGCGCCCTCACACGTACGCTCCCCCTAAAGCGTTGTCGTACCGTCACCTGGACCCTAAACCCTCCCCGTCCCCTAACCCTAACCCTAGCCCGAACCCTAACCCTGACCCTTCCCCGAAGCCTGACCCTCACACGTCCCCTAATCCTAAACTGTACGTTAACACTAACCCACGCCCTAACACGTACGCTCCCCCTAAAGCGTTGTCGTACCCTCACCTGGACCCTAAACACTCCCCGTCCCCTAACCCTAACTCTAGCCCGAACCCTAAACCTAACCCTTCCCCGAAGCCTGACCCTCACCCGTCCCCTAATCCTAACCCGTACGCTAACACTAACCCGCGCCCTCACACGTACGCTCCCCCTAAAGCGTTGTCGTACCCTCACCTGGACCCTAAACCGTCCCCGTCCCCTAACCCTAAGGCTAGCCCGAACCCTAACCCTAACCCTTCCCCGAAGCCTGACCCTCACCCGTCCCCTAAACCTAACCCGTACGCTAACACTAACCCGCGCCCTCACACGTACTCTCCCCCTAAAGCGTTGTCGTACCCTCACCTGGACCCTAAGACGTCCCCGTCCCCTAACAATAACCCTAGCCCGAAACCTAACCGTTACCCTCCCCGAAGCCTGACCCTCACACGTCCCCTAATCCTAACCCGTACGCTAACACTAACCCGCGCCCTCACACGTACGCTCCCCTTAAAGCGTAGTCGTACCCTCACCTGGACCCTAAACCGTCCCCGTCCCCTAACCCTAACCCTAGCCCCAACCCTAAACCTAACCCTAACCCTTCCCCGAAGCCTGACCCTCACCCGTCCCCTAATCGTAAACCGTACACTAACACTAACCCGCGTCCTCACACGTACGCTCCCCCTAAAGCGTTGTCGTACCCTCACCTGGACCCTAAATCCTCCCCGTCCCCTAACCCTAACCCTAGCCCGAACCCTAACCCTAACCCTTCCCCGAAGCCTGACCCTCACCCGTCCCCTAATCCTAACCCGTACGCTAACACTAACCCGCGCCCTCACACGTACGCTCCCCCTAAAGCGTTGTCATACCCTCACCTGGACCCTTAGCCGTCCTCGATCCCTAAACCTAAACCTAGCCCGAACCCTAACCCTAACCCTTCCCCGAAGCCTGACCCTCACCCGTCCCCTAATCCTAACCCGTACGCTAACACTAACCCGCGCCCTCACACGTACACTCCCCCTAAAGCGTTGTCGTACCCTCACCTGGACCCTAAGCCGTCCCCGTCCCCTAACCCTAACCCTAGCCCGAACCCTAACCCTAACACTTCCCCGAAGCCTGACCCTCACCCGTCCCCTAATCCTAACCCGTACGCTAACACTAACCCGTGCCCTCACACGTACGCTCCCCCTAAAGCGTTGTCGTACCCTCACCTGGACCCTAAACCCTCCCCGTCCCCTAACCCTAACCCTAGCCCGAACCCTAACCCTAACACTTCCCAGAAGCCTGACCCTCACCCGTCCCCTAATCCCAACCCGTACGCTAACACTAACCCGCGCCCTCACACGTACGCTCCCCCTAAAGCGTTGTCTTGCCCTCACCTGGACCCTAAACCCTCCCCGTCCCCTAACCCTAACCCTAGCCCGAAACCTAACCCTAACCCTTCCCGAAGCCTGACCCTCACCCGTCCCCTAATCCTAACCCGTACGCTAACACTAACCCGCGCCCTCACACGTACGCTCCCCCTAAAGCGTTGTCGTACCCTCACCTGGACCCTAAACCCTCCCCGTCCCCTAACCCTAACCCTAGCCCGAACCCTAACCCTAACACTTCCCCGAAGCCTGACCCTCACCCGTCCCTTAATCCTAACCCGTACGCTAACACTAACCTGCGCCCTCACACGTACCCTCCTCGTAAAGTGTTGTCGTACCCTCACCTGGACCCGAAACCGTCCCCGTCCCCGTCCCCTAACCCTAGCCCGAACCCTAACCCTAACCCTTCCCAGAAGCCTGACCCTCACCCGTCCCCTAATCCTAACCCGTACGCTAACACTAACCCGCGCCCTCACACGTACGCTCCCCCTAAAGCGTTGTCGTACCCTCACCTGGACCCTAAACCCTCCCGTCCCCTAACCCTAACCCTAGCCCGAACCCTAACCCTAACCCTTCCCCGACCTGAACCTCACCGGTCCCCTAATCATAACCCGTACGCTAACACTAACCCGCGCCCTCATACGTACGCTCCCCCTAATGCGTTGTCGTACCCTCACCTGGACCCTAAACCCTCCCCGTCCCCTAACCCTAACCCTAGCCCGAACCCTAACCCTAACCCTAACCCTTCCCCGAAGCCTGACCCTCACCCGTCCCCTTATCCTAACCCGTACGCTAACACTAACCCGCGCCCTCACACGTACGCTCCCCCTAAAGGATTGTCGTAACCTCATATGGACCCTAAACCGTCCCCGTCTCCTAACCATAACCCTAGCCCGAACCCTAACCCTAACCCTTCCCCGAAGCCTGACCCTCAACCGTCCCCTCATCCTAACCCGTACGCTAACTCTAACCCGCACCCTCACACGTATGCTCCCCCTAAAGCGTTGTCGTACCCTCACCTGGACCCTAAACCCTCCCCGTCCCCTAACCCTAACCCTAGCACGAACCCTAACCCTAACCCTTCCCCGAAGCCTGACCCTCACCCGTCCCCTAATCCTAAACCGTACGCTAACACTAACCCGCGCCCTCACACGTACGCTCCCCCTAAAGCGTGGTCCTACCCTCACCTGGACCCTAAGACGTGCGCGTCCCCTAACCATAACCCTAGCCCGAACCCTAACCCTAACCCTAACCCTTCCCCGAAGCCTGACCCTCACACGTCCCCTTATCCTAACCTGTACGCTAACACTAACCCGCGCCCTCACACGTACGCTCCCCCTAAAGCATTGTCGTAACCTCACCTGGACCCTAAACCGTCCCCGTCCCCTAACCATAACCCTAGCCCGAACCCTAACCCTAACCCTTCCCCGAAGCCTGACCCTCACCCGTCCCCTCATCCTAACCCGTACGCTAACACTGACCCGCACCCTCACATGTACGCTCCCCCTAAAGCGTTGTCCTACCCTCACCTGGACCCTAAACCCTCCCGTCCCCAAATCCTAACCCTAGCACGAACCCTAACCCTAACCCTTCCCCGAAGCCTGACCCTCACCCGTCCCCTAATCCTAACCCGTACGCTAACACTAACCCGCGCCCTCACACGTACGCTCCCCCTAAAGCATTGTCGTAACCTCACCTGGACCCTAAACCGTCCCCGTCCCCTAACCCTAACCCTAGCCCGAACCCTAACCCTAACCCTTCCCCGAAGCCTGACCCTCACCCGTTCCCTAATCCTAACCCGTACGCTAACACTAACCCGCGCCCTCACACGTACGCTACCCCTAAAGCGTTGTCGTGCCCTCACCTGGACCCTAAACCCTCCCCGTGCCCTAACCCTAACCCTAGCCCGAGCCCTAACCCTAACCCTTCCCGAAGCCTGACCCTCAACCGTCCCCTAATCCTAAACCGTACGTTAACACTAACCCGCGCCCTAACACGTACGCTCCCCCTAAAGCATTGTCGTACCCTCACCTGGACCCTAAACCGTCCCCGTCCCCTAACCCTAACTCTAGCCCGAACCCTAAACCTAACCCTTCCCCGAAGCCTGACCCTCACCCGTCCCCTAATCCTAACCCGTACGCTAACACTAACCCGCGCCCTCACACGTACGCTCCCCCTAAAGCGTTGTCGTGCCCTCACCTGGACCCTAAACCCTCCCCGTCCCCTAACCCTAACCCTAGCCCGAGCCCTAACCCTAACCCTTCCCGAAGCCTGACCCTCACCCGTCCCCTAATCCTAAACCGTACGTTAACTCTAACCCGCGCCCTAACACGTACGCTCCCCATAAAGCGTTGTCGTACACTCACCTGGAACCTAAACCGTCCCCGTCCCCTAACCCTAACTGTAGCCCGAACCCTAAACCTAACCCTTCCCCGAAGCCTGACCCTCACCCGTCCCCTAATCCTAACCCGTACCCTAACACTAACCCGCGCCCTCACACGTACGCTCCCCCTAAAGCGTTGTCGTACCCTCACCTGGACCCTAAACTGTCCCCGTCCCCTAACTCTAACCCTAGCCCGAACCCTAACCCTAACCCTTCCCCGAAACCTGACCCTCACCCGTCCCCTAATCCTAACCCGTACGCTAACACTAACCCGCGCCCTCACACGTACGCTCCCCCTAAAGCGTTGTCGTACCCTCACCTGAACCCTAAACCCTCCCGTCCCCTAACCCTAACCCTAGCCCGAACCCTAACCCTAAACCTTCCCCGACCTGACCCTCACCGGTCCCCTAATCCTAACCCGTACGCTAACACTAACCCGTGCCCTCACACGTACGCTCCCCCTAAAGCGTTGTCGTACCCTCACCTGGACCCTAAACCCTCCCCGTCCCCTAACCCTAACCCTAGCCCGAACCCTAACCCTAACCCTTCCCGAAGCCAGACCCTCACCCATCCTCTAATCCTAAACCGTACGCTAACACTAACCCGCGCCCTCACACGTACGCTCCCTTAAAGCGTTGTCGTACCCTCACCTGAACCCTAAACCCTCCCGTCCCCTAACCCTAACCCTATCCCGAACCATAACCCTAACCCTTCCCCGACCTGACCCTCACCGGTCCCCTCATCCTAACCCGTACGCTAACACTAACCCGTGCCCTCACACGTACGCTCCCCCTAAAGCGTTGTCGTACCCTCACCTGGACCCTAAACCCTCCCCGTCCCCTAACCCTAACCCTAACCCTAGCCCGAACCCTAACCCTAACCCTTCCCGAAGCCAGACCCTCACCCATCCTCTAATCCTAAACCGTACGTTAACACAAACCCGCGCCCTCACACGTACGCTCCCTTAAAGCGTTGTCGTACCCTCACCTGGACCCTAAACCCTCTCCGTCCCCTAACCCTAACCCTAGCCCGAACCCTAACCCTAACCCTAACCCTTCCCCGAAGCCTGACACTCACCCATCCCCTAATCCTAACCCGTACGCTAACACTAACCCGTGCCATCACACGTACACTCCCCCTAAAGCGTTGTCGTACCCTCACTTGGACCCGAAACCATCCCCGTCCCCTAACCCTAACCCTCGCCCGAACCCTAACCCTAACCCTTCCCCGAAGCCTGACCCTCACCAGTCCCCTAATCCTAAACCGTACACTAATACTAACCCGCGCCATCACAGGTACGCTCCCTGTAAAGCGTTGTCGTACCCTCACCTGGACCCTAAACCCTCCCCGTCCCCTAACCCTAACCCCAGCCCGAACCCTAACCCGAACCCTTCCCCGAAGCCTGACCCTCACCCGTCCCCTAATCCTAACCCGTACGCTAACACTAACCCGCGCCCTCACACGTACGCTCCCCCTAAAGTGTTGTCGTACCCTCACCTGGACCCGAAACCGTCCCCGTCCCCGTCCCCTAACCCTAGCCCGAACCCTAACCCTAACCCTTCCCCGAAGCCTGACCCTCACCCGTCCCCTAATCCTAAACTGTATGCTAACACTAACCCGCGCCCTCACACGTACGCTCCCCCTAAAGCGTTGTCGTACACTCACCTGGACCCTAAACCCTCCCCGTCCCCTAACCCTAACCCTAGCCCGAACCCTAACCCTAACCCTTCCCGAAGCCTGACCCTCACCTGTCCCCTAATCCTAAACCGTACGTTAACACTAACCCGCGTCCTCACACGTATGCTCCCTTAAACCGTTGTCGTACCCTCACCTGGACCCTAAACCGTCCCCGTCCCCTAACCCTAACCCTAGATCGAACCCTAACCCTAACCCTTCCCGAAGCCTGACCCTCACCCGTCCCATAATCCTAACCCGTACGCTAACACTAAGCTGAGCCCTCACACGTACGCTCCCCCTAAAGCGTTGTCGTACCCTCACCTGGACCCTAAACCGTCCCTGTCCCCTAACACTAACCCTAGCCCGAACCCTAACCCTAACCCTTCCCCGAAGCCTGACCCTCACCCGTCCCGTAATCCTAACCCGTACGCTAACACTAACCCGCGCCCTCACACGAACGCTCCCCCTAAAGTGTTGTCGTACCCTCACCTGGACCCTAAACCCTCCCCGTCCCCTAACCCTAACCCTAGCCCGAACCCTAACCCTAACACTTCCCCGAAGCCTGACCCTCACCCGTCCCCTAATCCTAACCCGAACGCTAACAGTGACCCGCGCCCTCACACGTAAGCTCCCCCTAAAGCGTTGTCGTACCCTCACCTGGACCCTAAGACGTCCCCGTCCCCTAACCCTAACCCTAGCTCGAACCCTAACCCTAACCCTAACCCTACCCCGAAGCCTGACCCTCACCCGTCCCCTAATCCTAACCCGTACGCTAACACTAACCCACGCCCTCACACGTATGCTCCCCCTAAAGCGTTGTCGTGCCCTCACCTGGACCCTAAACCCTCCCCGTCCCCTAACCCTAACCCTAGCCCGAGCCCTAACCCTAACCCTTCCCGAAGCCTGACCCTCACACGTCCCCTAATCCTAAACTGTACTTTAACACTAACCGGTGCCCTAACACGTACGCTCCCCCTAAAGCGTTGTCGTACCCTCACCTGGACCCTAAACCGTCCCCGTCCCTTAACCCAAACTCTAGCCCGAACCCTAAACCTAACCCTTCCCCGAAGCCTGACCCTCACCCGTCCCCTAATCCTAACCCGTACGCTAACACTAACCCGCGCCCTCACACGTACGCTCCCCCTAAAGCGTTGTCGTACCCTCACCTGGACCCTAAACCCTCCCCGTCCCCTAAACCTAACCCTAGCCCGAACCCTAACCCTAACCCTTCCCACAAGCCTGACCCTCACCCGTCCCCTAATCCTAACCCGTACGCTAACACTAACCCGCACCCTCATCGTACCCTCCCCATAAAGTGTTCTCGTACCCTCACCTGGACCCGAAACCGTCCCCGTCCCCGTTCCCTAACCCTAGCCCGAACCCTAACCCTAACCCTTCCCCGAAGCCTGACCCTCACCCGACCCTTAATCCTAACCCGTACGCTAACACTAACCAGCGCCCTCACACGTACGCTCCCCCTAAAGCGTTGTCGTACCCTCACCTGGACCCTAAACCGTCCCCGTCCCCTAACACTAACCCTAGCCCGAACCCTAACCCTAACCCTTCCCCGAAGCCTGACCCTCACCCGTCCCCTAATTCTAACCCGTACGCTAACACTAACCCACGCTCTCACACGTACACTCCCCCTAAAGCGTTGTCCTACCCTCACCTGGACCCTAAACCGTCCCCATCCCCTAACCCTAAGCCTAGCCCGAACCCTAACCCTAACCCTTCCCCGAAGCCTGACCCTCACCCGTACCCTAATCCTAACCCGTACGCTAACACTAACCCACGCCCTCACACGTACGCTCCCCCTAAAGCGTTGTCGTATCCTCACCTGGACCCTAAACCATCACGTCCCCTAACCCTAACCCTAGCCGGAACCCTAACCCTAAACCTTCCCCGAAGCCTGACCCTCACCCGTCCCCTAATCCTAACCCGTACGCTAACACTAACCCACGCCCTCACATGTACGCTCCCCCTAAAGGGTTGTCGTACTCTCACCTGGACCCTATAGCCTCCCCGTCCCCTAACCCTAACCCTAGCCCGAACCCTAACCCTAACCCTTCCCCGAAGCCTGACCCTCACCCGTCCCCAATCCTAACCCGTACGCTAACACTAACCCGCGCCCTCACACGTACGCTCCCCCTAAAGCGTTGTGCTACCCTCACCTGGACCGTAAACCCTCCCCGTCCCCTAATCCTAACCCTAGCCCGAACCCTAACCCTAACCCTTCCCGAAGCCTGACTCTCACCCGTCTCCTAATCCTAACCCGTACGTTAACACTAACCCGCGCCCTCACACGTACGCTCCACCTAAAGCGTTGTCGTACCCTCACCTGGACCCTAAGACGTCCCCGTCCCCTAACAATAACCCTAGCCCGAAACCTAACCGTAACCCTCCCCGAAGCTTGACCCTCACACGTCCCCTAATCCTAACCCGTACGCTAACACTAACCCGCGCCCTCACACGTACGCTCCCCCTAAAGCGTACTCGTACCCTCACCTGGACCCTAAACCGTCCCCGTCCCCTAACCCTAACCCTAGCCCCAACCCTAAACCTAACCTTAACCCTTCCCCGAAGCCTGACCCTCACCCGTCCCCTAATCGTAAACCGTACACTAACACTAACCCGCGCCCTCACACGTACGCTCCCCCTAAAGCGTTGTCGTACCCTCACCTGGACCCTAAATCCTCCCCATCCCCTAACCCTAACCCTAGCCCGAACCCTAACCCTAACCCTTCCCCGAAGCCTGACCCTCACCCGTCCCCTAATCCTAACCCGTACGCTAACACTAACCCACGCCCTCACACGTACGCTCCCCCTAAAGCGTAGTCGTACCCTCACCTGGACCCTAAACCGTCCCCGTCCCCTAACCCTAACCCTAGCCCCAACCCTAAACCTAACCTTAACCCTTCCCCGAAGCCTGACCCTCACCCGTCCCCTAATCGTAAACCCTACACTAACACTAACCCGCGCCCTCACACGTATGCTCCCCCTAAAGCGTTGTCGTACCCTCACCTGGACCCTAAATCCTCCCCGTCCCCTAACCCTAACCCTAGCCCCAACCCTAACCCTAACCCTAACCCTTCCCCGAAGCCTGACCCTCACCCGTCCCCTTATCCTAACCCGAACGCTAACACTAACCCGCGCCCTCACACGTACGCTCCCCATAAAGCATTGTCGTAACCTCACATGGACCTTAAACCGTCCCCGTCCCCTAACCCTAACCCTAGCCCGAACCCTAACCCTAACCCTTCCCCGATGCCTGACCCTCACCCGTCCCCTCATCCTAACCCGTACGCTAACTCTAACCCGCGCCCTCACACGTACGCTCCCCCTAAAGCATTGTCGTACCCTCACCTGGACCCTAAACCCTCCCCGACCCCTAACCCTAACCCTAGGCCTAACCCTAACCCTAACACTTCCCCGAATCCTGACCCTCACCCGTCCCCTAATCCTAAACCGTACGCTAACACTAACCCGCGCCCTCACACGTACGCTCCTCCTAAAGCGTTGTCGTACCCTCACCTGGACCCTAAGACGTCCGCGTCCCCTAACCATAAGCCTAGCCCGAACCCTAACCCTAACCCTAACCCTTCCCCGAAGCCTGACCCTCACACGTCCCCTTATCCTAACCCGTACGCTAACACTAACCCGTGCCCTCACACGTACGCTCCCCCTAAAGCATTGTCGTAACCTCACCTGGACCCTAAACCGTCCCCGTCCCCTAAACATAACCCTAGCCCGAACCCTAACCCTAACCCTTCCCCGAAGCCTGACCCTCACCCGTCCCCTCATCCTAACCCGTACGCTAACACTGACCCGCACCCACACATGTACGCTCCCCCTAAAGCGTTGTCCTACCCTCACCTGGACCCTACACCCTCCCGTCCCCAAATCCTAACCCTAGCCCGAACCCTAACCCTAACCCTTCCCCGAAGCCTGACCCTCACCCGTCCCCTAATCCTAACCCGTACGCTAACACTAACCCACGCCCTCACACGTACCCTCCTCGTAAAGTGTTGTCGAACCCTCACCTGTACCCGAAACCGTCCCCGTCCCCGTCCCCTAACCCTAGCCCGAACCCTAACCCTAACCCTTCCCAGAAGCCTGACCCTCACCCGTCACCTAATCCTAACCCGTACGCTAACACTAACCCGCGCCCTCACACGTACGCTCCCCCTAAAGCGTTGTCGTACCCTCACCTGGACCCTAAACCCTCACGTCCCCTAACCCTAACCCTAGCCCGAACCCTAACCCTAACCCTTCCCCGACCTGACCCTCACCGGTCCCCTAATCGTAACCCGTACGCTAACACTAACCCGCGCCCTCACACGTACGCTCCCCCTAAAGCGTTGTCGTACCCTCACCTGGACCCTAAACCCTCCCCGTCCCCTAACCCTAACCCTAGGCCTAACCCTAACCCTAACCCTTCCCCGAGCCTGACCCTCACCCGTCCCCTAATCCTAAACCGTACGCTAACACTAACCCGCGCCCTCACACGTACGCTCCCCCTAAAGCGTTGTCGTACACTCACCTGGACCCTAAGAGGTCCGCGTCCCCTAACCATAACCCTAGCCCGAACCCTAACCCTAACTCTAACCCTTCCCCGAAGCCTGACCCTCACACGTCCCCTTATGCTAACCCGTACGCTAACACTAACCCGTGCCCTCACACGTACGCTCCCCCTAAAGCATTGTCGTAACCTCACCTGGACCCTAAACCGTCCCCGTCCCCTAACCCTAACCCTAGCCCGAACCCTAACCCGAACCCTTCCCCGAAGCCTGACCCTCACCCGTCCCCTAATCCTAACCCGTACGCTAACACTAACCCACGCCCTCACACGTACCCTCCTCGTAAAGTGTTGTCGTACCCTCACCTGGACCCGAAACCGTCCCCGTCCCCGTCCCCTAACCCTAGCCCGAACCCTAACCCTAACCCTTCCCCGAAGCCTGACCCTCACCCGTCCCCTAATCCTAAACTGTATGCTAACACTAACCCGCGCCCTCACACGTACGCTCCCCCTAAAGCGTTGTCGTACCCTCACCTGGACCCTAAACCCTCCCCGTCCTCTAACCCTAACCCTAGCCCGAACCCTAACCCTAACCCTTCCCGAAGCCTGACCCTCACCTGTCCCCTAATCCTAAACCGTACGTTAACACTAACCCGCGTCCTCACACGTACGCTCCCTTAAACCGTTGTCGTACCCTCACCTGGACCCTAAACCGTCCCCGTCCCCTAACCCTAACCCTAGCTCGAACCCTAACCCTAACCCTTCCCGAAGCCTGACCCTCACCCGTCCCATAATCCTAACCCGTACGCTAACACTAAGCTGAGCCCTCACACGTACGCTCCCCCTAAAGCGTTGTCGTACCCTCACCTGTACCCTAAACCGTCCCTGTCCCCTAACACTAACCCTAGCCCGAACCCTAACCCTAACCCTTCCCCGAAGCCTGACCCTCACCCGTCCCGTAATCCTAACCCGTACGCTAACACTAACCCGCGCCCTCACACGAACGCTCCCCCTAAAGTGTTGTCGTACCCTCACCTGGACCCTAAACCCTCCCCGTCCCCTAACCCTAACCCTAGCCCGAACCCTAACCCTAACACTTCCCCGAAGCCTCACCCTCACCCGTCCCCTAATCCTAACCCGAACGCTAACAGTGACCCGCGCCCTCACACGTACGCTCCCCCTAAAGCGTTGTCGTACCCTCACCTGGACCCTAAGACGTCCCCGTCCCCTAACCCTAACCCTAGCTCGAACCCTAACCCTAACCCTAACCCTACCCCGAAGCCTGACCCTCACCCGTCCCCTAATCCTAACCCGTACGCTAACACTAACCCACGCCCTCACACGTATGCTCCCCCTAAAGCGTTGTCGTGCCCTCACCTGGACCCTAAACCCTCCCCGTCCCCTAACCCTAACCCTAGCCCGAGCCCTAACCCTAACCCTTCCCGAAGCCTGACCCTCACACGTCCCCTAATCCTAAACTGTACTTTAACACTAACCGGCGCCCTAACACGTACGCTCCCCCTAAAGCGTTGTCGTACCCTCACCTGGACCCTAAACCGTCCCCGTCCCTTAACCCAAACTCTAGCCCGAACCCTAAACCTAACCCTTCCCCGAAGCCTGACCCTCACCCGTCCCCTAATCCTAACCCGTACGCTAACACTAACCCGCGCCCTCACACGTACGCTCCCCCTAAAGCGTTGTCGTACCCTCACCTGGACCCTAAACCCTCCCCGTCCCCTAAACCTAACCCTAGCCCGAACCCTAACCCTAACCCTTCCCACAAGCCTGACCCTCACCCGTCCCCTAATCCTAACCCGTACGCTAACACTAACCCGCACCCTCATCGTACCCTCCCCATAAAGTGTTCTCGTACCCTCACCTGGACCCGAAACCGTCCCCGTCCCCGTCCCCTAACCCTAGCCCGAACCCTAACCCTAACCCTTCCCCGAAGCCTGACCCTCACCCGACCCTTAATCCTAACCCGTACGCTAACACTAACCAGCGCCCTCACACGTACGCTCCCCCTAAAGCGTTGTCGTACCCTCACCTGGACCCTAAACCGTCCCCGTCCCCTAACACTAACCCTAGCCCGAACCCTAACCCTAACCCTTCCCCGAAGCCTGACCCTCACCCGTCCCCTAATTCTAACCCGTACGCTAACACTAACCCACGCTCTCACACGTACACTCCCCCTAAAGCGTTGTCGTACCCTCACCTGGACCCTAAACCGTCCCCATCCCCTAACCCTAAGCCTAGCCCGAACCCTAACCCTAACCCTTCCCCGAAGCCTGACCCTCACCCGTACCCTAATCCTAACCCGTACGCTAACACTAACCCACGCCCTCACACGTACGCTCCCCCTAAAGCGTTGTCGTATCCTCACCTGGACCCTAAACCATCACGTCCCCTAACCCTAACCCTAGCCGGAACCCTAACCCTAAACCTTCCCCGAAGCCTGACCCTCACCCGTCCCATAATCCTAACCCGTACGCTAACACTAACCCACGCCCTCACATGTACGCTCCCCCTAAAGGGTTGTCGTACTCTCACCTGGACCCTATAGCCTCCCCGTCCCCTAACCCTAACCCTAGCCCGAACCCTAACCCTAACCCTTCCCCGAAGCCTGACCCTCACCCGTCCCCAATCCTAACCCGTACGCTAACACTAACCCGCGCCCTCACACGTACGCTCCCCCTAAAGCGTTGTCCTACCTTCACCTGGACCGTAAACCCTCCCCGTCCCCTAATCCTAACCCTAGCCCGAACCCTAACCCTAACCCTTCCCGAAGCCTGACTCTCACCCGTCTCCTAATCCTAACCCGTACGTTAACACTAACCCACGCCCTCACACGTACGCTCCACCTAAAGCGTTGTCGTACCCTCACCTGGACCCTAAGACGTCCCCGTCCCCTAACAATAACCCTAGCCCGAAACCTAACCGTAACCCTCCCCGAAGCTTGACCCTCACACGTCCCCTAATCCTAACCCGTACGCTAACACTAACCCGCGCCCTCACACGTACGCTCCCCCTAAAGCGTACTCGTACCCTCACCTGGACCCTAAACCGTCCCCGTCCCCTAACCCTAACCCTAGCCCCAACCCTAAACCTAACCTTAACCCTTCCCCGAAGCCTGACCCTCACCCGTCCCCTAATCGTAAACCGTACACTAACACTAACCCGCGCCCTCACACGTACGCTCCCCCTAAAGCGTTGTCGTACCCTCACCTGGACCCTAAATCCTCCCCATCCCCTAACACTAACCCTAGCCCGAACCCTAACCCTAACCCTTCCCCGAAGCCTGACCCTCACCCGTCCCCTAATCCTAACCCGTACGCTAACACTAACCCACGCCCTCACACGTACGCTCCCCCTAAAGCGTAGTCGTACCCTCACCTGGACCCTAAACCGTCCCCGTCCCCTAACCCTAACCCTAGCCCCAACCCTAAACCTAACCTTAACCCTTCCCCGAAGCCTGACCCTCACCCGTCCCCTAATCGTAAACCGTACACTAACACTAACCCGCGCCCTCACACGTATGCTCCCCCTAAAGCGTTGTCGTACCCTCACCTGGACCCTAAATCCTCCCCGTCCCCTAACCCTAACCCTAGCCCGAACCCTAACCCTAACCCTTCCCCGAAGCCTGACCCTCACCCGTCCCCTAATCCTAACCCGTACGCTAACACTAACCCGCGCCCTCACACGTATGCTCCCCCTAAAGCGTAGTCGTACCCTCACCTGGACCCTAAAACGTCCCCGTCCCCTAACCCTAACCCTAGCCCCAACCCTAACCCTAACCCTAACCCTTCCCCGAAGCCTGACCCTCACCCGTCCCCTTATCCTAAACCGAACGCTAACACTAACCCGCGCCCTCACACGTACGCTCCCCATAAAGCATTGTCGTAACCTCACATAGACCTTAAACCGTCCCCGTCCCCTAACCCTAACCCTAGCCCGAACCCTAACCCTAACCCTTCCCCGATGCCTGACCCTCACCCGTCCCCTCATCCTAACCCGTACGCTAACTCTAACCCGCGCCCTCACACGTACGCTCCCGCTAAAGCGTTGTCGTACCCTCACCTGGACCCTAAACCCTCCCCGACCCCTAACCCTAACCCTAGGCCTAACCCTAACCCTAACCCTTCCCCGAAGCCTGACCCTCACCCGTCCCCTAATCCTAAACCGTACGCTAACACTTACCCGCGCCCTCACACGTACGCTCCTCCTAAAGCGTTGTCGTACCCTCACCTGGACCCTAAGACGTCCGCGTCCCCTAACCATAAGCCTAGCCCGAACCCTAACCCTAACCCTAACCCTTCCCCGAAGCCTGACCCTCACACGTCCCCTTATCCTAACCCGTACGCTAACACTAACCCGTGCCCTCACACGTACGCTCCCCCTAAAGCATTGTCGTAACCTCACCTGGACCCTAAACCGTCCCCGTCCCCTAACCATAACCCTAGCCCGAACCCTAACCCTAACCCTTCCCCGAAGCCTGACCCTCACCCGTCCCCTCATCCTAACCCGTACGCTAACACTGACCCGCACCCACACATGTACGCTCCCCCTAAAGCGTTGTCCTACCCTCACCTGGACCCTACACCCTCCCGTCCCCAAATCCTAACCCTAGCCCGAACCCTAACCCTAACCCTTCCCCGAAGCCTGACCCTCACCCGTCCCCTAATCCTAACCCGTACGCTAACACTAACCCACGCCCTCACACGTACCCTCCTCGTAAAGTGTTGTCGTACCCTCACCTGTACCCGAAACCGTCCCCGTCCCCGTCCCCTAACCCTAGCCCGAACCCTAACCCTAACCCTTCCCAGAAGCCTGACCCTCACCCGTCACCTAATCCTAACCCGTACGCTAACACTAACCCGCGCCCTCACACGTACGCTCCCCCTAAAGCGTTGTCGTACCCTCACCTGGACCCTAAACCCTCCCGTCCCCTAACCCTAACCCTAGCCCGAACCCTAACCCTAACCCTTCCCCGACCTGACCCTCACCGGTCCCCTAATCATAACCCGTACGCTAACACTAACCCGCGCCCTCACACGTACGCTCCCCCTAAAGCGTTGTCGTACCCTCACCTGGACCCTAAACCCTCCCCGTCCCCTAACCCTAACCCTAGCCCGAACCCTAACCCTAACCCTAACCCTTCCCCGAAGCCTGACCCTCACCCGTCCCCTTATCCTAACCCGTACGCTAACACTAACCCGCGCCCTCACACGTACGCTCCCCCTAAAGCATTGTCGTAACCTCACATGGACCCTAAATTGTCCCCGTCCCCTAACCCTAACCCTAGCCCGAACCCTAACCCTAACCCTTCCCCGAAGCCTGACCCTCACCCGTCCCCTCATCCTAACCCGTACGCTAACTCTAACCCGCACCCTCACACGTACGCTCCCCCTAAAGCGTTGTCGTACCCTCACCTGGACCCTAAACCCTCCCCGTCCCCTAACCCTAACCCTAGGCCTAACCCTAACCCTAACCCTTCCCCGAAGCCTGACCCTCACCCGTCCCCTAATCCTAAACCATACGCTAACACTAACCCGCGCCCTCACACGTACGCTCCCCCTAAAGCGTTGTCGTACCCTCACCTGGACCCTAAGAGGTCCGCGTCCCCTAACCATAACCCTAGCCCGAACCCTAACCCTAACTCTAACCCTTCCCCGAAGCCTGACCCTCACACGTCCCCTTATGCTAACCCGTACGCTAACACTAACCCGTGCCCTCACACGTACGCTCCCCCTAAAGCATTGTCGTAACCTCACCTGGACCCTAAACCGTCCCCGTCCCCTAACCCTAACCCTAGCCCGAACCCTAACCCTAACCCTTCCCCGAAGCCTGACCCTCACCCGTCCCCTTATCCTAACCCGTAGGCTAACACTAACCCGCACCCTCACATGTACGCTCCCCCTAAAGCGTTGTCCTACCCTCACCTGGACCCTAAACCCTCCCGTCCCCAAATCCTAACCCTAGCCCGAACCCTAACCCTAACCCTTCCCTGAAGCCTGACCCTCACCCGTTCCCTAATCCTAACCCGTACGCTAACACTAACCCGCGCCCTCACACGTACGCTACCCCTAAAGCGTTGTCGTGCCCTCACCTGGACCCTAAACCCTCCCCGTGCCCTGACCCTAACCCTAGCCCGAGCCCTAACCCTAACCCTTCCCGAAGCCTGACCCTCAACCGTCCCCTAATCCTAAACCGTACGTTAACACTAACCCGCGCCCTAAAATGTACGCTCCCCCTAAAGCGTTGTCGTACCCTCACCTGGACCCTAAATCCTCCCCGTCCCCTAAACCTAACCCTAGCCCGAACCCTAACCCTAACCCTTCCCCGAAGCCTGACCCTCACCCGTCCCCTAATCCTAACCCGTACGCTAACACTAACCCGCGCCCTCACACGTACACTCCCCCTAAAGCGTTGTCATACCCTCACCTGGACCCTTAGCCGTCCTCGTTCCCTAAACCTAACCCTAGCCCGAACCCTAACCCTAACCCTTCCCCGAAGCCTGACCCTCACCCGTCCCCTAATCCTAACCCGTACGCTAACACTAACCCGCGCCCTCACACATACGCTCCCGCTAAAGCGTTGTCGTACCCTCACCTGGACCCTAAGCCGTCCCCGTCCCCTAACCCTAACCCTAGCCCGAACCCTAACCCTAACACTTCCCCGAAGCCTGACCCTCACCCGTCCCCTAATCCTAACCCGTACGCTAACACTAACCCATGCCCTCACACGTACGCTCCCCCTAAAGCGTTGTCGTACCCTCACCTGGACCCTAAACCCTCCCTGTCCCCTAACCCTAACCCTAGCCCGAACCCTAACCCTAACACTTCCCGGAAGCCTGACCCTCACCCGTCCCCTAATCCCAACCCGTACGCTAACACTAACCCGCGCCCTCACACGTAAGCTCCCCCTAAAGCGTTGTCGTGCCCTCACCTGGACTCTAAACCCTCCCCGTCCCCTAACCCTAACCCTAGCCCGAAACCTAACCCTAACCCTTCCCGAAGCCTGACCCTCACCCGTCCCCTAATCCTAACCCGTACGCTAACACTAACCCGCGCCCTCACACGTACGCTCCCCCTAAAGCGTTGTCGTACCCTCACCTGGACCCTAAACCCTCCCCGTCCCCTAACCCTAACCCTAGCCCGAACCCTAACCCTAACACTTCCCCGAAGCCTGACCCTCACCCGTCCCTAAATCCTAACCCGTACGCTAACACTAACCTGCGCCCTCACACGTACCCTCCTCGTAAAGTGTTGTCGTACCCTCACCTGGACCCGAAACCGTCCCCGTCCCCGTCCCCTAACCCTAGCCCGAACCCTAACCCTAACCCTTCCCAGAAGCCTGACCCTCACCCGTCCCCTAATCCTAACCCGTACGCTAACACTAACCCGCGCCCTCACACGTACGCTCCCCCTAAAGCGTTGTCGTACCCTCACCTGGACCCTAAACCCTCCCGTCCCCTAACCCTAACCCTAGCCCGAACCCTAACCCTAACCCTTCCCCGACCTGAACCTCACCGGTCCCCTAATCATAACCCGTACGCTAACACTAACCCGCGCCCTCATACGTACGCTCCCCCTAAAGCGTTGTCGTACCCTCACCTGGACCCTAAACCCTCCCCGTCCCCTAACCCTAACCCTAGCCCGAACCCTAACCCTAACCCTAACCCTTCCCCGAAGCCTGACCCTCACCCGTCCCCTTATCCTAACCCGTACGCTAACACTAACCCGCGCCCTCACACGTACGCTCCCCCTAAAGCATTGTCGTAACCTCATATGGACCCTAAACCGTCCCCGTCTCCTAACCATAACCCTAGCCCGAACCCTAACCCTAACCCTTCCCCGAAGCCTGACCCTCAACCGTCCCCTCATCATAACCCGTACGCTAACTCTAACCCGCACCCTCACACGTATGCTCCCCCTAAAGCGTTGTCGTACCCTCACCTGGACCCTAAACCCTCCCCGTCCCCTAACCCTAACCCTAGCACGAACTCTAACCCTAACCCTTCCCCGAAGCCTGACCCTCACCCGTCCCCTAATCCTAAACCGCACGCTAACACTAACCCGCGCACTCACACGTACGCTCCCCCTAAAGCGTTGTCCTACCCTCACCTGGACCCTAAGACGTCCGCGTCCCCTAACCATAACCCTAGCCCGAACCCTAACCCTAACCCTAACCCTTCCCCGAAGCCTGACCCTCACACGTCCCCTTATCCTAACCCGTACGCTAACACTAACCCGCGCCCTCACACGTACGCTCCCCCTAAAGCATTGTCGTAACCTCACCTGGACCCTAAACCGTCCCCGTCCCCTAACCATAACCCTAGCCCGAACCCTAACCCTAACCCTTCCCCGAAGCCTGACCCTCACCCGTCCCCTCATCCTAACCCGTACGCTAACACTGACCCGCACCCTCACATGTACGCTCCCCCTAAAGCGTTGTCCTACCCTCACCTGGACCCTAAACCCTCCCGTCCCCAAATCCTAACCCTAGCACGAACCCTAACCCTAACCCTTCCCCGAAGCCTGACCCTCACCCGTCCCCTAATCCTAACCCGTACGCTAACACTAACCCGCGCCCTCACACGTACGCTCCCCCTAAAGCATTGTCGTAACCTCACCTGGACCCTAAACCGTCCCCGTCCCCTAACCCTAACCCTAGCCCGAAACCTAACCCTAACCCTTCCCCGAAGCCTGACCCTCACCCGTTCCCTAATCCTAACCCGTACGCTAACACTAACCCGCGCCCTCACACGTACGCTACCCCTAAAGCGTTGTCGTGCCCTCACCTGGACCCTAAACCCTCCCCGTGCCCTAACCCTAACCCTAGCCCGAGCCCTAACCCTAACCCTTCCCGAAGCCTGACCCTCAACCGTCCACTAATCCTAAACCGTACGTTAACACTAACCCGCGCCCTAACACGTACGCTCCCCCTAAAGCATTGTCGTACCCTCACCTGGACCCTAAACCGTCCCCGTCCCCTAACCCTAACTCTAGCCCGAACCCTAAACCTAACCCTTCCCCGAAGCCTGACCCTCACCCGTCCCCTAATCCTAACCCGTACGCTAACACTAACCCGCGCCCTCACACGTACGCTCCCCCTAAAGCGTTGTCGTGCCCTCACCTGGACCCTAAACCCTCCCCGTCCCCTAACCCTAACCCTAGCCCGAGCCCTAACCCTAACCCTTCCCGAAGCCTGACCCTCACCCGTCCCCTAATCCTAAACCGTACGTTAACACTAACCCGCACCCTCACATGTACGCTCCACCTAAAGCGTTGTCCTACCCTCACCAGGACCTTAAACCGTCCCTGTCCCCTAACCCTAACTCTAGCCCGAACACTAAACCTAACCCTTCCCCGAAGCCTGACCCTCACCCGTCCCCTAATCCTAACACGTACGCTAACACTAACGCGCGCCCTCACACGTACGCTCCTTCTAAAGCGTTGTACCCTCATCTGGACCCTAAACCCTCCCCGTCCCCTAACCCTAACCGTAGCCCTAACCCTAACCCTAACCCTTCCCCGAAGCCTGACCCTCACCCGTCCCCTCATCCTAACCCGTACGCTAACACTAACCCGCGCGCTCACACATACGCTCCCCCTAAAGCATTGTCGTACCCTCACCTGGACCTTAAACCCTCCCCGTCCCCTAACCCTAACCCTAGCCCTAACCCTAACCCTAACCCTTCCCCGAAGCCTGACCCTCACCCGTCCCCTAATCCTAACCCGTACACTAACACTAACCCGCGCCCTCACACCTACGCTCCCCCTAAAGCGTTGTCGTACCCTCACCTGGACCCTAAACCGTCCCCGTCCCCTAACACTAACCCTAGCCCGAACCCTAACCCTAACACTTCCCCGAAGCCTGACCCTCACCCGTCCCGTAATCCTAACCCGTACGCTAACACTAACCCGCGCCCTCACACGTACGCTCCCCCTAAAGCGTTGTCGTACCCTCACCTGGACCCTAAACCCTCCCCATCCCCTAACCCTAACCCTAGCCCGAACCCTAACCCTACCCTTCCCCGAAGCCTGACCCTCACCCGTCCCCTAATCCTAACCCATAGGATAACACTAACCCGTGCCCTCACACGTACGCTCCCCCTAAAGCGTTGTCGTACCCTCACCTGGACGCTAAACCGTCCCCGTCCCCTAAACCTAACCCTAGCCCGAACCCTAACCCTAACCCTTACCCGAAGCCTGACCCTCACCCGTCCCCTAATCCTAACCCGTACGCTAACACTAACCCGCGCCCTCACACGTACGCTCCCCCTAAAACGTTGTCGTACACTCACCTGGACCCTAAACCCTCCCCGTCCCCTAACCCTAACCCTAGCCCGAACCCTAACCCTAACCCTTCCCCGAAGCCTGACCCTCACCCGTCCCGTAATCCTAACCCTTACGCTAACACTAACACGCACCCTCACATGTACGCTCCCCCTAAAGCGTTGTCGTACCCTCACCTGGACGCTAAACCGTCCCCGTCCCCTAAACCTAACCCTAGCCCGAACCCTAACCCTAACCCTTCCCCGAAGCCTGACCCTCACCTGTCCCCTAATCCTAACCCGTACGCTAACACTAACCCGCGCCCTCACACGTACGCTCCCCCTAAAACGTTGTCGTACACTCACCTGGACCCTAAACCCTCCCCGTCCCCTAACCCTAACCCTAGCCCGAACCCTAACCCTAACCCTTCCCCGAAGCCTGACCCTCACCCGTCCCGTAATCCTAACCCTTACGCTAACACTAACACGCACCCTCACATGTACGCTCCCCCTAAAGCGTTGTCGTACCCTCACCTGGACCCTAAACCCTCCCGTCCCCAAATCCTAACCCTAGCCCGAGCCCTAACCCTAACCCTTCCCGAAGCCTAACCCTCACGGGTCCCCTAATCCTAACCCGTACGCTAACACTAACCCGCGCCCTCACACGTACACTCCCCCTAAAGCGTTGTCGTGCCCTCACCTCGACCCTAAACCCTCCCCGTCCCCTAACCCTAACCCTAGCCCGAGCCCTAAACCTATACCTTCCCGAAGCCTGACCCTCACCGTCCCCTAATCCTAAACCGTACGTTAACACTAACCCGCGCCCTAACACGTACGCTCCCCCTAAAGCGTTGTCGTACCCTCACCTGGACCCTAAACCTTCCCCGTCACCTAACCATAACTCTAGCCCGAACCCTAAACCTAACCCTTCCCCGAAGCCTGACACTCACCCGTCCCCTAATCCTAACCCGTACACTAACACTAACCCGCGCCCTCACACGTACGCTCCCCCTAAAGCGTTGTCGTACCCTCACCTGGACCCTAAGACGTCCCCGTCCCCTAACCCTAACCCTAGCCCGAACCCTAACCCTAACCCTAACCCTTCCCCGAAGCCTGACCCTCACCCGTCCCCTTATCCTAACCCGTACGCTAACACTATCCCGCGCCCTCACACGTACGCTCCCCCTAAAGCATTGTCGTAACCTCACCTGGACCCTAAACACTCCCCGTCCCCTAACCCTAACCCTAGCCTGAACCCTAACCCTAACCCTTCCCGAAGCCTGACCCTCACCCGTCCCCTAATCCTAACCCGTACGCTAACACTAACCCGCACCCTCACATGTACGCTCCACCTAAAGCGTTTTCCTACCCTCACCTGGACCTTAAACCGTCCCTGTCCCCTAACCCTAACTCTAGCCCGAACCCTAAACCTAACCCTTCCCCGAAGCCTGACCCTCACCCGTCCCCTAATCCTAACACGTACGCTAACACTAACCCGCGCCCTCACACGTACGCTCCTTCTAAAGCGTTGTACCCTCATCTGGACCCTAAACCCTCCCCGTCCCCTAACCCTAACCGTAGCCCGAACCCTAACCCTAACCCTTCCCCGAAGCCTGACCCTCACCCGTCCCCTAATCCTAACCCTTACGATAACACTAACCCGTGCCCTCACACGTACGCTCCCCCTAAAGCGTTGTCGTACCCTCACCTGGACCCTAAACCGTCCCCGTCCCCTAACCCTAACCCTAGCCCGAACCCTAACCCTAACCCTTCCCCGAAGCCTGACCCTCACCTGTCCCCTAATCCTAACACGTACGCTAACACTAACCCACACCCTCACACGTACGCTCCCCCTAAAGCGTTGTCGTACCCTCACCTGGACCCTAAACCCTCCCCGTCAACTAACCCTAACCCTAGCCCGAACCGTAACCCTAACCCTTCCCCGAAGCCTGACCCTCACCCGTCCCCTAATCCTAACCCGTACGCTAACACTAACCCACGCCCTCACACGTACGCTCCCCCTAAAGCGTAGTCGTACCCTCACCTGGACCCTAAACCGTCCCCGTCCCCTAACCCTAACCCTAGCCCCAACCCTAAACCTAACCTTAACCCTTCCCTGAAGCCTGACCCTCACCCGTCCCCTAATCGTAAACCCTACACTAACACTAACCCGCGCCCTCACACGTATGCTCCCCCTAAAGCGTTGTCGTACCCTCACCTGGACCCTAAATCCTCCCCGTCCCCTAACCCTAACCCTAGCCCGAACCCTAACCCTAACCCTTCCCCGAAGCCTGACCCTCACCCGTCCCCTAATCCTAACCCGTACGCTAACACTAACCCGCGCCCTCACACGTACGCTCCCCCTAAAGCGTAGTCGTACCCTCACCTGGACCCTAAAACGTCCCCGTCCCCTAACCCTAACCCTAGCCCCAACCCTAACCCTAACCCTAACCCTTCCCCGAAGCCTGACCCTCACCCGTCCCCTTATCCTAACCCGAACGCTAACACTAACCCGCGCCCTCACACGTACGCTCCCCATAAAGCATTTTCGTAACCTCACATGGACCTTAAACCGTCCCCGTCCCCTAACCCTAACCCTAGCCCGAACCCTAACCCTAACCCTTCCCCGATGCCTGACCCTCACCCGTCCCCTCATCCTAACCCGTACGCTAACTCTAACCCGCGCCCTCACACGTACGCTCCCCCTAAAGCGTTGTCGTACCCTCACCTGGACCCTAAACCCTCCCCGACCCCTAACCCTAACCCTAGGCCTAACCCTAACCCTAACCCTTCCCCGAAGCCTGACCCTCACCCGTCCCCTAATCCTAAACCGTACGCTAACACTAACCCGCGCCCTCACACGTACGCTCCTCCTAAAGCGTTGTCGTACCCTCACCTGGACCCTAAGACGTCCGCGTCCCCTAACCATAAGCCTAGCCCGAAACCTAACCCTAACCCTAACCCTTCCCCGAAGCCTGACCCTCACACGTCCCCTAATCCTAACCCGTACGCTAACACTAACCCGTGCCCTCACACGTACGCTCCCCCTAAAGCATTGTCGTAACCTCACCTGGACCCTAAACCGTCCCCGTCCCCTAACCATAACCCTAGCCCGAACCCTAACCCTAACCCTTCCCCGAAGCCTGACCCTCACCCGTCCCCTCATCCTAACCCGTACGCTAACACTGACCCGCACCCACACATGTACGCTCCCCCTAAAGCGTTGTCCTACCCTCACCTGGACCCTACACCCTCCCGTCCCCAAATCCTAACCCTAGCCCGAACCCTAACCCTAACCCTTCCCCGAAGCCTGACCCTCACCCGTCCCCTAATCCTAACCCGTACGCTAACACTAACCCACGCCCTCACACGTACCCTCCTCGTAAAGTGTTGTCGTACCCTCACCTGTACCCGAAACCGTCCCCGTCCCCGTCCCCTAACCCTAGCCCGAACCCTAACCCTAACCCTTCCCAGAAGCCTGACCCTCACCCGTCACCTAATCCTAACCCGTACGCTAACACTAACCCGCGCCCTCACACGTACGCTCCCCCTAAAGCGTTGTCGTACCCTCACCTGGACCCTAAACCCTCCCGTCCCCTAACCCTAACCCTAGCCCGAACCCTAACCCTAACCCTTCCCCGACCTGACCCTCACCGGTCCCCTAATCATAACCCGTACGCTAACACTAACCCGCGCCCTCACACGTACGCTCCCCCTAAAGCGTTGTCGTACCCTCACCTGGACCCTAAACCCTCCCCGTCCCCTAACCCTAACCCTAGCCCGAACCCTAACCCTAACCCTAACCCTTCCCCGAAGCCTGACCCTCACCCGTCCCCTTATCCTAACCCGTACGCTAACACTAACCCGCGCCCTCACACGTACGCTCCCCCTAAAGCATTGTCGTAACCTCACATGGACCCTAAATTGTCCCCGTCCCCTAACCCTAACCCTAGCCCGAACCCTAACCCTAACCCTTCCCCGAAGCCTGACCCTCACCCGTCCCCTCATCCTAACCCGTACGCTAACTCTAACCCGCACCCTCACACGTACGCTCCCCCTAAAGCGTTGTCGTACCCTCACCTGGACCCTAAACCCTCCCCGTCCCCTAACCCTAACCCTAGGCCTAACCCTAACCCTAACCCTTCCCCGAAGCCTGACCCTCACCCGTCCCCTAATCCTAAACCGTACGCTAACACTAACCCGCGCCCTCACACGTACGCTCCCCCTAAAGCGTTGTCGTACCCTCACCTGGACCCTAAGAGGTCCGCGTCCCCTAACCATAACCCTAGCCCGAACCCTAACCCTAACTCTAACCCTTCCCCGAAGCCTGACCCTCACACGTCCCCTTATGCTAACCCGTACGCTAACACTAACCCGTGCCCTCACACGTACGCTCCCCCTAAAGCATTGTCGTAACCTCACCTGGACCCTAAACCGTCCCCGTCCCCTAACCCTAACCCTAGCCCGAACCCTAACCCTAACCCTTCCCCGAAGCCTGACCCTCACCCGTCCCCTAATCCTAACCCGTACGCTAACACTAACCCACGCCCTCACACGTACCCTCCTCGTAAAGTGTTGTCGTACCCTCACCTGGACCCGAAACCGTCCCCGTCCCCGTCCCCTAACCCTAGCCCGAACCCTAACCCTAACCCTTCCCCGAAGCCTGACCCTCACCCGTCCCCTAATCCTAAACTGTATGCTAACACTAACCCGCGCCCTCACACGTACGCTCCCCCTAAAGCGTTGTCGTACCCTCACCTGGACCCTAAACCCTCCCCGTCCCCTAACCCTAACCCTAGCCCGAACCCTAATCCTAACCCTTCCCGAAGCCTGACCCTCACCTGTCCCCTAATCCTAAACCGTACGTTAACACTAACCCGCGTCCTCACACGTACGCTCCCTTAAACCGTTGTCGTACCCTCACCTGGACCCTAAACCGTCCTCGTCCCCTAACCCTAACCCTAGCTCGAACCCTAACCCTAACCCTTCCCGAAGCCTGACCCTCACCCGTCCCATAATCCTAACCCGTACGCTAACACTAAGCTGAGCCCTCACACGTACGCTCCCCCTAAAGCGTTGTCGTACCCTCACCTGTACCCTAAACCGTCCCTGTCCCCTAACACTAACCCTAGCCCGAACCCTAACCCTAACCCTTCCCCGAAGCCTGACCCTCACCCGTCCCGTAATCCTAACCCGTACGCTAACACTAACCCGCGCCCTCACACGAACGCTCCCCCTAAAGTGTTGTCGTACCCTCACCTGGACCCTAAACCCTCGCCGTCCCCTAACCCTAACCCTAGCCCGAACCCTAACCCTAACACTTCCCCGAAGCCTGACCCTCACCCGTCCCCTAATCCTAACCCGAACGCTAACAGTGACCCGCGCCCTCACACGTACGCTCCCCCTAAAGCGTTGTCGTACCCTCAACTGGACCCTAAGACGTCCCCGTCCCCTAACCCTAACCCTAGCTCGAACCCTAACCCTAACCCTAACCCAACCCCGAAGCCTGACCCTCACCCGTCCCCTAATCCTAACCCGTACGCTAACACTAACCCACGCCCTCACACGTATGCTCCACCTAAAGCGTTGTCGTGCCCTCACCTGGACCCTAAACCCTCCCCGTCCCCTAACCCTAACCCTAGCCCGAGCCCTAACCCTAACCCTTCCCGAAGCCTGACCCTCACACGTCCCCTAATCCTAAACTGTACTTTAACACTAACCGGCGCCCTAACACGTACGCTCCCCCTAAAGCGTTGTCGTACACTCACCTGGACCCTAAACCGTCCCCGTCCCTTAACCCAAACTCTAGCCCGAACCCTAAACCTAACCCTTCCCCGAAGCCTGACCCTCACCCGTCCCCTAATCCTAACCCGTACGCTAACACTAACCCGCACCCTCACACGTACGCTCCCCCTAAAGCGTTGTCGTACCCTCACCTGGACCCTAAACCCTCCCCGTCCCCTAAACCTAACCCTAGCCCGAACCCTAACCCTAACCCTTCC
This sequence comes from Lagenorhynchus albirostris, assembly GCF_949774975.1. Classification (NCBI taxonomy): domain Eukaryota; kingdom Metazoa; phylum Chordata; class Mammalia; order Artiodactyla; family Delphinidae; genus Lagenorhynchus; species Lagenorhynchus albirostris. Next base: position 80,423,469 of record NC_083104.1, on the reverse strand, counting down.
CACAAGCCTGACCCTCACCCGTCCCCTAATCCTAACCCGTACGCTAACACTAACCCGCACCCTCATCGTACCCTCCCCATAAAGTGTTCTCGTACCCTCACCTGGACCCGAAACCGTCCCCGTCCCCGTCCCCTAACCCTAGCCCGAACCCTAACCCTAACCCTTCCCCGAAGCCTGACCCTCACCCGACCCTTAATCCTAACCCGTACGCTAACACTAACCAGCGCCCTCACACGTACGCTCCCCCTAAAGCGTTGTCGTACCCTCACCTGGACCCTAAACCGTCCCCGTCCCCTAACACTAACCCTAGCCCGAACCCTAACCCTAACCCTTCCCCGAAGCCTGACCCTCACCCGTCCCCTAATTCTAACCCGTACGCTAACACTAACCCACGCTCTCACACGTACACTCCCCCTAAAGCGTTGTCGTACCCTCACCTGGACCCTAAACCCTCCCCATCCCCTAACCCTAACCCTAGCCCGAACCCTAACCCTACCCTTCCCCGAAGCCTGACCCTCACCCGTCCCCTAATCCTAACCCATAGGATAACACTAACCCGTGCCCTCACACGTACGCTCCCCCTAAAGCGTTGTCGTACCCTCACCTGGACGCTAAACCGTCCCCGTCCCCTAAACCTAACCCTAGCCCGAACCCTAACCCTAACCCTTCCCCGAAGCCTGACCCTCACCCGTCCCCTATTCCTAACCCGTACGCTAACACTAACCCGCGCCCTCACTCGTACGCTCCCCCTAAAACGTTGTCGTACACTCACCTGGACCCTAAACCCTCCCCGTCCCCTAACCCTAACCCTAGCCCGAACCCTAACCCTAACCCTTCCCCGAAGCCTGACCCTCACCCGTCCCGTAATCCTAACCCTTACGCTAACACTAACACGCACCCTCACATGTACGCTCCCCCTAAAGCGTTGTCGTACCCTCACCTGGACCCTAAACCCTCCCGTCCCCAAATCCTAACCCTAGCCCGAGCCCTAACCCTAACCCTTCCCGAAGCCTAACCCTCACGGGTCCCCTAATCCTAACCCGTACGCTAACACTAACCCGCGCCCTCACACGTACACTCCCCCTAAAGCGTTGTCGTGCCCTCACCTCGACCCTAAACCCTCCCCGTCCCCTAACCCTAACCCTAGCCCGAGCCCTAAACCTATACCTTCCCGAAGCCTGACCCTCACCGTCCCCTAATCCTAAACCGTACGTTAACACTAACCCGCGCCCTAACACGTACGCTCCCCCTAAAGCGTTGTCGTACCCTCACCTGGACCCTAAACCTTCCCCGTCACCTAACCATAACTCTAGCCCGAACCCTAAACCTAACCCTTCCCCGAAGCCTGACACTCACCCGTCCCCTAATCCTAACCCGTACACTAACACTAACCCGCGCCCTCACACGTACGCTCCCCCTAAAGCGTTGTCGTACCCTCACCTGGACCCTAAGACGTCCCCGTCCCCTAACCCTAACCCTAGCCCGAACCCTAACCCTAACCCTAACCCTTCCCCGAAGCCTGACCCTCACCCGTCCCCTTATCCTAACCCGTACGCTAACACTAACCCGCGCCCTCACACGTACGCTCCCCCTAAAGCATTGTCGTAACCTCACCTGGACCCTAAACACTCCCCGTCCCCTAACCCTAACCCTAGCCTGAACCCTAACCCTAACCCTTCCCGAAGCCTGACCCTCACCCGTCCCCTAATCCTAACCCGTACGCTAACACTAACCCGCACCCTCACATGTACGCTCCACCTAAAGCGTTTTCCTACCCTCACCTGGACCTTAAACCGTCCCTGTCCCCTAACCCTAACTCTAGCCCGAACCCTAAACCTAACCCTTCCCCGAAGCCTGACCCTCACCCGTCCCCTAATCCTAACACGTACGCTAACACTAACCCGCGCCCTCACACGTACGCTCCTTCTAAAGCGTTGTACCCTCATCTGGACCCTAAACCCTCCCCGTCCCCTAACCCTAACCGTAGCCCGAACCCTAACCCTAACCCTTCCCCGAAGCCTGACCCTCACCCGTCCCCTAATCCTAACCCATACGATAACACTAACCCGTGCCCTCACACGTACGCTCCCCCTAAAGCGTTGTCGTACCCTCACCTGGACCCTAAACCGTCCCCGTCCCCTAACCCTAACCCTAGCCCGAACCCTAACCCTAACCCTTCCCCGAAGCCTGACCCTCACCTGTCCCCTAATCCTAACACGTACGCTAACACTAACCCACACCCTCACACGTACGCTCCCCCTAAAGCGTTGTCGTACCCTCACCTGGACCCTAAACCCTCCCCGTCAACTAACCCTAACCCTAGCCCGAACCGTAACCCTAACCCTTCCCCGAAGCCTGACCCTCACCCGTCCCCTAATCCTAACCCGTACGCTAACACTAACCCACGCCCTCACACGTACGCTCCCCCTAAAGCGTAGTCGTACCCTCACCTGGACCCTAAACCGTCCCCGTCCCCTAACCCTAACCCTAGCCCCAACCCTAAACCTAACCTTAACCCTTCCCTGAAGCCTGACCCTCACCCGTCCCCTAATCGTAAACCCTACACTAACACTAACCCGCGCCCTCACACGTATGCTCCCCCTAAAGCGTTGTCGTACCCTCACCTGGACCCTAAATCCTCCCCGTCCCCTAACCCTAACCCTAGCCCGAACCCTAACCCTAACCCTTCCCCGAAGCCTGACCCTCACCCGTCCCCTAATCCTAACCCGTACGCTAACACTAACCCGCGCCCTCACACGTACGCTCCCCCTAAAGCGTAGTCGTACCCTCACCTGGACCCTAAAACGTCCCCGTCCCCTAACCCTAACCCTAGCCCCAACCCTAACCCTAACCCTAACCCTTCCCCGAAGCCTGACCCTCACCCGTCCCCTTATCCTAACCCGAACGCTAACACTAACCCGCGCCCTCACACGTACGCTCCCCATAAAGCATTTTCGTAACCTCACATGGACCTTAAACCGTCCCCGTCCCCTAACCCTAACCCTAGCCCGAACCCTAACCCTAACCCTTCCCCGATGCCTGACCCTCACCCGTCCCCTCATCCTAACCCGTACGCTAACTCTAACCCGCGCCCTCACACGTACGCTCCCCCTAAAGCGTTGTCGTACCCTCACCTGGACCCTAAACCCTCCCCGACCCCTAACCCTAACCCTAGGCCTAACCCTAACCCTAACCCTTCCCCGAAGCCTGACCCTCACCCGTCCCCTAATCCTAAACCGTACGCTAACACTAACCCGCGCCCTCACACGTACGCTCCTCCTAAAGCGTTGTCGTACCCTCACCTGGACCCTAAGACGTCCGCGTCCCCTAACCATAAGCCTAGCCCGAAACCTAACCCTAACCCTAACCCTTCCCCGAAGCCTGACCCTCACACGTCCCCTAATCCTAACCCGTACGCTAACACTAACCCGTGCCCTCACACGTACGCTCCCCCTAAAGCATTGTCGTAACCTCACCTGGACCCTAAACCGTCCCCGTCCCCTAACCATAACCCTAGCCCGAACCCTAACCCTAACCCTTCCCCGAAGCCTGACCCTCACCCGTCCCCTCATCCTAACCCGTACGCTAACACTGACCCGCACCCACACATGTACGCTCCCCCTAAAGCGTTGTCCTACCCTCACCTGGACCCTACACCCTCCCGTCCCCAAATCCTAACCCTAGCCCGAACCCTAACCCTAACCCTTCCCCGAAGCCTGACCCTCACCCGTCCCCTAATCCTAACCCGTACGCTAACACTAACCCACGCCCTCACACGTACCCTCCTCGTAAAGTGTTGTCGTACCCTCACCTGTACCCGAAACCGTCCCCGTCCCCGTCCCCTAACCCTAGCCCGAACCCTAACCCTAACCCTTCCCAGAAGCCTGACCCTCACCCGTCACCTAATCCTAACCCGTACGCTAACACTAACCCGCGCCCTCACACGTACGCTCCCCCTAAAGCGTTGTCGTACCCTCACCTGGACCCTAAACCCTCCCGTCCCCTAACCCTAACCCTAGCCCGAACCCTAACCCTAACCCTTCCCCGACCTGACCCTCACCGGTCCCCTAATCATAACCCGTACGCTAACACTAACCCGCGCCCTCACACGTACGCTCCCCCTAAAGCGTTGTCGTACCCTCACCTGGACCCTAAACCCTCCCCGTCCCCTAACCCTAACCCTAGCCCGAACCCTAACCCTAACCCTAACCCTTCCCCGAAGCCTGACCCTCACCCGTCCCCTTATCCTAACCCGTACGCTAACACTAACCCGCGCCCTCACACGTACGCTCCCCCTAAAGCATTGTCGTAACCTCACATGGACCCTAAATTGTCCCCGTCCCCTAACCCTAACCCTAGCCCGAACCCTAACCCTAACCCTTCCCCGAAGCCTGACCCTCACCCGTCCCCTCATCCTAACCCGTACGCTAACTCTAACCCGCACCCTCACACGTACGCTCCCCCTAAAGCGTTGTCGTACCCTCACCTGGACCCTAAACCCTCCCCGTCCCCTAACCCTAACCCTAGGCCTAACCCTAACCCTAACCCTTCCCCGAAGCCTGACCCTCACCCGTCCCCTAATCCTAAACCGTACGCTAACACTAACCCGCGCCCTCACACGTACGCTCCCCCTAAAGCGTTGTCGTACCCTCACCTGGACCCTAAGAGGTCCGCGTCCCCTAACCATAACCCTAGCCCGAACCCTAACCCTAACTCTAACCCTTCCCCGAAGCCTGACCCTCACACGTCCCCTTATGCTAACCCGTACGCTAACACTAACCCGTGCCCTCACACGTACGCTCCCCCTAAAGCATTGTCGTAACCTCACCTGGACCCTAAACCGTCCCCGTCCCCTAACCCTAACCCTAGCCCGAACCCTAACCCTAACCCTTCCCCGAAGCCTGACCCTCACCCGTCCCCTAATCCTAACCCGTACGCTAACACTAACCCACGCCCTCACACGTACCCTCCTCGTAAAGTGTTGTCGTACCCTCACCTGGACCCGAAACCGTCCCCGTCCCCGTCCCCTAACCCTAGCCCGAACCCTAACCCTAACCCTTCCCCGAAGCCTGACCCTCACCCGTCCCCTAATCCTAAACTGTATGCTAACACTAACCCGCGCCCTCACACGTACGCTCCCCCTAAAGCGTTGTCGTACCCTCACCTGGACCCTAAACCCTCCCCGTCCCCTAACCCTAACCCTAGCCCGAACCCTAACCCTAACCCTTCCCGAAGCCTGACCCTCACCTGTCCCCTAATCCTAAACCGTACGTTAACACTAACCCGCGTCCTCACACGTACGCTCCCTTAAACCGTTGTCGTACCCTCACCTGGACCCTAAACCGTCCTCGTCCCCTAACCCTAACCCTAGCTCGAACCCTAACCCTAACCCTTCCCGAAGCCTGACCCTCACCCGTCCCATAATCCTAACCCGTACGCTAACACTAAGCTGAGCCCTCACACGTACGCTCCCCCTAAAGCGTTGTCGTACCCTCACCTGTACCCTAAACCGTCCCTGTCCCCTAACACTAACCCTAGCCCGAACCCTAACCCTAACCCTTCCCCGAAGCCTGACCCTCACCCGTCCCGTAATCCTAACCCGTACGCTAACACTAACCCGCGCCCTCACACGAACGCTCCCCCTAAAGTGTTGTCGTACCCTCACCTGGACCCTAAACCCTCGCCGTCCCCTAACCCTAACCCTAGCCCGAACCCTAACCCTAACACTTCCCCGAAGCCTGACCCTCACCCGTCCCCTAATCCTAACCCGAACGCTAACAGTGACCCGCGCCCTCACACGTACGCTCCCCCTAAAGCGTTGTCGTACCCTCAACTGGACCCTAAGACGTCCCCGTCCCCTAACCCTAACCCTAGCTCGAACCCTAACCCTAACCCTAACCCAACCCCGAAGCCTGACCCTCACCCGTCCCCTAATCCTAACCCGTACGCTAACACTAACCCACGCCCTCACACGTATGCTCCACCTAAAGCGTTGTCGTGCCCTCACCTGGACCCTAAACCCTCCCCGTCCCCTAACCCTAACCCTAGCCCGAGCCCTAACCCTAACCCTTCCCGAAGCCTGACCCTCACACGTCCCCTAATCCTAAATGTACTTTAACACTAACCGGCGCCCTAACACGTACGCTCCCCCTAAAGCGTTGTCGTACACTCACCTGGACCCTAAACCGTCCCCGTCCCTTAACCCAAACTCTAGCCCGAACCCTAAACCTAACCCTTCCCCGAAGCCTGACCCTCACCCGTCCCCTAATCCTAACCCGTACGCTAACACTAACCCGCACCCTCACACGTACGCTCCCCCTAAAGCGTTGTCGTACCCTCACCTGGACCCTAAACCCTCCCCGTCCCCTAAACCTAACCCTAGCCCGAACCCTAACCCTAACCCTTCCCACAAGCCTGACCCTCACCCGTCCCCTAATCCTAACCCGTACGCTAACACTAACCCGCACCCTCATCGTACCCTCCCCATAAAGTGTTCTCGTACCCTCACCTGGACCCGAAACCGTCCCCGTCCCCGTCCCCTAACCCTAGCCCGAACCCTAACCCTAACCCTTCCCCGAAGCCTGACCCTCACCCGACCCTTAATCCTAACCCGTACGCTAACACTAACCAGCGCCCTCACACGTACGCTCCCCCTAAAGCGTTGTCGTACCCTCACCTGGACCCTAAACCGTCCCCGTCCCCTAACACTAACCCTAGCCCGAACCCTAACCCTAACCCTTCCCCGAAGCCTGACCCTCACCCGTCCCCTAATTCTAACCCGTACGCTAACACTAACCCACGCTCTCACACGTACACTCCCCCTAAAGCGTTGTCGTACCCTCACCTGGACCCTAAACCGTCCCCATCCCCTAACCCTAAGCCTAGCCCGAACCCTAACCCTAACCCTTCCCCGAAGCCTGACCCTCACCCGTACCCTAATCCTAACCCGTACGCTAACACTAACCCACGCCCTCACACGTACGCTCCCCCTAAAGCGTTGTCGTATCCTCACCTGGACCCTAAACCATCACGTCCCCTAACCCTAACCCTAGCCGGAACCCTAACCCTAAACCTTCCCCGAAGCCTGACCCTCACCCGTCCCCAATCCTAACCCGTACGCTAACACTAACCAGCGCCCTCACACGTACGCTCCCCCTAAAGCGTTGTCCTACCCTCACCTGGACCGTAAACCCTCCCCGTCCCCTAATCCTAACCCTAGCCCGAACCCTAACCCTAACCCTTCCCGAAGCCTGACTCTCACCCGTCTCCTAATCCTAACCCGTACGTTAACACTAACCCGCGCCCTCACACGTACGCTCCACCTAAAGCGTTGTCGTACCCTCACCTGGACCCTAAGACGTCCCCGTCCCCTAACAATAACCCTAGCCCGAAACCTAACCGTAACCCTCCCCGAAGCTTGACCCTCACACGTCCCCTAATCCTAACCCGTACGCTAACACTAACCCGCGCCCTCACACGTACGCTCCCCCTAAAGCGTACTCGTACCCTCACCTGGACCCTAAACCGTCCCCGTCCCCTAACCCTAACCCTAGCCCCAACCCTAAACCTAACCTTAACCCTTCCCCGAAGCCTGACCCTCACCCGTCCCCTAATCGTAAACCGTACACTAACACTAACCCGCGCCCTCACACGTACGCTCCCCCTAAAGCGTTGTCGTACCCTCACCTGGACCCTAAATCCTCCCCATCCCCTAACCCTAACCCTAGCCCGAACCCTAACCCTAACCCTTCCCCGAAGCCTGACCCTCACCCGTCCCCTAATCCTAACCCGTACGCTAACACTAACCCACGCCCTCACACGTACGCTCCCCCTAAAGCGTAGTCGTACCCTCACCTGGACCCTAAACCGTCCCCGTCCCCTAACCCTAACCCTAGCCCCAACCCTAAACCTAACCTTAACCCTTCCCCGAAGCCTGACCCTCACCCGTCCCCTAATCGTAAACCGTACACTAACACTAACCCGCGCCCTCACACGTATGCTCCCCCTAAAGCGTTGTCGTACCCTCACCTGGACCCTAAATCCTCCCCGTCCCCTAACCCTAACCCTAGCCCGAACCCTAACCCTAACCCTTCCCCGAAGCCTGACCCTCACCCGTCCCCTAATCCTAACCCGTACGCTAACACTAACCCGCGCCCTCACACGTACGCTCCCCCTAAAGCGTAGTCGTACCCTCACCTGGACCCTAAAACGTCCCCGTCCCCTAACCCTAACCCTAGCCCCAACCCTAACCCTAACCCTAACCCTTCCCCGAAGCCTGACCCTCACCCGTCCCCTTATCCTAACCCGAACGCTAACACTAACCCGCGCCCTCACACGTACGCTCCCCATAAAGCATTGTCGTAACCTCACATGGACCTTAAACCGTCCCCGTCCCCTAACCCTAACCCTAGCCCGAACCCTAACCCTAACCCTTCCCCGATGCCTGACCCTCACCCGTCCCCTCATCCTAACCCGTACGCTAACTCTAACCCGCGCCCTCACACGTACGCTCCCCCTAAAGCGTTGTCGTACCCTCACCTGGACCCTAAACCCTCCCCGACCCCTAACCCTAACCCTAGGCCTAACCCTAACCCTAACCCTTCCCCGAAGCCTGACCCTCACCCGTCCCCTAATCCTAAACCGTACGCTAACACTAACCCGCGCCCTCACACGTACGCTCCTCCTAAAGCGTTGTCGTACCCTCACCTGGACCCTAAGACATCCGCGTCCCCTAACCATAAGCCTAGCCCGAACCCTAACCCTAACCCTAACCCTTCCCCGAAGCCTGACCCTCACACGTCCCCTTATCCTAACCCGTACGCTAACACTAACCCGTGCCCTCACACGTACGCTCCCCCTAAAGCATTGTCGTAACCTCACCTGGACCCTAAACCGTCCCCGTCCCCTAACCATAACCCTAGCCCGAACCCTAACCCTAACCCTTCCCCGAAGCCTGACCCTCACCCGTCCCCTCATCCTAACCCGTACGCTAACACTGACCCGCACCCACACATGTACGCTCCCCCTAAAGCGTTGTCCTACCCTCACCTGGACCCTACACCCTCCCGTCCCCAAATCCTAACCCTAGCCCGAACCCTAACCCTAACCCTTCCCCGAAGCCTGACCCTCACCCGTCCCCTAATCCTAACCCGTACGCTAACACTAACCCACGCCCTCACACGTACCCTCCTCGTAAAGTGTTGTCGTACCCTCACCTGTACCCGAAACCGTCCCCGTCCCCGTCCCCTAACCCTAGCCCGAACCCTAACCCTAACCCTTCCCAGAAGCCTGACCCTCACCCGTCACCTAATCCTAACCCGTACGCTAACACTAACCCGCGCCCTCACACGTACGCTCCCCCTAAAGCGTTGTCGTACCCTCACCTGGACCCTAAACCCTCCCGTCCCCTAACCCTAACCCTAGCCCGAACCCTAACCCTAACCCTTCCCCGACCTGACCCTCACCGGTCCCCTAATCATAACCCGTACGCTAACACTAACCCGCGCCCTCACACGTACGCTCCCCCTAAAGCGTTGTCGTACCCTCACCTGGACCCTAAACCCTCCCCGTCCCCTAACCCTAACCCTAGCCCGAACCCTAACCCTAACCCTAACCCTTCCCCGAAGCCTGACCCTCACCCGTCCCCTTATCCTAACCCGTACGCTAACACTAACCCGCGCCCTCACACGTACGCTCCCCCTAAAGCATTGTCGTAACCTCACATGGACCCTAAATTGTCCCCGTCCCCTAACCCTAACCCTAGCCCGAACCCTAACCCTAACCCTTCCCCGAAGCCTGACCCTCACCCGTCCCCTCATCCTAACCCGTACGCTAACTCTAACCCGCACCCTCACACGTACGCTCCCCCTAAAGCGTTGTCGTACCCTCACCTGGACCCTAAACCCTCCCCGTCCCCTAACCCTAACCCTAGGCCTAACCCTAACCCTAACCCTTCCCCGAAGCCTGACCCTCACCCGTCCCCTAATCCTAAACCGTACGCTAACACTAACCCGCGCCCTCACACGTACGCTCCCCCTAAAGCGTTGTCGTACCCTCACCTGGACCCTAAGAGGTCCGCGTCCCCTAACCATAACCCTAGCCCGAACCCTAACCCTAACTCTAACCCTTCCCCGAAGGCTGACCCTCACACGTCCCCTTATGCTAACCCGTACGCTAACACTAACCCGTGCCCTCACACGTACGCTCCCCCTAAAGCATTGTCGTAACCTCACCTGGACCCTAAACCGTCCCCGTCCCCTAACCCTAACCCTAGCCCGAACCCTAACCCTAACCCTTCCCCGAAGCCTGACCCTCACCCGTCCCCTTATCCTAACCCGTAGGCTAACACTAACCCGCACCCTCACATGTACGCTCCCCCTAAAGCGTTGTCCTACCCTCACCTGGACCCTAAACCCTCCCGTCCCCAAATCCTAACCCTAGCCCGAACCCTAACCCTAACCCTTCCCTGAAGCCTGACCCTCACCCGTTCCCTAATCCTAACCCGTACGCTAACACTAACCCGCGCCCTCACACGTACGCTACCCCTAAAGCGTTGTCGTGCCCTCACCTGGACCCTAAACCCTCCCCGTGCCCTGACCCTAACCCTAGCCCGAGCCCTAACCCTAACCCTTCCCGAAGCCTGACCCTCAACCGTCCCCTAATCCTAAACCGTACGTTAACACTAACCCGCGCCCTAACATGTACGCTCCCCCTAAAGCGTTGTCGTACCCTCACCTGGACCCTAAATCCTCCCCGTCCCCTAAACCTAACCCTAGCCCGAACCCTAACCCTAACCCTTCCCCGAAGCCTGACCCTCACCTGTCCCCTAATCCTAACCCGTACGCTAACACTAACCCGCGCCCTCACACGTACACTCCCCCTAAAGCGTTGTCATACCCTCACCTGGACCCTTAGCCGTCCTCGTTCCCTAAACCTAACCCTAGCCCGAACCCTAACCCTAACCCTTCCCCGAAGCCTGACCCTCACCCGTCCCCTAATCCTAACCCGTACGCTAACACTAACCCGCGCCCTCACACATACGCTCCCGCTAAAGCGTTGTCGTACCCTCACCTGGACCCTAAGCCGTCCCCGTCCCCTAACCCTAACCCTAGCCCGAACCCTAACCCTAACACTTCCCCGAAGCCTGACCCTCACCCGTCCCCTAATCCTAACCCGTACGCTAACACTAACCCATGCCCTCACACGTACGCTCCCCCTAAAGCGTTGTCGTACCCTCACCTGGACCCTAAACCCTCCCTGTCCCCTAACCCTAACCCTAGCCCGAACCCTAACCCTAACACTTCCCGGAAGCCTGACCCTCACCCGTCCCCTAATCCCAACCCGTACGCTAACACTAACCCGCGCCCTCACACGTAAGCTCCCCCTAAAGCGTTGTCGTGCCCTCACCTGGACTCTAAACCCTCCCCGTCCCCTAACCCTAACCCTAGCCCGAAACCTAACCCTAACCCTTCCCGAAGCCTGACCCTCACCCGTCCCCTAATCCTAACCCGTACGCTAACACTAACCCGCGCACTCACACGTACGCTCCCCCTAAAGCGTTGTCGTACCCTCACCTGGACCCTAAACCCTCCCGTCCCCTAACCCTAACCCTAGCCCGAACCCTAACCCTAACCCTTCCCCGACCTGAACCTCACCGGTCCCCTAATCATAACCCGTACGCTAACACTAACCCGCGCCCTCATACGTACGCTCCCCCTAAAGCGTTGTCGTACCCTCACCTGGACCCTAAACCCTCCCCGTCCCCTAACCCTAACCCTAGCCCGAACCCTAACCCTAACCCTAACCCTTCCCCGAAGCCTGACCCTCACCCGTCCCCTTATCCTAACCCGTACGCTAACACTAACCCGCGCCCTCACACGTACGCTCCCCCTAAAGCATTGTCGTAACCTCATATGGACCCTAAACCGTCCCCGTCTCCTAACCATAACCCTAGCCCGAACCCTAACCCTAACCCTTCCCCGAAGCCTGACCCTCAACCGTCCCCTCATCATAACCCGTACGCTAACTCTAACCCGCACCCTCACACGTATGCTCCCCCTAAAGCGTTGTCGTACCCTCACCTGGACCCTAAACCCTCCCCGTCCCCTAACCCTAACCCTAGCACGAACCCTAACCCTAACCCTTCCCCGAAGCCTGACCCTCACCCGTCCCCTAATCCTAAACCGCACGCTAACACTAACCCGCGCACTCACACGTACGCTCCCCCTAAAGCGTTGTCCTACCCTCACCTGGACCCTAAGACGTCCGCGTTCCCTAACCATAACCCTAGCCCGAACCCTAACCCTAACCCTAACCCTTCCCCGAAGCCTGACCCTCACACGTCCCCTTATCCTAACCCGTACGCTAACACTAACCCGCGCCCTCACACGTACGCTCCCCCTAAAGCATTGTCGTAACCTCACCTGGACCCTAAATCGTCCCCGTCCCCTAACCATAACCCTAGCCCGAACCCTAACCCTAACCCTTCCCCGAAGCCTGACCCTCACCCGTCCCCTCATCCTAACCCGTACGCTAACACTGACCCGCACCCTCACATGTACGCTCCCCCTAAAGCGTTGTCCTACCCTCACCTGGACCCTAAACCCTCCCGTCCCCAAATCCTAACCCTAGCACGAACCCTAACCCTAACCCTTCCCCGAAGCCTGACCCTCACCCGTCCCCTAATCCTAACCCGTACGCTAACACTAACCCGCGCCCTCACACGTACGCTCCCCCTAAAGCATTGTCGTAACCTCACCTGGACCCTAAACCGTCCCCGTCCCCTAACCCTAACCCTAGCCCGAAACCTAACCCTAACCCTTCCCCGAAGCCTGACCCTCACCCGTTCCCTAATCCTAACCCGTACGCTAACACTAACCCGCGCCCTCACACGTACGCTACCCCTAAAGCGTTGTCGTGCCCTCACCTGGACCCTAAACCCTCCCCGTGCCCTAACCCTAACCCTAGCCCGAGCCCTAACCCTAACCCTTCCCGAAGCCTGACCCTCAACCGTCCCCTAATCCTAAACCGTACGTTAACACTAACCCGCGCCCTAACACGTACGCTCCCCCTAAAGCATTGTCGTACCCTCACCTGGACCCTAAACCGTCCCCGTCCCCTAACCCTAACTCTAGCCCGAACCCTAAACCTAACCCTTCCCCGAAGCCTGACCCTCACCCGTCCCCTAATCCTAACCCGTACGCTAACACTAACCCGCGCCCTCACACGTACGCTCCCCCTAAAGCGTTGTCGTGCCCTCACCTGGACCCTAAACCCTCCCCGTCCCCTAACCCTAACCCTAGCCCGAGCCCTAACCCTAACCCTTCCCGAAGCCTGACCCTCACCCGTCCCCTAATCCTAAACCGTACGTTAACACTAACCCGCACCCTCACATGTACGCTCCACCTAAAGCGTTGTCCTACCCTCACCTGGACCTTAAACCGTCCCTGTCCCCTAACCCTAACTCTAGCCCGAACACTAAACCTAACCCTTCCCCGAAGCCTGACCCTCACCCGTCCCCTAATCCTAACACGTACGCTAACACTAACGCGCGCCCTCACACGTACGCTCCTTCTAAAGCGTTGTACCCTCATCTGGACCCTAAACCCTCCCCGTCCCCTAACCCTAACCGTAGCCCTAACCCTAACCCTAACCCTTCCCCGAAGCCTGACCCTCACCCGTCCCCTCATCCTAACCCGTACGCTAACACTAACCCGCGCGCTCACACATACGCTCCCCCTAAAGCATTGTCGTACCCTCACCTGGACCTTAAACCCTCCCCGTCCCCTAACCCTAACCCTAGCCCTAACCCTAACCCTTCCCCGAAGCCTGACCCTCACCCGTCCCCTAATCCTAACCCGTACACTAACACTAACCCGCGCCCTCACACCTACGCTCCCCCTAAAGCGTTGTCGTACCCTCACCTGGACCCTAAACCGTCCCCGTCCCCTAACACTAACCCTAGCCCGAACCCTAACCCTAACACTTCCCCGAAGCCTGACCCTCACCCGTCCCGTAATCCTAACCCGTACGCTAACACTAACCCGCGCCCTCACACGTACGCTCCCCCTAAAGCGTTGTCGTACCCTCACCTGGACCCTAAACCCTCCTCGTCCCCTAACCCTAACCCTAGCCCGAACCCTAACCCTACCCTTCCCCGAAGCCTGACCCTCACCCGTCCCCTAATCCTAACCCATAGGATAACACTAACCCGTGCCCTCACACGTACGCTCCCCCTAAAGCGTTGTCGTACCCTCACCTGGACGCTAAACCGTCCCCGTCCCCTAAACCTAACCCTAGCCCGAACCCTAACCCTAACCCTTCCCCGAAGCCTGACCCTCACCCGTCCCCTAATCCTAACCCGTACGCTAACACTAACCCGCGCCCTCACACGTACGCTCCCCCTAAAACGTTGTCGTACACTCACCTGGACCCTAAACCCTCCCCGTCCCCTAACCCTAACCCTAGCCCGAACCCTAACCCTAACCCTTCCCCGAAGCCTGACCCTCACCCGTCCCGTAATCCTAACCCTTACGCTAACACTAACACGCACCCTCACATGTACGCTCCCCCTAAAGCGTTGTCGTACCCTCACCTGGGCGCTAAACCGTCCCCGTCCCCTAAACCTAACCCTAGCCCGAACCCTAACCCTAACCCTTCCCCGAAGCCTGACCCTCACCTGTCCCCTAATCCTAACCCGTACGCTAACACTAACCCGCGCCCTCACACGTACGCTCCCCCTAAAACGTTGTCGTACACTCACCTGGACCCTAAACCCTCCCCGTCCCGTAACCCTAACCCTAGCCCGAACCCTAAACCTAACCCTTCCCTGAAGCCTGACCCTCACCCGTTCCCTAATCCTAACCCGTACGCTAACACTAACCCGCGCCCTCACACGTACGCTACCCCTAAAGCGTTGTCGTGCCCTCACCTGGACCCTAAACCCTCCCCGTGCCCTGACCCTAACCCTAGCCCGAGCCCTAACCCTAACCCTTCCCGAAGCCTGACCCTCAACCGTCCCCTAATCCTAAACCGTACGTTAACACTAACCCGCGCCCTAACATGTACGCTCCCCCTAAAGCGTTGTCGTACCCTCACCTGGACCCTAAATCCTCCCCGTCCCCTAAACCTAACCCTAGCCCGAACCCTAACCCTAACCCTTCCCCGAAGCCTGACCCTCACCTGTCCCCTAATCCTAACCCGTACGCTAACACTAACCCGCGCCCTCACACGTACACTCCCCCTAAAGCGTTGTCATACCCTCACCTGGACCCTTAGCCGTCCTCGTTCCCTAAACCTAACCCTAGCCCGAACCCTAACCCTAACCCTTCCCCGAAGCCTGACCCTCACCCGTCCCCTAATCCTAACCCGTACGCTAACACTAACCCGCGCCCTCACACATACGCTCCCGCTAAAGCGTTGTCGTACCCTCACCTGGACCCTAAGCCGTCCCCGTCCCCTAACCCTAACCCTAGCCCGAACCCTAACCCTAACACTTCCCCGAAGCCTGACCCTCACCCGTCCCCTAATCCTAACCCGTACGCTAACACTAACCCATGCCCTCACACGTACGCTCCCCCTAAAGCGTTGTCGTACCCTCACCTGGACCCTAAACCCTCCCTGTCCCCTAACCCTAACCCTAGCCCGAACCCTAACCCTAACACTTCCCGGAAGCCTGACCCTCACCCGTCCCCTAATCCCAACCCGTACGCTAACACTAACCCGCGCCCTCACACGTAAGCTCCCCCTAAAGCGTTGTCGTGCCCTCACCTGGACTCTAAACCCTCCCCGTCCCCTAACCCTAACCCTAGCCCGAAACCTAACCCTAACCCTTCCCGAAGCCTGACCCTCACCCGTCCCCTAATCCTAACCCGTACGCTAACACTAACCCGCGCACTCACACGTACGCTCCCCCTAAAGCGTTGTCGTACCCTCACCTGGACCCTAAACCCTCCCGTCCCCTAACCCTAACCCTAGCCCGAACCCTAACCCTAACCCTTCCCCGACCTGAACCTCACCGGTCCCCTAATCATAACCCGTACGCTAACACTAACCCGCGCCCTCATACGTACGCTCCCCCTAAAGCGTTGTCGTACCCTCACCTGGACCCTAAACCCTCCCCGTCCCCTAACCCTAACCCTAGCCCGAACCCTAACCCTAACCCTAACCCTTCCCCGAAGCCTGACCCTCACCCGTCCCCTTATCCTAACCCGTACGCTAACACTAACCCGCGCCCTCACACGTACGCTCCCCCAAAAGCATTGTCGTAACCTCATATGGACCCTAAACCGTCCCCGTCTCCTAACCATAACCCTAGCCCGAACCCTAACCCTAACCCTTCCCCGAAGCCTGACCCTCAACCGTCCCCTCATCATAACCCGTACGCTAACTCTAACCCGCACCCTCACACGTATGCTCCCCCTAAAGCGTTGTCGTACCCTCACCTGGACCCTAAACCCTCCCCGTCCCCTAACCCTAACCCTAGCACGAACCCTAACCCTAACCCTTCCCCGAAGCCTGACCCTCACCCGTCCCCTAATCCTAAACCGCACGCTAACACTAACCCGCGCACTCACACGTACGCTCCCCCTAAAGCGTTGTCCTACCCTCACCTGGACCCTAAGACGTCCGCGTTCCCTAACCATAACCCTAGCCCGAACCCTAACCCTAACCCTAACCCTTCCCCGAAGCCTGACCCTCACACGTCCCCTTATCCTAACCCGTACGCTAACACTAACCCGCGCCCTCACACGTACGCTCCCCCTAAAGCATTGTCGTAACCTCACCTGGACCCTAAATCGTCCCCGTCCCCTAACCATAACCCTAGCCCGAACCCTAACCCTAACACTTCCCCGAAGCCTGACCCTCACCCGTCCCCTCATCCTAACCCGTACGCTAACACTGACCCGCACCCTCACATGTACGCTCCCCCTAAAGCGTTGTCCTACCCTCACCTGGACCCTAAACCCTCCCGTCCCCAAATCCTAACCCTAGCACGAACCCTAACCCTAACCCTTCCCCGAAGCCTGACCCTCACCCGTCCCCTAATCCTAACCCGTACGCTAACACTAACCCGCGCCCTCACACGTACGCTCCCCCTAAAGCATTGTCGTAACCTCACCTGGACCCTAAACCGTCCCCGTCCCCTAACCCTAACCCTAGCCCGAAACCTAACCCTAACCCTTCCCCGAAGCCTGACCCTCACCCGTTCCCTAATCCTAACCCGTACGCTAACACTAACCCGCGCCCTCACACGTACGCTACCCCTAAAGCGTTGTCGTGCCCTCACCTGGACCCTAAACCCTCCCCGTGCCCTAACCCTAACCCTAGCCCGAGCCCTAACCCTAACCCTTCCCGAAGCCTGACCCTCAACCGTCCCCTAATCCTAAACCGTACGTTAACACTAACCCGCGCCCTAACACGTACGCTCCCCCTAAAGCATTGTCGTACCCTCACCTGGACCCTAAACCGTCCCCGTCCCCTAACCCTAACTCTAGCCCGAACCCTAAACCTAACCCTTCCCCGAAGCCTGACCCTCACCCGTCCCCTAATCCTAACCCGTACGCTAACACTAACCCGCGCCCTCACACGTACGCTCCCCCTAAAGCGTTGTCGTGCCCTCACCTGGACCCTAAACCCTCCCCGTCCCCTAACCCTAACCCTAGCCCGAGCCCTAACCCTAACCCTTCCCGAAGCCTGACCCTCACCCGTCCCCTAATCCTAAACCGTACGTTAACACTAACCCGCACCCTCACATGTACGCTCCACCTAAAGCGTTGTCCTACCCTCACCTGGACCTTAAACCGTCCCTGTCCCCTAACCCTAACTCTAGCCCGAACACTAAACCTAACCCTTCCCCGAAGCCTGACCCTCACCCGTCCCCTAATCCTAACACGTACGCTAACACTAACGCGCGCCCTCACACGTACGCTCCTTCTAAAGCGTTGTACCCTCATCTGGACCCTAAACCCTCCCCGTCCCCTAACCCTAACCGTAGCCCTAACCCTAACCCTAACCCTTCCCCGAAGCCTGACCCTCACCCGTCCCCTCATCCTAACCCGTACGCTAACACTAACCCGCGCGCTCACACATACGCTCCCCCTAAAGCATTGTCGTACCCTCACCTGGACCTTAAACCCTCCCCGTCCCCTAACCCTAACCCTAGCCCTAACCCTAACCCTAACCCTTCCCCGAAGCCTGACCCTCACCCGTCCCCTAATCCTAACCCGTACACTAACACTAACCCGCGCCCTCACACCTACGCTCCCCCTAAAGCGTTGTCGTACCCTCACCTGGACCCTAAACCGTCCCCGTCCCCTAACACTAACCCTAGCCCGAACCCTAACCCTAACACTTCCCCGAAGCCTGACCCTCACCCGTCCCGTAATCCTAACCCGTACGCTAACACTAACCCGCGCCCTCACACGTACGCTCCCCCTAAAGCGTTGTCGTACCCTCACCTGGACCCTAAACCCTCCTCGTCCCCTAACCCTAACCCTAGCCCGAACCCTAACCCTACCCTTCCCCGAAGCCTGACCCTCACCCGTCCCCTAATCCTAACCCATAGGATAACACTAACCCGTGCCCTCACACGTACGCTCCCCCTAAAGCGTTGTCGTACCCTCACCTGGACGCTAAACCGTCCCCGTCCCCTAAACCTAACCCTAGCCCGAACCCTAACCCTAACCCTTCCCCGAAGCCTGACCCTCACCCGTCCCCTAATCCTAACCCGTACGCTAACACTAACCCGCGCCCTCACACGTACGCTCCCCCTAAAACGTTGTCGTACACTCACCTGGACCCTAAACCCTCCCCGTCCCCTAACCCTAACCCTAGCCCGAACCCTAACCCTAACCCTTCCCCGAAGCCTGACCCTCACCCGTCCCGTAATCCTAACCCTTACGCTAACACTAACACGCACCCTCACATGTACGCTCCCCCTAAAGCGTTGTCGTACCCTCACCTGGGCGCTAAACCGTCCCCGTCCCCTAAACCTAACCCTAGCCCGAACCCTAACCCTAACCCTTCCCCGAAGCCTGACCCTCACCTGTCCCCTAATCCTAACCCGTACGCTAACACTAACCCGCGCCCTCACACGTACGCTCCCCCTAAAACGTTGTCGTACACTCACCTGGACCCTAAACCCTCCCCGTCCCCTAACCCTAACCCTAGCCCGAACCCTAAACCTAACCCTTCCCCGAAGCCTGACCCTCACCCGTCCCGTAATCCTAACCCTTACGCTAACACTAACACGCACCCTCACATGTACGCTCCCCCTAAAGCGTTGTCGTACCCTCACCTGGACCCTAAACCCTCCCGTCCCCAAATCCTAACCCTAGCCCGAGCCCTAACCCTAACCCTTCCCGCAGCCTAACCCTCACGGGTCCCCTAATCCTAACCCGTACGCTAACACTAACCCGCGCCCTCACACGTACACTCCCCCTAAAGCGTTGTCGTGCCCTCACCTCGACCCTAAACCCTCCCCGTCCCCTAACCCTAACCCTAGCCCGAGCCCTAAACCTATACCTTCCCGAAGCCTGACCCTCACCGTCCCCTAATCCTAAACCGTACGTTAACACTAACCCGCGCCCTAACACGTACGCTCCCCCTAAAGCGTTGTCGTACCCTCACCTGGACCCTAAACCTTCCCCGTCACCTAACCATAACTCTAGCCCGAACCCTAAACCTAACCCTTCCCCGAAGCCTGACACTCACCCGTCCCCTAATCCTAACCCGTACACTAACACTAACCCGCGCCCTCACACGTACGCTCCCCCTAAAGCGTTGTCGTACCCTCACCTGGACCCTAAGACGTCCCCGTCCCCTAACCCTAACCCTAGCCCGAACCCTAACCCTAACCCTAACCCTTCCCCGAAGCCTGACCCTCACCCGTCCCCTTATCCTAACCCGTACGCTAACACTAACCCGCGCCCTCACACGTACGCTCCCCCTAAAGCATTGTCGTAACCTCACCTGGACCCTAAACACTCCCCGTCCCCTAACCCTAACCCTAGCCTGAACCCTAACCCTAACCCTTCCCGAAGCCTGACCCTCACCCGTCCCCTAATCCTAACCCGTACGCTAACACTAACCCGCACCCTCACATGTACGCTCCACCTAAAGCGTTTTCCTACCCTCACCTGGACCTTAAACCGTCCCTGTCCCCTAACCCTAACTCTAGCCCGAACCCTAAACCTAACCCTTCCCCGAAGCCTGACCCTCACCCGTCCCCTAATCCTAACACGTACGCTAACACTAACCCGCGCCCTCACACGTACGCTCCTTCTAAAGCGTTGTACCCTCATCTGGACCCTAAACCCTCCCCGTCCCCTAACCCTAACCGTAGCCCGAACCCTAACCCTAACCCTTCCCCGAAGCCTGACCCTCACCCGTCCCGTAATCCTAACCCGTACGCTAACACTAACCCGCGCCCTCACACGTACGCTCCCCCTAAAGCGTTGTCGTACCCTCACCTGGACCCTAAACCCTCCCCGTCCCCTAACCCTAACCCTAGCCCGAACCCTAACCCTACCCTTCCCCGAAGCCTGACCCTCACCCGTCCCCTAATCCTAACCCATACGATAACACTAACCCGTGCCCTCACACGTACGCTCCCCCTAAAGCGTTGTCGTACCCTCACCTGGACCCTAAACCGTCCCCGTCCCCTAACCCTAACCCTAGCCCGAACCCTAACCCTAACCCTTCCCCGAAGCCTGACCCTCACCTGTCCCCTAATCCTAACACGTACGCTAACACTAACCCACACCCTCACACGTACGCTCCCCCTAAAGTGTTGTCGTACCCTCACCTGGACCCTAAACCCTCCCCGTCAACTAACCCTAACCCTAGCCCGAACCGTAACCCTAACCCTTCCCCGAAGCCTGACCCTCACCCATCCCCAAATCCTAACCCGTACGCTAACACTAACCCACTCCCTCAAACCTACGCTCCCCCTAAAGCGTTGTCGTACCCTCACCTGGACGCTAAACCGTCCCCGTCCCCTAACCCTAACCCTATCCCGAACCCTAACCCTAACCCTTCCCCGAAGCCTGACCCTCACCCGTCCCCTAATCCTAACCCGTACGCTAACACTAACCCGCGCCCTCACACGTACGTTTCCCCTAAAGCGTTGTCGTACCCTCACCTGGACCCTAAACCCTCCCCGTCCCCTAACTCTAACCCTAGCCCGAACCCTAACCCTAACCCTTCCCCGAAGCCTAACCCTCACCCATCCCCTAATCCTAACCCGTACGCTAACACTAACCCACTCCCTCACACCTACGCTCCCCCTAAAGCGTTGTCGTACCCTCACCTGCACGCTAAACCGTCCCCGTCCCCTAAACCTAACCCTAGCCCGAACCCTAACCCTAACCGTTCCCCGAAGCCTGACCCTCACCCGTCCCCTAATCCTAACCCGTACGCTAACACTAACCCGCGCCCTCACACGTACGCTCCCCCTAAAACGTTGTCGTACACTCACCTGGACCCTAAACCCTCCCCGTCCCCTAACCCTAACCCTAGCCCGAACCCTAACCCTAACCCTTCCCCGAATCCTGACCCTCACCCGTCCCGTAATCCTAAGCCGTACGCTAACACTAACACGCACCCTCACATGTACGCTCCCCCTAAAGCGTTGTCGTACCCTCACCTGGACCCTAAACCCTCCCGTCCCCAAGTCCTAACCCTAGCCCGAACCCTAACCCTAACCCTTCCCCGAAGCCTGACCCTCACCCGTCCCCTAATCCTAACCCGTACGCTAACACTAACCCGCACCCTCACACGTACACTCCCCCTAAAGCGTTGTCGTGCCCTCACCTGGACCCTAAACCCTCCCCGTCCCCTAAACCTAACCCTAGCCCGAGCCCTAACCCTAAACCTTCCCGAAGCCTGACCCTCACCCGTCCCCTAATCCTAAACCGTACGTTAACACTAACCCGCGCCCTAACACGTACGCTCCACCTAAAGCATTGTCGTACCCTCACCTGGACCCTAAACCGTCCCCGTCACCTAACCCTAACTCTAGCCCGAACCCTAAACCTAACCCTTCCCCGAAGCCTGACCCTCACCCGTCCCCTAATCCTAACCCGTACACTAACACTAACCCGCGCCCTCACACGTACGCTCCCTCTAAAGCATTGTCGTACCCTCACCTGGACCCTAAACACTCCCCGTCCCCTAAGCCTAACCCTAGCCCGAACCCTAACCCTAACCCTTCCCCGAAACCTGACCCTCACCCGTCCCCTAATCCTAACCCGTACGCTAACACTAACCCGCGCCCACACACGTACCCTCCCCGTAAAGTGTTGTCGTACCCTCACCTGGAGCCGAAACTGTCCCCGTCTCCGTCCCCTAACACTAGCCCGAACCCTAACCCTAACACTTCCCTGAAGCCTGACCCTCACCTGTCCCCTAATCCTAACGCGTACGCTAACACTAACCCGCGCCCTCACACGTACACTCCCCCTAAAGCGTTGTCGTGCCCTCACCTGGACCCTAAACCCTCCCCGTCCCCTAACCCTAACCCTAGCCCGAGCCCTAAACCTAAACCTTCCCGAAGCCTGACCCTCACCGTCCCCTAATCCTAAACCGTACGTTAACACTAACCCGCGCCCTAATACGTACGCTCCCCCTAAAGCGTTGTCGTACCCTCACCTGGACCCTAAACCGTCCCCGTCACCTAACCATAACTCTAGCCCGAACCCTAAACCTAACCCTTCCCCGAAGCCTGACACTCACCCGTCCCCTAATCCTATCCCGTACACTAACACTAACCCGCGCCCTCACACGTACGCTCCCCCTAAAGCGTTGTCGTACCCTCACCTGGACCCTAAGACGTCCCCGTCCCCTAACCCTAACCCTAGCCCGAACCCTAACCCTAACACTTCCCCGAAGCCTGACCCTCACCCGTCCCGTAATCCTAACCCGTACGCTAACACTAACCCGCGCCCTCACACGTACGCTCCCCCTAAAGCATTGTCGTAACCTCACCTGGACCCTAAACACTCCCCGTCCCCTAACCCTAACCCTAGCCTGAACCCTAACCCTAACCCTTCCCCGAAGCCTGACCCTCACCCGTCCCCTAATCCTAACCCGTACCTTAACACTAACCCGCACCCTCACATGTACGCTCCCCCTAAAGCGTTGTCGTACCTTCACCTAGACCCTAAACCCTCCCGTCCCCAAATCCTAACCCTAGCCCGAAACCTAACCCTAACACTTCCCCGAAGCCTGACCCTCACCCGTCCCCTAATCCTAACCCGTACGCTAACACTAACCCGCGCCCTCACACGTACGCTCCCCCTAAAGCGTTTTCGTGCCCTCACCTGGACCCTAAACCCTCCCCGTCCCCTAACCCTAACCCTAGCCCGAACCCTAACCCTAACCCTTCCCCGAAGCCTGACCCTCACCCGTCCCCTAATGCTAACCCGTACGCTAACACTAACCCGCGCCCTCACACGTACGCTCCCCCTAAAGCGTTGTCGTACCCTCACCTGTACCCTAAACCCTCCCCATCCCCTAACCCTAACCCTAGCCCGAACCCTAACCCTAACACTTCCCCGAAGCCTGACCCTCACCCGTCCCGTAATCCTAACCCGTACGCTAACACTAACCCGCACCCTCACATGTACGCTCCCCCTAAAGCGTTGTCGTACCCTCACCTGGACCCTAAACCCTCCCGTCCCCAAATCCTAACCCTAGCCCGAACCCTAACCCTAACCCTTCCCCGAAGCCTGACCCTCACCCGTCCCCTAATCCTAACCCGTACGCTAACACTAACCCGCGCCCTCACACGTACACTCCCCCTAAAGCGTTGTCGTGCCCTCACCTCGACCCTAAACCCTCCCCGTCCCCTAACCCTAACCCTAGCCCGAGCCCTAAACCTAAACCTTCCCGAAGCCTGACCCTCACCGTCCCCTAATCCTAAACCGTACGTTAACACTAACCCGCGCCCTAACACGTACGCTCCCCCTAAAGCGTTGTCGTACCCTCACCTGGACCCTAAACCCTCCCCGTTCCCTAAGCCTAACCCTAGCCCGAACCCTAACCCTAACCCTTCCCCGAAGCCTGACCTTCACCGGTCCCCTAATCCTAACCCGTACGCTAACACTAACCCGCCCCCTCACACGTACCCTCCCCGTAAAGTGTTGTCGTACCCTCACCTGGACCCGAAACTGTCCCCGTCTCCGTCCCCTAACCCTAGCCCGAACCCTAACCCTAACCCTTCCCCGAAGCCTGACCCTCACCCGTCCCATAATCCTAACCCGTACGCTAACACTAACCCGCGCCCTCACACGTAAGCTCCCCTTAAAGCGTTGTCGTACCCTCACCTGGACCGTAAGACGTCCCCGTCCCCTAACCCTAACCCTAGCCCGAACCCTAACCCTAACCCTAACGCTTCCCCGAAGCCTGACCCTCACCCGTCCCCTTATCCTAACCCGTACGCTAACACTAACCCGCGCCCTCACACGTACGCTCCCCCTAAAGCATTGTCGTAACCTCACCTGGACCCTAAACCCTCCCCGTCCCCTAAGCCTAACCCTAGCCCGAACCCTAACCCTAACCCTTCCCCGAAACCTGACCCTCACCCGTCCGCTCATCCTAACACGTACGCTAACACTAACCCTCACCCTCACATGTACGCTCCCCCTAAAGCGTTGTCCTACCCTCACCTGGACCCTAAACCCTCCCGTCCCCTAACCCTAACCCTAGCCCGAACCCTAACCCTAACCCTTCCCCGACCTGACCCTCACCTGTCCCCTAATCCTAACCCGTACGCTAACACTAACCCACGCCCTCACACGTACGCTCCCCCTAAAGCATTGTCGTACCCTCACCTGGACCCTAAACCCTCCCCGTCCCCTAACCCTAACCCTAGCCCGAACCCTAACCCTAACCCTTCCCGAAGCCTGACCCTCACCTATCCTCTAATCCTAAACCGTGCGTTAACACTAACCCGCGCCCTCACACGTACGCTCCCTTAAAGCGTTGTCGTACCCTCACCTGGACCCTAAACCCTCTCCGTCCCCTAACCCTAACCCTAGCCCGAACCCTAACCCTAACACTTCCCCGAAGCCTGACCCTCACCCGTCCCCTAATCCTAACCCGTACGCTAACACTAACCCGCGCCCTCACACGTACGCTCCCCTTAAAGCGTTATCGTGCCCTCACCCGGACCCTAAACCTTCTGCGTCCCCTAACCCTAACCCTAGCCCGAACCCAAACCCTAACCCTTCCCGAAGCCTGACCCTCACCCATCCCGTAATCCTAACCCGTACGCAAACACTAAGCTGAGCCCTCACACGTACGCTCCCCCTAAAGCGTTGTTGTACCCTCACCTGGACTGTAAACCGTCCCTGTCCCCTAACACTAACCCTAGCCCGAACCCTAACCCTAACCCTTCCCCGAAGTCTGACCCTCACCCGTCCCGTAATCCTAACCCGTACGCTAACACTAACCCGCGCCCTCACACGTACGCTCCCCCTAAAGTGTTGTAGTACCCTCACCTGGACCCTAAACCCTCCCCATCCCCTAACCCTAACCCTAGCCCGAACCCTAACCCTAACCCTTCCCCGAAGTCTGACCCTCACGCGTCCCGTAATCCTAACCCGTACGCTAACACTAACCCGCGCCCTCACACGTACGCTCCCCCTAAAGTGTTGTCGTACCCTAACCTGGACCCGAAACCGTCCCCGTCCCCGTCCCCTAACCCTAGCCCGAACCATAACCCTAACCCATCCCCGAAGCCTGACCCTCACCCGTCCCCTAATCCTAACCCGTACGCTAACACTAACCCGCGCCCTCACACGTACGCTCCCCCTAAAGCGTTGTCGTACCCTCACCTGGACCCTAAACCGTCCCCGTCCCCTAACCCTAAGCCTAGCCCGAACCCTAACCCTAACACTTCCCCGAAGCCTGACCCTCACCCGTCCCCTAATCCTAACCCGTACGCTAACACTAACCCGCGCCCTCACACGTACGCTCCCCCTAAAGCGTTGTCGTACCCTCACCTGGACACTAAGACGTCCCCGTCCCCTAACAATAACCCTAGCCCGAAACCTAACCGTAACCCTCCCCGAAGCCTGACACTCACACGTCCCCTAATCCTAACCCGTACGCTAACACTAACCCGCGCCCTCACACGTACGCTCCCCTTAAAGCGTAGTCGTACCCTCACCTGGACCCTAAACTGTCCCCGTCCCCTAACCCTAACCCTAGCCCCAACCCTAAACCTAACCCTAACCCTTCCCCGAAGCCTGACCCTCACCCGTCCCCTAATCGTAAACCGTACACTAACACTAACCCGCGTCCTCACACGTACGCTCCCCCTAAAGCGTTGTCGTACCCTCACCTGGACCCTAAACCCTCCCCGTCCCCTAACCCTAACCCTAGCCCGAACCCTAACCCTAACCCTTCCCGAAGCCTGACCCTCACCCGTCCCCTAATGCTAACCCGTACGCTAACACTAACCCGCGCCCTCACACGTACGCTCCCCCTAAAGCGTTGTCGTACCCTCACCTGGACCCGAAACCGTCCCCGTCCCCGTCCCCTAACCCTAGCCCGAACCCTAACCCTAACCCTTCCCAGAAGCCTGACCCTCACCCGTCCCCTAATCCTAACCCGTACGCTAACACTAACCCGCGCCCTCACACGTACGCTCCCCCGAAAGCGTTGTCGTACCCTCACCTGGACCCTAAACCCTCCCGTCCCCTAACCCTAACCCTAGCCCGAACCCTAACCCTAACCCTTCCCCGACCTGAACCTCACCGGTCCCCTAATCATAACCCGTACGCTAACACTAACCCGCGCCCTCATACGTACGCTCCCCCTAAAGCGTTGTCGTACCCTCACCTGGACCCTAAACCCTCCCCGTCCCCTAACCCTAACCCTAGCACGAACCCTAACCCTAACCCTTCCCCGAAGCCTGACCCTCAACCGTCCCCTCATCCTAACCCGTACGCTAACTCTAACCCGCACCCTCACACGTATGCTCCCCCTAAAGCGTTGTCGTACCCTCACCTGGACCCTAAATCCTCCCCGTCCCCTAACCCTAACCCTAGCACGAACCCTAACCCTAACCCTTCCCCGAAGCCTGACCCTCACCCGTCCCCTAATCCTAAACCGTACGCTAACACTAACCCGCGCCCTCACACGTACGCTCCCCCTAAAGCGTTGTCGTACCCTCACCTGGACCCTAAGACGTCCGCGTCCCCTAACCATAACCCTAGCCCGAACCCTAACCCTAACCCTAACCCTTCCCCGAAGCCTGACCCTCACACGTCCCCTTATCCTAACCCGTACGCTAACACTAACCCGCGCCCTCACACGTACGCTCCCCCTAAAGCATTGTCGTAACCTCACCTGGACCCTAAACCGTCCCCGTCCCCTAACCATAACCCTAGCCCGAACCCTAACCCTAACCCTTCCCCGAAGCCTGACCCTCACCCGTCCCCTAATCCTAACCTGTACGCTAACACTAACCCGCGCCCTCACACATACCCTCCCCGTAAAGTGTTGTCGTACCCTCACCTGGACCTGAAACTGTCCCCGTCCCCGTCCCCTAACCCTAGCCCGAACCCTAACCCTAACACTTCCCCGAAGCCTGACCCTCACCCGTCCCCTAAACCTAACACGTACGCTAACACTAACCCGCGCCCTCACACGTACGCTCCCCCAAAAGCGTTGTTGTACCCTCACCTGGACCCTAAACCCTCCCCGTCCCCTAAACCTAACCCTAGCCCGAACCTTAACCCTAACCCTTCCCCGAAGCCTGACCCTCACCCGACCCCTAATCCTAAACCGTACGTTAACACTAACCCGCGCCCTAACACGTACGCTCCCCCTAAAGCGTTGTCGTACCCTCACCTGGACCCTAAACCGTCCCCGTCCCCTAACCCTAACTCTAGCCCGAACCCTAACCCTAACCCTTCCCCGAAGCCTGACCCTCACCCGTCCCGTAATCCTAACCCTTACGCTAACACTAACCCGCACCCTCACACGTACGCTCCCCCTAAAGCGTTGTCGTACCCTCACCTGGACCCTAAACCCTCCCCGTACCCTAACCCTAACCCTAGCCCGAACCCTAACCCTAACCCTTCCCCGAAGCCTGACCCTCACACGTCCCCTATTCCTAACCCGTACGATAACACTAACCCGCGCCCTCACACGTACGCTCCCCCTAAAGCGTTGTCGTACCCTCACCTGGACCCTAAACCGTCCCCGTCCCCTAACCCTAACCCTAGCCCGAACCCTAACCCTAACCCTTCCCCGAAGCCTGACCCTCAACCGTCCCCTAATCCTAACTCGTACGCTAACACTAACCCGCGCCCTCACACGTACACTCCCCCTAAAGCGTTGTCGTGCCCTCACCTGGACCCTAAATCCTCCCCGTCCCCTAACCCTAACCCTAGCCCGAGCCTTAACCCTAACCCTTCCCGAAGCCTGACCCTCACCCGTCCCCTAATCCTAAACCGTACGTTAACACTAACCCGCGCCCTAACACGTACGCTCCCCCTAAAGCGTTGTCGTACCCTCACCTGGACCCTAAACCGTCCCCGTCCCCTAACCCTAACTCTAGCCCGAACCCTAAACCTAACCCTTCCCCGAAGCCTGACCCTCACCCGTCCCCTAATCCTAACCCGTACGCTAACACTAACCCGCGCCCTCACACGTACGCTCCCCCTAAAGCGTTTTCGTACCCTCACCTGGACCCTAAACCCTCCCCGTCACCTAACCCTAACTCTAGCCCGAACCCTAACCCTAACCCTTCCCCGAAGCCTGACCCTCACCCGTCCCCTAATCCTAACCTGTACGCTAACACTAACCCGCGCCCTCACACATACCCTCCCCGTAAAGTGTTGTCGTACCCTCACCTGGACCTGAAACTGTCCCCGTTCCCGTCCCCTAACCCTAGCCCGAACCCTAACCCTAACACTTCCCCGAAGCCTGACCCTCACCCATCCCCTCATCCTAACCCGTACGCTAACTCTAACCCGCACCCTCACACGTACGCTCCCCCTAAAGCATTGTCGTACCCTCACCTGGACCCTAAACCGTCCCCGTCCCCTAACACTAGCCCTAGCCTGAACCCTAACCCTAACCCTTCCCCGAAGCCTGACCCTCACCCGTCCCGTAATCCTAACCCGTACGCTAACACTAACCCGCGCCCTCACACGTACGCTCCCCCTAAAGCGTTGTCGTACCCTCACCTGGACCCTAAACCCTCCCCGTCCCCTAACCCTAACCCTAGCCCTAACCCTAACCCTAACCCTTCCCCGAAGCCTGACCCTCACCCGACCCCTAATCCTAACACGTACGCTAACACTAACCCGCGCCCTCACACGTACCCTCCCCGTAAAGTGTTGTCGTACCCTCACCTGGACCCGAAACCGTCCCCGTCCCCGTCCCCTAACCTTAGCCCGAACCCTAACCCTAACCCTTCCCCGAAGCCTGACCCTCACCCGTCCCCTAATCCTAACCCGTACGCTAACACTAACCCGTGCCCTCACACGTACGCTCCCCCTAAAGCGTTGTCCTACCCTCACCTGGACCCTAAACCGTCCCCGTCCCCTAAACCTAACCCTAGCCCGAACCCTAACCCTAATCCTTCCCCGAAGCCTGACCCTCACCTGTCCCCTAATCCTAACCCTTACGCTAACACTAAACCGCGCCCTCACACGTACGCTCCCCCTAAAGCGTTGTCGTACCCTCACCTGGACCCTAAACCCTCCCCGTCCCCTAACCCTAACCCTAGACCGAACCCTAACCCTAACCCTTCCCCGTAGCCTGACCCTCACCCGTCCCCTAATCCTAACCCGTACGCTAACACTAACCCGCGCTCTCACACGTACGCTCCCCCTAAAGCGTTGTCGTACCCTCACCTGGACCCTAAACCCTCCCGTCCCCTAACCCTAACCCTAGCCCGAACCCTAACCCAACCCTTCCCCGAAGCCTGACCCTCACCCGTCCCCTAATCCTAACCCGTACGCTAACACTAACCCGCGCCCTCACACGTACGCTCCCTCTAAAGCATTGTCGTGCCCTCACCTAGATCCTAAACCCTCCCCATCCCCTAACCCTAACCCTAGCCCGAACCCTAACCCTAAAACTTCCCGAAGCCTGACCCTCACCCGTCCCATAATCCTAACCCATACGCTAACACTAACCCACGCCCTCACACGTACGCTCCCCCTAAAGCGTTGTCGTACCCTCACCTGGACCCTAAGACGTCCCCGTCCCCTAACCCTAACCCTAGCCCGAACCCTAACCCTAACCCTAACCCTTCCCCGAAGCCTGACCCTCACCCGTCCCCATATCCTAACCCGTACGCTAACACTAACCCGCGCCCTCACACGTACGCTCCCCCTAAAGCATTGTCGTAACCTCACCTGGACCCTAAACCGTCCCCGTCCCCTAACAATAACCCTAGCCCGAACCCTAACCCTAACCCTTCCCCGAAGCCTGACCCTCACCCATCCCCTCATCCTAACCCGTACGCTAACTCTAACCCGCACCCTCACACGTACGCTCCCCCTAAAGCGTTGTCGTAACCTCACCTGGACCCTAAACCGTCCCCGTCCCCTAACACTAGCCCTAGACTGAACCCTAACCCTAACCCTTCCCCGAAGCCTGACCCTCACCCGTCCCCTAATCCTAAACCGTACGCTAACACTAACCTTCGCCCTCACACGTACGCTCCCCCTAAAGCGTTGTCGTGCCCTCACCTGGACCCTAAACCCTCCCCTAACCCTAACCCTAGCCCGAGCCCTAATCCTAACACTTCCCGAAGCCTGATTCTCAACCGTCCCCTAATACTAAACCGTACGTTAACACTAACCCGTGCCCTAACACGTACCCTCCCCCTAAAGCGTTGTCTTACCCTCACCTGGACCCTAAACTCTCCCCGTCCCCTAACCCTAACTCTAGCCCGAACCCTAAACCTAACCCTTCCCCGAAGCCTGACCCTCACCCGTCCCCTAATCCTAACCCGTACGCTAACACTAACCCACGCCCTCACACTTACGCTCCCCCTAAAGCGTTGTCGTACCCTCACCTGGACCCTAAGACGTCCCCGTCCCCTAACCATAACCCTAGCCCGAACACTAACCCTAACCCTAACACTTCCCCGAAGCCTGACCCTCACCTGTCCCCTTATCCTAACCCGTACGCTAACACTAACCCGCGCCCTCACACGTACGCTCCCCCTAAAGCATTGTCGTAACCTCACCTGGACCCTAAACCGTCCCCGTCCCCTAACAATAACCCTAGCCCGAACCCTAACCCTAACCCTTCCCCGAAGCCTGACCCTCACCCGTCCCCTAATCCTAACCCGTACGCTAACACTAACCCGCGCCCTCAAACGTACGCTCCCCCTAAAGCGTTGTCGTACCCTCACCTGGACCCTAAGACGTCCCCGACCCCTAACCATAAACCTAGCCCGAACCCTAACCCTAACCCTAACCCTTCCCCGAAGCCTGACCCTCACCCATCCCCTTATCCTAAACCGTACGCTAACACTAACCCGCGCCCTCACACGTACACTCCCCCTAAAGCATTGTCGTAACCTCTCATGGACCCTAAACCGTCCCCTAACCCTAACCCTAAACCTAGCCCGAACCCTAACCCTAACAATTCCCCGAAGCCTGAACCTCACCCGTCCCCTCATCCTAACCCGTACGCTAACACTAACCCGCACCCTCACATGTACGCTCCCCCTAAAGCGTTGTCCTACCCTCACCTGGACCCTAAACCCTCCCGTCCCCAAATCCTAAGCCTAGCCCGAACCCTAACCCTAACCCTTCCCCGAAGCCTGACCCTCACCCGTCCCCTAATCCTAACCCGTACGCTAACACTAACCCGCGCCCTCACTCGTACGCTACCCCTAAAGCGTTGTCGTGCCCTCACCTGGAC
Organism: Lagenorhynchus albirostris; assembly: GCF_949774975.1. NCBI lineage: Eukaryota > Metazoa > Chordata > Mammalia > Artiodactyla > Delphinidae > Lagenorhynchus > Lagenorhynchus albirostris. The sequence goes on along the minus strand of NC_083104.1, from coordinate 80,391,564 downwards.
CCTAAACCCTCCCCGTGCCCTAACCCTAACCCTAGCCCGAGCCCTAACCCTAAACCTTCCCGAAGCCTGACACTCAACCGTCCCCTAATCCTAAACCGTACGTTAACACTAACCCGCGCCCTAACACGTACGCTCCCCCTAAAGCGTTGTCGTACCCTCACCTGGACCCTAAACCGTCCCCGTCCCCTAACCCTAACTCTAGCCCGAACCCTAAACCTAACCCTTCCCCGAAGCCTGACCCTCACCCGTCCCCTAATCCTAACCCGTACGCTAACACTAACCCGCGCCCTCACACGTACGCTCCCCCTAAAGCGTTTTCGTACCCTCACCTGGACCCTAAACCCTCCCCGTCACCTAACCCTAACTCTAGCCCGAACCCTAACCCTAACCCTTCCCCGAAGCCTGACCCTCACCCGTCCCCTAATCCTAACCTGTACGCTAACACTAACCCGCGCCCTCACACATACCCTCCCCGTAAAGTGTTGTCGTACCCTCACCTGGACCTGAAACTGTCCCCGTTCCCGTCCCCTAACCCTAGCCCGAACCCTAACCCTAACACTTCCCCGAAGCCTGACCCTCACCCATCCCCTCATCCTAACCCGTACGCTAACTCTAACCCGCACCCTCACACGTACGCTCCCCCTAAAGCATTGTCGTACCCTCACCTGGACCCTAAACCGTCCCCGTCCCCTAACACTAGCCCTAGCCTGAACCCTAACCCTAACCCTTCCCCGAAGCCTGACCCTCACCCGTCCCGTAATCCTAACCCGTACGCTAACACTAACCCGCGCCCTCACACGTACGCTCCCCCTAAAGCGTTGTCGTACCCTCACCTGGACCCTAAACCCTCCCCGTCCCCTAACCCTAACCCTAGCCCTAACCCTAACCCTAACCCTTCCCCGAAGCCTGACCCTCACCCGACCCCTAATCCTAACACGTACGCTAACACTAACCCGCGCCCTCACACGTACCCTCCCCGTAAAGTGTTGTCGTACCCTCACCTGGACCCGAAACCGTCCCCGTCCCCGTCCCCTAACCTTAGCCCGAACCCTAACCCTAACCCTTCCCCGAAGCCTGACCCTCACCCGTCCCCTAATCCTAACCCGTACGCTAACACTAACCCGTGCCCTCACACGTACGCTCCCCCTAAAGCGTTGTCCTACCCTCACCTGGACCCTAAACCGTCCCCGTCCCCTAAACCTAACCCTACCCCGAACCCTAACCCTAATCCTTCCCCGAAGCCTGACCCTCACCTGTCCCCTAATCCTAACCCTTACGCTAACACTAAACCGCGCCCTCACACGTACGCTCCCCCTAAAGCGTTGTCGTACCCTCACCTGGACCCTAAACCCTCCCCGTCCCCTAACCCTAACCCTAGACCGAACCCTAACCCTAACCCTTCCCCGTAGCCTGACCCTCACCCGTCCCCTAATCCTAACCCGTACGCTAACACTAACCCGCGCTCTCACACGTACGCTCCCCCTAAAGCGTTGTCGTACCCTCACCTGGACCCTAAACCCTCCCGTCCCCTAACCCTAACCCTAGCCCGAACCCTAACCCAACCCTTCCCCGAAGCCTGACCCTCACCCGTCCCCTAATCCTAACCCGTACGCTAACACTAACCCGCGCCCTCACACGTACGCTCCCTCTAAAGCATTGTCGTGCCCTCACCTAGATCCTAAACCCTCCCCATCCCCTAACCCTAACCCTAGCCCGAACCCTAACCCTAAAACTTCCCGAAGCCTGACCCTCAACCGTCCCCTAATCCTAACCCATACGCTAACACTAACCCACGCCCTCACACGTACGCTCCCCCTAAAGCGTTGTCGTACCCTCACCTGGACCCTAAGACGTCCCCGTCCCCTAACCCTAACCCTAGCCCGAACCCTAACCCTAACCCTAACCCTTCCCCGAAGCCTGACCCTCACCCGTCCCCATATCCTAACCCGTACGCTAACACTAACCCGCGCCCTCACACGTACGCTCCCCCTAAAGCATTGTCGTAACCTCACCTGGACCCTAAACCGTCCCCGTCCCCTAACAATAACCCTAGCCCGAACCCTAACCCTAACCCTTCCCCGAAGCCTGACCCTCACCCATCCCCTCATCCTAACCCGTACGCTAACTCTAACCCGCACCCTCACACGTACGCTCCCCCTAAAGCGTTGTCGTAACCTCACCTGGACCCTAAACCGTCCCCGTCCCCTAACACTAGCCCTAGACTGAACCCTAACCCTAACCCTTCCCCGAAGCCTGACCCTCACCCGTCCCCTAATCCTAAACCGTACGCTAACACTAACCTTCGCCCTCACACGTACGCTCCCCCTAAAGCGTTGTCGTGCCCTCACCTGGACCCTAAACCCTCCCCTAACCCTAACCCTAGCCCGAGCCCTAATCCTAACACTTCCCGAAGCCTGATTCTCAACCGTCCCCTAATACTAAACCGTACGTTAACACTAACCCGCGCCCTAACACGTACCCTCCCCCTAAAGCGTTGTCTTACCCTCACCTGGACCCTAAACTCTCCCCGTCCCCTAACCCTAACTCTAGCCCGAACCCTAAACCTAACCCTTCCCCGAAGCCTGACCCTCACCCGTCCCCTAATCCTAACCCGTACGCTAACACTAACCCACGCCCTCACACTTACGCTCCCCCTAAAGCGTTGTCGTACCCTCACCTGGACCCTAAGACGTCCCCGTCCCCTAACCATAACCCTAGCCCGAACACTAACCCTAACCCTAACACTTCCCCGAAGCCTGACCCTCACCTGTCCCCTTATCCTAACCCGTACGCTAACACTAACCCGCGCCCTCACACGTACGCTCCCCCTAAAGCATTGTCGTAACCTCACCTGGACCCTAAACCGTCCCCGTCCCCTAACAATAACCCTAGCCCGAACCCTAACCCTAACCCTTCCCCGAAGCCTGACCCTCACCCGTCCCCTAATCCTAACCCGTACGCTAACACTAACCCGCGCCCTCAAACGTACGCTCCCCCTAAAGCGTTGTCGTACCCTCACCTGGACCCTAAGACGTCCCCGACCCCTAACCATAAACCTAGCCCGAACCCTAACCCTAACCCTAACCCTTCCCCGAAGCCTGACCCTCACCCATCCCCTTATCCTAAACCGTACGCTAACACTAACCCGCGCCCTCACACGTACACTCCCCCTAAAGCATTGTCGTAACCTCTCATGGACCCTAAACCGTCCCCTAACCCTAACCCTAAACCTAGCCCGAACCCTAACCCTAACAATTCCCCGAAGCCTGAACCTCACCCGTCCCCTCATCCTAACCCGTACGCTAACACTAACCCGCACCCTCACATGTACGCTCCCCCTAAAGCGTTGTCGTACCCTCACCTGGACCCTAAACCCTCCCCGTCCCCTAACCCTCACCCTAGCCCGAACCCTAACCCTAACCCTTCCCCGAAGCCTGACCCTCATCCGTCCCCTAATCCTAACCCGTACGCTAACACTAACCTGCACCCTCACATGTACGCTCCCCCTAAAGCGTTGTCGTGCCCTCACCTGGACCCTAAACCCTCCCCGTCCCCTAACCCTAACCCTAGCCCGAACCCTAACCCTAACCGTTCCTGAAGCCTGACCCTCACCCGTCCCCTAATCCTAACCCGTACGCTAACACTAACCCGCGCCCTCACACGTACGCTCCCCCTAAAGCGTTGTCGTACCCTCACCTGGACCCTAAGACGTCTCCGTCCCCTAACCCTAACCCTAGCCCGAACCCTAACCCTAAACCTTCCCGAAGCCTGACCCTCACCCGTCCCCTAATTCTAAACCGTACGTTAACACTAACCCGCGCCCTAACATGTACGCTCCCCCTAAAGCGTTGTCGTACCCTCACCTCGACCCTAAACCGTCCCAGTCCCCTAACCCTAACTCTAGCCCGAACTCTAAACCTAACACTTCCCCGAAGCCTGACCCTCACCCGTCCCCTAATCCTAACCCGTACGCTAACACTAACCCGCGCCCTCACACGTACCCTTCCCGTAAAGTGTTGTCGTACCCTCACCTGGACCCGACACCGTCCCCGTCCCCATCCCCTAACCCTAGCCCGAATCCTAACCCTAACACTTCCCCGAAGCCTGACCCTCACCCGTCCCCTAATCCTAACCCGTACGCTAACACTAACCCGCGCCCTCACACGTACGCTCCCCCTAAAGCGTTGTCGTACCCTCACCTGGACCCTAAACCCTCCCGTCCCCTAACCCTAACCCTAGCCCGAACCATAACCCTAACCCTTCCCCGACCTGACCCTCACTGGTCCCCTAATCATAACCCGTACGCTAACACTAACCCTTGCCCTAACACATACGCTCCCCCTAAAGCGTTGTCGTACCCTCACCTGGAACCTAAAACCTCCCCGTCCCCTAACCCTAACCCTAGCCCGAACCCTAACCCTAACCCTTCCTGAAGCCTGACCCTCACCCGTCCCCTAATCCTAACACGTACGCTCACACTAACCCACGCCCTCACACGTACGCTCCCTTAAAGCGTTGTCGTACCCTCACCTGGACTCTAAACATTCTCCGTTCCCTAACCCTAACCCTAGCCCGAACCCTAAACCTAACCCTTCCCCAAAACCTGACCCTCACCCGTCCCCTAATCCTAAACCGTACGCTAACACTAACCCGCGCCCTCACACTTACGCTCCCCCTAAAGCGTTGTCGTACCCTCACCTGGACCCTAAGACGACCCCGTCCCCTAACCCTAACCCTAGCCCGAAAACTAACCCTAACCCTAACACTTCCCCGAAGCCTGACCCTCACCTGTCCCCTTATCCTAACCCGTACGCTAACACTAACTCGCGCCCTCACATGTACGCTCCCCCTAAAGCATTGTCGTAACCTCACCTGGACCCTAAACCGTCCCCGTCCCCTAACAATAACCCTAGCCCGAACCCTAACCCTAACACTTCCCCGAAGCCTGACCCTCACCCGTCCCCTCATCCTAACCCGTACGCTAACTCTAACCTGCACCCTCCCACGTACGCTCCCCCTAAAGCGTTGTCGTACCCTCACGTGGACCCTAAACCCTCCCCGTCCCTTAACCCTAACCATAGCCCTAGCCCTAACCCTAACCCTTTCCCGAAGCCTGACCCTCACCCGTCCCCTAATCCTAACCCGTACGCTAACACTAACCTGAGCCCTCATACGTACGCTCCCCCTAAAGCGTTGTCGTAACCTCACCTGGACCCTAAACCGTCCCCGTCCCCTAACACTAACCCTAGCCAGAACCCTAACCCTAACACTTCCCCGAAGCCTGATCCTCACCCGTCCCGTAATCCTAACCCGTACGCTAACACTAACCCGCGCCCTCACACGTACGCTCCCCCTAAAGCATTGTCGTACCCTCACCTGGACCCTAAACCCTCCCCGTCCCCTAACCCTAACCCTAGCCCTAACCCTAACCCTAAACCTTCCCCGAAGCCTGACCCTCACCCGTCCCGTAATCCTAACCCGTACGCTAACACTAACCCGCGCCCTCACACGTACGCTCCCCCTAAAGCGTTGTCGTACCCTCACCTGGACCCTAAGACGTCCCCATCCCCTAACCATAAACCTAGCCCGAACCCTAACCCTAACCCTAACCCTTCCCCGAAGCCTGACCCTCACCCATCCCCTTATCCTAACCCGTACGCTAACACTAACCCGCGCCCTCACACGTACGCTCCCCCTAAAGCATTGTCGTAACCTCACATGGACCCTAAACCGTCCCCTAACCCTAACCCTAAACCTAGCCCGAACCCTAACCCTAACCCTTCCCCGAAGCCTGAACCTCACCCGTCCCCTCATCCTAACCCGTACGCTAACACTAACCCGCACCCTCACATGTACGCTCCCCCTAAAGCGTTGTCCTACCCTCACCTGGACCCTAAACCCTCCCGTCCCCAAATCCTAAGCCTAGCCCGAACCCTAACCCTAACCCTTCCCCGAAGCCTGACCCTCACCCGTCCCCTAATCCTAACCCGTACGCTAACACTAACCCGCGCCCTCACTCGTACGCTACCCCTAAAGCGTTGTCGTGCCCTCACCTGGACCCTAAACCCTCCCCGTGCCCTAACCCTAACCCTAGCCCGAGCCCTAACCCTAAACCTTCCCGAAGCCTGACACTCAACCGTCCCCTAATCCTAAACCGTACGTTAACACTAACCCGCGCCCTAACACGTACGCTCCCCCTATAGCGTTGTCGTACCTTCACCTGGACCCTAAACTGTCCCCGTCCCCTAACCCTAACTCTAGCCCGAACCCTAAACCTAACACTTCCCCGAAGCCTGACACTCACCCTTCCCCTAATCCTAACCCGTACGCTAACACTAACCCGGGCCCTCACACGTACGCTCCCCCTAAAGCGTTGTCGTACCCTCACCTGGACCCTAAACCCTCCCCGTCCCCTAACCCTAACCCTAGCCCGAACCCTAACCCTAACCCTTCCCCGAAGCCTGACCCTCACACGTCCCCTAATCCTAACCCGTACGCTAACACTAACCTGCGCCCTCACACGTACGCTCCCCGTAAAGCGTTGTCGTACCCTCACCTGGACCCTAAGACGTCCCCGTCCCCTAACCCTAACCCTAGCCCGAACCCTAACACAAACCCTAACCCTTCCCCGAAGCCTGACCCTCACCAGTCCCCTTATCCTAACCCGTACGCTAACACTAACCCGCGCCCTCACATGTACGCTCCCCCTAAAGCATTGTCGTAACCTCACCTGGACCCTAAACCCTCCCCGTCCCCTAACGCTAACAATAGACCTAACCCTAACCCTAACCCTTCCCCGAAGCCTGACCCTCACCCGTCCCCTCATCCTAACCCGTACGCTAACACTAACCCGCGCGCTCACACATACGCTCCCCCTAAAGCGTTGTCGTACCCTCACCTGGACCCTAAACCGTCCCCGTCCCCTAAACCTAACCCTAGCCCGAACCCTAACCCTAACCCTTCCCCGAAGCCTGAGCCTCACCTGTCCCCTAATCCTAACCCGTACGCTAACACTAACCCGCGCCCTCACACGTACGCTCCCCCTAAAGCATTGTCGTACCCTCACGTGGACCCTAAACCCTCCCCGTCAACTAACCCTAACCCTAGCCCGAACCCTAACCCTAACCCTTCCCCGAAGCCTGACCCTCACCCGTCCCCTAATCCTAAACCGTACGCTAACACTAACCCACGCCCTCACTCGTACGCTACCCCTAAAGCGTTGTCGTGCCCTCACCTGGACCCTAAACCCTCCCCGTGCCCTAACCCTAACCCTAGCCCGAGCCCTAACCCTAAACCTTCCCGAAGCCTGACACTCAACCGTCCCCAATCCTAAACCGTACGTTAACACTAACCCGCGCCCAAACACGTACGCTCCCCCTATAGCGTTGTCGTACCTTCACCTGGACCCTAAACCGTCCCCGTCCCCTAACCCTAACTCTAGCCCGAACCCTAAACCTAACCCTTCCCCGAAGCCTGACACTCACCCTTCCCCTAATCCTAACCCGTACGCTAACACTAACCCGGGCCCTCACACGTACGCTCCCCCTAAAGCGTTGTCGTACCCTCACCTGGACCCTAAACCCTCCCCGTCCCCTAACCCTAACCCTAGCCCGAACCCTAACCCTAACCCTTCCCCGAAGCCTGACCCTCACACGTCCCCTAATCCTAACCCGTACGCTAACACTAACCCGGGCCCTCACACGTACGCTCCCCCTAAAGCGTTGTCGTACCCTCACCTGGACCCTAAACCGTCCCCGTCCCCTAACCCTAACTCTAGCCCGAACCCTAAACCTAACCCTTCCCCGAAGCCTGACACTCACCCTTCCCCTAATCCTAACCCGTACGCTAACACTAACCCGGGCCCTCACACGTACGCTCCCCCTAAAGCGTTGTCGTAACCTCACCTGGACCCTAAACCCTCCCCGTCCCCTAACGCTAACCCTAGACCTAACCCTAACCCTAACCCTTCCCCGAAGCCTGACCCTCACCTGTCCCCTAATCCTAACCCGTACGCTAACACTAACCCGCACCCTCACACGTACGCTCCCCCTTAAGCGTTGTCGTACCCTCACCTGGACCCTAAACCCTCCCCGTCCCCTAACCCTAACCCTAGCCTGAACACTAACCCTAACCCTTCCCGGAAGCCTGACCCTCACCCGTCCCCTCATCCTAACCCGTACGCTAACATTAACCCGCGCGCTCACACGTACGCTCCCCCTAAAGCGTTGTCGTACCCTCACCTGGACCCTAAACCGTCCCCGTCCCCTAAACTTAACCCTAGCCCGAACCCTAACCCTAACCCTTCCCCGAAGCCTGAGCCTCACCTGTCCCCTAATCCTAACCCGTACGCTAACACTAACCCGCGCCCTCACACGTACGCTCCCCCTAAAGCATTATCGTACCCTCACGTGGACCCTAAACCCTCCCCGTCAACTAACCCTAACCCTAGCCCGAACCGTAACCCTAACACTTCCCCGAAGCCTGACCCTCACCCATCCCCTAATCCTAACCCGTACGCTAACACTAACCCACTCCCTCACACCTACGCTCCCCCTAAAGCGTTGTCGTACCCTCACGTGGACCCTAAACCGTCCCCGTCCCTTAACACTAACCCTGGCCCTAACCCTAACCCTAACCCTTCCCCGAAGCCTGACCCTCACCCTTCCCCTAATCCTAACCCATACGCTAACACTAACCCGCGCCCTCACACGTACGCTCCCCCTAAAGCGTTGTCGAAGCCTCACCTGGACCCTAAACCCTCCCGTCCCCTAACCCTAACCCTAGCCCGAACCCTAACCCTAACCCTAACCCTTCCCCGAAGCCTGACCCTCACCCGTCCACTTATCCTAACCCGTACGCTAACACTAACCCGTGCCCTCACACGTACGCTCCCCCTAAAGCATTGTCGTAACCACACCTGGACCCTAAACCGTCCCCGTCCCCTAACCCTAACCCTAACCCTAGCCCGAACCCTAACCCTAACCCTTCCCCGAAGCCTGACCCTCAACCGTCCCCTCATCCTAACCCGTACGCTAACACTAACCCGCGCCCTCACACGTACGCTCCCCCTAAAGCGTTGTCGTACCCCCACCTGGACCCTAAACCCTCCCCGTCCCCTAACCCTAGCCCTAGCCCTAACCCTAACCCTAACACTTCTCTGAAGCCTGACCCTCACCCGTCCCCTAATCCTAACCCGTACGCTAACACTAACCCACGCCCTCACACGTACGCTCCCCCTAAAGCGTTGTCGTAGCCTCACCTGGACCGTAAGACGTCCCCGTCCCCTAACCCTAACCCTAGCCTGAACCCTAACCCTAACCCTAACCCTTTCCCGAAGCCTGACCCTCACCCGTCCCCTTATCCTAACCCGTACGCTAACACTAACCCGCGCCCTCACACGTACGCTCCCCCTAAAGCGTTGTCGTACCCTCACCTGGACCCTAAGACGTCCGCATCCCCTAACCATAACCCTAGCCCGAACCCTAACCCTAACCCTAACCCTTCCCCGAAGCCTGACTCTCACACGTCCCCTTATCCTAACCCGTACGCTAACACTAACCCGCGCCCTCACACGTACGCTCCCCCTAAAGCATTGTCGTAACCTCACCTGGACCCTAAACCGTCCCCGTCCCCTAACCATAACCCTAGCCCGAACCCTAACCCTAACACTTCCCCGAAGCCTGACGTTCACCCGTACCCTCATCCTAACCCGTACGCTAACACTGACCCGCACCCTCACATGTACGCTCCCCCTAAAGCGTTGTCCTACCCTTACCTGGACCCTAAACCCTCCCGTCCCCAAATCCTAACCCTAGCCCGAACCCTAACCCTAACCCTTCCCCGAAGCCTGACCCTCACCCGTCCCCTAATCCTAACCCGTACGCTAACACTAACCCGCGCCCTCACACGTACGCTCCCCCTAAAGCATTGTCGTAACCTCACCTGGACCCTAAACCGTCCCCGTCCCCTAACCCTAACCCTAGCCCGAACCCTAACCCTAACCCTTCCCCGAAGCCTGACCCTCACCCGTCCCCTAATCCTAACCCGTACGCTAACACTAACCCGCGCCCTCACACGTACGCTCCCCCTAAAGCGTTGTCGTACCCTCACCTGGACCGTAAGACGTCCCCGTCCCCTAACCCTTACCCTAGCCCGAACCCTAACCCTAACCCTAACCCTTCCCCGAAGCCTGACCCTCACCCGTCCACTTATCCTAACCCGTACGCTAACACTAACCCGCGCCCTCACACGTACGCTCCCCCTAAAGCATTGTCGTAACCTCACCTGGACCCTAAACCGTCCCCGTCCCCTAACCCTAACCCTAGCCCGAACCCTAACCCTAAAACTTCCCCGAAGCCCGACCCTCACCCGTCCCCTCATCCTAACCCGTACGCTAACACTAACCTGCACCCTCACATGTACGCTCCCCCTAAAGCGTTGTCCTACCCTCACCTGGACCCTAAACCCTCCCGTCCCCAAATCCTAACCCTAGCCCGAACCCTAACCCTAACCCTTCCCCGAAGCCTGACCCTCACCCGTCCCCTAATCCTAACCCGTACGCTAACACTAACCCGCGCCCTCACACGTATGCTCCCCCTAAAGCGTTGTCGTGCCCTCACCTGGACCCTAAACCCTCCCCGTCCCCTAACCCTAACCCTAGCCCGAGCCCTAACCCTAACCCTTCCCGAAGCCTGACCCTCACCCGTCCCCTAATCCTAAACCGTACGTTAACACTAACCCGCGCCCTAACACGTACGCTCCCCCTAAAGCGTTGTCGTACACTCACCTGGACCCTAAACCGTCCCCGTCCCCTAACCCTAACTCTAGCCCGATACCTAAACCTAACCCTTCCCCGAAGCCTGACCCTCACACGTCCCCTAATCCTAACCCGTACGCTAACACTAACCCGCGCCCTCACACGTACGCTCCCCCTAAAGCGTTGTCATACCCTCACCTGGACCCTAAACCGTCCCCGTCCCCTAACTCTAACCCTAGCCCGAACCCTAACCCTAACCCTTCCCCGAAGCCTGACCCTCACCCGTCCCCTAATCCTAAACCGTACGCTAACACTAACCCGCGCCCTCACAGGTACGCTCCCCCTAAAGCGTTGTAGTGCCCTCACCTGGACCCTAAACCCTCCCCGTCCCCTAACCCTAACCCTAGCCCGAACCCTAACCCTAACCCTTCCCGAAGCCTGACCCTCACCCGTCACCTAATCCTAACCTGTATGCTAACACTAACCCGCGCCCTCACACGTACGCTCCCCCTAAAGCGTTGTCGTGCCCTCACCTGGACCCTAAACCCGCCCCGAACCCTAAACCTAACCCTTCCCGAAGCCTGACACTCACCCGTCCCCTAATCCTAACCCGTACGCTAACACTAACCCGCGCCCTCACACGTACGCTCCCCCTAAAGCGTTGTCGTACCCTCACCTGGACCCGAAGACGTCCCCATCCCCTAACCCTAACCCTAGCCCGAACCCTAACCCTAACCCTTCCCGAAGCCTGACCGTCACCCGTCCCCTAATCCTTAACCGTACGTTAACAGTAACCCGCGCCCTCACACGTACGCTCCCTTAAAGCGTTGTCGTACCCTCACCTGGACCCTAAACCCTCTCCGTCCCCTAACCTTAACCCTAGCCCGAACCCTAACCCTAACCCTTCCCCGAAGCGTGACCCTCACCCGTCCCCTAATCCTAACCCGTACGCTAACACTAACCCGCGCCCTCACACGTACGCTCCCCCTAAAGCGTTGTCGTGCCCTCACCTGGACCCTAAACCCTCCCCGTCCCCTACCCTAACCCTAGCCCGTACCCTAACCCTAACCCTTCCCGAAGCCTGACCCTCACCCGTCCCCTAATCCTAACCCGTACGCTAACACTAACCCGCACCCTCACACGTACGCTCCCCCTAAAGCGTTGCCGTACCCTCACCTGGACCCTAAGACGTCCCCGTCCCCTAACCCTAACCCTAGCCCGAACCCTAACCCTAACCCTAACCCTTCCCCGAAGCCTGACCCTCACCCGTCCCCTTATCCTAAACCGTACGCTAACACTAACCCGCGCCCTCATACGTACGCTCCCCCTAAAGCATTGTCGTAACCTCACCTGGACCCTAAAACGTCCCCGTCCCCTAACCCTAACCCTAGCCCGAACCCTAACCCTAACCCTTCCCCGAAGCCTTACCCTCACCCGTCCCCTCATCCTAACACGTACGCTAACTCTAACCAGCACCCTCACACGTACGCTCCCCCTAAAGCGTTGTCGTGCCCTCACCTGGACCCTAAACCCTCCCCGTCCCCTAACCCTAACCCTAGCCCTAACCCTAATCCTAACCCTTCCCCGAAGCCTGACCCTCACCCGTCCCCTAATCCTAACCCGTACGCTAACACTAACCCGCGCCCTCACACGTACGCTCCCCCTAAAGCGTTGTCGTACCCTCACCTGGACCCTAAGACGTCCGCATCCCCTAACCATAACCCTAGCCCGAACCCTAACCCTAACCCTAACCCTTCCCCGAAGCCTGACTCTCACACGTCCCCTTATCCTAACCCGTACGCTAACACTAACCCGCGCCCTCACACGTACGCTCCCCCTAAAGCATTGTCGTAACCTCACCTGGACCCTAAACCGTCCCCGTCCCCTAACCATAACCCTAGCCCGAACCCTAACCCTAACACTTCCCCGAAGCCTGACGTTCACCCGTACCCTCATCCTAACCCGTACGCTAACACTGACCCGCACCCTCACATGTACGCTCCCCCTAAAGCGTTGTCCTACCCTTACCTGGACCCTAAACCCTCCCGTCCCCAAATCCTAACCCTAGCCCGAACCCTAACCCTAACCCTTCCCCGAAGCCTGACCCTCACCCGTCCCCTAATCCTAACCCGTACGCTAACACTAACCCGCGCCCTCACACGTACGCTCCCCCTAAAGCATTGTCGTAACCTCACCTGGACCCTAAACCGTCCCCGTCCCCTAACCCTAACCCTAGCCCGAACCCTAACCCTAACCCTTCCCCGAAGCCTGACCCTCACCCGTCCCCTAATCCTAACCCGTACGCTAACACTAACCCGCGCCCTCACACGTACGCTCCCCCTAAAGCGTTGTCGTACCCTCACCTGGACCGTAAGACGTCCCCGTCCCCTAACCCTTACCCTAGCCCGAACCCTAACCCTAACCCTAACCCTTCCCCGAAGCCTGACCCTCACCCGTCCACTTATCCTAACCCGTACGCTAACACTAACCCGCGCCCTCACACGTACGCTCCCCCTAAAGCATTGTCGTAACCTCACCTGGACCCTAAACCGTCCCCGTCCCCTAACCCTAACCCTAGCCCGAACCCTAACCCTAAAACTTCCCCGAAGCCCGACCCTCACCCGTCCCCTCATCCTAACCCGTACGCTAACACTAACCTGCACCCTCACATGTACGCTCCCCCTAAAGCGTTGTCCTACCCTCACCTGGACCCTAAACCCTCCCGTCCCCAAATCCTAACCCTAGCCCGAACCCTAACCCTAACCCTTCCCCGAAGCCTGACCCTCACCCGTCCCCTAATCCTAACCCGTACGCTAACACTAACCCGCGCCCTCACACGTATGCTCCCCCTAAAGCGTTGTCGTGCCCTCACCTGGACCCTAAACCCTCCCCGTCCCCTAACCCTAACCCTAGCCCGAGCCCTAACCCTAACCCTTCCCGACGCCTGACCCTCACCCGTCCCCTAATCCTAAACCGTACGTTAACACTAACCCGCGCCCTAACACGTACGCTCCCCCTAAAGCGTTGTCGTACACTCACCTGGACCCTAAACCGTCCCCGTCCCCTAACCCTAACTCTAGCCCGATACCTAAACCTAACCCTTCCCCGAAGCCTGACCCTCACACGTCCCCTAATCCTAACCCGTACGCTAACACTAACCCGCGCCCTCACACGTACGCTCCCCCTAAAGCGTTGTCGTACCCTCACCTGGACCCGAAACCGTCCCCGTCCCCTAACTCTAACCCTAGCCCGAACCCTAACCCTAACCTTTCCCCGAAGCCTGACCCTCACCCGTCCCCTAATCCTAAACCGTACGCTAACACTAACCCGCGCCCTCACAGGTACGCTCCCCCTAAAGCGTTGTAGTGCCCTCACCTGGACCCTAAACCCTCCCCGTCCCCTAACCCTAACCCTAGCCCGAACCCTAACCCTAACCCTTCCCGAAGCCTGACCCTCACCCGTCACCTAATCCTAACCTGTATGCTAACACTAACCCGCGCCCTCACACGTACGCTCCCCCTAAAGCGTTGTCGTGCCCTCACCTGGACCCTAAACCCGCCCCGAACCCTAAACCTAACCCTTCCCGAAGTCTGACACTCACCCGTCCCCTAATCCTAACCCGTACGCTAACACTAACCCGCGCCCTCACACGTACGCTCCCCCTAAAGCGTTGTCGTACCCTCACCTGGACCCGAAGACGTCCCCATCCCCTAACCCTAACCCTAGCCCGAACCCTAACCCTAACCCTTCCCGAAGCCTGACCGTCACCCGTCCCCTAATCCTTAACCGTACGTTAACAGTAACCCGCGCCCTCACACGTACGCTCCCTTAAAGCGTTGTCGTACCCTCACCTGGACCCTAAACCCTCTCCGTCCCCTAACCTTAACCCTAGCCCGAACCCTAACCCTAACCCTTCCCCGAAGCGTGACCCTCACCCGTCCCCTAATCCTAACCCGTACGCTAACACTAACCCGCGCCCTCACACGTACGCTCCCCCTAAAGCGTTGTCGTGCCCTCACCTGGACCCTAAACCCTCCCCGTCCCCTACCCTAACCCTAGCCCGTACCCTAACCCTAACCCTTCCCGAAGCCTGACCCTCACCCGTCCCCTAATCCTAACCCGTACGCTAACACTAACCCGCACCCTCACACGTACGCTCCCCCTAAAGCGTTGCCGTACCCTCACCTGGACCCTAAGACGTCCCCGTCCCCTAACCCTAACCCTAGCCCGAACCCTAACCCTAACCCTAACCCTTCCCCGAAGCCTGACCCTCACCCGTCCCCTTATCCTAAACCGTACGCTAACACTAACCCGCGCCCTCATACGTACGCTCCCCCTAAAGCATTGTCGTAACCTCACCTGGACCCTAAAACGTCCCCGTCCCCTAACCCTAACCCTAGCCCGAACCCTAACCCTAACCCTTCCCCGAAGCCTTACCCTCACCCGTCCCCTCATCCTAACACGTACGCTAACTCTAACCAGCACCCTCACACGTACGCTCCCCCTAAAGCGTTGTCGTGCCCTCACCTGGACCCTAAACCCTCCCCGTCCCCTAACCCTAACCCTAGCCCTAACCCTAATCCTAACCCTTCCCCGAAGCCTGACCCTCACCCGTCCCCTAATCCTAACCCGTACGCTAACACTAACCCGCGCCCTCACACCTACGCTCCCCCTAAAGCGTTGTCGTGCCCTCACCTGGACCCTAAACCCTCCCGTCACCTAACCCTAACCCTAGCCCGAACCCTAACCCTAACCCTTCCTCGACCTGACCCTCACTGGTCCCCTAATCCTAACCCGTACGCTAACACTAACCCGCGCCCTCACACGTACGCTCCCCCTAAAGCGTTGTCGTACCCTCACCTGTACCCTAAACCCTCCCCGTCCCCTAACCCTAACTCTAGCCCGAACCCTAACCCTAAACCTTCCCGAAGCCTGACCCTCACCCGTCCCCTAATCCTAAACCGTACGTTAACACTAACCCGCGCCCTCACACGTACGCTCAGTTAAACCGTTGTCGTACCCTCACCTGGACCCTAAACCCTCTCCGTCCCCTAACCCTAACCCTAGCCCGAACCCTAACCCTAACCCTTCCCCGAAGCCTGACCCTCACCCGTCCCCTAATCTTAAACCGTACGCTAACACTAACCCGCGCCCTCACACGTACGCTCCCCTTAAAGCGTTCTCGTGCCCTCACCTGGACCCTAAACCGTCCCCGTCCCCTAACCCTAACCCTAGCCCGAACCCTAACCCTAACCCTTCCCGAAGCCTGACCCTCACCCGTCCCCTAATCCTAACCCGTACGCTAACACTAAGCTGAGCCCTCACACGTACGCTCCCCCTAAAGCGTTGTCGTACCCTCACCTGGACCCTAAACCGTCCCTGTCCCCTAACACTAACCCTAGTCCGAACCCTAACCCTAACCCTTCCCCGAAGTCTGACCCTCACCCGTCCCGTAGTCCTAACCCGTACGCTAACACTAACCCGCGCCCTCACATGTACGCTCCCCCTAAAGTGTTGTCGTACCCTCACCTGGACCCTAAACCCTCCCGGTCCCCTAACCCTAACCCTAGCCCGAACCCTAACCCTAACCCTTCCCCGAAGCCTGACCCTTACCCGTCCCCTAATCCTAACCCGAACGCTAACAGTAACCCGCGCCCTCACACGTACGCTCCCCCTAAAGCGTTGTCGTACCCTCACCTGGACCCTAAGACGTCCCCGTCCCCTAACCCTAACCCTAGCTCGAACCCTAACCCTAACCCTAACCCTTCCCCGAAGCCTGACCCTCACCCGTCCCCTAATCCTAACCCGTACGCTAACACTAACCCGCACCCTCACATGTACGCTCCCCCTAAAGCGTTGTCGTACCCTCACTTAGACCCTAAACCCTCCCGTCCCCAAATCCTAACCCTAGCTCTAACCCTAACCCTAACCCTTCCCCGAAGCCTGACCCTCACCCGTCCCCTAATCCTAACCCGTACGCTAACACTAACCCGCGCCCTCACACGTACGCTCACCCTAAAGCGTTGTCGTGCCCTCACCTGGACCCTAAACCCTCCCCGTCCCCTAACCCTAACCCTAGCCCGAACCCTAACCCAAACCCTTTCCGAAGCCTGACCCTCACCCGTCCCCTAATCCTAACCCGTACGCTAACACTAACCCGCGCCCTCACACGTACGCTCCCCCTAAAGCGTTGTCGTACCCTCACCTGGACCCTAAACCGTCCCCGTCCCCTAACCCTAACTCTAGCCCGAACCCTAAACCTAACCCTTCCCCGAAGCCTGACCCTCACCCGTCCCCTAATCCTAACCCGTACGCTAACACTAACCCGCGCCCTCACACGTACGCTCCCCCTAAAGCGTTGTCGTAACCTCACCTGGACCCTAAAACCTCCCCGTCCCCTAAACCTAACCCTAGCCCGAACCCTAAACCTAACCCTTCCCAGAAGCCTGACCCTCACCCGTCCCCTAATCCTAACCCGTACGCTAACACTAACCCGCACCCTCATCGTACCCTCCCCGTAAAGTGTTGTCGTACCCTCACCTGGACCGTAAACCGTCCCCGTCCCCTAACCCTAACCCTAGACCCAACCCTAAACCTAACCCTAACCCTTCCCCGAAGCCTGACCCTCACCTGTCCCCTAATCGTAAACCGTACACTAACACTAACCCGCGCCCTCACACGTACGCTCCCCCTAAAGCGTTGTCGTACCGTCACCTGGACCCTAAATCCTCCCCGTCCCCTAACCCTAACCCTAGCCCTAGCCCGAACCCTAACCCTAACCCTTCCCCGAAGCCTGACCCTCACCTGTCCCCTAATATTAACCCGTACGCTAACACTAACCCACGCCCTCACACGTACGCTCCACCTAAAGCGTTGTCGTACCCTCACCTGGACCCTAAGCCGTCCCCGTCCCCTAACCCTAACCCTAGCCCGAACCCTAACCCTAACACTTCCCCGAAGCCTGACCCTCACCCGTCCTCTAATCCTAACCCGTACGCTAACAATAACCCGTGCCCTCACACGTACGCTCCCCCTAAAGCGTTGTCGTACCCTCACCTGGACCCTAAACCCTCCCCGTCCCCTAACCCTAACCCTAGCCCGAACCCTAACCCTAATCCTTCCCGGAAGCCTGACCCTCACCCGTCCCCTAATTAACCCGTACGCTAACACTAACCCGCACACTCACATGTACGCTCCCCCTAAAGCGTTGTCGTACCCTCACCTAGACCCTAAAACCTCCCGTCCCAAAATCCTAACCCTAGCCCGAAACCAACCCTAACACTTCCCCGAAGCCTGACCCTCACCCGTCCCCTAATCCTAACCCGTACGCTAACACTAACCCACGCCCTCACACGTACGCTCCCCCTAAAGCGTTGTCGTGCCCTCACCTGGACCCTAAACCCTCCCCGTCCCCTAACCCTAACCCTAGCCCGAACCCTAACCCTAACACTTCCCCGAAGCCTGACACTCACCCGTTCCTTAATCCTAACCCGTACGCTAACACTAACCCGCGCCCTCACACGTACCCTCCTCGTAAAGTGTTGTTGTACCCTCACCTGGACCCGAAACCGTCCCCGTCCCCGTACCCTAACCCTAGCCCGAACCCTAACCCTAACCCTTCCCAGAAGCCTGACCCTCACCCGTCCCCTAATCCTAACCCGTACGCTAACACTAACCCGCGCCCTCACACGTACGCTCCCCCTAAAGCGTTGTCGTACCCTCACCTGGACCCTAAACCCTCCCGTCCCCTAACCCTAACCCTAGCCCGAACCCTAACCCTAACACTTCCCCGACTTGAACCTCACCGGTCCCCTAATCATAACCCGTACGCTAACACTAACCCGCGCCCTCACACGTACGCTCCCCCTAAAGCGTTGTCGTACCCTCACCTGGGCCCTAAACCCTCCCCGTCCCCTAACCCTAACCCTAGCCCGAACCCTAACCCTAACTCTAACCCTAACACTTCCCCGAAGCCTGACCATCACCCGTCCCCTTATCCTAACCCGTACGCTAACACTAACCCGCGCCTTCACACGTACGCTCCCCCTAAAGCATTGTCGTAACCTCACATGGACCCTAAACCGTCCCCGTCCCCTAACCCTAACCCTAGCCCGAACCCTAACCCTAACCCTTCCCCGAAGCCTGACCCTCACCCGTCCCCTCATCCTAACCCGTACGCTAACTCTAACCCGCACCCTCACACGTACGCTCCCCCTAAAGCGTTGTCGTACCCTCACCTGGACCCTAAACCCTCCCCGTCCCCTAACCCTAACCCTAGGCCTAACCCTAACCCTAACCCTTCCCCGAAGCCTGACCCTCACCCGTCCCCTAATCCTAAACCGTACGCTAACACTAACCCGCGCCCTCACACGTACGCTCCCCCTAAAGCGTTGTCGTACCCTCACCTGGACCCTAAGACGTCCGCATCCCCTAACCATAACCCTAGCCCGAACCCTAACCCTAACCCTAACCCTTCCCCGAAGCCTGACTCTCACACGTCCCCTTATCCTAACCCGTACGCTAACACTAACCCGCGCCCTCACACGTACGCTCCCCCTAAAGCATTGTCGTAACCTCACCTGGACCCTAAATCGTCCCCGTCCCCTAACCATAACCCTAGCCCGAACCCTAACCCTAACACTTCCCCGAAGCCTGACGTTCACCCGTCCCCTCATCCTAACCCGTACGCTAACACTGACCCGCACCCTCACATGTACGCTCCCCCTAAAGCGTTGTCCTACCCTCACCTGGACCCTAAACCCTCCCGTCCCCAAATCCTAACCCTTGCCCGAACCCTAACCCTAACCCTTTCCGAAGCCTGACCCTCACCCGTCCCCTAATCCTAACCCGTACGCTAACACTAACCCGCGCCCTCACACGTACGCTCCCCCTAAAGCGTTGTCGTACCCTCACCTGGACCCTAAACCGTCCCCGTCCCCTAACCCTAACTCTAGCCCGAACCCTAAACCTAACCCTTCCCCGAAGCCTGACCCTCACCCGTCCCCTAATCCTAACCCGTACGCTAACACTAACCCGCGCCCTCACACGTACGCTCCCCCTAAAGCATTGTCGTAACCTCACCTGGACCCTAAAACCTCCCCGTCCCCTAAACCTAACCCTAGCCCGAACCCTAAACCTAACCCTTCCCAGAAGCCTGACCCTCACCCGTCCCCTAATCCTAACCCGTACGCTAACACTAACCCGCACCCTCATCGTACCCTCCCCGTAAAGTGTTGTCGTACCCTCACCTGGACCGTAAACCGTCCCCGTCCCCTAACCCTAACCCTAGCCCCAACCCTAAACCTAACCCTAACCCTTCCCCGAAGCCTGACCCTCACCCGTCCCCTAATCGTAAACCGTACACTAACACTAACCCGCGCCCTCACACGTACGCTCCCCCTAAAGCGTTGTCGTACCGTCACCTGGACCCTAAATCCTCCCCGTCCCCTAACCCTAACCCTAGCCCTAGCCCGAACCCTAACCCTAACCCTTCCCCGAAGCCTGACCCTCACCTGTCCCCTAATCCTAACCCGTACGCTAACACTGACCCGCACCCTCACATGTACGCTCCCCCTAAAGCGTTGTCCTACCCTCACCTGGACCCTAAACCCTCCCGTCCCCAAATCCTAACCCTAGCCCGAACCCTAACCCTAACCCTTTCCCGAAGCCTGACCCTCACCCGTCCCCTAATCCTAACCCGTACGCTAACACTAACCCGCGCCCTCACACGTACGCTCCCCCTAAAGCATTGTCGTAACCGCACCTGGACCCTAAACCGTCCCCGTCCCCTAACCCTAACCCTAGCCCGAACCCTAACCCTAACCCTTCCCCGAAGCCTGACCCTCACCCGTCCCCTAATCCTAACCCGTACGCTAACACTAACCCGCACCCTCACATGTACGCTCCCTCTAAAGCGTTGTCCTACCCTCACCTGGACCCTAAACCCTCCCATCCCCAAATACTAACCCTAGCCCGAACCCTAACCCTAACCCTAACCCTTTCCTGAAGCCTGAACCTCACCCGTCCCCTTATCCTAACCCGTACGCTAACACTAACCCGCGCCCTCACACGTACGCTCCCCCTAAAGCATTGTCGTAACCTCACCTGGACCCTAAACCCTCCCTGTCCCTTAACCCTAACCCTAGCCCGAACCCTAACCCTAACCCTTCCCCGAAGCCTGACCCTCACCCGTCCCCTAATCCTAACCCGTACGCTAACACTAACCCGCGCCCTCACATGTACGCTCCCCCTAAAGCGTTGTCATACCCTCACCTAGACCCTAAACCCGCCCGTCCCCAAATCCTAACCCTAGCTCTAACCCTAACCCTAACCCTTCCCCGAAGCCTGACCCTCACCCGTCCCCTAATCCTAACCCGTACTCTAACACTAACCCGCGCCCTCACACGTACGCTCACCCTAAAGCGTTGTCGTGCACTCACCTCGACCCTAAACCCTCCCCGTCCCCTAAACCTAACCCTAGCCCGAACCCTAACCCTAACCCTTTCCGAAGCCTGACCCTCACCCATCCCCTAATCCTAACCCGTACGCTAACACTAACCCGCGCCCTCACACGTACGCTCCCCCTAAAGCGTTGTCGTACCCTCACCTGGACCGTAAGACGTCCCCGTCCCCTAACCCTTACCCTAGCCCGAAACCTAACCCTAACCCTAACCCTTCCCCGAAGCCTGAACCTCACCCTTCCAATTATCCTAACCCGTACGCTAACACTAACCCGCGCCCTCACACGTACGCTCCCTTAAAGCGTTGTCGTACCCTCACCTGGACCCTAAACCCTCTCCGTCCCCTAACCCTAACCCTAGCCCGAACCCTAACCCTAACCCTTCCCCGAAGCCTGACCCTCACCCGTCCCCTAATCCTAACCCGTACGCTAACACTAACCCGCGCCCTCACACGTACGCTCCCCCTAAAGCGTTGTCGTGCCCTCACCTGGACCCTAAACGCTCCCCGTCCCCTAACCCTAACCCTAGCCCGAACCCTAACCCTAACCCTTCCCGAAGCCTGACCCTCACCCGTCCCCTAATCCTAACCCGTACGCTAACACTAACCCGCGCCCTCACACGTACGCTCCCCCTAAAGCGTTGTCGTACCCTCACCTGGACGCTAAGACGTCCCCGTCCCCTAACCCTAACCCTAGCCCGAACCCTAACCCTAACGCTAACCCTTCCCCGAAGCCTGACCCTCACCCGTCCCCTTATCCTAACCCGTACGCTAACACTAACCCGCGCCCTCATACGTACGCTCCCCCTAAAGCATTGTCGTAACCTCACCTGGACCCTAAACCGTCCCCGTCCCCTAACCCTAACCCTAGCCCGAACCCTAACCCTAACCCTTCCCCGAAGCCTGACCCTCACCCGTCCCCTCATCCTAACACGTACGCTAACTCTAACCAGCACCCTCACACGTACGGTCCCCCTAAAGCGTTGTCGTGCCCTCACCTGGACCCTAAACCCTCCCCGTCCCCTAACCCTAACCCTAGCCCTAACCCTAATCCTAACCCTTCCCCGAAGCCTGACCCTCACCCGTCCCCTAATCCTAACCCGTACGCTAACACTAACCCGCACCCTCACACATACGCTCCCCCTAAAGCGTTGTCGTACCCTCACCTGGACCCTAAGACGTCCCCGTCCCCTAACCATAACCCTAACCCGAACCCTAATCCTAACCCTAACCCTTCCCCGAAGCCTGACCCTCATCCGTCCCCTTATCCTAACCCGTACGCTAACACTAACCCGCGCCCTCACCCGTACGCTCCACCTAAAGCATTGTCGTAACCTCACCTGGACCCTAAACCGTCCCCGTCCCCTAACCCTAACCCTAGCCCGAACCCTAACCCTAACCCTTCCCCGAAGCCTGACCCTCACCCGTCCCCTCATTCTAACCCGTACGCTAACACTAACCCGCACCCTCACATGTACGCTCCCCCTAAAGCGTTGTCCTAACCTTACCTCGACCCTAAACCGTCCCTGTCCCCTAACCCTAGCTCTAGCCCGAACCCTAAACCTAACCCTTCCCCGAAGCCTGACCCTCACCCGTCCCCTAATCCTAACACGTACGCTAACACTAACCCGCGCCCTCACACGTACGCTCCTTCTAAAGCGTTGTCGTACCCTCATCTGGATCCTAAACCCTCCCCGTCCCCTAACCCTAACCCTAGCCCGAACCCTAACCCTAACCCTTCCCCGAAGCCTGACCCTCACCCGTCCCCTAATCCTAAACCGTACGCTAACACTAACCCGCGCCCTCACACGTACGCTCCCCCTAAAGCGTTGTCGTACCCTCACCTGGACCCTAAACCCTCCCGTCCCCTAACCCTAACCCTAGCCAGAACCCTAACCCTAACACTTCCCGAAGCCTGACTCTCACCCGTCCCCTAATCCTAACCCGTAAGCTAACATTAACCCGTGCCCTCACACGTACGCTCCCCCTAAAGCGTTGTCGTACCCTCACCTGGACCCTAAACCCTCCCCGTCCCCTAACCCTAACCCTGGCCCGAACCCTAAACCTAACCCTAACCCTTCCCCGAAGCCTGACCCTCACCCGTCCCTTATCCTAAACCGTACGCTAACACTAACCAGCGCCCTCACACGTACGCTCCCCCTAAAGCATTGTCGTAACCTCACCTGGACCCTAAACCGTCCCCGTCCCCTAACCCTAACCCTAGCCCGAAATCTAACCCTAACCCTTCCCCGAAGCCTGACCCTCACCCGTCCCCTCATCCTAACACGTACGCTAACACTAACACGCGCCCTCACACGTACGCTCCCCCTAAAGCGTTGTCGTACCCTCACCTGGACCCTAAGACGTCCCTGTCCCCTAACCCTAACCCTAGCCCGAGCCCTAACCCTAACCCTTCCCGAAGCCTGACCCTCACACGTACCCTAATCCTAAACTGTACGTTAACACTAACCCGCGCCCTAACACGTACGCTCCCCCTAAAGCGTTGTCGTACCCTCACCTGGACCCTAAACCGTCCCCATCCCCTAACCCTAACTCTAGCCCGAACCGTAAACCTAACCCTTCCCCGAAGCCTGACCCTCACCCGTCCCCTAATCCTAACCCGTACGCTAACACTAACCCGCGCCCTCACACGTACGCTCCCCCTAAAGCGTTGTCGTACCCTCACCTGGACCCTAAACCCTCCCCGTCCCCTAAACCTAACCCTAGCCCGAACCCTAACCCTAACCCTTCCCACAAGCCTGACCCTCACCCGTCCGCTAATCCTAACCCGTACGCTAACACTAACCCGCACCCTCATCGTACCCTCCCCGTTAAGTGTTCTCGTACCCTCAAGTGGACCCGAAACCTTCCCCGTCCCCGTCCCCTAACCCTAGCCCGAACCCTAACCCTAACCCTTCCCCGAAGCCTGACCCTCACCCGTCCCTTAATCCTAACCCGTACGCTAACACTAACCCACGCTCTCACACGTACGCTCCCCCTAAAGCGTACTCGTACCCTCACCTGGACCCTAAACCGTCCCCGTCCCCTAACCCTAACCCTAGCCCCAACCCTAAACCTAACCTTAACCCTTCCCCGAAGCCTGACCCTCACCCGTCCCCTAATCGTAAACCGTACACTAACACTAACCCGCGCCCTCACACGTACGCTCCCCCTAAAGCGTTGTCGTACCCTCACCTGGACCCTAAATCCTCCCCGTCCCCTAACCCTAACCCTAGCCCGAACCCTAACCCTAACCCTTCCCCGAAGCCTGACCCTCACCCGTCCCCTAATCCTAACCCGTACGATAAAACTAACCCACGCCCTCACACGTACGCTCCCCCTAAAGCGTAGTCGTACCCTCACCTGGACCCTAAACCGTCCCCGTCCCCTAACCCTAACCCTAGCCCCAACCCTAAACCTAACCTTAACCCTTCCCCGAAGCCTGACCCTCACCCGTCCCCTAATCGTAAACCGTACACTAACACTAACCCGCGCCCTCACACGTATGCTCCCCCTAAACCGTTGTCGTACCCTCACCTGGACCCTAAATCCTCCCCGTCCCCTAACCCTAACCCTAGCCCGAACCCTAACCCTAACCCTTCCCCGAAGCCTGACCCTCACCCGTCCCCTAATCCTAACCCGTACGCTAACACTAACCCGCGCCCTCACAGGTACGCTCCCCCTAAAGCGTAGTCGTACCCTCACCTGGACCCTAAAACGTCCCCGTCCCCTAACCCTAACCCTAGCCCCAACCCTAACTCTAACCCTAACCCTTCCCCGAAGCCTGACCCTCACCCGTCCCCTTATCCTAACCCGTACGCTAACACTAACCCGCGCCCTCACACGTACGCTCCCCCTAAAGCGTTGTCGTGCCCTCACCTGGACCCTAAACCCTCCCCGTCCCCTAACCCTAACCCTAGCCCGAGCCCTAACCCTAACCCTTCCCGAAGCCTGACCCTCACCCGTCCCCTAATCCTAAACCGTACGTTAACACTAACCCGCGCCCTAACACGAACGCTCCCCCTAAAGCGTTGTCGTACACTCACCTGGACCCTAAACCGTCCCCGTCCCCTAACCCTAACTCTAGCCCGATACCTAAACCTAACCCTTCCCCGAAGCCTGACCCTCACACGTCCCCTAATCCTAACCCGTACGCTAACACTAACCCGCGCCCTCACACGTACGCTCCCCCTAAAGCGTTGTCGTACCCTCACCTGGACCCTAAACCCTCTCCGTCCCCTAACCCTAACCCTAGCCCGAACCCTAACCCTAACCCTTCCCCGAAGCCTGACCCTCACCCGTCCCCTAATCCTAACCCGTACGCTAACACTAACCCGCGCCCTCACACGTACGCTCCCCCTAAAGCGTTGTCGTGCCCTCACCTGGACCCTAAACCCTCCCTGTCCCCTAACCCTAACCCTAGCCCGAACCCTAACCCTAACCCTTCCCCGAAGCCTGACCCTCACCCGTCCCCTAATCCTAACCCGTACGCTAACACTAACCCGCGCCCTCACACGTACGCTACCCCTAAAGCGTTGTCGTGCCCTCACCTGGACCCTAAACCCTCCCCGTCCCCTAACCCTAACCCTAGCCCGAACCCTAACCCTAACCCTAACCCTTCCCCGAAGCCTGACCCTCACCCGTCCCCTTATCCTAACCCGTACGCTAACACTAACCCGCGCCCTCATACGTACGCTCCCCCTAAAGCATTGTCGTAACCTCACCTGGACCCTAAACCGTCCCCGTCCCCTAACCCTAACCCTAGCCCGAACCCTAACCCTAACCCTTCCCCGAAGCCTGACCCTCACCCGTCCCCTCATCCTAACACGTACGCTAACTCTAACCAGCACCCTCACACGTACGGTCCCCCTAAAGCGTTGTCGTGCCCTCACCTGGACCCTAAACCCTCCCCGTCCCCTAACCCTAACCCTAGCCCTAACCCTAATCCTAACCCTTCCCCGAAGCCTGACCCTCACCCGTCCCCTAATCCTAACCCGTACGCTAACACTAACCCGCGCCCTCACACCTACGCTCCCCCTAAAGCGTTGTCGTACCCTCACCTGGACCCTAAGACGTCCCCGTCCCCTAACCATAACCCTAACCCGAACCCTAATCCTAACCCTAACCCTTCCCCGAAGCCTGACCCTCATCCGTCCCCTTATCCTAACCCGTACGCTAACACTAACCCGCGCCCTCACCCGTACGCTCCACCTAAAGCATTGTCGTAACCTCACCTGGACCCTAAACCGTCCCCGTCCCCTAACCCTAACCCTAGCCCGAACCCTAACCCTAACACTTCCCCGAAGCCTGACCCTCACCCGTCCCCTCATTCTAACCCGTACGCTAACACTAACCCGCACCCTCACATGTACGCTCCCCCTAAAGCGTTGTCCTACCCTTACCTCGACCCTAAACCGTCCCTGTCCCCTAACCCTATCTCTAGCCCGAACCCTAAACCTAACCCTTCCCCGAAGCCTGACCCTCACCCGTCCCCTAATCCTAACACGTACGCTAACACTAACCCGCGCCCTCACACGTACGCTCCTTCTAAAGCGTTGTTGTACCCTCATCTGGATCCTAAACCCTCCCCGTCCCCTAACCCTAACCCTAGCCCGAACCCTAACCCTAACCCTTCACCGAAGCCTGACCCTCACCCGTCCCCTAATCCTAAACCGTACGCTAACACTAACCCGCGCCCTCACACGTACGCTCCCCCTAAAGCGTTGTCGTACCCTCACCTGGACCCTAAACCCTCCCGTCCCCTAACCCTAACCCTAGCCAGAACCCTAACCCTAACCCTTCCCGAAGCCTGACCCTCACCCGTCCCCTAATCCTAACCCGTAAGCTAACATTAACCCGTGCCCTCACACGTACGCTCCCCCTAAAGCGTTGTCGTACCCTCACCTGGACCCTAAACCCTCCCCGTCCCCTAATCCTAACCCTAGCCCGAACCCTAAACCTAACCCTAACCCTTCCCCGAAGCCTGACCCTCACCCGTCCCTTATCCTAACCCGTACGCTAACACTAACCAGCGCCCTCACACGTACGCTCCCCCTAAAGCATTGTCGTAACCTCACCTGGACCCTAAACCGTCCCCGTCCCCTAACCCTAACCCTAGCCCGAAATCTAACCCTAACCCTTCCCCGAAGCCTGACCCTCACCCGTCCCCTCATCCTAACACGTACGCTAACACTAACACGCGCCCTCACACGTACGCTCCCCCTAAAGCGTTGTCGTACCCTCACCTGGACCCTAAACCCACCCCGTCCCCTAACCCTAACCCTAGCCCTAACCCTAACCCTAAACCTTCCCCGAAGCCTGACCCTCACCCGTCCCCTAATCCTAAACCGTACGTTAACACTAACCCGCGCCCTCACACGTACGCTCCCCCTAAAGCGTTGTCGTACCCTCACCTGGACCCTAAACCCTCCCCGTCCCCTAACCCTAACCCTAGCCCGAACCCTAACCCTAACCCTTCCCCGAAGCCTGACCCTCATCCGTCCCCTAATCCTAACCCGTACGCTAACACTAACCTGCACCCTCACATGTACGCTCCCCCTAAAGCGTTGTCGTACCCTCACCTAGACCCTAAACCCTCCCGTCACCAAATCCTAACCCTAGCCCGAACCCTAACCCTAACCCTTCCCCGAAGCCTGACCCTCACCCGTCCCATAATCCTAACCCGTACGCTAACACTAACCCGCGCCCTCACACGTACGCTCCCCCTAAAGCGTTGTCGTGCCCTCACCTGGACCCTAAACCCTCCCTGTCCCCTAACCCTAACCCTAGCCCGAACCCTAACCCTAACCGTTCCTGAAGCCTGACCCTCACCCGTCCCCTAATCCTAACCCGTACGCTAACACTAACCCGCGCCCTCACACGTACGCTCCCCCTAAAGCGTTGTTGTACCCTCACCTGGACCCTAAGACGTCCCCGTCCCCTAACCCTAACCCTAGCCCGAACCCTAACCCTAACCCTTCCCGAAGCCTGACCCTCACCCGTCCCCTAATCCTAAACCGTACGTTAACACTAACCCGCGCCCTAACACGTACGCTCCCCCTAAAGCGTTGTCGTACCCTCACCTCGACCCTAAACCGTCCCCGTCCCCTAACCCTAACTCTAGCCCGAACCCTAAACCTAACCCTTCCCCGAAGCCTGACCCTCACCCGTCCCCTAATCCTAACCCGTACGCTAACACTAACCCGCGCCCTCACACGTACGCTCCCCCTAAAGCGTTGTCGTACCCTCACCTGGACCCTAAACCCTCCCCGTCCCCTAACCCTAACCCTAGATCGAACCCAAAACTTAACCCTTCCCCGAAGCCTGACCCTCACCCGTCCCCTAATCCTAACCCGTACGCTAACACTAACCCGCGCCCTCACACGTACCCTCCCCGTAAAGTGTTGTCGTACCCTCACCTGGACCCGAAACCTTCCCCGTCCCCTTCCCCTAACCCTAGCCCGAACCCTAACCCTAACCCTTCCCCGAAGCCTGACCCTCACCCGTCCCCTTATACTAACCCGTACGCTAACACTAACCCGCGCCCTCACACGTACGCTCCCCCTAAAGCGTTGTCGTACCCTCACCTGGACCCTAAACCCTCCCGTCCCCTAACCCTAACCCTAGCCCGAACCCTAACCCTAACCCTTCCCCGACCTGACCCTCACCGGTCCCCTAATCATAACCCGTACGCTAACACTAACCCGCGCCCTAACACATACGCTCCCCCTAAAGCGTTGTCGTACCCTCACCTGGACCCTAAACCCTCCCCGTCCCCTAACCCTAACCCTAGCCCGAAACCTAACCCTAACCCTAGCCCGAACCCTAACCCTAACCCTTCCTGAAGCCTGACCCTCAGCCGTCCCCTAATCCTAAACCGTACGTTAACACTAACCCGCGCCCTCACACGTACGCTCCCTTAAAGCGTTGTCGTACCCTCACCTGGACTCTAAACCCTCTCCGTTCCCTAACCCTAACCCTAGCCCGAACCCTAACCCTAACCCTTCCCCGAAACCTGACCCTCACCCGTCCCCTAATCCTAACACGTACGCTAACACTAACCCGCGCCCTCACACTTACGCTCCCCCTAAAGCGTTGTCGTACCCTCACCTGGACCCTAAGACTTCCCCGTCCCCTAACCCTAACCCTAGCCCGAACACTAACCCTAACCCTAACACTTCCCCGAAGCCTGACCCTCACCTGTCCCCTTATCCTAACCCGTACGCTAACAATAACCCGTGCCCTCACACGTACGCTCCCCCTAAAGCGTTGTCGTACCCTCACCTGGACCCTAAACCGTCCCCGTCCCCTAACAATAACCCTAGCCCGAACCCTAACCCTAACACTTCCCGAAGCCTGACCCTCACCCGTCCCCTAATCCTAACCCGTTCGCTAACACTAAACTGAGCCCTCACACGTACGCTCCCCCTAAAGCGTTGTCGTAACCTCACCTGGACCCTAAACCGTCCCCGTCCCCTAACACTAACCCTAGCCCGAACCCTAACCCTAACCCTTCCCGAAGCCTGACCCTCACCCGTCCCATAATCCTAACCCGTACGCTAACACTAAGCTGAGCCCTCACACGTACGCTCCCCCTAAAGCGTTGTCGTACCCTCACCTGGACCCTAAACCGTCCCTGTCCCCTAACACTAACCCTAGCCCGAACCCTAACCCTAACCCTTCCCCGAAGCCTGACCCTCACCCGTCCCGTAATCCTAACCCGTACGCTAACACTAACCCGCGCCCTCACACGAACGCTCCCCCTAAAGTGTTGTCGTACCCTCACCTGGACCCTAAACCCTCCCCGTCCCCTAACCCTAACCCTAGTCCGAACCCTAACCCTAACACTTCCCCGAAGCCTGACCCTCACCCGTCCCCTAATCCTAACCCGAACGCTAACAGTAACCCGCGCCCTCACACGTACGCTCCCCCTAAATCGTTGTCGTACCCTCACCTGGACCCTAAGACGTCCCCGTCCCCTAACCCTAACCCTAGCCCGAGCCCTAACCCTAACCCTTCCCGAAGCCTGACCCTCACACGTCCCCTAATCCTAAACTGTACGTTAACACTAACCCGCGCCCTAACACGTACGCTCCCCCTAAAGCGTTGTCGTACCCTCACCTGGACCCTAAACCGTCCCCATCCCCTAACCCTAACTCTAGCCCGAACCCTAAACCTAACCCTTCCCCGAAGCCTGACCCTCACCCGTCCCCTTATCCTAACCCGTACGCTAACACTAACCCGCGCCCTCACACGTACGCTCCCCCTAAAGCGTTGTCGTACCCTCACCTGGACCCTAAACCCTCCCCATCCCCTAAACCTAACCCTAGCCCGAACCCTAACCCTAACACTTCCCACAAGCCTGACCCTCACCCGTCCCCTAATCCTAACCCGTACGCTAACACTAACCCGCACCCTCATCGTACCCTCCCCGTTAAGTGTTCTCGTACCCTCAAGTGGACCCGAAACCTTCCCCGTCCCCGTCCCCTAACCTTAGCCCGAACCCTAACCCTAACCCTTCCCCGAAGCCTGACCCTCACCCGTCCCTTAATCCTAACCCGTACGCTAACACTAACCCACGCTCTCACAGGTACACTCCCCCTAAAGCGTTGTCGTACCCTCACCTGGACCCTAAACCGTCCCCATCCCCTAACCCTAAGCCTAGCCCGAACCCTAACCCTAACCCTTCCCCGAAGCCTGACCCTCACCCGTACCCTAATCCTAACCCGTACGCTAACACTAACCCGCGCCCTCACACGTACGCTCCCCCTAAAGCGTAGTCGTACCCTCACCTGGACCCTAAAACGTCCCCGTCCCCTAACCCTAACCCTAGCCCCAAACCTAACCCTAACCCTTCCCCGAAGCCTGACCCTCACCCGTCCCCTTATCCTAACCCGTACGCTAACACTAACCCGCGCCCTCACACGTACGCTCCCCATAAAGCATTGTCATAACCTCACATGGACTTTAAACCGTCCCCGTCCCCTAACCCTAACCCTAGTCCGAACCCTAACCCTAACCCTTCCCCGATGCCTGACCCTCACCCGTCCCCTCATCCTAACCCGTACGCTAACTCTAACCCGCGCCCTCACACGTACGCTCCCCCTAAAGCGTTGTCGTACCCTCACCTGGACCCTAAACCCTCCCCGACCCCTAACCCTAACCCTAGCCCGAACCCTAACCCTAACCCTTCCCGAAGCCTGACCCTCACCCGTCACCTAATCCTAACCTGTATGCTAACACTAACCCGCGCCCTCACACGTACGCTCCCCCTAAAGCGTTGTCGTGCCCTCACCTGGACCCTAAACCCGCCCCGAACCCTAAACCTAACCCTTCCCGAAGCCTGACACTCACCCGTCCCCTAATCCTAACCCGTACGCTAACACTAACCCGCGCCCTCACACGTATGCGCCCCCTAAAGCGTTGTCGTACCCTCACCTGGACCCGAAGACGTCCCCATCCCCTAACCCTAACCCTAGCCCGAACCCTAACCCTAACCCTTCCCGAAGCCTGACCGTCACCCGTCCCCTAATCCTTAACCGTACGTTAACAGTAACCCGCGCCCTCACACGTACGCTCCCTTAAAGCGTTGTCGTACCCTCACCTGGACCCTAAACCCTCTCCGTCCCCTAACCCTAACCCTAGCCCGAACCCTAACCCTAACCCTTCCCCGAAGCCTGACCCTCACCCGTCCCCTAATCCTAACCCGTACGCTAACACTAACCCGCGCCCTCACACGTACGCTCCCCCTAAAGCGTTGTCGTGCCCTCACCTGGACCCTAAACCCTCCCCGTCCCCTACCCTAACCCTAGCCCGAACCCTAACCCTAACCCTTCCCGAAGCCTGACCCTCACCCGTCCCCTAATCCTAACCCGTACGCTAACACTAACCCGCGCCCTCACACGTACGCTCCCCCTAAAGCGTTGCCGTACCCTCACCTGGACCCTAAGACGTCCCCGTCCCCTAACCCTAACCCTAGCCCGAACCCTAACCCTAACCCTAACCCTTCCCCGAAGCCTACCCTCACCCGTCCCCTTATCCTAAACCGTACGCTAACACTAACCCGCGCCCTCATACGTACGCTCCCCCTAAAGCATTGTCGTAACCTCACCTGGACCCTAAAACGTCCCCGTCCCCTAACCCTAACCCTAGCCCGAACCCTAACCCTAACCCTTCCCCGAAGCCTTACCCTCACCCGTCCCCTCATCCTAACACGTACGCTAACTCTAACCAGCACCCTCACACATACGCTCCCCCTAAAACGTTGTCGTGCCCTCACCTGGACCCTAAACCCTCCCCGTCCCCTAACCCTAACCCTAGCCCTAACCCTAATCCTAACCCTTCCCCGAAGCCTGACCCTCACCCGTCCCCTAATCCTAACCCGTACGCTAACACTAACCCGCGCCCTCACACCTACGCTCCCCCTAAAGCGTTGTCGTGCCCTCACCTGGACCCTAAACCCTCCCGTCCCCTAACCCTAACCCTAGCCCGAACCCTAACCCTAACCCTTCCTCGACCTGACCCTCACTGGTCCCCTAATCCTAACCCGTACGCTAACACTACCCCGCGCCCTCACACGTACGCTCCCCCTAAAGCGTTGTCGTACCCTCACCTGTACCCTAAACCCTCCCCGTCCCCTAACCCTAACTCTAGCCCGAACCCTAACCCTAAACCTTCCCGAAGCCTGACCCTCACCCGTCCCCTAATCCTAAACCGTACGTTAACACTAACCCGCGCCCTCACACGTACGCTCCCTTAAACCGTTGTCGTACCCTCACCTGGACCCTAAACCCTCTCCGTCCCCTAACCCTAACCCTAGCCCGAACCCTAACCCTAACCCTTCCCCGAAGCCTGACCCTCACCCGTCCCCTAATCTTAAACCGTACGCTAACACTAACCCGCGCCCTCACACGTACGCTCCCCTTAAAGCGTTCTCGTGCCCTCACCTGGACCCTAAACCGTCCCCGTCCCCTAACCCTAACCCTAGCCCGAACCCTAACCCTAACCCTTCCCGAAGCCTGACCCTCACCCGTCCCCTAATCCTAACCCGTACGCTAACACTAAGCTGAGCCCTCACACGTACGCTCCCCCTAAAGCGTTGTCGTACCCTCACCTGGACCGTAAACCGTCCCTGTCCCCTAACACTAACCCTAGCCCGAACGCTAACCCTAACCCTTCCCCGAAGTCTGACCCTCACCCGTCCCGTAGTCCTAACCCGTACGCTAACACTAACCCGCGCCCTCACATGTACGCTCCCCCTAAAGTGTTGTCGTACCCTCACCTGGACCCTAAACCCTCCCCGTCCCCTAACCCTAACCCTAGCCCGAACCCTAACCCTAACCCTTCCCCGAAGCCTGACCCTCACCCGTCCCCTAATCCTAACGCGAACGCTAACAGTAACCCGCGCCCTCACACGTACGCTCCCCCTAAAGCGTTGTCGTACCCTCACCTGGACCCTAAGACGTCCCCGTCCCCTAACCCTAACCCTAGCTCGAACCCTAACCCTAACCCTAACCCTTCCCCGAAGCCTGACCCTCACCCGTCCCCTAATCCTAACCCGTACGCTAACACTAACCCGCACCCTCACATGTACGCTCCCCCTAAAGCGTTGTCGTACCCTCACTTAGACCCTAAACCCTCCCGTCCCCAAATCCTAACCCTAGCTCTAACCCTAACCCTAACCCTTCCCCGAAGCCTGACACTCACCCGTCCCCTAATCCTAACCCGTACGCTAACACTAACCCGCGCCCTCACACGTACGCTCACCCTAAAGCGTTGTCGTGCCCTCACCTGGACCCTAAACCCTCCCCGTCCCCTAACCCTAACCCTAGCCCGAACCCTAACCCTAACCCTTTCCGAAGCCTGACCCTCACCCGTCCCCTAATCCTAACCCGTACGCTAACACTAACCCGCGCCCTCACACGTACGCTCCCCCTAAAGCGTTGTCGTACCCTCACCTGGACCCTAAACCGTCCCTGTCCCCTAACCCTAACTCTAGCCCGAACCCTAAACCTAACCCTTCCCCGAAGCCTGACCCTCACCGTCCCCTAATCCTAACCCGTACGCTAACACTAACCCGCGCCCTCACACGTACGCTCCCCCTAAAGCGTTGTCGTAACCTCACCTGGACCCTAAAACCTCCCCGTCCCCTAAACCTAACCCTAGCCCGAACCCTAAACCTAACCCTTCCCAGAAGCCTGACCCTCACCCGTCCCCTAATCCTAACCCGTACGCTAACACTAACCCGCACCCTCATCGTACCCTCCCCGTAAAGTGTTGTCGTACCCTCACCTGGACCGTAAACCGTCCCCGTCCCCTAACCCTAACCCTAGCCCCAACCCTAAACCTAACCCTAACCCTTCCCCGAAGGCTGACCCTCACCCGTCCCCTAATCGTAAACCGTACACTAACACTAACCCGCGCCCTCACACGTACGCTCCCCCTAAAGCGTTGTCGTACCGTCACCTGGACCCTAAATCCTCCCCGTCCCCTAACCCTAACCCTAGCCCTAGCCCGAACCCTAACCCTAACTCTTCCCCGAAGCCTGACCCTCACCTGTCCCCTAATCCTAACCCGTACGCTAACACTAACCCACGCCCTCACACGTACGCTCCCCCTAAAGCGTTGTCGTACCCTCACCTGGACCCTAAGCCGTCCCCGTCCCCTAACCCTAACCCTAGCCCGAACCCTAACCCTAACACTTCCCCGAAGCCTGACCCTCACCCGTCCTCTAATCCTAACCCGTACGCTAACAATAACCCGTGCCCTCACACGTACGCTCCCCCTAAAGCGTTGTCGTACCCTCACCTGGACCCTAAACCCTCCCCGTCCCCTAACCCTAACCCTAGCCCGAACCCTAACCCTAATCCTTCCCGGAAGCCTGACCCTCACCCGTCCCCTAATTAACCCGTACGCTAACACTAACCCGCACACTCACATGTACGCTCCCCCTAAAGCGTTGTCGTACCCTCACCTAGACCCTAAAACCTCCCGTCCCAAAATCCTAACCCTAGCCCGAAACCAACCCTAACACTTCCCCGAAGCCTGACCCTCACCCGTCCCCTAATCCTAACCCGTACGCTAACACTAACCCACGCCCTCACACGTACGCTCCCCCTAAAGCGTTGTCGTGCCCTCACCTGGACCCGAAACCGTCCCCGTCCCCGTACCCTAACCCTAGCCCGAACCCTAACCCTAACCCTTCCCCGAAGCCTGACCCTCACCCGTCCCCTAATCCTAACCCGTACGCTAACACTAACCCGCGCCCTCACACGTACGCTCCCCCTAAAGCGTTGTCGTACCCTCACCTGGACCCTAAACCCTCCCGTCCCCTAACCCTAACCCTAGCCCGAACCCTAACCCTAACCCTTCCCCGACCTGAACCTCACCGGTCCCCTAATCATAACCCGTACGCTAACACTAACCCGCGCCCTCACACGTACGCTCCCCCTAAAGCGTTGTCGTACCCTCACCTGGGCCCTAAACCCTCCCCGTCCCCTAACCCTAACCCTAGCCCGAACCCTAACCCTAACTCTAACCCTAACCCTTCCCCGAAGCCTGACCATCACCCGTCCCCTTATCCTAACCCGTACGCTAACACTAACCCGCGCCTTCACACGTACGCTCCCCCTAAAGCATTGTCGTAACCTCACATGGACCCTAAACCGTCCCCGTCCCCTAACCCTAACCCTAGCCCGAACCCTAACCCTAACACTTCCCCGAAGCCTGACCCTCACCCGTCCCCTCATCCTAACCCGTACGCTAACTCTAACCCGCACCCTCACACGTACGCTCCCCCTAAAGCGTTGTCGTACCCTCACCTGGACCCTAAACCCTCCCCGTCCCCTAACCCTAACCCTAGGCCTAACCCTAACCCTAACCCTTCCCCGAAGCCTGACCCTCACCCGTCCCCGAATCCTAAACCGTACGCTAACACTAACCCGCGCCCTCACACGTACGCTCCCCCTAAAGCGTTGTCGTACCCTCACCTGGACCCTAAGACGTCCGCATCCCCTAACCATAAACCTAGCCCGAACCCTAACCCTAACCCTAACCGTTCCCCGAAGCCTGACTCTCACACGTCCCCTTATCCTAACCCGTACGCTAACACTAACCCGCACCCTCACACGTACGCTCCCCCTAAAGCATTGTCGTAACCTCACCTGGACCCTAAATCGTCCCCGTCCCCTAACCATAACCCTAGCCCGAACCCTAACCCTAACACTTCCCCGAAGCCTGACGTTCACCCGTCCCCTCATCCTAACCCGTACGCTAACACTGACCCGCACCCTCACATGTACGCTCCCCCTAAAGCGTTGTCCTACCCTCACCTGGACCCTAAACCCTCCCGTCCCCAAATCCTAACCCTAGCCCGAACCCTAACCCTAACCCTTTCCCGAAGCCTGACCCTCACCCGTCCCCTAATCCTAACCCGTACGCTAACACTAACCCGCGCCCTCACACGTACGCTCCCCCTAAAGCATTGTCGTAACCGCACCTGGACCCTAAACCGTCCCCGTCCCCTAACCCTAACCCTAGCCCGAACCCTAACCCTAACCCTTCCCCGAAGCCTGACCCTCACCCGTCCCCTAATCCTAACCCGTACGCTAACACTAACCCGCACCCTCACATGTACGCTCCCTCTAAAGCGTTGTCCTACCCTCACCTGGACCCTAAACCCTCCCGTCCCCAAATACTAACCCTAGCCCGAACCCTAACCCTAACCCTAACACTTTCCTGAAGCCTGAACCTCACCCGTCCCATTATCCTAACCCGTACGCTAACACTAACCCGCGCCCTCACACGTACGCTCCCCCTAAAGCATTGTCGTAACCTCACCTGGACCCTAAACCCTCCCCGTCCCTTAACCCTAACCCTAGCCCGAACCCTAACCCTAACCCTTCCCCGAAGCCTGACCCTCACCCGTCCCCTAATCCTAACCCGTACGCTAACACTAACCCGCGCCCTCACATGTACGCTCCCCCTAAAGCGTTGTCGTACCCTCACCTAGACCCTAAACCCGCCCGTCCCCAAATCCTAACCCTAGCTCTAACCCTAACCCTAACCCTTCCCCGAAGCCTGACCCTCACCCGTCCCCTAATCCTAACCCGTACGCTAACACTAACCCGCGCCCTCACACGTACGCTCACCCTAAAGCGTTGTCGTGCACTCACCTGGACCCTAAACCCTCCCCGTCCCCTAACCCTAACCCTAGCCCGAACCCTAACCCTAACCCTTTCCGAAGCCTGACCCTCACCCATCCCCTAATCCTAACCCGTACGCTAACACTAACCCGCGCCCTCACTCGTACGCTCCCCCTAAAGCGTTGTCGTACCCTCACCTGGACCGTAAGACGTCCCCGTCCCCTAACCCTTACCCTAGCCCGAACCCTAACCCTAACCCTAACCCTTCCCCGAAGCCTGAACCTCACCCTTCCAATTATCCTAACCCGTACGCTAACACTAACCCGCGCCCTCACACGTACGCTCCCCCTAAAGCGTTGTCGTACCCTCACCTGGACCCTAAACTGTCCCCGTCCCCTAACTCTAACCCTAGCCCGAACCCTAACCCTAACCCTTCCCCGAAGCCTGACCCTCACCCGTCCCCTAATCCTAACCCGTACGCTAACACTAACCCGTGCCCTCACACGTACACTCCCCCTAAAGCGTTGTAGTGCCCTCACCTGGACCCTAAACCCTCCCCGTCCCCTAACCCTAACCCTAGCCCGAACCCTAACCCTAACCCTTCCCGAAGCCTGACCCTCACCCGTCACCTAATCCTAACCCGTACGCTAACACTAACCCGCGCCCTCACACGTACGCTCCCCCTAAAGCGTTGTCGTGCCCTCACCTGGACACTAAACCCGCCCCGAACCCTAAACCTAACCCTTCCCGAAGCCTGACACTCACCCGTCCCATAATCCTAACCCGTACGCTAACACTAACCCGCGCCCTCACACGTACGCTCCCCCTAAAGCGTTGTCGTACCCTCACCTGGACCCTAAGACGTCCCCATCCCCTAACCCTAACCCTAGCCCGAACCCTAACCCTAACCCTTCCCGAAGACTGACCGTCACCCGTCCCCTAATCCTAAACCGTTCGTTAACAGTAACCCGCGCACTCACACGTACGCTCCCTTAAGGCGTTGTCGTACCCTCACCTGGACCCTAAACCCTCTCCGTCCCCTAACCCTAACCCTAGCCCGAACCCTAACCCTAACCCTTTCCCGAAGCCTGACCCTCACCCGTCCCCTAATCCTAACCCGTACGCTAACACTAACCCACGCCCTCACACGTACGCTCCCCCTAAAGCGTTGTCGTGCCCTCACCTGGACCCTAAACCCTCCCCGTCCCCTAACCCTAACCCTAGCCCGAACCCTAACCCTAACCCTTCCCGAAGCCTGACCCTCACCCGTCCCCTAATCCTAACCCGTACGCTAACACTAACCCGCGCCCTCACACGTACGCTCCCCCTAAAGCGTTGTCGTACCCTCACCTGGACGCTAAGACGTCCCCGTCCCCTAACCCTAACCCTAGCCCGAACCCTAACCCTAACCCTAACCCTTCCCCGAAGCCTGACCCTCACCCGTCCCCTTATCCTAACCCGTACGCTAACACTAACCCGCGCCCTCATACGTACGCTCCCCCTAAAGCATTGTCGTAACCTCACCTGGACCCTAAACCGTCCCCGTCCCCTAACCCTAACCCTAGCCCGAACCCTAACCCTAACACTTCCCCGAAGCCTGACCCTCACCCGTCCCCTCATCCTAAACCGTACGCTAACTCTAACCAGCACCCTCACACGTACGGTCCCCCTAAAGCGTTGTCGTGCCCTCACCTGGACCCTAAACCCTCCCCGTCCCCTAACCCTAACCCTAGCCCTAACCCTAATCCTAACCCTTCCCCGAAGCCTGACCCTCACCCGTCCCCTAATCCTAACCCGTACGCTAACACTAACCCGCGCCCTCACACCTACTCTCCCCCTAAAGCGTTGTCGTACCCTCACCTGGACCCTAAGACGTCCCCGTCCCCTAACCATAACCCTAACCCGAACCCTAATCCTAACCCTAACCCTTCCCCGAAGCCTGACCCTCATCCGTCCCCTTATCCTAACCCGTACGCTAACACTAACCCGCGCCCTCACCCGTACGCTCCACCTAAAGCATTGTCGTAACCTCACCTGGACCCTAAACCGTCCCCGTCCCCTAACCCTAACCCTAGCCCGAACCCTAACCCTAACCCTTCCCCGAAGCCTGACCCTCACCCGTCCCCTCATTCTAACCCGTACGCTAACACTAACCCGCACCCTCACATGTACGCTCCCCCTAAAGCGTTGTCCTACCCTTACCTCGACCCTAAACCGTCCCTGTCCCCTAACCCTATCTCTAGCCCGAACCCTAAACCTAACCCTTCCCCGAAGCCTGACCCTCACCCGTCCCCTAATCCTAACACGTACGCTAACACTAACCCGCGCCCTCACACGTACGCTCCTTCTAAAGCGTTGTCGTACCCTCATCTGGATCCTAAACCCTCCCCGTCCCCTAACCCTAACCCTAGCCCGAACCCTAACCCTAACCCTTCCCCGAAGCCTGACCCTCACCCGTCCCCTAATCCTAAACCGTACGCTAACACTAACCCGCGCCCTCACACGTACGCTCCCCCTAAAGCGTTGTCGTACCCTCACCTGGACCCTAAACCCTCCCGTCCCCTAACCCTAACCCTAACCAGAACCCTAACCCTAACCCTTCCCGAAGCCTGACCCTCACCCGTCCCCTAATCCTAACCCGTAAGCTAACATTAACCCGTGCCCTCACACGTACGCTCCCCCTAAAGCGTTGTCGTACCCTCACCTGGACCCTAAACCCTCCCCGTCCCCTAACCCTAAACCTAGCCCGAACCCTAACCCTAACCCTTCCCCGAAGCCTGACCCTCATCCGTCCCCTAATCCTAACCCGTACGCTAACACTAACCTGCACCCTCACATGTACGCTCCCCCTAAAGCGTTGTCGTACCCTCACCTAGACCCTAAACCCTCCCGTCACCAAATCCTAACCCTAGCCCGAACCCTAACCCTAACCCTTCCCCGAAGCCTGACCCTCACCCGTCAAATAATCCTAACCCGTACGCTAACACTAACCCGCGCCCTCACACGTACGCTCCCCCTAAAGCGTTGTCGTGCCCTCACCTGGACCCTAAACCCTCCCTGTCCCCTAACCCTAACCCTAGCCCGAACCCTAACCCTAACCGTTCCTGAAGCCTGACCCTCACCCGTCCCCTAATCCTAACCCGTACGCTA
This sequence comes from Lagenorhynchus albirostris, assembly GCF_949774975.1. Taxonomy (NCBI): domain Eukaryota; kingdom Metazoa; phylum Chordata; class Mammalia; order Artiodactyla; family Delphinidae; genus Lagenorhynchus; species Lagenorhynchus albirostris. The sequence continues at coordinate 80,351,058 of NC_083104.1, read as the reverse complement.
ACACTAACCCGCGCCCTCACACGTACGCTCCCCCTAAAGCGTTGTCGTACCCTCACCTGGACCCTAAGACGTCCCCGTCCCCTAACCCTAACCCTAGCCCGAACCCTAACCCTAACCCTTCCCGAAGCCTGACACTCACCCGTCCCCTAATCCTAAACCGTACGTTAACACTAACCCGCGCCCTAACACGTACGCTCCCCCTAAAGCGTTGTCGTACCCTCACCTCGACCCTAAACCGTCCCCGTCCCCTAACCCTAACTCTAGCCCGAACCCTAAACCTAACCCTTCCCCGAAGCCTGACCCTCACCCGTCCCCTAATCCTAACCCGTACGCTAACACTAACCCGCGCCCTCACACGTACGCTCCCCCTAAAGCGTTGTCATACCCTCACCTGTACCCTAAACCCTCCCCGTCCCCTAACCCTAACCCTAGCCCGAACCCAAACCTTAACCCTTCCCCGAAGCCTGACCCTCACCCGTCCCCTAATCCTAACCCGTACGCTAACACTAACCCGCGCCCTCACACGTACCCTCCCCGTAAAGTGTTGTCGTACCCTCACCTGGACCCGAAACCTTCCCCGTCCCCTTCCCCTAACCCTAGCCCGAACCCTAACCCTAACCCTTCCCCGAAGCCTGACCCTCACCCGTCCCCTTATACTAACCCGTACGCTAACACTAACCCGCGCCCTCACACGTACGCTCCCCCTAAAGCGTTGTCGCACCCTCACCTGGACCCTAAACCCTCCCCGTCCCCTAACCCTAACCCTAGCCCGAAACCTAACCCTAACCCTAGCCCGAACCCTAACCCTAACCCTTCCTGAAGCCTGACCCTCAGCCGTCCCCTAATCCTAAACCGTACGTTAACACTAACCCGCGCCCTCACACGTACGCTCCCTTAAAGCGTTGTCGTACCCTCACCTGGACTCTAAACCCTCTCCGTTCCCTAACCCTAACCCTAGCCCGAACCCTAACCCTAACCCTTCCCCGAAACCTGACCCTCACCCGTCCCCTAATCCTAACCCGTACGCTAACACTAACCCGCGCCCTCACACTTACGCTCCCCCTAAAGCGTTGTCGTACCCTCACCTGGACCCTAAGACTTCCCCGTCCCCTAACCCTAACCCTAGCCCGAACACTAACCCTAACCCTAACACTTCCCCGAAGCCTGACCCTCACCTGTCCCCTTATCCTAACCCGTACGCTAACATTAACCCGCGCCCTCACAACTACGCTCCCCCTAAAGCATTGTCGTAACCTCACCTGGACCCTAAACCGTCCCCGTCCCCTAACAATAACCCTAGCCCGAACCCTAACCCTAACACTTCCCGAAGCCTGACCCTCACCCGTCCCCTAATCCTAACCCGTACGCTAACACTAAACTGAGCCCTCACACGTACGCTCCCCCTAAAGCGTTGTCGTAACCTCACCTGGACCCTAAACCGTCCCCGTCCCCTAACACTAACCCTAGCCAGAACCCTAACCCTAACACTTCCCCGAAGCCTGACCCTCACCCGTCCCGTAATCCTAACCCATACGCTAACACTACCCGCGCCCTCACACGTACGCTCCCCCTAAAGCATTGTCGTACCCTCACCTGGACCCTAAACCCTCCCCGTCCCCTAACCCTAACCCTAGCCCTAACCCTAACCCTAACCCTTCCCCGAAGCCTGACCCTCACCCGTCCCCTAATCCTAACCCGTACGCTAACACTAACCCGCGCCCTCACACGTACGCTCCCCGTAAAGCGTTGTCGTACGCTCACCTGGACCCTAAGACGTCCCCGTCCCCTAACAATAACCCTAGCCCGAACCCTAACCCTAACCCTAACCCTTCCCCGAAGCCTGACCCTCACCCATCCCCTTATCGTAACCCGTACGCTAACACTAACCCGCGCCCTCACACGTACGCTCCCCCTAAAGCATTGTCATAACCTCACATGGACCCTAAACCGTCCCCTAACCCTAACCCTAAACCTAGCCCGAACCCTAACCCTAACCCTTCCCCGAAGCCTGAACCTCACCCGACCCCTCATCCTAACCCGTACGCTAACACTAACCCGCACCCTCACATTTACGCTCCCCCTAAAGCGTTGTCCTACCCTCACCTGGACCCTAAACCCTCCCGTCCCCAAATCCTAACCCTAGCCCGAACCCTAACCCTAACCCTTCCCCGACCTGACCCTCACCGGTCCCCTAATCCTAACACGTACGCTAACACTAACCAGCGCCCTCACACGTACGCTCCCCCTAAAGCGTTGTCGTACCCTCACCTGGACCCTAAACCCTCCCCGTCCCCTAACCCTAACCCTAGCCCGAACCCTAACCCTTCCCGAAGCCTGACCTTCACCCGTCCCCTAATCCTAAACCGTACGTTAACACTAACCCGCGCCCTCACACGTACGCTCCCTTAAAGCGTTGTCTTAACCTCACCTGGACACTAAACCCTCTCCGTCCCCTAAACCTAACCCTAGACCGTACCCTAACCCTAAACCTTCCCCGAAGCCTGACCCTCACCCATCCCCTAATCCTAACCCGTACGCTAACACTAACCCGTGCCCTCACACGTACGCTCCCCCTAAAGCGTTGTTGTACCCTCACCTGGACCCTAAACCCTCCCCGTCCCCTAACCCTAACCCTAGCACCAACCCTAACCCTAAGCCTTCCCCGAAGCCTGACACTCACCCGTCCCCTAATCCTAACCCGTACGCTAACACTAACCCGCGCCCTCACACGTTCCCTCCCCGTAAAGTGTTGTCTTACCCTCACCTGGACCCGAAACTGTCCCCGTCCCCGTCTCCTAACCCTAGCCCGAACCCTAACACTAACCCTTCCCCGAAACCTGACCCTCACCCGTCCCCTAATCCTAACCCGTACGCTAACACTAACCCGCGCCCTCACACGTACGCTCCCCCTAAAGCGTTGTCGTACCCTCACCTGAACCCTAAACTCTCCCGTCCCCTAACCCTAACCCTAGCCCGAACCCTAACCCTAACCCTTCCCCGACCTGACCCTCACCGGTCCCCTAATCCTAACCCGTACGCTAACACTAACCCGCGCCCTCACACGTACGCTCCCCTTAAAGCGTTCTCGTGCCCTCACCTGGACCCTAAACCGTCCCCGTCCCCTAACCCTAACCCTAGCCCGAACCCTAACCCTAACCCTTCCCGAAGCCTGACCCTCACCCGTCCCATAATCCTAACCCGTACGCTAACACTAAGCTGAGCCCTCACACGTACGCTCCCCCTAAAGCGTTGTCGTACCCTCACCTGGACCCTAAACCGTCCCTGTCCCCTAACACTAACCCTAGCCCGAACCCTAACCCTAACCCTTCCCCGAAGCCTGACCCTCACCCGTCCCGTAATCCTAACCCGTACGCTAACACTAACCCGCGCCCTCACACGAACGCTCCCCCTAAAGTGTTGTCGTACCCTCACCTGGACCCTAAACCCTCCCCGTCCCCTAACCCTAACCCTAGTCCGAACCCTAACCCTAACACTTCCCCGAAGCCTGACCCTCACCCGTCCCCTAATCCTAACCCGAACGCTAACAGTAACCCGCGCCCTCACACGTACGCTCCCCCTAAAGCGTTGTCGTACCCTCACCTGGACCCTAAACCGTCCCCATCCCCTAACCCTAACTCTAGCCCGAACCCTAAACCTAACCCTTCCCCGAAGCCTGACCCTCACCCGTCCCCTAATCCTAACCCGTACGCTAACACTAACCCGCGCCCTCACACGTACGCTCCCCCTAAAGCGTTGTCGTACCCTCACCTGGACCCTAAACCCTCCCCGTCCCCTAAACCTAACCCTAGCCCGAACCCTAACCCTAACCCTTCCCACAAGCCTGACCCTCACCCGTCCCCTAATCCTAACCCGTACGCTAACACTAACCCGCACCCTCATCGTACCCTCCCCGTTAAGTGTTCTCGTACCCTCAAGTGGACCCGAAACCTTCCCCGTCCCCGTCCCCTAACCCTAGCCCGAACCCTAACCCTAACCCTTCCCCGAAGCCTGACCCTCACCCGTCCCTTAATCCTAACCCGTACGCTAACACTAACCCACGCTCTCACAGGTACACTCCCCCTAAAGCGTTGTCGTACCCTCACCTGAACCCTAAACCGTCCCCATCCCCTAACACTAAGCCTAGCCCGAACCCTAACCCTAACCCTTCCCCGAAGCCTGACCCTCACCCGTACCCTAATCCTAACCCGTACGCTAACACTAACCCGCGCCCTCACACGTACGCTCCCCCTAAAGCGTTGTCGTATCCTCACCTGGACCCTAAACCCTCACGTCCCCTAACCCTAACCCTAGCCGGAACCCTAACCCTAAACCTTCCCCGAAGCCTGACCCTCACCCGTCCCCTAATCCTAACCCGTACGCTAACACTAACCCACGCCCTCACATGTACGCTCCCCCTAAAGGGTTGTCGTACTCTCACCTGGACCCTATAGCCTCCCCGTCCCCTAACCCTAAACCTAGCCCGAACCCTAACCCTAACCCTTCCCCGAAGCCTGACCCTCACCCGTCCCGAATCCTAACCCGTACGCTAACACTAACCCGCGCCCTCACACGTACGCTCCCCCTACAGCGTTGTCGTACCCTCACCTGGACCCTAAGACGTCCCCGTCCCCTAACAATAACCCTAGCCCGAAACCTAACCGTAACCCTCCCCGAAGCCTGACCCTCACACGTGTCCTAATCCTAACCCGTATGCTAACACTAACCCGCGCCCTCACACGTACGCTACCCCTAAAGCGTACTCGTACACTCACCTGGACCCTAAACCGTCCCCGTCCCCTAACCCTAACCCTAGCCCCAACCCTAAACCTAACCTTAACCCTTCCCCGAAGCCTGACCCTCACCCGTCCCCTAATCGTAAACCGTACACTAACACTAACCCGCGCCCTCACACGTACGCTCCCCCTAAAGCGTTGTCGTACCCTCACCTGGACCCTAAATCCTCCCCGTCCCCTAACCCTAACCCTAGCCCGAACCCTAACCCTAACCCTTCCCCGAAGCCTGACCCTCACCCGTCCCCTAATCCTAACCCGTACGCTAACACTAACCCACGCCCTCACACGTACGCTCCCCCTAAAGCGTAGTCGTACCCTCACCTGGACCCTAAACCGTCCCCGTCCCCTAACACTAACCCTAGCCCCAACCCTAAACCACACCTTAACCCTTCCCCGAAGCCTGACCCTCACCCGTCCCCTAATCGTAAACCGTACACTAACACTAACCCGCGCCCTCACACGTATGCTCCCCCTAAACCGTTGTCGTACCCTCACCTGGACCCTAAATCCTCCCCGTCCCCTAACCCTAACCCTAGCCCGAACCCTAACCCTAACCCTTCCCCGAAGCCTGACCCTCACCCGTCCCCTAATCCTAACCCGTACGCTAACACTAACCCGCGCCCTCACACGTACGCTCCCCCTAAAGCGTAGTCGTACCCTCACCTGGACCCTAAAACGTCCCCGTCCCCTAACCCTAACCCTAGCCCCAACCCTAACCCTAACCCTAACCCTTCCCCGAAGCCTGACCCTCACCCGTCCCCTTATCCTAACCCGTACGCTAACACTAACCCGCGCCCTCACACGTACGCTCCCCATAAAGCATTGTCATAACCTCACATGGACTTTAAACCGTCCCCGTCCCCTAACCCTAACCCTAGTCCGAACCCTAAACCTAACCCTTCCCCGATGCCTGACCCTCACCCGTCCCCTCATCCTAACCCGTACGCTAACTCTAACCCGCGCCCTCACACGTACGCTCCCCCTAAAGCGTTGTCGTACCCTCACCTGGACCCTAAACCCTCCCCGACCCCTAACCCTAACCCTAGGCCTAACCCTAACCCTAACCCTTCCCCGAAGCCTGACCCTCACCCGTCCCCTAATCCTAAACCGTACGCTAACACTAACCCGCGCCCTCACACGTACGCTCCCCCTAAAGCGTTGTCGTACCCTCACCTGGACCCTAAGACGTCCGTGTCCCCTAACCATAAGCCTAGCCCGAACCCTAACCCTAACTCTAACCCTTCCCCGAAGCCTGACCCTCACACGTCCCCTTATCCTAACCCGTACGCTAACACTAACCCGTGCCCTCACACGTACGCTCCCCCTAAAGCATTGTCGTAACCTCACCTGGACCCTAAACCGTCCCCGTCCCCTAACCATAACCCTAGCCCGAACCCTAACCCTAACCCTTCCCCGAAGCCTGACCCTCACCCGTCCCCTCATCCTAACCCGTACGCTAACACTGACCCGCACCCTCACATGTACGCTCCCCCTAAAGCGTTGTCCTACCCTCACCTGGACCCTACACCCTCCCGTCCCCAAATCCTAACCCTAGCCCGAACCCTAACCCTAACCCTTCCCCGAAGCCTGACCCTCACCCGTCCCCTAATCCTAACCCGTACGCTAACACTAACCCACGCCCTCACACGTACCCTCCTCGTAAAGTGTTGTCGTACCCTCACCTGGACCCGAAACCGTCCCCGTCCCCGTCCCCTAACCCTAGCCCGAACCCTAACCCTAACACTTCCCAGAAGCCTGACCCTCACACGTCCCCTAATCCTAACCCGTACGCTAACACTAACCCGCGCCCTCACACGTACGCTCCCCCTAAAGCGTTGTCGTACCCTCACCTGGACCCTAAACCCTCCCGTCCCCTAACCCTAACCCTAGCCCGAACCCTAACCCTAACCCTTCCCCGACCTGACCCTCACCGGTCCCCTAATCATAACCCGTACGCTAACACTAACCCGCACCCTCACACGTACGCTCCCCCTAAAGCGTTGTCGTACCCTCACCTGGACCCTAAACCCTCCCCGTCCCCTAACCCTAACCCTAGCCCGAACCCTAACCCTAACCCTAACCCTTCCCCGAAGCCTGACCCTCACCCGTCCCCTTATCCTAACCCGTACGCTAACACTAACCCGCGCCCTCACACGTACGCTCCCCCTAAAGCATTGTCGTAACCTCACATGGATCCTAAACCGTCCCCGTCCCCTAACCCTAACCCTAGCCCGAACCCTAACCCTAACCCTTCCCCGAAGCCTGACCCTCACCCGTCCCCTCATCCTAACCCGTACGCTAACTCTAACCCGCACCCTCACACGTACGCTCCCCCTAAAGCGTTGTCGTACCCTCACCTGGACCCTAAACACTCCCTGTCCCCTAACCCTAACCCTAGGCCTAACACTAACCCTAACCCTTCCCCGAAGCCTGACGCTCACCCGTCCCCTAATCCTAAACCGTACGCTAACACTAACCCGCGCCCTCACACGTACGCTCCCCCTAAAGCGTTGTCGTACCCTCACCTGGAGCCTAAGACGTCCGCGTCCCCTAACCATAACCCTATCCCGAACCCTAACCCTAACTCTAACACTTCCCCGAAGCCTGACCCTCACACGTCCGGTTATGCTAACCCGTACGCTAACACTAACCCGTGCCCTCACACGTACGCTCCCCCTAAAGCATTGTCGTAACCTCACCTGGACCCTAAACCGTCCCCGTCCCCTAACCATAACCCTAGCCCGAACCCTAACCCTAACCCTTCCCCGAAGCCTGACCCTCACCCGTCCCCTCATCCTAACCCGTACGCTAACAGTAACCCGCACCCTCACATGTACGCTCCCCCTAAAGTGTTGTCCTACCCTCACCTGGACCCTAAACCCTCCCGTCCCCAAATCCTAACCCTAGCCCGAACCCTAACCCTGACCCTTCCCTGAAGCCTGACCCTCACCCGTTCCCTAATCCTAACCCGTACGCTGACACTAACCCGCGCCCTCACACGTACGCTACCCCTAAAGCGTTGTCGTGCCCTCACCTGGACCCTAAACCCTCCCCATGCCCTAACCCTAACCCTAGCCCGAGCCCTAACCCTAACCCTTCCCGAAGCCTGACCCTCAACCGTCCCCTAATCCTAAACTGTACGTTAACACTAACCCGCGCCCTAACATGTACGCTCCCCCTAAAGCGTTGTCGTACCCTCACCTGGACCCTAAACCCTCCCGTCCCCTAACCCTAACCCTAGCCCGAACCCTAACCCTAACCCTTCCTCGACCTGACACTCACTGGTCCCCTAATCCTAACCCGTACGCTAACACTAACCCGCGCCCTCACACGTACGCTCCCTCTAAAGCGTTTTCGTACCCTCAAATGTACCCTAAACCGTCCGCGTCCCCTAACCCTAACCCTAGCCCGAACCCTAACCCTAACCCTTCCCGAAGCCTGACCCTCACCCGTCCCCTAATCCTAACCCGTACGCTAACACTAAGCTGAGCCCTCACACGTACGCTCCCCCTAAAGCGTTGTCGTACCCTCATCTGGACCCTAAACCGTCCCTGTCCCCTAACACTAACCCTAGCCCGAACCCTAACCCTAACCCTTCCCCGAAGTCTGACCCTCACCCGTCCCGTAATCCTAACCCGTACGCTAACACTAACCCGCGCCCTCACACGTACGCTCCCCCTAAAGTGTTGTCGTACCCTCACCTGGACCCTAAACCCTCCCCGTCCCCAAACCCTAACCCTAGCCCGAACCCTAACCCTAACCCTTCCCCGAAGTCTGACCCTCACCCGTCCCGTAATCCTAACCCGTACGCTAACACTGACCCGCGCCCTCACACGTACGCTCCCCCTAAAGTGTTGTCGTACCCTCACCTGGACCCTAAACCCTCCCTGTCCCCTAACACTAACCCTAGCCCGAACCCTAACCCTAACCCTTCCCCGAAGTCTGACCCTCACCTGTCCCCTAATCCTAACCCGTACGCTAACACTAACCCGCGCCCTCACACGTACGCTCCCCCTAAAGCGTTGTCGTACCGTCACCTGGACCCTAAACCCTCCCCGTCCCCTAACCCTAACTCTAGCCCGAACCCTAAACCTAACCCTTCCCCGAAGCCTGACCCTCACCCGTCCCCTAATCCTAACCTGTACGCTAACACTAACCCGCGCCCTCACACGTACGCTCCCCCTAAAGCGTTGTCGTACCCTCACCTGGACCCTAAACCCTCCCTGTCCCCTAAACCTAACCCTAGCCCGAACCCTAACCCTAACCCTTCCCAGAAGCCTGACCCTCACCCGTCCCCTAATCCTAACCCGTACGCTAACACTAACCCGCACCCTCATCATACCCTCCCCGTAAAGTGTTGTCGTACCCTAACCTGGACCCGAAACCGTCCCCGTCCCCGTCCCCTAACCCTAGCCCGAACCCTAACCCTAACCCTTCCCCGAAGCCTGACCCTCACCCGTCCCCTAATCCTAACCCGTACGCTAACACTAACCCGCGCCCTCACACGTACGCTCCCCCTAAAGCGTTGTCGTACCCTCACCTGGACCCTAAACCGTCCCCGTCCCCTAACCCTAAGCCTAGCCCGAACCCTAACCCTAACCCTTCCCCGAAGCCTGACCCTCACCCGTCCCCTAATCCTAACCCGTACGCTAACACTAACCCGCGCCCTCACACGTACGCTCCCCCTAAAGCGTTGTCGTACCCTCACCTGGACCCTAAGACGTCCCCGTCCCCTAACAATAACCCTAGCCCGAAACCTAACCGTAACCCTCCCCGAAGCCTGACCCTCACACGTCCCCTACTCCTAACCCGTACGCTAACACTAACCCGCGCCCTCACACGTACGCTCCCCTTAAAGCGTAGTCGTACCCTCACCTGGACCCTAAACCGTCCCCGTCCCCTAACCCTAACCCTAGCCCCAACCCTAAACCTAACCCTAACCCTTCCCCGAAGCCTGACCCTCACCCGTCCCCGAATCGTAAAACGAACAGTAACACTAACCCATGTCCTCACACGTACGCTCCCCATAAAGCGTTGTCGTACCCTCACCTGGACCCTAAATCCTCCCCGTCCCCTAACCCTAACCCTAGCCCGAACCCTAACCCTAACCCTTCCCCGAAGCCTGACTCTCACCCGTCCCCTAATCCTAACCCGTACGCTAACACTAACCCGCGCCCTCACACGTACGCTCCCCCTAAAGCGTTGTCATACCCTCACCTGGACCCTTAGCCGTCCTCGTCCCCTAAACCTAACCCTAGCCCGAACCCTAACCCTAACCCTTCCCCGAAGCCTGACCCTCACCCATCCCCTAATCCTAACCCGTACGCTAACACTAACCTGCGCCCTCACACGTACCCTCATCGAATAGTGTTGTCGTACCCTCACCTGGACCCGAAACCTTCCCCGTCCCCGTCCCCTAACCCTAGCCCGAACCCTAACCCTAACCCTTCCCAGAAGCCTGACCCTCACCCGTCCCCTAATCCTAACCCGTACGCTAACACTAACCCGCGCCCTCACACATACGCTCCCCCTAAAGCGTTGTTGTACCCTCACCTGGACCCTAAACCCTCCCGTCCCCTAACCCTAACCCTAGCCCGAACCCTAACCCTAACCCTTCCCCGACCTGAACCTCACCGGTCCCCTAATCATAACCCGTACGCTAACACTAACCCGCGCCCTCACACGTACGCTCCCCCTAAAGCGTTGTCGTACCCTCACCTGGACCCTAAACCCTCCCCGTCCCCTAACCCTAACCCTAGCCCGAACCCTAACCCTAACCCTAACCCTTCCCCGAAGCCTGACCCTCACCAGTCCCCTTATCCTAACCCGTACGCTAACACTAACCCGCGCCCTCACACATACGCTCCCCCTAAAGCATTGTCGTAACCTCACATGGACCCTAAACCGTCCCCGTCTCCTAAACATAACCCTAGCCCGAACCCTAACCCTAACCCTTCCCCGAAGCCTGACCCTCACCCGTCCCCTCATCCTAACACGTACGCTAACTCTAACCCGCACCCTCACACGTATGCTCCCCCTAAAGCGTTGTCGTACCCTCACCTGGACCCTAAACCCTCCCCGTCCCCTAACCCTAACCCTAGCCCTAACCCTAACCCTAACCCTTCCCCGAAGCCTGACCCTCACCCGTCCCCTAATCATAACCCGTACGCTAACACTAACCCGCGCCCTCACACGTACGCTCCCCCTAAAGCGTTGTCGTACCCTCACCTGGACCCTAAACCCTCCCCGTCCCCTAACCCTAACCCTAGCCCGAGCCCTAACCCTAACCCTTCCTGAAGCCTGACCCTCAACCGTCCCCTAATCCTAAACCGTACGTTAACACTAACCCGCGCCCTAACACGTACGCTCCCCCTAAAGCATTGTCGTACCCTCACCTGGACCCTAAACCGTCCCCGTCCCCTAACCCTAACTCTAGCCCGAACCCTAAACCTAACCCTTCCCCGAAGCCTGACCCTCACCCGTCCCCTAATCCTAACCCGTACGCTAACACTAACCCGCGCCCTCACACGTACGCTCCCCCTAAAGCGTTGTCGTGCCCTCACCTGGACCCTAAACCCTCCCCGTCCCCTAACCCTAACCCTAGCCCGAGCCCTAACCCTAACCCTTCCCGAAGCCTGACCCTCACCCGTCCCCTAATCCTAAACCGTACGTTAACACTAACCCGCGCCCTAACACGTACGCTCCCCATAAAGCGTTGTCGTACACTCACCTGGAACCTAAACCGTCCCCGTCCCCTAACCCTAACTCTAGCCCGAACCCTAAACCTAACCCTTCCCCGAAGCCTGACCCTCACCCGTCCCCTAATCCTAACACGTACGCTAACACTAACCCGCGCCCTCACACGTACGCTCCCCCTAAAGCGTTGTCGTACCCTCACCTGGACCCTAAACCGTCCCCGTCCCCTAACTCTAACCCTAGCCCGAACCCTAACCCTAACCCTTCCCCGAAGCCTGACCCTCACCCGTACCCTCATCCTAACCCGTACGCTAACATTAACCCGCGCCCTCACACGTACGTTCCCCCTAAAGCGTTGTAGTGCCCTCACCTGGACCCTAAACCCTCCCCATCCCCTAACCCTAACCCTAGCCCGAACCCTAACCCTAACCCTTCCCGAAGCCTGACCCTCACCCGTCCCCTAATCCTAACCCGTACGCTAACACTAACCCGCGCCCTCACACGTACACTCCCCCTAAAGCGTTGTAGTGCCCTCACCTGGACCCTAAACCCTCCCCGTCCCCTAACCCTAACCCTAGCCCGAACCCTAACCCTAACCCTTCCCGAAGCCTGACACTCACCCGTCCCCTAATCCTAACCCGTACGGTAACACTAACCCGCGCCCTCACACGTACGCTCCCCCTAAAGCGTTGTCGTACCCTCACCTGGACCCTAAGACGTCCCCGTCCCCTAACCCTAAACCTAGCCCGAACCCTAGCCCTAACCGTAACCCTTTCCCGAAGCCTGACCCTCACCCGTCCCCTAATCCTAACCCGTACGCTAACACTAAACTGAGCCCTCACACGTACGCTCCCCCTAAAGCGTTGTCGTAACCTCACCTGGACCCTAAATCGTCCCCGTCCTCTAACACTAACCCTAGCCAGAACCCTAACCCTAACACTTCCCCGAAGCCTGACCCTCACCCGTCCAGTAATCCTAAGCCGTACGCTAACACTAACCCGCGCCCTCACACGTACGCTCCCCCTAAAGCATTGTCGTAACCTCACATGGACCCTAAACCGTCCCCTAACCCTAACCCTAAACCTAGCCCGAACCCTAACCCTAACACTTCCCCGAAGCCTGAACCTCACCCGTCCCCTCATCCTAACCGGTACGCTAACACTAACCCGCACCCTCACATGTACGCTCCCCCTAAAGCGTTGTCCTACCCTCACCTGGACCCTAAACCCTCCCGTCCCCAAATCCTAACCCTAGCCCGAACCCTAACCCTAAACCTTCCCCGAAGCCTGACCCTCACCCGTCCCCTAATCCTAACCCGTACGCTAACACTAACCCGTGCCCTCACTCGTACGCTACCCCTAAAGCGTTGTCGTGCCCTCACCTGGACCCTAAACCCTCCCCGTGCCTTAACCCTAACCCTAGCTCGAGCCCTAACCCTAAGCCTTCCCGAAGCCTGACACTCAACCGTCCCCTAATCCTAAACCGTACGTTAACACTAACCCGCGCCCTAACACGTACGCTCCCCCTAAAGCGTTGTCCTACCCTCACCTGGATCCTACACCCTCCCGTCCCCAAATCCTAACCCTAGCCCGAACCCTAACCCTAACCCTTCCCCGAAGCCTGACCCTCACCCGTCCCCTAATCCTAACCCGTATGCTAACACTAACCCACGCCCTCACACGTACCCTCCTCGTAAAGTGTTGTCGTACCCTCACCTGGACCCGAAACCGTCCCCGTCCCCGTCCCCTAACCCTAGCCGGAACCCTAACCCTAACCCTTCCCAGAAGCCTGACCCTCACCCGTCCCCTAATCCTAACCCGTCCGCTAACACTAACCCGCGCCCTCACACGTACGCTCCCCCTAAAGCGTTGTCGTACCCTCACCTGGACCCTAAACCCTCCCGTCCCCTAACCCTAACCCTAGCCCTAACCCTAACCCTTCCCCGACCTGACCCTCACCGGTCCCCTAATCGTAACCCGTACGCTAACACTAACCCGCGCCCTCACACATACGCTCCCCCTAAAGCGTTGTCGTACCCTCACCTGGACCCTAAACCCTCCCCGTCCCCTAACCCTAACCCTAGCCCGAACCCTAACCCTAACCCTAACCCTTCCCCGAAGCCTGACCCTCACCCGTCCCCTTATCCGAACCCGTACGCTAACACTAACCCGCGCCCTCACACGTACGCTCCCCCTAAAGCATTGTCGTAACCTCACATGGACCCTAAACTGTCCCCGTCCCCTAACCCTAACCCTAGCCCGAACCCTAACCCTAACCCTTCCCCGAAGCCTGACCCTCACCCGTCCCATAATCCTAAACCGTACGCTAACACTAACCCGCGCCCTCACACGTACGCTCACCCTAAAGCGTTGTCGTACCCTCACCTGGACCCTAAGACGTCCGCGTCCCCTAACCATAACCCTAGCCCGAACCCTAACCCTAACTCTAACCCTTCCCCGAAGCCTGACCCTCACACGTCCCTTTATGCTAACCCGTACGCTAACACTAACCCGTGCCCTCACACGTACGCTCCCCCTAAAGCATTGTCGTAACCTCACCTGGACCCTAAACCGTCCCCGTCCCCTAACCATAACCCTAGCCCGAACCCTAACCCTAACCCTTCCCCGAAGCCTGACCCTCACACGTCCCCTCATCCTAACCCTTACGCTAACACTGACCCGCACCCTCACATGTACGCTCCCCCTAAAGCGTTGTCGTACCCTCACCTGGACCCTAAACCCTCCCGTCCCCAAATCCTAACCCTAGCCCTAACCCTAACCCTAACCCTTCCCCGAAGCCTGACCCTCACCCGTCCCCTAATCCTAACCCGTACGCTAACACTAAACCATGCCCTCACACGTACGCTCCCCCTAAAGCATTGTCGTAACCTCACCTGGACCCTAAACCGTCCCCGTCCCCTAACCCTAACCCTAGCCCGAACCCTAACCCTAACACTTCCCCGAAGCCTGACCCTCACCCGTCCCCTTATCCTAACCCGTACGCTAACACTAACCCGCACCCTCACATGTACGCTCCCCCTAAAGCGTTGTCCTACCCTCACCTGGACCCTAAACCCTCCCGTCCCCAAATCCTAACCCTAGCCCGAACCCTAACCCTAACCCTTCCCTGAAGCCTGACCCTCACCCGTTCCCTAATCCTAACCCGTACGCTAACACTAACCCGCGCCCTCACACGTACGCTCCCCCTAAAGCGTTGTCGTGCCCTCACCTGGACCCTAAACCCTCCCCGTGCCCTAACCCTAACCCTTCCCCGAAGCCTGACCCTCAACCGTCCCCTCATCCTAACCCGTACGCTAACTCTAACCCGCACCCTCACACGTATGCTCCCCCTAAAGCGTTGTCGTACCCTCACCTGGACCCTAAACCCTCCCCGTCCCCTAACCCTAACCCTAGCACGAACCCTAACCCTAACCCTTCCCCGAAGCCTGACCCTCACCCGTCCCCTAATCCTAAACCGTACGCTAACACTAACCCGCGCCCTCACACGTACGCTCCCCCTAAAGCGTTGTCCTACCCTCACCTGGACCCTAAGACGTGCGCGTCCCCTAACCATAACCCTAGCCCGAACCCTAACCCTAACCCTAACCCTTCCCCGAAGCCTGATCCTCACACGTCCCCTTATCCTAACCCGTACGCTAACACTAACCCGCGCCCTCACACGTACGCTCCCCCTAAAGCATTGTCGTAACCTCACCTGGACCCTAAACCGTCCCCGTCCCCTAACCATAACCCTAGCCCGAACCCTAACCCTAACCCTTCCCCGAAGCCTGACCCTCACCCGTCCCCTCATCCTAACCCGTACGCTAACACTAACCCGCACCCTCACATGTACGCTCCCCCTAAAGCGTTGTCCTACCCTCACCTGGACCCTAAACCCTCCCGTCCCCAAATCCTAACCCTAGCACGAACCCTAACCCTAACCCTTCCCCGAAGCCTGACCCTCACCCGTCCCCTAATCCTAACCCGTACGCTAACACTAACCCGCGCCCTCACACGTACGCTCCCCCTAAAGCATTGTCGTAACCTCACCTGGACCCTAAACCGACCCCGTCCCCTAACCCTAACCCTAGCCCGAAACCTAACCCTTCCCCGAAGCCTGACCCTCACCCGTTCCCTAATCCTAACCCGTACGCTAACACTAACCCGCGCCCTCACACGTACGCTACCCCTAAAGCGTTGTCGTGCCCTCACCTGGACCCTAAACCCTCCCCGTGCCCTAACCCTAACCCTAGCCCGAGCCCTAACCCTAACCCTTCCCGAAGCCTGACCCTAAACCGTCCCCTAATCCTAAACCGTACATTAACACTAACCCGCGCCCTAACACGTACGCTCCCCCTAAAGCATTGTCGTACCCTCACCTGGACCCTAAACCGTCCCCGTCCCCTAACCATAACCCTAGCCCGAACCCTAACCCTAACCCTTCCCCGAAGCCTGACCCTCACCCGTCCCCTCATCCTAACCCGTACGCTAACACTGACCCGCACCCTCACATGTACGCTCCCCCTAAAGCGTTGTCCTACCCTCACCTGGACCCTAAACCCTCCCGTCCCCAAATCCTAACCCTAGCCCGAACCCTAACCCTAACCCTTCCCCGAAGCCTGACCCTCACCCGTCCCCTAATCCTAACCCGTACGCTAACACTAAACCGTGCCCTCACACGTACGCTCCCCCTAAAGCATTGTCGTAACCTCACCTGGACCCTAAACCGTCCCCGTCCCCTAACCCTAACCCTAGCCCGAACCCTAACCATAACCCTTCCCCGAAGCCTGACCCTCACCCGTCCCCTTATCCTAACCCGTACGCTAACACTAACCCGCACCCTCACATGTACGCTCCACCTAAAGCGTTTTCCTACCCTCACCTGGACCTTAAACCGTCCCTGTCCCCTAACCCTAACTCTAGCCCGAACCCTAAACCTAACCCTTTCCCGAAGCCTGACCCTCATCCGTCCCCTAATCCTAACACGTACGCTAACACTAACCCGCGCCCTCACACGTACGCTCCTTCTAAAGCGTTGTACCCTCATCTGGACCCTAAACCCTCCCCGTCCCCTAACCCTAACCGTAGCCCGAACCCTAACCCTAACCCTTCCCCGAAGCCTGACCCTCACCCGTCCCCTCATCCTAACCCGTACGCTAACACTAACCCGCACGCTCACACGTACGCTCCCCCTAAAGCGTTGTCGTACCCTCACCTGGACCTTAAACCCTCCCCGTACCCTAACCCTAACCCTAGCCCTAACACTAACCCTAACCCTTCCCCGAAGCCTGACCCTCACCCGTCCCCTAATCCTAACCCATACGATAACACTAACCCGTGCCCTCACACGTACGCTCCCCCTAAAGCGTTGTCGTACCCTCACGTGGACCCTAAACCGTCCCCGTCCCCTAACCCTAACCCTAGCCCGAACCCTAACCCTAACCCTTCCCCGAAGCCTGACCCTCACCTGTCCCCTAATCCTAACACGTACGCTAACACTAACCCACACCCTCACACGTACGCTCCCCCTAAAGCGTTGTCGTACCCTCACCTGGACCCTAAACCCTCCCCGTCAACTAACCCTAACCCTAGCCCGACCCGTAACCCTAACCCTTCCCCGAAGCCTGACCCTCACCCATCCCCAAATCCTAACCCGTACGCTAACACTAACCCACTCCCTCACACCTACGCTCCCCCTAAAGCGTTGTCGTACCCTCACCTGGACGCTAAACCGTCCCCGTCCCCTAAACCTAACCCTATCCCGAACCCTAACCCTAACCCTTCCCCGAAGCCTGACCCTCACCCGTCCCCTAATCCTAACCCGTACGCTAACACTAACCCGCGCCCTCACACGTACGTTTCCCCTAAAGCGTTGTCGTACCCTCACCTGGACCCTAAACCCTCCCCGTCCCCTAACTCTAACCCTAGCCCGAACCCTAACCCTAACCCTTCCCCGAAGCCTAACCCTCACCCATCCCCTAATCCTAACCCGTACGCTAACACTAACCCACTCCCTCACACCTACGCTCCCCCTAAAGTGTTGTCGTACCCTCACCTGGACGCTAAACCGTCCCCGTCCCCTAAACCTAACCCTAGCCCGAACCCTAACCCTAACCGTTCCCCGAAGCCTGACCCTCACCCGTCCCCTAATCCTAACCCGTACGCTAACACTAACCCGCGCCCTCACACGTACGCTCCCCCTAAAACGTTGTCGTACACTCACCTGGACCCTAAACCCTCCCCGTCCCCTAACCCTAACCCTAGCCCGAACCCTAACCCTAACCCTTCCCCGAAGCCTGACCCTCACCCGTCCCGTAATCCTAACCCGTACGCTAACACTAACCCGCGCCCTCACACGTACACTCCCCCTAAAGCGTTGTCGTGCCCTCACCTGGACCCTAAACCCTCCCCGTCCCCTAAACCTAACCCTAGCCCGAGCCCTAACCCTAAACCTTCCCGAAGCCTGACCCTCACCCGTCCCCTAATCCTAAACCGTACGTTAACACTAACCCGCGCCCTAACACGTACGCTCCCCCTAAAGCATTGTCGTACCCTCACCTGGACCCTAAACCGTCCCCGTCACCTAACCCTAACTCTAGCCCGAACCCTAAACCTAACCCTTCCCCGAAGCCTGACCCTCACCCGTCCCCTAATCCTAACCCGTACACTAACACTAACCCGTGCCCTCACACGTACGCTCCCTCTAAAGCGTTGTCGTACCCTCACCTGGACCCTAAACACTCCCCGTCCCCTAAGCCTAACCCTAGCCCGAACCCTAACCCTAACCCTTCCCCGAAACCTGACCCTCACCCGTCCCCTAATCCTAACCCGTACGCTAACACTAACCCGCGCCCACACACGTACCCTCCCCGTAAAGTGTTGTCGTACCCTCACCTGGAGCCGAAACTGTCCCCGTCTCCGTCCCCTAACACTAGCCCGAACCCTAACCCTAACCCTTCCCCGAAGCCTGACCCTCACCCGTCCCCTAATCCTAACCCGTACGCTAACACTAACCCGCGCCCTCACACGTACACTCCCCCTAAAGCGTTGTCGTGCCCTCACCTGGACCCTAAACCCTCCCCGTCCCCTAACCCTAACCCTAGCCCGAGCCCTAAACCTAAACCTTCCCGAAGCCTGACCCTCACCGTCCCCTAATCCTAAACCGTACGTTAACACTAACCCGCGCCCTAACACGTACGCTCCCCATAAAGCGTTGTCGTACCCTCACCTGGACCCTAAACCGTCCCCGTCACCTAACCAAAACTCTAGCCCGAACCCTAAACCTAACCCTTCCCCGAAGCCAGACACTCACCCGTCCCCTAATCCTAACCCGTACACTAACACTAACCCGCGCCCTCACACGTACGCTCCCCCTAAAGCGTTGTCGTACCCTCACCTGGACCCTAAGACGTCCCCGTCCCCTAACCCTAACCCTAGCCCGAACCCTAACCCTAACCCTAACCCTTCCCCGAAGCCTGACCCTCACCCGTCCCCTTATCCTAACCCGTACGCTAACACTAACCCGCGCCCTCACACGTACGCTCCCCCTAAAGCATTGTCGTAACCTCACCTGGACCCTAAACACTCCCCGTCCCCTAACCCTAACCCTAGCCTGAACCCTAACCCTAACCCTTCCCCGAAGCCTGACCCTCACCCGTCCCCTAATCCTAACCCGTACCTTAACACTAACCCGCACTCTCACATGTACGCTCCCCCTAAAGCGTTGTCGTACCCTCACCTAGACCCTAAACCCTCCCGTCCCCAAATCCTAACCCTAGCCCGAAACCTAACCCTAACCCTTCCCCGAAGCCTGACCCTCACCCGTCCCCTAATCCTAACCCGTACGCTAACACTAACCCGCGCCCTCACACGTACGCTCCCCCTAAAGCGTTTTCGTGCCCTCACCTGGACCCTAAACCCTCCCCGTCCCCTAACCCTAACCCTAGCCCGAACCCTAACCCTAACCCTTCCCGAAGCCTGACCCTCACCCGTCCCCTTATCCTAACCCGTACGCTAACACTAACCCGCGCCCTCACACATACGCTCCCCCTAAAGCGTTGTCGTACCCTCACCTGGACCCTAAGACGTCCCCGTCCCCTAACCCTAACCCTAGCCCGAACCCTAACCCTAACCCTAACACTTCCCCGAAGCCTGACCCTCACCCGTCCCCTTATCCTAACCCGTACGCTAACACTAACCCGCGCCCTCACACGTATGCTCCCCCTAAGCATTGTTGTAACCTCACCTGAACCCTAAACCGTCCCCGTCCCCTAACCCTAACCCTGGCCCGAACCCTAACCCTAACCCTTCCCCGAAGCCTGACCCTCACCCGTCCCCTCATACTAACCCGTACGCTAACACTAACCCGCGCCCTCACACGTACGCTCCCCCTAAAGCGTTGTCGTACCCTCACCTGGACCCTAAACCCTCCCCGTCCCCTATCCCTAACCCTAGCCCGAACCCTAACCCTAACCCTTCCCCGAAGCCTGACCCTCACCCGTCCCCTAATCCTAACCCGTACGATAACACTAACTCGCGCCCTCACACGTACCCTCCCCGTAAAGTGTTGTCGTACCCTCACCTGGACACGAAACTGTCCCCGTCTCCGTCCCCTAACCCTAGCCCGAACCCTAACCCTAACCCTTCCCCGAAGCCTGACCCTCACCCGTCCCCTAATCCTAACCCGTACGCTAACACTAACTCGCGCCCTCACACGTACGCTCCCCCTAAAGCGTTGTCGTACCCTCACCTGGACCCTAAACCCTCCCCGTCCCCTAACCCTAACCCTAGCACGAACCCTAACCCTAACCCTTCCCGAAGCCTGACCCCCACCCGACCCCTAATCCTAAACCGTACGTTAACACTAACCCGCGCCCTCACACGTACACTCCCTTAAAGCGTTGTCGTACCCTCACCTGGACCCTAAACTCTCTCCGTCCCCTAAACCTAACCCTAGCCCTAACCCTAACCCTAACACTTCCCCGAAGCCTGACCCTCACCCATCCCCTAATCCTAACCCGTACGCTAACACTAACCCGTGCTCTCACACGTACGCTCCCCCTAAAGCGTTGTCGTACCCTCACCTGGACGCTAAAACGTCCCCGTCCCCTAACCCTAACCCTAGCCCGAACCCTAACCCTAACCCTTCCCCGAAGCCTGACCCTCACCCGTCCCCTAATGCTAACCCGTACGCTAACACTAACCCGCGCCCTCACACGTACGCTCCCCCTAAAGCGTTGTCGTACCCTCACCTGTACCCTAAACCCTCCCCATCCCCTAACCCTAACCCTAGACCGAACCCTAACCCTAACCCTTCCCCGAAGCCTGACCCTCACCCGTCCCGTAATCCTAACCCGTACGCTAACACTAACCCGCACCCTCACATGTACGCTCCCCCTAAAGCGTTGTCGTACCCTCACCTGGACCCTAAACCCTCCCGTCCCCAAATCCTAACCCTAGCACGAACCCTAACCCTAACCCTTCCCCGAAGCCTGACCCTCACCCGTCCCCTAATCCTAACCCGTACGCTAACACTAACCCGCGCCCTCACACGTACACTCCCCCTAAAGCGTTGTCCTGCCCTCACCTGGACCCTAAACCTTCCCCGTCCCCTAACCCTAACCCTAGCCCGAGCCCTAAACCTAAACCTTCCCGAAGCCTGACCCTCACCGTCCCCTAATCCTAAACCGTACGTTAACACTAACCCGCGCCCTAACACGTACGCTCCCCCTAAAGCGTTGTCGTACCCTCACCTGCACCCTAAACCCTCCCCGTTCCCTAAGCCTAACCCTAGCCCGAACCCTAACCCTAACCCTTCCCCGAAGCCTGACCCTCACCCGTCCCCTAATCCTAACCCGTACGCTAACACTAACCCGCCCCCTCACACGTACCCTCCCCGTAAAGTGTTGTCGTACCCTCACCTGGACCCGAAACTGTCCCCGTCTCCGTCCCCTAACCCTAGCCCGAACCCTAACCCTAACCCTTCCCCGAAGCCTGACCCTCACCCGTCCCATAATCCTAACCCGTACGCTAACACTAACCCGCGCCCTCACACGTAAGCTCCCCCTAAAGCGTTCTCGTACCCTCACCTGGACCCTAAACCCTCTCCGTCCCCTAAACCTAACCCTAGCCCGAACACTAACCCTAACCCTTCCCCGAAGCCTGACCCTCACCCGTCCCCTAATCCTAACCCGTACGTAACACTAACCCACGCCCTCACACGTACGCTCCCCCTTAAACGTTGTCGTACCCTCACCTGGATCCTAAACCCTCCCCGTCCCCTAACCCTAAACCTAGACCGAACCCTAACCGTAACACTTACCCGAAGCCTGACCCTCACCCGTCCCCTAATCCTAACCCGTACGCTAACACTAACCCACGCCCTCACACGTACGCTCCCCCTAAAGCGTTGTTGTACCCTCACCTGGACCCTAAACCCTCCCCGTCCCCTAACCCTAACCCTAGCCCGAACCCTAACCCTAACCCTTCCCCGAAGCCTGACCCTCACCCGTCCCCTCATCCTAACCCGTACGCTAACACTAACCCGCGCCCTCACACGTACGCTCCCCCTAAAGCGTTGTCGTACCCTCACCTGGACCGTAAGACGTCCCCGTCCCCTAACCATAACCCTAGCCCGAACCCTAACCCTAACCCTAACGCTTCCCCGAAGCCTGATCCTCACCCGTCCCCTTATCCTAACCCGTACGCTAACACTAACCCGCGCCCTCACACGTACGCTCCCCCTAAAGCATTGTCGTAACCTCACCTGGACCCTAAACCCTCCCCGTCCCCTAAGCCTAACCGTAGCCCGAACCCTAACCCTAACCCTTCCCCGAAACCTGACCCTCACCCGTCCGCTCATCCTAACACGTACGCTAACACTAACCCTCACCCTCACATGTACGCTCCCCCTAAA
This sequence comes from Lagenorhynchus albirostris, assembly GCF_949774975.1. Lineage (NCBI taxonomy): Eukaryota > Metazoa > Chordata > Mammalia > Artiodactyla > Delphinidae > Lagenorhynchus > Lagenorhynchus albirostris. The sequence continues at coordinate 80,328,655 of NC_083104.1, read as the reverse complement.
GCGTTGTCCTACCCTCACCTGGACCCTAAACCCTCCCGTCCCCTAACCCTAACCCTAGCCCGAACCCTAACCCTAACCCTTCCCCGACCTGACCCTCACCGGTCCCCTAATCCTAACCCGTACGCTAACACTAACCCACGCCCTCACACGTACGCTCCCCCTAAAGCATTGTCGTACCCTCACCTGGACCCTAAACCCTCCCCGTCCCCTAACCCTAACCCTAGCCCGAACCCTAACCCTAACCCTTCCCGAAGCCTGACCCTCACCTATCCTCTAATCCTAAACCGTACGTTAACACTAACCCGCGCCCTCACACGTACGCTCCCTTAAAGCGTTGTCGTACCCTCACCTGGACCCTAAACCCTCTCCGTCCCCTAACCCTAACCCTAGCCCGAACCCTAACCCTAACCCTAACACTTCCCCGAAGCCTGACCCTCACCCATCCCATAATCCTAACCCGTACGCTAACACTAACCCGCGCCCTCACACGTACCCTCCCCGTAAATTGTTGTCGTACCCTCACCTGGACCCGAAACCGTCCCCGTCCCCGTCCCCTAACCCTAGCCTGAACCCTAACACTAACCCTTCCCCGAAACCTGACCCTCACCCGTCCCCTAATCCTAACCTGTACGCTAACACTAACCCGCGCCCTCACACGTACGCTACCCCTAAAGCGTTGTCGTACCCTCACCTGGACCCTAAACCCTCCCGTCCCCTAACCCTAACCCTAGCCCGAACCCTAACCCTAACCCTTCCTCGACCTGACCCTCACTGGTCCCCTAATCCTAACCCGTACGCTAACACTAACCCGCGCCCTCACACGTACGCTCCCCCTAAAGCGTTTTCGTAACCTCACCTGTACCCTAAACCCTCCCCGTCCCCTAACCCTAACCCTAGCCCGAACCCTAACCCTAACCCTTCCCGAAGCCTGACCCTCACCCGTCCCCTAATCCTAAACCGTACGTTAACACTAACCCGCGCCCTCATCGTACGCTCCCTTAAACCGTTGTCGTACCCTCACCTGGACCCTAAACCCTCTCCGTCCCCTAACCCTAACCCTAGCCCGAACCCTAACCCTAACCCTTCCCCGAAGCCTGACCCTCACCCGTCCCCTAATCCTAACCCGTACGCTAACACTAACCCGCGCCCTCACACGTACGCTCCCCTTAAAGCGTTATCGTGCCCTCACCTGGACCCTAAACCGTCTGCGTCCCCTAACCCTAACCCTAGCCCGAACCCTAACCCTAACCCTTCCCGTAGCCTGACCCTCACCCGTCCCGTAATCCTAACCCGTACGCAAACACTAAGCTGAGCCCTCACACGTACGCTCCCCCTAAAGCGTTGTCGTACCCTCACCTGGACTGTAAACCGTCCCTGTCCCCTAACACTAACCCTAGCCCAAACCCTAACCCTAACCCTTCCCCGAAGTCTGACCCTCACCCGTTCCGTAATCCTAACCCGTACGCTAACACTAACCCGCGCCCTCACACGTACGCTCCCCCTAAAGTGTTGTAGTACCCTCACCTGGACCCTAAACCCTCCCCATCCCCTAACCCTAACCCTAGCCCAAACCCTAACCCTGACCCTTCCCCGAAGTCTGACCCTCACCCGTCCCGTAATCCTAACCCGTACGCTAACACTAACCCGCGCCCTCACACGTACGCTCCCCCTAAAGTGTTGTCGTACCCTAACCTGGACCCGAAACCGTCCCCGTCCCCGTCCCCTAACCCTAGCCCGAACCATAACCCTAACCCTTCCCCGAAGCCTGACCCTCACCCGTCCCCTAATCCTAACCCGTACGCTAACACTAACCCGCGCCCTCACACGTACGCTCCCCCTAAAGCGTTGTCGTACCCTCACCTGGACCCTAAACCCTCTCCGTCCCCTAACCCTAAGCCTAGCCCGAACCCTAACCCTAACCCTTCCCCGAAGCCTGACCCTCACCCGTCCCCTAATCCTAACCCGTACGCTAACACTAACCAGCGCCCTCACACGTACGCTCCCCCTAAAGCGTTGTCGTACCCTCACCTGGACCCTAAGACGTCCCCGTCCCCTAACAATAACCCTAGCCCGAAACCTAACCGTAACCCTCCCCGAAGCCTGACCCTCACACGTCCCCTAATCCTAACCCGTACGCTAACACTAACCCGCGCCCTCACACGTATGCTCCCCTTAAAGCGTAGTCGTACCCTCACCTGGACCCTAAACTGTCCCCGTCCCCTAACCCTAACCCTAGCCCCAAACCTAAACCTAACCCTAACCCTTCCCCGAAGCCTGACCCTCACCCGTCCCCTAATCGTAAACCGTACACTAACACTAACCCGCGTCCTCACACGTACGCTCCCCCTAAAGCGTTGTCGTACCCTCACCTGGACCCTAAACCCTCCCCGTCCCCTAACCCTAACCCTAGCCCGAACCCTAACCCTAACCCTTCCCGAAGCCTGACCCTCACCCGTCCCCTAATCCTAACCCGTACGCTAACACTAACCCGCGCCCTCACACGTACGCTCCCCCTAAAGCGTTGTCGTACCCTCACCTGGACCCTAAACCCTCCCCGTCCCCTAACCCTAACCCTAGCCCGAACCCTAACCCTAACACTTCCCCGAAGCCTGACCCTCACCCGTCCCTTAATCCTAACCCGTGCGCTAACACTAACCTGCGCCCTCACACGTACCCTCCTCGTAAAGTGTTGTCGTACCCTCACCTGGACCCGAAACCGTCCCCGTCCCCGTCCCCTAACCCTAGCCCGAACCCTAACCCTAACCCTTCCCAGAAGCCTGACCCTCACCCGTCCCCTAATCCTAACCCGTACGCTAACACTAACCCGCGCCCTCACACGTACGCTCCCCCTAAAGCGTTGTCGTACCCTCACCTGGACCCTAAACCCTCTCCGTCCCCTAACCCTAACCCTAGCCCGAACCCTAACCCTAACCCTTCCCCGACCTGAACCTCACCGGTCCCCTAATCATAACCCGTACGCTAACACTAACCCGCGCCCTCATACGTACGCTCCCCCTAAAGCGTTGTCGTACCCTCACCTGGACCCTAAACCCTCCCCGTCCCCTAACCCTAACCCTAGCCCGAACCCTAACCCTAACCCTAACCCTTCCCCGAAGCCTGACCCTCACCCGTCCCCTAATCCTAAACCGTACGCTAACACTAACCCGCGCCCTCACACGTACGCTCCCCCTAAAGCGTTGTCCTACCCTCACCTGGACCCTAAGACGTCCGCGTCCCCTAACCATAACCCTAGCCCGAACCCTAACCCTAACCCTAACCCTTCCCCGAAGCCTGACCCTCACACGTCCCCTTATCCTAACCCGTACGCTAACACTAACCCGCGCCCTCACACGTACGCTCCCCCTAAAGCATTGTCGTAACCTCACCTGGACCCTAAACCGTCCCCGTCCCCTAACCATAACCCTAGCCCGAACCCTAACCCTAACCCTTCCCCGAAGCCTGACCCTCACCCGTCCCCTCATCCTAACCCGTACGCTAACACTGACCCGCACCCTCACATGTACGCTCCCCCTAAAGCGTTGTCCTACCCTCACCTGGACCCTAAACCCTCCCGTCCCCAAATCCTAACCCTAGCACGAACCCTAACCCTAACCCTTCCCCGAAGCCTGACCCTCACCCGTCCCCTAATCCTAACCCGTACGCTAACACTAACCCGCGCCCTCACACGTACGCTCCCCCTAAAGCATTGTCGTAACCTCACCTGGACCCTAAACCCTCCCCGTCCCCTAACCCTAACCCTAGCCCGAACCCTAACCCTAACCCTTCCCCGAAGCCTGACCCTCACCCGTTCCCTACTCCTAACCCGTACGCTAACACTAACCCGCGCCCTCACACGTACGCTACCCCTAAAGCGTTGTCGTGCCCTCACCTGGACCCTAAACCCTCCCCGTGCCCTAACCCTAACCCTAGCCCGAGCCCTAACCCTAACCCTTCCCGAAGCCTGACCCTCACCCGTCCCCTTATCCTAACCCGTACACTAACACTAACCCGCCCCCTCACACGTACCCTCCCCGTAAAGTGTTGTCGTACCCTCACCTGGACCCGAAACTGTCCCCGTCTCCGTCCCCTAACCCTAGCCCGAACCCTAACCCTAACCCTTCCCCGAAGCCTGACCCTCACCCGTCCCATAATCCTAACCAGTACGCTAACACTAACCCGCGCCCTCACACGTAAGCTCCCCCTAAAGCGTTGTCGTACCCTCACCTGGACCCTAAACCCTCTCCGTCCCCTAAACCTAACCCTAGCCCGAACCCTAACCCTAACCCTTCCCCGAAGCCTGACCCTCACCCGTCCCCTAATCCTAACCCGTAAGTAACACTAACCCACGCCCTCACACGTACGCTCCCCCTAAAGCGTTGTTGTACCCTCACCTGGACCCTAAACCCTCCCCGTCCCCTAACCCTAACCCTAGCCCGAACCCTAACCCTAACCCTTCCCCGAAGCCTGACCCTCACCCGTCCCCTCATCCTAACCCGTACGCTAACACTAACCCGCGCCCTCACACGTACGCTCCCCCTAATGCGTTGTTGTACCCTCACCTGGACCCTAAACCGTCCCCGTCCCCTAAACCTAACCCTCGCCCGAACCCTAACGCTAAACCTTCCCCGAAGCCTGACCCTCACCCGTCCCCTAATCCTAACCCGTACGCTAACACTAACCCGCGCTCTCATACGTACGATCCCCCTAAAGTGTTGTCGTGCCCTCACATGGACTCTAAACCCTCCCCGTCCCCTAACCCTAACCCTAGCCCGAACCCTATCCCTAACCCTTCCCGAAGCCTGACCCTCACCCGTCCCCTAATCCTAACCCGTACGCTAACACTAACCCGCGCCCTCACACTTACGCTCCCCCTAAAGCGTTGTCGTACCCTCACCTGGACCCTAAGACGTCCCCGTCCCCTAACCCTAACCCTAGCCCGAACCCTAACCCTAACCCTAACCCTTTCCCGAAGCCTGACCCTCACCCGTCCCCTTATCCTTACCCGTACGCTAACACTAACCAGCGCCCTCACACGTACGCTCCCCCTAAAGCATTGTCGTAACCTCACCTGGACCCTAAACCCTCCCCGTCCCTTAACCCTAACCCTAGCCCGAACCGTAACCCTAACCCTTCCCCAAAGCCTGACCCTCACCCGTCCCCTAATCCTAACCCGTACGCTAACACTAACCCGCACCCTCACATGTACGCTCCCCCTAAAGCGTTGTCGTACCCTCACCTAGACCCTAAACCCTCCCGTCCCCAAATCCTAACCCAAGCTCTAACCCTAACCCTAACCCTTCCCCGAAGCCTGACCCTCACCCGTCCCCTAATCCTAACCCGTACGCTAACACTAACCCGCGCCCTCACACGTACGCTCACCCTAAAGCGTTGTCGTGCCCTCACCTGGACCCTAAACCCTCCCCGTCCCCTAACCCTAACCCTAACCCTAGCCCGAACCCTAACCCTAACCCTTTCCGAAGCCTGACCCTCACCCGTCCCCTAATCCTAACCCGTACGCTAACACTAACCCGCGCCCTCACACGTACGCTCCCCCTAAAGCGTTGTCGTACCCTCACCTGGACCGTAAGACGTCCCCGTCCCCTAACCCTAACCCTAGCCCGAACCCTAACCCTAACCCTAACGCTTCCCCGAAGCCTGACCCTCACCCGTCCCATTATCCTAACCCGTACGCTAACACTAAACTGCGCCCCCACACGTACGCTCCCCCTAAAGCATTGTCGTAACCTCACCTGGACCCTAAACCGTCCCCGTCCCCTAAACCTAACCCTAGTCCGAACCCTAACCCTAACCCCTCCCCGAAACCTGACCCTCACCCGTCCGCTCATCCTAACACGTACGCTAAAACTAACCCTCAACCTCACATGTACGCTCCCCCTAAAGCGTTGTCCTACCCTCACCTGGACCCTAAACCCTCCCGTCCCCTAACCCTAACCATAGCCCGAACCCTAACCCTAACCCTTCCCCGACCTGACACTCAGCGGTCCCCTAATCCTAACCCGTAAGCTAACACTAACCCGTGCCCTCACACGTACGCTCCCCCTAAAGCGTTGTCGTACCCTCACCTGGACCCTAAACCCTCCCCGTCCCCTAACCCTAACCCTAGCCCGAGCCCTAAACCTAAACCTTCCCGAAGCCTGACCCTCAGCGTCCCCTAATCCTAAACCGTACGTTAACACTAACCCGCGCCCTAACACGTACGCTCCCCCTAAAGCGTTGTCGTACCCTCACCTGGACCCTAAACCGTCCCCGTCACCTAACCCTAACTCTAGCCCGAACCCTAAACCTAACCCTTCCCCGAAGCCTGACCCTCACCCGTCCCCTAATCCTAACCTGTACACTAACACTAACCCGCGCCCTCACACGTACGCTCCCCCTAAAGCGTTGTCGTACCCTCACCTGGACCCTAAACCCTCCCAGTCCCCTAAGCCTAACCCAAGCCCGAACCCTAACCCTAACCCTTCCCCGAAGCCTGACCCTCACACGTCCCCTAATCCTAACCCGTACGCTAATACTAACCTGCGCCCTCACACGTACCCTCCCCGTAAAGTGTTGTCGTACCCTCACCTGGACCCGAAACTGTCCCCGTTTCCGTCCCCTAACCCTAGCCCGAACCCTAACCCTAACCCGTCCCCGAAGCCTGACCCTCACCCGTCACCTAATCCTAACCCGTACGCTAACACTAACCCGCGCCCTCACACGTAAGCTCCCCCTAAAGCGTTGTCGTACCCTCACCTGGACCCTAAACCCTCTCCGTCCCCTAAACCTAACCCTAGCCCGAACACTAACCCTAACCCTTCACCGAAGCCTGACCCTCACCCGTCCCCTAATCCTAACCCGTATGTAACACTAACCCACGCCCTCACACGTACGCTCCCCCTTAAGCGTTGTCGTACCCTCACCTGGATCCTAAACCCTCCCCGTCCCCTAACCCGAAACCTAGCCCGAACCCTAAACGTAACACTTACCCGAAGCCTGACCCTCACCCGTCCCCTAATCCTAACCCGTACGCTAACACTAACGCACGCCCTCACACGTACGCTCCCCATAAAGCGTTGTTGTACCCTCACCTGGACCCTAAACCCTCCCCGTCCCCTAACCCTAACCCTAGCCCGAACCCTAACCCTAACCCTTCCCCGAAGCCTGACCCTCACCCGTCCCCTCATCCTAACCCGTACGCTAACACTAACCCGCGCCCTCACACGTACGCTCCCCCTAATGCGTTGTTGTACCCTCACCTGGACCCTAAACCGTCCCCGTCCCCTAAACCTAACCCTCGCCCGAACCCTAACCCTAAACCTTCCCCGAAGCCTGACCCTCACCCGTCCCCTAATCCTAACCCGTACGCTAACACTAACCCGCGCCCTCACACGTACGTTCCCCCTAAAGCGTTGTCGTACCCTCACCTGGAACCTAAACCCTCTCCGTCCCCTAAACCTAACCCTAGCCCGAACACTAACCCTAACCCTTCCCCGAAGCCTGACCCTCACCCGTCCCCTAATCCTAACCCGTACGTAACACTAACCCACGCCCTCACACGTACGCTCCCCTTTAAGCGTTGTCGTACCCTCACCTGGATCCTAAACCCTCCCCGTCCCCTAACCCTAAACCTAGCCCGAACCCTAACCGTAACACTTACCCGAAGCCTGACCCTCACCCGTCCCCTAATCCTAACACGTACGCTAACACTAACCCACGCCCTCACACGTACGCTCCCCCTAAAGCGTTGTTGTACCCTCACCTGGACCCTAAACCCTCCCCGTCCCCTAACACTAACCCTAGCCCGAACCCTAACCCTAACCCTTCCCCGAAGCCTGACCCTCACCCGTCCCCTCATCCTAACCCGTACGCTAACACTAACCCGCGCCCTCACACGTACGCTCCCCCTAATGCGTTGTCATACCCTCACCTGGACCCTAAACCGTCACCGTCCCCTAAACCTAACCCTAGCCCGAACCCTAACCCTAACCCTTCCCCGAAGCCTGACCCTCACCCGTCCCCTAATCCTAACCCGTACGCTAACACTAACCCGCCCCCTCACACGTACCCTCCCCGTAAAGTGTTGTCGTACCCTCACCTGGACCCGAAACTGTCCCCGTCTCCGTCCCCTAACCCTAGCCCGAACCCTAACCCTAACCCTTCCCCGAAGCCTGACCCCCACCCGTCCCATAATCCTAACCCGTACGCTAACACTAACCCGCGCCCTCACACGTAAGCTCTCCCTAAAGCGTTGTCGTACCCTCACCTGGACCCTAAACCCTCCGTCCCCTAAACCTAACCCTAGCCCGAGCCCTAACCCTAACCCTTCCCCGAAGCCTGACCCTCACCCGTCCCCTAATCCTAACCCGTAAGTAACACTAACCCACGCCCTCATACGTACGCTCCCCCTTAAACGTTGTCGTACCCTCACCTGGATCCTAAACCCTCCCCGTCCCCTAACCCTAAACCTAGCCCGAACCCTAACCGTAACACTTACCCGAAGCCTGACCCTCACCCGTCCCCTAATCCTAACCCGTACGCTAACACTAACCCACGCCCTCGCACGTACGCTCCCCCTAAAGCGTTGTTGTACCCTCACCTGGACCCTAAACCCTCCCCGTCCCCTAACCCTAACCCTAGCCCGAACCCTAACCCTAACCCTTCCCCGAAGCCTGACCCTCACCCGTCCCCTCATCCTAACCCGTACGCTAACACTAACCCGCGCCCTCACACGTACGCTCCCCCTAAAGCGTTGTCGTACCCTCACCTGGACCCTAAGACGTCCCCGTCCCCTAACCCTAACCCTAGCCCGAACCCTAACCCTAACCCTAACCCTTTCCCGAAGCCTGACCCTCACCCGTCCCCTTATCCTTACCCGTACGCTAACACTAACCAGCGCCCTCACACGTACGCTCCCCCTAAAGCATTGTCGTAACCTCACCTGGACCCTAAACCCTCCCCGTCCCTTAACCCTAACCCTAGCCCGAACCCTAACCCTAACCCTTCCCCAAAGCCTGACCCTCACCCGTCCCCTAATCCTAACCCGTACGCTAACCCTAACCCGCACCCTCACATGTACGCTCCCCCTAAAGCGTTGTCGTACCCTCACCTAGACCCTAAACCCTCCCGTCCCCAAATCCTAACCCTAGCTCTAACCCTAACCCTAACCCTTCCCCGAAGCCTGACCCTCACCCGTCCCCTAATCCTAACCCGTACGCTAACACTAACCCGTGCCCTCACACGTACGATCACCCTAAAGCGTTGTCGTGCCCTCACCTGGACCCTAAACCCTCCCCGTCCCCTAACCCTAACCCTAACCCTAGCCCGAACCCTAACCCTAACCCTTTCCGAAGCCTGACCCTCACTCGTCCCCTAATCCTAACCCGTACGCTAACACTAACCCGCGCCCTCACACGTACGCTCCCCCTAAAGCGTTGTCGTACCCTCACCTGGACCGTAAGACGTCCCCGTCCCCTAACCCTAACCCTAGCCCGAACCCTAACCCTAACCCTTCCCCGAAGCCTGACCCTCACACGTCCCCTAATCCTAACCCGTACGCTAACACTAACCCGCGCCCTCACACGTACGCTCCCCTTAAAGCGTAGTCGTACCCTCACCTGGACCCTAAACCCTCCCCGTCCCCTAACCCTAACCCTAGCCTGAACCCTAACCCTAACCCTAACCCTTCCCCGAAGCCTGACCCTCACCCGTCCCCTTATCCTAACCCGTACGCTAACACTAAACCGCGCCCTCACACGTACGCTCCCCCTAAAGCGTTGTCCTACCCTCACCTGGACCCTAAGACGTCCGCGTCCCCTAACCATAACCCTAGCCCGAAACCTAACCCTAACCCTTCCCCGAAGCCTGACCCTCAACCGTCCCCTCATCCTAACCCGTACGCTAACTCTAACCCGCACCCTCACACGTATGCTCCCCCTAAAGCGTTGTCGTACACTCACCTGGACCCTAAACCCTCCCCGTCCCCTAACCCTAACCCTAGCCCGAACCCTAACCCTAACCCTTCCCCGAAGCCTGACCCTCACCCGTCCCCTAATCCTAAACCGTACGCTAACACTAACCCGCGCCCTCACACGTACGCTCCCCCTAAAGCGTTGTCCTACCCTCACCTGGACCCTAAGACGTCCGCGTCCCCTAACCATAACCCTAGCCCGAACCCTAACCCTAACCCTAACCCTTCCCCGAAGCCTGACCCTCACACGTCCCCTTATCCTAACCCGTACGCTAACACTAACCCGCGCCCTCACACGTACGCTCCCCCTAAAGCATTGTCGTAACCTCACCTGGACCCTAAACCGTCCCCGTCCCCTAACCATAACCCTAGCCCGAACCCTAACCCTAACCCTTCCCCGAAGCCTGACCCTCACCCGTCCCCTCATCCTAACCCGTACGCTAACACTGACCCGCACCCTCACATGTACGCTCCCCCTAAAGCGTTGTCCTACCCTCACCTGGACCCTAAACCCTCCCGTCCCCAAATCCTAACCCTAGCACGAACCCTAACCCTAACACTTCCCCGAAGCCTGACCCTCACCCGTCCCCTAATCCTAACCCGTACGCTAACACTAACCCGCGCCCTCACACGTACGCTCCCCCTAAAGCATTGTCGTAACCTCACCTGGACCCTAAACCGTCCCCGTCCCCTAACCCTAACCCTAGCCCGAACCCTAACCCTAACCCTTCCCCGAAGCCTGACCCTCACCCGTTCCCTAATCCTAACCCGTACGCTAACACTAACCCGCGCCCTCACATGTACGCTCCCCCTAAAGCGTTGTCGTGCCCTCAACGGGACCCTAAACCCTCCGCGTCCCCTAACCCTAACCCTAGCCCGAGCCCTAACCCTAACCCTTCCAGAAGCCTGACCCTCACCGTCCCCTAATCCTAAACCGTACGTTAACACTAACCCGCGCCCTAACACGTACGCTCCCCATAAAGCGTTGTCGTACACTCACCTGGAACCTAAACCGTCCCCGTCCCCTAACCCTAACTCTAGCCCGAACCCTAAACCTAACCCTTCCCCGAAGCCTGACCCTCACCCGTCCCCTAATCCTAACCCGTACACTAACACTAACCCGCGCCCTCACACGTACGCTCCCCCTAAAGCGTTGTCGTACCCTCACCTGGACCCTAAACCGTCCCCGTCCCCTAACCCTAACTCTAGCCCGAACCCTAAACCTAACCCTTTCCCGAAGCCTGACCCTCACCCGTCCCCTAATCCCAACCCGTACACTAACACTAACCCACCCCCTCACACGTACCCTCCCCGTAAAGTGCTGTCGTACCCTCACCTGGACCCGAAACTGTCCCCGTCTCCGTCCCCTAACCCTAGCCCGAACCCTAACCCTAACCCTTCCCCGAAGCCTGACCCTCACCCGTCCCATAATCCTAACCCGTACGCTAACACTAACCCGCGCCCTCACACTTAAGCTCCCCCTAAAGCGTTGTCGTACCCTCACCTGGACCCTAAACCCTCTCCGTCCCCTAAACCTAACCCTAGCCCGAACACTAACCCGAACCCTTCCCCGAAGCCTGACCCTCACCCGTCCCCTAATCCTAACCCGTAAGTAACACTAACCCACGCCCTCACACGTACGCTCCCCCTAAAGCGTTGTTGTACCCTCACCTGGACCCTAAACCCTCCCCGTCCCCTAACCCTAACCCTAGCCCGAACCCTAACCCTAACCCTTCCCCGAAGCCTGACCCTCACCCGTCCCCTCATCCTAACCCGTACGCTAACACTAACCCGCGCCCTCACACGTACGCTCCCCCTAATGCGTTGTTGTACCCTCACCTGGACCCTAAACCGTCCCCGTCCCCTAAACCTAACCCTCGCCCGAACCCTAACCCTAAACCTTCCCCGAAGCCTGACCCTCACCCGTCCCCTAATCCTAACCCGTACGCTAACACTAACCCGCGCTCTCATACATACGCTCCCCCTAAAGCGTTGTCGTGCCCTCACATGGACTCTAAACCCTCCCCGTCCCCTAACCCTAACCCTAGCCCGAACCCTAACCCTAACCCTTCCCGAAGCCTGACCCTCACCCGTCCCCTAATCCTAACCCGTACGCTAACACTAACCCGCGCCCTCACACGTACGCTCCCCCTAAAGCGTTGTCGTACCCTCACCTGGACCCTAAGACGTCCCCGTCCCCTAACCCTAACCCTAGCCCGAACCCTAACCCTAACCCTAACACTTTCCCGAAGGCTGACCCTCACCCGTCCCCTTATCCTTACCCGTACGCTAACACTAACCAGCGCCCTCACACGTACGCTCCCCCTAAAGCATTGTCGTAACCTCACCTGGACCCTAAACCCTCCCCGTCCCTTAACCCTAACCCTAGCCCGAACCCTAACCCTAACCCTTCCCCAAAGCCTGACCCTCACCCGTCCCCTCATCCTAACCCGTACGCTAACACTAACCTGCACCCTCACATGTACGCTCCCCCTAAAGCGTTGTCCTACCCTCACCTGGACCCTAAACCCTCCCGTCCCCAAATCCTAACCCTAGCCCGAACCCTAACCCTAACCCTTCCCCGAAGCCTGACCCTCACCCATCCCCTAATCCTAACCCGTACGCTAACACTAACCCGCACCCTCACATGTACGCTCCCCCTAAAGCGTTGTCGTACCCTCACCTAGACCCTAAACCCTCCCGTCCCCAAATCCTAACATTAGCTCTAACCCTAACCCTAACCCTTCCCCGAAGCCTGACCCTCACCCGTCCCCTAATCCTAACCCGTACGCTAACACTAACCCGCGCCCTCACACGTACGATCACCCTAAAGCGTTGTCGTGCCCTCACCTGGACCCTAAACCCTCCCCGTCCCCTAACCCTAACCCTAACCCTAGCCCGAACCCTAACCCTAACCCTTTCCGAAGCCTGACCCTCACCCATCCCCTAATCCTAACCCGTACGCTAACACTAACCCGCGCCGTCACACGTACGCTCCCCCTAAAGCGTTGTCGTACCCTCACCTGGACCGTAAGACGTCCCCGTCCCCTAACCCTAACCCTAGCCCGAACCCTAACCCTAACCCTAACGCTTCCCCGAAGCCTGACCCTCACCCGTCCCCTTATCCTAACCCGTACGCTAACACTAACCCGCGCTCTCACACGTACGCTCCCCCTAAAGCATTGTCGTAAACTCACCTGGACCCAAAACCCTCCCCGTCCCCTAACCCTAACCGTAGCCCGAACCCTAACCCTAACACTTCCCCGAAGCCTGACCCTCACCCGTCCCCTAATCCTAAACCGTACGCTAACACTAACCCGCGCCCTCACACGTACGCTCCCCCTAAACATTGTCGTAACCTCACCTGGACCCTAAACCGTCCCCGTCCCCTAACCCTAACCCTAGCCCGAACCCTAACCCTAAACCTTCCCCGAATCCCGACCCTCACCCGTCCCCTCATCCTAACCTGTACGCTAACACTAACCTGCACCCTCACATGTACGCTCCCCCTAAAGCGTTGTCCTACCCTCACCTAGACCCTAAACCCTCCCGTCCCCAAATCCTAACCCTAGCCCGAACCCTAACCCTAACCCTTCCCCGAAGCCTGACCCTCACCCGTCCCATAATCCTAACCCGTACGCTAACACTAACCCGCGCCCTCACACGTACGCTACCCCTAAAGCGTTTTTGTGCCCTCACTTGGACATTAAACCCTCCCCGTCCCCTAACCCAAACCCTAGCCCGAGCCCTAACCCTAACCCTTCCCGAAGCCTGACCCTCACCCGTCCCCTAATCCTAAACTGTACGTTAACACTAACCCGCGCCCTAACACGTACGCTCCCCCTAAAGCGTTGTCGTACCCTCACCTGGACCTTAAACCGTCCCCATCCACTAACCCTAACTCTAGCCCGAACCCTAAACCTAACACTTCCCCGAAGCCTGACCCTCACCCGTCCCCTTATCCTAACACGTACGCTAACACTAAACTGCGCCCCCACACGTACGCTCCCCCTAAAGCATTGTCGTAACCTCACCTGGACCCTAAACCGTCCCCGTCCCCTAAACCTAACCCTAGCCCGAACCCTAACCCTAACCCTTCCCCGAAACCTGACCCTCACCCGTCCGCTCATCCTAACACGTACGCTAAAACTAACCCTCACCCTCACATGTACGCTCCCCCTAAAGCGTTGTCCTACCCTCACCTGGACCCTAAACCCTCCCGTCCCCTAACCCTAACCCTAGCCCGAACCCTAACCCTAACCCTTCCCCGACCTGACCCTCAGCGGTCCCCTAATCCTAACCCGTACGCTAACACTAACCCGCGCCCTCACACGTACGCTCCCCCTAAAGCGTTGTCGTACCCTCACCTGGACCCTAAACCCTCCCCGTCCCCTAACCCTAACCCTAGCCCGAACCCTAACCCTAACCCTTCCCGAAGCCTGACCCTCACCTATCCTCTAATCCTAAACCGTACGTTAACACTAACCCGCGCCCTCACACGTACGCTCCCTTAAAGCGTTGTCGTACCCTCACCTGGACCCTAAACACTCTCCGTCCCCTAACCCTAACCCTAGCCCGAACCCTAACCCTAACCCTAACACTTCCCCGAAGCCTGACCCTCACCCATCCCATAATCCTAACCCGTACGCTAACACTAACCCGCGCCCTCACACGTACGCTCCCTTAAAGCGTTGTCTTACCCTCACCTGGACCCGAAACTGTCCCCGTCCCCGTCTCCTAACCCTAGCCTGAACCCTAACCCTAAACCTTCCCACAAGCCTGACCCTCACCCGTCCCCTAATCCTAACCCGTACGCTAACACTAACCCGCACCCTCATCGTACCCTCCCCGTAAAGTGTTCTCGTACACTCACCTGGACCCTAAACCCTCCCCGTCCCCTAACCCTAACCCTAGCCCGAACCCTAACCCTAACCCTTCCCGAAGCCAGACCCTCACCCATCCTCTAATCCTAAACCGTACTTTAACACAAACCCGCGCCCTCACATGTACGCTCCCTTAAAGCGTTGTCGTACCCTCACCTGGACCCTAAACCCTCTCCGTCCCCTAACCCTAACCCTAGCCCGAACCCTAACCGTAACCCTAACCCTTCGCCGAAGCCTGACCCTCACCCATCCCCTAATCCTAACCCGTACGCTAACACTAACCCGTGCCATCACACGTACGCTCCCCCTAAAGCGTTGTCGTACCCTCACCTGGACCCGAAACCATCCCCGTCCCCTAACCCTAACCCTAGCCCGAACCCTAACCCTAACCCTTCCCCGAAGCCTGACCCTCACCAGTCCCCTAATCCTAAACCGTACACTAATACTAACCCGTGCCATCACAGGTACGCTCCCCGTAAAGCGTTGTCGTACCCTCACCTGGACCCTAAACCCTCCCCGTCCCCTAACCCTAACCCTAGCCGGAACCCTAACCCTAAACCTTCCCCGAAGCCTGACCCTCACCCGTCCCCTAATCCTAACCCGTACGCTAACACTAACCCACGCCCTCACATGTACGCTCCCCCTAAAGGGTTGTCGTACTCTCACCTGGACCCTATAGCCTCCCCGTCCCCTAACCCTAACCCTAGCCCGAACCCTAACCCTAACCCTTCCCCGAAGCCTGACCCTCACCCGTCCCCAATCCTAACCCGTACGCTAACACTAACCCGCGCCCTCACACGTACGCTCCCCCTAAAGCGTTGTCGTACCCTCACCTGGATCCTAAACCCTCCCCGTCCCCTAATCCTAACCCTAGCCCGAACCCTAACCCTAACCCTTCCCGAAGCCTGACTCTCACCCGTCTCCTAATCCTAACCCGTACGTTAACACTAACCCGCGCCCTCACACGTACGCTCCACCTAAAGCGTTGTCGTACCCTCACCTGGACCCTAAGACGTCCCCGTCCCCTAACAATAACCCTAGCCCGAAACCTAACCGTAACCCTCCCCGAAGCCTGACCCTCACACGTCCCCTAATCCTAACCCGTACGCTAACACTAACCCGCGCCCTCACACGTACGCTCCCCCTAAAGCGTACTCGTACCCTCACCTGGACCCTAAACCGTCCCCGTCCCCTAACCCTAACCCTAGCCCCAACCCTAAACCTAACCTTAACCCTTCCCCGAAGCCTGACCCTCACCCGTCCCCTAATCGTAAACCGTACACTAACACTAACCCGCGCCCTCACACGTACGCTCCCCCTAAAGCGTTGTCGTACCATCACCTGGACCCTAAATCCTCCCCATCCCCTAACCCTAACCCTAGCCCGAACCCTAACCCTAACCCTTCCCCGAAGCCTGACCCTCACCCGTCCCCTAATCCTAACCCGTACGCTAACACTAACCCACGCCCTCACACGTACGCTCCCCCTAAAGCGTAGTCGTACCCTCACCTGGACCCTAAACCGTCCCCGTCCCCTAACCCTAACCCTAGCCCCAACCCTAAACCTAACCTTAACCCTTCCCCGAAGCCTGACCCTCACCCGTCCCCTAATCGTAAACCGTACACTAACACTAACCCGCGCCCTCACACGTATGCTCCCCCTAAAGCGTTGTCGTACCCTCACCTGGACCCTAAATCCTCCCCGTCCCCTAACCCTAACCCTAGCCCGAACCCTAACCCTAACCCTTCCCCGAAGCCTGACCCTCACCCGTCCCCTAATCCTAACCCGTACGCTAACACTAACCCGCGCCCTCACACGTACGCTCCCCCTAAAGCGTAGTCGTACCCTCACCTGGACCCTAAAACGTCCCCGTCCCCTAACCCTAACCCTAGCCCCAACCCTAACCCTAACCCTAACCCTTCCCCGAAGCCTGACCCTCACCCGTCCCCTTATCCTAACCCGTACGCTAACACTAACCCGCGCCCTCACACGTACGCTCCCCATAAAGCATTGTCGTAACCTCACATGGACCTTAAACCGTCCCCGTCCCCTAACCCTAACCCTAGCCCGAACCCTAACCCTAACCCTTCCCCGATGCCTGACCCTCACCCGTCCCCTCATCCTTACCCGTACGCTAACTCTAACCCGCGCCCTCACACGTACGCTCCCCCTAAAGCGTTGTCGTACCCTCACCTGGACCCTAAACCCTCCCCGACCCCTAACCCTAACCCTAGGCCTAACCCTAACCCTATCCCTTCCCCGAAGCCTGACCCTCACCCGTCCCCTAATCCTAAACCGTACGCTAACACTAACCCGCGCCCTCACACGTACGCTCCCCCTAAAGCGTTGTCGTACCCTCACCTGGACCCTAAGACGTCCGCGTCCCCTAACCATAAGCCTAGCCCGAACCCTAACCCTAACCCTAACCCTTCCCCGAAGCCTGACCCTCACACGTCCCCTTATCCTAACCCGTACGCTAACACTAACCCGTGCCCTCACACGTACGCTCCCCCTAAAGCATTGTCGTAACCTCACCTGGACCCTAAACCGTCCCCGTCCCCTAACCATAACCCTAGCCCGAACCCTAACCCTAACCCTTCCCCGAAGCCTGACCCTCACCCGTCCCCTCATCCTAACCCGTACGCTAACACTGACCCGCACCCTCACATGTACGCTCCCCCTAAAGCGTTGTCCTACCCTCACCTGGACCCTACACCCTCCCGTCCCCAAATCCTAACCCTAGCCCGAACCCTAACCCTAACCCTTCCCCGAAGCCTGACCCTCACCCGTCCCCTAATCCTAACCCGTACGCTAACACTAACCCACGCCCTCACAGGTACCCTCCTCGTAAAGTGTTGTCGTACCCTCACCTGGACCCGAAACCGTCCCCGTCCCCGTCCCCTAACCCTAGCCCGAACCCTAACCCTAACTCTTCCCAGAAGCCTGACCCTCACCCGTCCCCTAATCCTAACCCGTACGCTAACACTAACCCGCGCCCTCACACGTACGCTCCCCCTAAAGTGTTGTCGTACCCTCACCTGGACCCTAAACCCTCCCCGTCCCCTAACCCTAACCCTAGCCCGAACCCTAACCCTAACCCTTCCCCGAAGCCTGACCCTCACCCGTCCCCTAATCCTAACCCGTACGCTAACACTAACCCGCGCCCTCACAGGTACGCTCCCCCTAAAGCGTTGTCGTACCGTCACCTGGACCCTAAACCCTCCCCGTCCCTTAACCCTAACCCTAGCCCGAACCCTAACCCTAACCCTTCCCCGAAGCCTGACCCTCACACGTCCCCTAATCCTAAACTGTACGTTAACACTAAGCCACGCCCTAACACGTACGCTCCCCCTAAAGCGTTGTCGTACCCTCACCTGGACCCTAAACCGTCCCCGTCCCCTAACCCTAACTCTAGCCCGAACCCTAAACCTAACCCTTCCCCGAAGCCTGACCATCACCCGTCCCCTAATCCTAACCCGTACGCTAACACTAACCCGCGCCCTCACACGTACGCTCCCCCTAAAGCGTTGTCGTACCCTCACCTGGACCCTAAACCGTCCCCGTCCCCTAACCCTAAGCCTAGCCCGAACCCTAACCCTAACCCTTCCCCGAAGCCTGACCCTCACCCGTCCCCTAATCCTAACCCGTACGCTAACACTAACCCGCGCCCTCACACGTACGCTCCCCCTAAAGCGTTGTCGTACCCTCACCTGGACCCTAAGACGTCCCCGTCCCCTAACAATAACCCTAGCCCGAAACCTAACCGTTACCCTCCCCGAAGCCTGACCCTCACACGTCCCCTAATCCTAACCCGTACGCTAACACTAACCCGCGCCCTCACACGTACGCTCCCCTTAAAGCGTAGTCGTACCCTCACCTGGACCCTAAACCGTCCCCGTCCCCTAACCCTAACCCTAGCCCCGACCCTAAACCTAACCCTAACCCTTCCCCGAAGCCTGACCCTCACCCGTCCCCTAATCGTAAACCGTACACTAACACTAACCCGCGTCCTCACACGTACGCTCCCCCTAAAGCGTTGTCGTACCCTCACCTGGACCCTAAATCCTCCCCGTCCCCTAACCCTAACCCTAGCCCGAACCCTAACCCTAACCCTTCCCCGAAGCCTGACCCTCACCCGTCCCCTAATCCTAACCCGTACGCTAACACTAACCCGCGCCCTCACACGTACGCTCCCCCTAAAGCGTTGTCATACCCTCACCTGGACCCTTAGCCGTCCTCGATCCCTAAACCTAACCCTAGCCCGAACCCTAACCCTAACACTTCCCCGAAGCCTGACCCTCACCCGTCCCCTAATCCTAACCCGTACGCTAACACTAACCCGCGCCCTCACACGTACGCTACCCCTAAAGCGTTGTCGTACCCTCACCTGGACCCTAAATCCTCCCGTCCCCTAACCCTAACCCTAGCCCCAACCCTAACCCTAACTCTTCCTCGAGGTGACCCTCACCGGTCACCTAATCATAACCCGTACGCTAACACTAACCCGCGCCCTCACACGTACGCTCCCCCTAAAGTGTTGTCGTACCCTCACCTGGACCCTAAACCCTACCCGTCCCCTAACCCTAACCCTAGCCCGAACCCTAACCCTAACACTTCCCCGAAGCCTGACCCTCACCCGTCCCCTAATCCTAACCCGTACGGTAACACTAACCCGCGCCCTCACACGTACGCTCCCCCTAAAGCGTTGTAGTACCCTCACCTGGACCCTAAACCCTCCCCGTCCCCTAACCCTAACCCTAGCCCGAACCCTAACCCTAACCCTTCCCGAAGCCTGACCCTCACCCGTCCCCTAATCCTAACCCGTACGCTAACACTAACCCGCGCCCTCACACGTACGCTCCCCGTAAAGCGTTTTCGTACCCTCACCTGGACCCTAAGACGTCCCCGTCCCCTAACCCTAACCCTAGCCCGAACCCTAACCCAAACCCTAACCCTTCCCCGAAGCCTGACCCTCACCCGTCCCCTTATCCTAACCCGTACGCTAACACTAACCCGCGCCCTCACACGTACGCTCCCCCTAAAGCATTGTCGTAACGTCACCTGGACCCTAAACCGTCCCCGTCCCCTAACCATAACCCTAGCCCGAACCCTAACCCTAACCCTTCCCCGAAGCCTGACCCTCACCCGTCCCCTCATCCTAACCCGTACGCTAACACTGACCCGCACCCTCACATGTACGCTCCCCCTAAAGCGTTGTCCTACCCTCACCTGGACCCTACACCCTCCCGTCCCCAAATCCTAACCCTAGCCCGAACCCTAACCCTAACCCTTCCCCGAAGCCTGACCCTCACCCGTCCCCTAATCCTAACCCGTACGCTAACACTAACCCACGCCCTCACACGTACCCTCCTCGTAAAGTGTTGTCGTACCCTCACCTGGACCCAAAACCGTCCCCGTCCCCGTCCCCTAACCCTAGCCCGAACCCTAACCCTAACACTTCCCAGAAGCCTGACCCTCACCCGTCCCCTAATCCTAACCCGTACGCTAACACTAACCTGCGCCCTCACACGTACGCACCCCCTAAAGCGTTGTCGTACCCTCACCTGGACCCTAAACCCTCCCGTCCCCTAACCCTAACCCTAGCCCTAACCCTAACCCTTCCCCGACCTGACCCTCACCGGTCCCCTAATCATAATCCGTACGCTAACACTAACCCGCGCCCTCACACATACGCTCCCCCTAAAGCGTTGTCGTACCCTCACCTGGACCCTAAACCCTCCCCGTCCCCTAACCCTAACCCTAGCCCGAACCCTAACCCTAACCCTAACCCTTCCCCGAAGCCTGACCCTCACCCGTACCCTTATCCTAACCCGTACGCTAACACTAACCCGCGCCCTCACACGTACGCTCCCCCTAAAGCATTGTCGTAACCTCACATGGACCCTAAACTGTCCCCATCGCATAACCCTAACCCTAGCCCGAACCCTAACACTAACCCTTCCCCGAAGCCTGACCCTCACCCGTCCCCTCATCCTAACCCGTACGCTAACTCTAACCCGCACCCTCACACGTACGCTCCCCCTAAAGCGTTGTCGTACCCTCACCTGGACCCTAAACCCTCCCCGTCCCCTAACCCTAACCCTAGGCCTAACCCTAACCCTAAACCTTCCCCGAAGCCTGACCCTCACCCGTCCCCTAATCCTAAACCGTACGCTAACACTAACCCGCGCCCTCACACGTACGCTCCCCCTAAAGCGTTGTCGTACCCTCACCTGGACCCTAAGACGTCCGCGTCCCCTAACCATAACCCTAGCCCGAAACCTAACCCTAACTCTAACCCTTCCCCGAAGCCTGACCCTCACACGTCCCCTTATGCTAACCCGTACGCTAACACTAACCCGTGCCCTCACACGTACGCTCCCCCTAAAGCATTGTCGTAACCTCACCTGGACCCTAAACCGTCCCCGTCCCCTAACCATAACCCTAGCCCGAACCCTAACCCTAACCCTTCCCCGAAGCCTGACCCTCACACGTCCCCTCATCCTAACCCTTACGCTAACACTGACCCGCACCCTCACATGTACGCTCCCCCTAAAGCGTTGTCCTACCCTCACCTGGACCCTAAACCCTCCCGTCCCCAAATCCTAACCCTAGCCAGAACCCTAACCCTAACCTTTCCCCGAAGTCTGACCCTCACCCGTCCCGTAATCCTAACCCGTACGCTAACACTAACCCGCGCCCTCACACGTACGCTCCCCCTAAAGTGTTGTCGTACCCTCACCTGGACCCTAAACCCTCCCGTCCCCTAACCCTAACCCTAGCCCGAACCCTAACCCTAACCCTTCCCCGAAGCCTGACCCTCACCCGACCCCTAATCCTAACCCGTACGCTAACACTAACCCGTGCCCTCACACGTACGCTCCCCCTAAAGCGTTGTCGTACCCTCACCTGGACCCTAAACCCTCCCCGTCCCTTAACCCTAACCCTAGCCCGAACCCTAACCCTAACCCTTCCCCGAAGCCTGACCCTCACACGTCCCCTAATCCTAAACTGTACGTTAACACTAACCCACGCCCTAAACGTACGCTCCCCCTAAAGCGTTGTCGTACCCTCACCTGGACCCTAAACCGTCCCCGTCCCCTAACCCTAACTCTAGCCCGAACCCTAAACCTAACCCTTCCCCGAAGCCTGACCCTCACCCGTCCCCTAATCCTAACCCGTACGCTAACACTAACCCGCGCCCTCACACGTACGCTCCCCCTAAAGCGTTGTCGTACCCTCACCTGGACCCTAAACCGTCCCCGTCCCCTAACCCTAAGCCTAGCCCGAACCCTAACCCTAAGCCTTCCCCGAAGCCTGACACTCACCCGTCCCCTAATCCTAAACCGTACGCTAACACTAACCCGCGCCCTCACACGTACGCTCCCCCTAAAGCGTTGTCGTACCCTCACCTGGACCCTAAGACGTCCCCGTCCCCTAACAATAACCCTAGCCCGAAACCTAACCGTTACCCTCCCCGAAGCCTGACCCTCACACGTCCCCTAATCCTAACCCGTACGCTAACACTAACCCGCGCCCTCACACGTACGCTCCCCTTAAAGCGTAGTCGTACCCTCACCTGGACCCTAAACCGTCCCCGTCGCCTAACCCTAACCCTAGCCCCAACCCTAAACCTAACCCTAACCCTTCCCCGAAGCCTGACCCTCACCCGTCCCCTAATCGTAAACCGTACACTAACACTAACCCGCGTCCTCACACGTACGCTCCCCCTAAAGCGTTGTCGTACCCTCACCTGGACCCTAAATCCTCCCCGTCCCCTAACCCTAACCCTAGCCCGAACCCTAACCCTAACCCTTCCCCGAAGCCTGACCCTCACCCGTCCCCTAATCCTAACCCGTACGCTAACACTAACCCGCGCCCTCACACGTACGCTCCCCCTAAAGCGTTGTCATACCCTCACCTGGACCCTTAGCCGTCCTCGATCCCTAAACCTAACCCTAGCCCGAACCCTAACCCTAACCCTTCCCCGAAGCCTGACCCTCACCCGTCCCCTAATCCTAACCCGTACGCTAACACTAACCCGCGCCCTCACACGTACGCTCCCCCTAAAGCGTTGTCGTACCCTCACCTGGACCCTAAGCCGTCCCCGTCCCCTAGCCCTAACCCTAGCCCGAACCCTAACCCTAACACTTCCCCGAAGCCTGACCCTCACCCGTCCCCTAATCCTAACCCGTACGCTAACACTAACCCGTGCCCTCACACGTACGCTCCCCCTAAAGCGTTGTCGTACCCTCACCTGGACCCTAAACCCTCCCCGTCCCCTAACCCTAACCCTAGCCCGAACCCTAACCCTAACACTTCCCGGAAGCCTGACCCTCACCCGTCCCCTAATCCCAACCCGTACGCTAACACTAACCCGCGCCCTCACACGTACGCTCCCCCTAAAGCGTTGTCTTGCCCTCACCTGGACCCTAAACCCTCCCCGTCCCCTAACCCTAACCCTAGCCCGAAACCTAACCCTAACCCTTCCCGAAGCCTGACCCTCACCCGTCCCCTAATCCTAACCCGTACGCTAACACTAACCCGCGCCCTCACACCTACGCTCCCCCTAAAGCGTTGTCGTACCCTCACCTGGACCCTAAACCCTCCCCGTCCCCTAACCCTAACCCTAGCCCGAACCCTAACCCTAACACTACCCCGAAGCCTGACCCTCACCCGTCCCTTAATCCTAACCCGTACGCTAACACTAACCTGCGCCCTCACACGTACCCTCCTCGTAAAGTGTTGTCGTACCCTCACCTGGAACCGAAACCGTCCCCGTCCCTGTCCCCTAACCCTAGCCCGAACCCTAACCCTAACCCTTCCCAGAAGCCTGACCCTCACCCGTCCCCTAATCCTAACCCGTACGCTAACACTAACCCGCGCCCTCACACGTACGCTCCCCCTAAAGCGTTGTCGTACCCTCACGTGGACCCTAAACCCTCCCGTCCCCTAACCCTAACCCTAGCCCGAACCCTAACCCTAACCCTTCCCCGACCTGAACCTCACCGGTCCCCTAATCATAACCCGTACGCTAACACTAACCCGCGCCCTCATACGTACGCTCCCCCTAAAGCGTTGTCGTACCCTCACCTGGACCCTAAACCCTCCCCGTCCCCTAACCCTAACCCTAGCCCGAACCCTAACCCTAACCCTAACCCTTCCCCGAAGCCTGACCCTCACCCGTCCCCTTATCCTAACCCGTACGCTAACACTAACCCGCGCCCTCACACGTACGCTCCCCCTAAAGGATTGTCGTAACCTCATATGGACCCTAAACCGTCCCCGTCTCCTAACCATAACCCTAGCCCGAACCCTAACCCTAACCCTTCCCCGAATCCTGACCCTCAACCGTCCCCTCATCCTAACCCGTACGCTAACTCTAACCCGCACCCTCACACGTATGCTCCCCCTAAAGCGTTGTCGTTCCCTCACCTGGACCCTAAACCCTCCCCGTCCCCTAACCCTAACCCTAGCACGAACCCTAACCCTAACCCTTCCCCGAAGCCTGACCCTCACCCGTCCCCTAATCCTAAACCGTACGCTAACACTAACCCGCGCCCTCACACGTACGCTCCCCCTAAAGCGTTGTCCTACCCTCACCTGGACCCTAAGACGTGCGCGTCCCCTAACCATAACCCTAGCCCGAACCCTAACCCTAACCCTAACCCTCCCCGTCCCCTAAACCTAACCCTAGCCCGAACCCTAACCCTAACCCTTCCCACAAGCCTGACCCTCACCCGTCCCCTAATCCTAACCCGTACGCTAACACTAACCCGCACCCTCATCGTACCCTCCCCATAAAGTGTTCTCTTACCCTCACCTGGACCCGAAACCGTCCCCGTCCCCATCCCCTAACCCTAGCCCGAACCCTAACCCTAACCCTTCCCCGAAGCCTGACCCTCACCCGACCCTTAATCCTAACCCGTACGCTAACACTAACCAGCGCCCTCACACGTACGCTCCCCCTAAAGCGTTGTCGTACCCTCACCTGGACCCTAAACCGTCCCCGTCCCCTAACACTAACCCTAGCCCGAACCCTAACCCTAACCCTTCCCCGAAGCCTGACCCTCACCCGTCCCCTAATCCTAACCCGTACGCTAACACTAACCCACGCTCTCACACGTACACTCCCCCTAAAGCGTTGTCGTACCCTCACCTGGACCCTAAACCGTCCCCATCCCCTAACCCTAAGCCTAGCCCGAACCCTAACCCTAACCCTTCCCCGAAGCCTGACCCTCACCCGTACCCTAATCCTAACCCGTACGCTAACACTAACCCACGCCATCACACGTACGCTCCCCCTAAAGCGTTGTCGTATCCTCACCTGGACCCTAAACCATCACGTCCCCTAACCCTAACCCTAGCCGGAACCCTAACCCTAAACCTTCCCCGAAGCCTGACCCTCACCCGTCCCCAATCCTAACCCGTACGCTAACACTAACCCGCGCCCTCACACGTACGCTCCCCCTAAAGCGTTGTCCTACCCTCACCTGGACCGTAAACCCTCCCCGTCCCCTAATCCTAACCCTAGCCCGAACCCTAACCCTAACCCTTCCCGAAGCCTGACTCTCACCCGTCTCCTAATCCTAACCCGTACGTTAACAGTAACCCGCGCCCTCACACGTACGCTCCACCTAAAGCGTTGTCGTACCCTCACCTGGACCCTAAGACGTCCCCGTCCCCTAACAATAACCCTAGCCCGAAACCTAACCGTAACCCTCCCCGAAGCTTGACCCTCACACGTCCCCTAATCCTAACCCGTACGCTAACACTAACCCGCGCCCTCACACGTACGCTCCCCCTAAAGCGTACTCGTACCCTCACCTGGACCCTAAACCGTCCCCGTCCCCTAACCCTAACCCTAGCCCCAACCCTAAACCTAACCTTAACCCTTCCCCGAAGCCTGACCCTCACCCGTCCCCTAATCGTAAACCGTACACTAACACTAACCCGCGCCCTCACACGTACGCTCCCCCTAAAGCTTTGTCGTACCCTCACCTGGACCCTAAATCGTCCCCATCCCCTAACCCTAACCCTAGCCCGAACCCTAACCCTAACCCTTCCCCGAAGCCTGACCCTCACCCGTCCCCTAATCCTAACCCGTACGCTAACACTAACCCACGCCCTCACACGTACGCTCCCCCTAAAGCGTAGTCGTACCCTCACCTGGACCCTAAACCGTCCCCGTCCCCTAACCCTAACCCTAGCCCCAACCCTAAACCTAACCTTAACCCTTCCCCGAAGCCTGACCCTCACCCGTCCCCTAATCGTAAACCGTACACTAACACTAACCCGCGCCCTCACACGTATGCTCCCCCTAAAGCGTTGTCGTACCCTCACCTGGACCCTAAATCCTCCCCGTCCCCTAACCCTAACCCTAGCCCGAACCCTAACCCTAACCCTTCCCCGAAGCCTGACCCTCACCCGTCCCCTAATCCTAACCTGTACGCTAACACTAACCCGCGCCCTCACACGTACGCTCCCCCTAAAGCGTAGTCGTACCCTCACCTGGACCCTAAAACGTCCCCGTCCCCTAACCCTAACCCTAGCCCCAACCCTAACCCTAACCCTAACCCTTCCCCGAAGCCTGACCCTCACCTGTCCCCTTATCCTAACCCGTACGCTAACACTAACCCGCGCCCTCACACGTACGCTCCCCATAAAGCATTGTCGTAACCTCACATGCACCTTAAACCGTCCCCGTCCCCTAACCCTAACCCTAGCCCGAACCCTAACCCTAAACCTTCCCCGATGCCTGACCCTCACCCGTCCCCTCATCCTAACCCGTACGCTAACTCTAACCCGCGCCCTCACACGTACGCTCCCCCTAAAGCGTTGTCGTACCCTCACCTGGACCCTAAACCCTCCCCGACCCCTAACCCTAACCCTAGGCCTAACCCTAACCCTAACCCTTCCCCGAAGCCTGACCCTCACCCGTCCCCTAATCCTAAACCGTACGCTAACACTAACCCGCGCCCTCACACGTACGCTCCTACTAAAGCGTTGTCGTACCCTCACCTGGACCCTAAGACGTCCGCGTCCCCTAACCATAAGCCTAGCCCGAACCCTAACCCTAACCCTAACCCTTCCCCGAAGCCTGACCCTCACACGTCCCCTTATCCTAACCCGTACGCTAACACTAACCCGTGCCCTCACACGTACGCTCCCCCTAAAGCATTGTCGTAACCTCACCTGGACCCTAAACCGTCCCCGTCCCCTAACCATAACCCTAGCCCGAACCCTAACCCTAACCCTTCCCCGAAGCCTGACCCTCAACCGTCCCCTAATCCTAAACCGTACGTTAACACTAACCCGCGCCCTAACATGTACGCTCCCCCTAAAGCGTTGTCGTACCCTCACCTGGACCCTAAATCCTCCCCGTCCCCTAACCCTAACCCTAGCCCGAACCCTAACCCTAACCCTTCCCCGAAGCCTGACCCTCACCCGTCCCCTAATCCTAACCCGTACGCTAACACTAACCCGCGCCCTCACACGTACGCTCCCCCTAAAGCGTTGTCATACCCTCACCTGGACCCTTAGCCGTCCTCGTTCCCTAAACCTAACCCTAGCCCGAACCCTAACCCTAACCCTTCCCCGAAGCCTGACCCTCACCCGTCCCCTAATCCTAACCCGTACGCTAACACTAACCCGCGCCCTCACACGTACGCTCCCCCTAAAGCGTTGTCGTACCCTCACCTGGACCCTAAGCCGTCCCCGTCCCCTAACCCTAACCCTAGCCCGAACCCTAACCCTAACACTTCCCCGAAGCCTGACCCTCACCCGTCCCCTAATCCTAACCCGTACGCTAACACTAACCCGTGCCCTCACACGTACGCTCCCCCTAAAGCGTTGTCGTACCCTCACCTGGACCCTAAACCCTCCCTGTCCCCTAACCCTAACCCTAGCCCGAACCCTAACCCTAACACTTCCCGGAAGCCTGACCCTCACCCGTCCCCTAATCCCAACCCGTACGCTAACACTAACCCGCGCCCTCACACGTAAGCTCCCCCTAAAGCGTTGTCGTGCCCTCACCTGGACTCTAAACCCCCCCCGTCCCCTAACCCTAACCCTAGCCCGAATCCTAACCCTAACCCTTCCCGAAGCCTGACC
This sequence comes from Lagenorhynchus albirostris, assembly GCF_949774975.1. Taxonomy (NCBI): domain Eukaryota; kingdom Metazoa; phylum Chordata; class Mammalia; order Artiodactyla; family Delphinidae; genus Lagenorhynchus; species Lagenorhynchus albirostris. Next base: position 80,300,692 of record NC_083104.1, on the reverse strand, counting down.
CTCACCCGTCCCCTAATCCTAACCCGTACGCTAACACTAACCCGCGCCCTCACACGTACGCTCCCCCTAAAGCGTTGTCGTACCCTCACCTGGACCCTAAACCCTCCCCGTCCCCTAACCCTAACCCTAGCCCGAACCCTAACCCAACCCTTCCCCGAAGCCTGACCCTCACCCGTCCCCTAATCCTAACCCATACGATAACACTAACCCGTGCCCTCACAACTACGCTCCCCCTAAAGCGTTGTCGTACCCTCACCTGGACCCTAAACCGTCCCCGTCCCCTAACCCTAACCATAGCCCGAACCCTAACCCTAACCCGTCCCCGAAGCCTGACCCTCACCTGTCCCCTAATCCTAACCCGTACGCTAACACTAACCCACACCCTCAAACGTACGCTCCCCCTAAAGCGTTGTCGTACCCTCACCTGGACCCTAAACCCTCCCCGTCAACTAACCCTAACCCTAGCCCGAACCGTAACCCTAACCCTTCCCCGAAGCCTGACCCTCACCCATCCCCAAATCCTAACCCATACGCTAACACTAACCCACTCCCTCACACCTACGCTCCCCCTACAGCGTTGTCGTACCCTCACCTGGACGCTAAACCGTCCCCGTCCCCTAACCCTAACCCTATCCCGAACCCTAACCCTAACCCTTCCCCGAAGCCTGACCCTCACCCGTCCCCTAATCCTAACCCGTACGCTAACACTAACCCGCGCCCTCACACGTACGCTTCCCCTAAAGCGTTGTCGTAACCTCACCTGGACCCTAAACCCTCCCCGTCCCCTAACTCTAACCCTAGCCCGAACCCTAACCCTAACCCTTCCCCGAAGCCTGACCCTCACCCATCCCCTAATCCTAACCCGTACGCTAACACTAACACACTCCCTCACACCTACGCTCCCCCTAAAGCGTTGTCGTACCCTCACCTGGACGCTAAACCGTCCCCGTCCCCTAAACCTAACCCTAGCCCGAACCCTAACCCTAACCCTTCCCCGAAGCCTGACCCTCACCCGTCCCCTAATCCTAACCCGTACGCTAACACTAACCCGCGCCCTCACACGTACGCTCCCCCTAAAACGTTGTCGTACACTCACCTGGACCCTAAACCCTCCCCGTCCCCTAACCCTAACCCTAGCCCGAACCCTAACCCTAACCCTTCCCCGAAGCCTGACCCTCACCCGTCCCGTAATCCTAACCCTTACGCTAACACTAACACGCACCCTCACATGTACGCTCCCCCTAAAGCGTTGTCGTACCCTCACCTGGACGCTAAACCGTCCCCGTCCCCTAAACCTAACCCTAGCCCGAACCCTAACCCTAACCCTTCCCCGAAGCCTGACCCTCACCTGTCCCCTAATCCTAACCCGTACGCTAACACTAACCCGCGCCCTCACACGTACGCTCCCCCTAAAACGTTGTCGTACACTCACCTGGACCCTAAACCCTCCCCGTCCCCTAACCCTAACCCTAGCCCGAACCCTAACCCTAACCCTTCCCCGAAGCCTGACCCTCACCCGTTCCGTAATCCTAACCCTTACGCTAACACTAACACGCACCCTCACATGTACGCTCCCCCTAAAGCGTTGTCGTACCCTCACCTGGACCCTAAACCCTCCCGTCCCCAAATCCTAACCCTAGCCCGAGCCCTAACCCTAAGCCTTCCCGAAGCCTAACCCTCACCGGTCCCCTAATCCTAACCCGTACGCTAACACTAACCCGCGCCCTCACACGTACACTCCCCCTAAAGCGTTGTCGTGCCCTCACCTGGACCCTAAACCCTCCCCGTCCCCTAACCCTAACCCTAGCCCGAGCCCTAAACCTAAACCTTCCCGAAGCCTGACCCTCACCGTCCCCTAATCCTAAACCGTACGTTAACACTAACCCGCGCCCTAACACGTACGCTCCCCCTAAAGCGTTGTCGTACCCTCACCTGGACCCTAAACCTTCCCCGTCACCTAACCATAACTCTAGCCCGAACCCTAAACCTAACCCTTCCCCGAAGCCTGACACTCACCCGTCCCCTAATCCTAACCCGTACACTAACACTAACCCGCGCCCTCACACGTACGCTCCCCCTAAAGCGTTGTCGTACCCTCACCTGGACCCTAAGACGTCCCCGTCCCCTAACCCTAACCCTAGCCCGAACCCTAACCCTAACCCTAACCCTTCCCCGAAGCCTGACCCTCACCCGTCCCCTTATCCTAACCCGTACGCTAACACTAACCCGCGCCCTCACACGTACGCTCCCCCTAAAGAATTGTCGTAACCTCACCTGGACCCTAAACACTCCCCGTCCCCTAACCCTAACCCTAGCCTGAACCCTAGCCCTAACACTTCCCGAAGCCTGACCCTCACCCGTCCCCTAATCCTAACCCGTACGCTAACACTAACCCGCACCCTCACATGTACGCTCCACCTAAAGCGTTTTCCTACCTCACCTGGACCTTAAACCGTCCCTGTCCCCTAACCCTAACTCTAGCCCGAACCCTAAACCTAACCCTTCCCCGAAGCCTGACCCTCACCCGTCCCCTAATCCTAACCCGTACGCTAACACTAACCCGCACCCTCACATGTACGCTCCACCTAAAGCGTTTTCCTACCCTCACCTGGACCTTAAACCGTCCCTGTCCCCTAACCCTAACTCTAGCCCGAACCCTAACCCTAACCCTTCCCCGAAGCCTGACCCTCACCCGTCCCCTCATCCTAACCCGTACGCTAACACTAACACGCGCGCTCACACGTACGCTCCCCCTAAAGCGTTGTCGTACCCTCACCTGGACCTTAAACCCTCCCCGTCCCCTAACCCTAACCCTAGCCCTAACCCTAACCCTAACCCTTCCCCGAAGCCTGACCCTCACCCGTCCCCTAATCCTAACCCGTACACTAACACTAACCCGCGCCCTCACACGTACGCTCCCCCTAAAGCGTTGTCGTACCCTCACCTGGACCCTAAACCGTCCCCGTCCCCTAACACTAACCCTAGCCCGAACCCTAACCCTAACCCTTCCCCGAAGCCTGACCCTCACCCGTCCCGTAATCCTAACCCGTACGCTAACACTAACCCGCGCCCTCACACGTACGCTCCCCCTAAAGCGTTGTCGTACCCTCACCTGGACCCTAAACCCTCCCCATCCCCTAACCCTAACCCTAGCCCGAACCCTAACCCTACCCTTCCCCGAAGCCTGACCCTCACCCGTCCCCTAATCCTAACCCATACGATAACACTAACCCGTGCCCTCACACGTACGCTCCCCCTAAAGCGTTGTCGTACCCTCACCTGGACCCTAAACCGTCCCCGTCCCCTAACCCTAACCGTAGCCCGAACCCTAACCCTAACCCTTCCCCGAAGCCTGACCCTCACCTGTCCCCTAATCCTAACACGTACGCTAACACTAACCCACACCCTCACACGTACGCTCCCCCTAAAGCGATGTCGTACCCTCACCTGGACCCTAAACCCTCCCCGTCAACTAACCCTAACCCTAGCCCGAACCGTAACCCTAACCCTTCCCCGAAGCCTGACCCTCACCCATCCCCAAATCCTAACCCGTACGCTAACACTAACCCACTCCCTCAAACCTACGCTCCCCCTAAAGCGTTGTCGTACCCTCACCTGGACGCTAAACCGTCCCCGTCCCCTAACCCTAACCCTATCCCGAACCCTAACCCTAACCCTTCCCCGAAGCCTGACCCTCACCCGTCCCCTAATCCTAACCCGTACGCTAACACTAACCCGCGCCCTCACACGTACCTTTCCCCTAAAGCGTTGTCGTACCCTCACCTGGACCCAAAACCCTCCCCGTCCCCTAACTCTAACCCTAGCCCGAACCCTAACCCTAACCCTTCCCCGAAGCCTAACCCTCACCCATCCCCTAATCCTAACCCGTACGCTAACACTAACCCACTCCCTCACACCTACGCTCCCCCTAAAGCGTTGTCGTACCCTCACCTGGACGCTAAACCGTCCCCGTCCCCTAAACCTAACCCTAGCCCGAACCCTAACCCTAACCCTTCCCCGAAGCCTGACCCTCACACGTCCCCTAATCCTAACCCGTACGCTAACACTAACCCGCGCCCTCACACGTACGCTCCCCCTAAAGCGTTGTCGTGCCCTCACCTGGACCCTAAACCCTCCCCGTCCCCTAAACCTAACCCTAGCCCGAGCCCTAACCCTAAACCTTCCCGAAGCCTGACCCTCACCCGTCCCCTAATCCTAAACCGTACGTTAACACTAACCCGCGCCCTAACACGTACGCTCCCCCTAAAGCATTGTCGTACCCTCACCTGGACCCTAAACCGTCCCCGTCACCTAACCCTAACTCTAGCCCGAACCCTAAACCTAACCCTTCCCCGAAGCCTGACCCTCACCCGTCCCCTAATCCTAACCCGTACGCAAACACTAACCCGCGCCCACACACGTACCCTCCCCGTAAAATGTTGTCGTACCCTCACCTGGAGCCGAAACTGTCCCCGTCTCCGTCCCCTAACACTAGCCCGAACCCTAACCCTAACCCTTCCCCGAAGCCTGACCCTCACCCGTCCCCTAATCCTAACCCGTACGCTAACACTAACCCGCGCCCTCACACGTACACTCCCCCTAAAGCGTTGTCGTGCCCTCACCTGGACCCTAAACCCTCCCCGTCCCCTAACCCTAACCCTAGCCCGAGCCCTAAACCTAAACCTTCCCGAAGCCTGACCCTCACCGTCCCCTAATCCTAAACCGTACGTTAACACTAACCCGCGCCCTAACACGTACGCTCCCCCTAAAGCGTTGTCGTACCCTCACCTGGACCCTAAACCGTCCCCGTCCCCTAACCATAACTCTAGCCCGAACCCTAAACCTAACCCTTCCCCGAAGCCTGACACTCACCCGTCCCCTAATCCTAACCCGTACACTAACACTAACCCGCGCCCTCACACGTACGCTCCCCCTAAAGCGTTGTCGTACCCTCACCTGGACCCTAAGACGTCCCCGTCCCCTAACCCTAACCCTAGCCCGAACCCTAACCCTAACCCTAACACTTCCCCGAAGCCTGACCCTCACCCGTCCCGTAATCCTAACCCGTACGCTAACACTAACCCGCGCCCTCACACGTACGCTCCCCCTAAAGCATTGTCGTAACCTCACCTGGACCCTAAACACTCCCCGTCCCCTAACCCTAACCCTAGCCTGAACCCTAACCCTAACCCTTCCCCGAAGCCTGACCCTCACCCGTCCCCTAATCCTAACCCGTACCTTAACACTAACCCGCACCCTCACATGTACGCTCCCCCTAAAGCGTTGTCGTACCTTCACCTAGACCCTAAACCCTCCCGTCCCCAAATCCTAACCCTAGCCCGAAACCTAACCCTAACCCTTCCCCGAAGCCTGACCCTCACCCGTCCCCTAATCCTAACCCGTACGCTAACACTAACCCGCGCCCTCACACGTACACTCCCCCTAAAGCGTTGTCGTGCCCTCACCTGGACCCTAAACCCTCCCCGTCCCCTAACCCTAACCCTAGCCCGAGCCCTAAACCTAAACCTTCCCGAAGCCTGACCCTCACCATCCCCTAATCCTAAACCGTACGTTAACACTAACCCGCGCCCTAACACGTACGCTCCCCCTAAAGCGTTGTGGTACCCTCACCTGGACCCTAAACCCTCCCCGTTCCCTAAGCCTAACCCTAGCCCGAACCCTAACCCTAACCCTTCCCCGAAGCCTGACCTTCACCCGTCCCCTAATCCTAACCCGTACGCTAACACTAACCCGCCCCCTCACACGTACCCTCCCCGTAAAGTGTTGTCGTAAGCTCACCTGGACCCGAAACTGTCCCCGTGTCCGTCCCCTAACCCTAGCCCGAACCCTAACCCTAACCCTTCCCCGAAGCCTGACCCTCACCCGTCCCATAATCCTAACCCGTACGCTAACACTAACCCGCGCCCTCACACGTAAGCTCCCCCTAAAGCGTTGTCGTACCCTCACCTGGACCGTAAGACGTCCCCGTCCCCTAACCCTAACCCTAGCCCGAACCCTAACCCTAACCCTAACGCTTCCCCGAAGCCTGAACCTCACCCGTCCCCTTATCCTAACCCGTACGCTAACACTAACCCGCGCCCTCACACGTACGCTCCCCCTAAAGCATTGTCGTAACCTCACCTGGACCCTAAACCCTCCCCATCCCCTAAGCCTAACCCTAGCCCAAACCCTAACCCTAACCCTTCCCCGAAACCTGACCCTCACCCGTCCACTCATCCTAACACGTACGCTAACACTAACCCTCACCCTCACATGTACGCTCCCCCTAAAGCGTTGTCCTACCCTCACCTGGACCCTAAACCCTCCCGTCCCCTAACCCTAACCCTAGCCCGAACCCTAACCCTAACCCTTCCCCGACCTGACCCTCACCGGTCCCCTAATCCTAACCCGTACGCTAACACTAACCCACGCCCTCACACGTACGCTCCCCCTAAAGCATTGTCGTACCCTCACCTGGACCCTAAACCCTCCCCGTCCCCTAACCCTAACCCTAGCCCGAACCCTAACCCTAACCCTTCCCGAAGCCTGACCCTCACCTATCCTCTAATCCTAAACCGTACGTTAACACTAACCCGCGCCCTCACACGTACGCTCCCTTAAAGCGTTGTCGTACCCTCACCTGGACCCTAAACCCTCCCGTCCCCTAACCCTAACCCTAGACCGAACCTTAACCCTAACCCTTCCTCGACCTGACCCTCACTGGTCCCCTAATCCTAACCCGTACGCTAACACTAACCCGCGCCCTCACACGTACGCTCCCCCTAAAGCGTTTTCGTACCCTCACCTGTACCCTAAACCCTCCCCGTCCCCTAACCCTAACCCTAGCCCGAACCCTAACCCTAACCCTTCCCGAAGCCTGACCCTCACCCGTCCCCTAATCCTAAACCGTACGTTAACACTAACCCGCGCCCTCATCGTACGCTCCCTTAAACCGTTGTCGTACCCTCACCTGGACCCTAAACCCTCTCCGTCCCCTAACCCTAACCCTAGCCCAAACCCTAACCCTAACCCTTCCCCGAAGCCTGACCCTCACCCGTCCCCTAATCCTAACCCGTACGCTAACACTAACCCGCGCCCTCACACGTACGCTCCCCTTAAAGCGTTATCGTGCCCTCACCTGGACCCTAAACCTTCTGCGTCCCCTAACCCTAACCCTAGCCCGAACCCTAACCCTAACCCTTCCCGAAGCCTGACCCTCACCCATCCCGTAATCCTAACCCGTACGCAAACACTAAGCTGAGCCCTCACACGTACGCTCCCCCTAAAGCGTTGTCGTACCCTCACCTGGACTGTAAACCGTCCCTGTCCCCTAACACTAACCCTAGCCCGAACCCTAACCCTAACCCTTCCCCGAAGTCTGACCCTCACCCGTCCCGTAATCCTAACCCGTACGCTAACACTAACCCGCGCCCTCACACGTACGCTCCCCCTAAAGTGTTGTAGTACCCTCACCTGGACCCTAAACCCTCCCCATCCCCTAACCCTAACCCTAGCCCGAACCCTAACCCTAACCCTTCCCCGAAGTCTGACCCTCACCCGTCCCGTAATCCTAACCCGTACGCTAACACTAACCCGCGCCCTCACACGTACGGTCCCCCTAAAGTGTTGTCGTACCCTAACCTGGACCCGAAACCGTCCCCGTCCCCGTCCCCTAACCCTAGCCCGAACCATAACCCTAACCCTTCCCCGAAGCCTGACCCTCACCCGTCCCCTAATCCTAACCCGTACGCTAACACTAACCCGCGCCCTCACACGTACGCTCCCCCTAAAGCGTTGTCGTACCCTCACCTGGACCCTAAACCCTCCCCGTCCCCTAACCCTAAGCCTAGCCCGAACCCTAACCCTAACCCTTCCCCTAAGCCTGACCCTCACCCGTCCCGTAATCCTAACCCGTACGCTAACACTAAACCTCGCCCTCACACGTACGCTCCCCCTAAAGCGTTGTCGTACCCTCACATGGACCCTAAAGCCTCCCCGTCCCCTAACCCTAACCCTAGCCCGAACCCTAACCCTAACCCTTCCCCGAAGCCTGACCCTCACCCCTCACCTAATCCTAACCCGTACGCTAACACTAACCCATGCCCTCACACGTACGCTCTCCCTAAAGCGTTGTCGTACCCTCACCTGGACCCTAAACCGTCCCCGTCCCCTAACCCTAACCCTAGCCCGAACCCTAACCCTAACCCTTCCCCGAAGCCTGACACTCACCTGTCCCCTAATCCTAACCCGTACGCTAACACTAACCCGCGCCCTCACACGTACGCTCCCCCTAAAGCGTTGTCATCCCCTCACCTGGACCCTAAACCCTCCCCGTCCCCTAACCCTAACCCTAGCCCGAACCCTAACCCTAAAACTTCCCCGAAGCCTGACCCTCACCCGTCCCCTAATCCTAACCCGTATGCTAACACTAACCCGCGCACTCACACGTACGCTCCCCCTAAAGCGTTGTCGTACCCTCACCTGGACCCTAAACCCTCCCCGTCCCTTAACCCTAACCCTAGCCCGAACCCTAACCCTAACCCTTCCCCGAAGCCTGACCCTCACCCATCCCCTAATCCTAACCCGTACGCTAACACTAACCCGCACACTCACATGTACGCTCCCCCTAAAGCGTTGTCGTACCCTCACCTGGACCCTAAACCCTCCCGTCCCCAAATCCTAACCCTAACCCGAACCCTAACCCTAACCCTTCCCCGAAGCCTGACCCTCACCCGTCCCCTAATCCTAACCCGTACGCTAACACTAACCCGTGCCCTCAAACGTACACTCCCCCTAAAGCGTTGTCGTGCCCTCACCTGGACCCTAAACCCTCCCCGTCCCCTAACCCTAACCCTAACCCGAACCCTAACCCTAACCCTTCCCGAAGCCTGACCCTCACCCGTCCCCTAATCCTAACCCGTACGCTAACACTCACCCGCGCCCTCACACGTACGCTCCCCCTAAAGTGTTGTCGTACCCTCACCTGGACCCGAAACCATCCCCATCCCCTAACCCTAAGCCTAGCCCGAACCTTAACCCTAACCCTTCCCCGAAGCCTGACCCTCACCCGTCCCCTAATCCTAACCCGTACGCTAACACTAACCCGCGCCGTCACACGTACGCTCCCCCTAAAGCATTGTCGTACCCTCACCTGGACTCTAAGCCGTTCCCGTCCCCTAAACCTAACCCTAGCCGGAACCCTAACCCTAACACTTCCCCGAAGCCTGACCCTCACCCATCCCCTTATCCTAACCCGTAGGCTAACACTAACCCGCGCCCTCACACGTACGCAACACCTAAAGCATTGTCGTAACCTCACCTGGACCCTAAACCCTCCCGTCCCAAATCCTAACCCTAGCCCGAACCCTAACCCTAACCCTTTCCCGAAGCCTGACCCTCACCCGTCCCCTAATCCTAACCCGTACGCTAACACTAACCCACGCCCTCACACGTACGCTCCGCCTAAAGCGTTGTCGTGCCCTCACCTGGACCCTAAACCCACCCCGTGCCCTAACCCTAACCATAGCCCGAGCCCTAACCCTAAACCTTCCCGAAGCCTGACCCTCAACCGTCCCCTAATCCTAAACCGTACGTTAACACTAACCCGCGCCCTAACACGTACGCTCCCCCTAAAGCGTTGTCGTACCCTCACCTGGACCCTAAACCCTCCCCGTCCCCTAACCCTAACCCTAGCCCGAACCCTAACCCTAACCCTTCCCCGAAGCCTGACCCTCACCCGTCCCCTAATCCTAACCTGTACGCTAACACTAACCCGCGCCCTCACACGTACGCTCCCCCTAAAGCGTTGTCGTACCCTCACCTGGAACCTAAACCCTCCCCGTCCCCTAATCCTAACCGTAGCCCGAACCTAACCCTAACACTTCCTGGAGCCTGACCCTCACCCATTCCCTAATGCTAACCCGTACGTTAACACTTTCCCGCGCCCTCACACGTACGCTCCCCCTAAAGCGTTGTCGTACCCTCACCTGGACCCTAAAACGTCCCCGTCCCCTAACAATAACCCTAGCCCGAACCCTAACCCTAACCCTTCCCCGAAGCCTGACCCTCACCCGTCCCCTAATCCTAACCCGTACGCTAACACTAACCCGCGCCCTCACACGTACGCTCCCCCTAAAGCGTTGTCGTGCCCTCACCTGGACCCTAAACCCTCCCCGTCCCCTAACCCTAACCCTAGCCCGAACCCTAACCCTAACCCTTCCCGAAGCCTGACCCTCACCCGTCCCCTGATCCTAACCCGAACGCTAACACTAACCCACGCCCTCACACATACGCTCCCCCTAAAGCGTTGTCGTACCCTCACCTGGACCCTAAGACGTCCCCGTCCCCTAACCCTAACCCTAGCCCGAACCCTAACCCTAACCCTTCCCGAAGCCTGACCCTCACCCGTCCCCTAATCCTAAACCGTACGTTAACACTAACCCGCGCCCTCACACGTACGGTCCCCCTAAAGCGTTGTCGTACCCTCACCTGGACCCTAAACCGTCCCCGTCCCCTAACCCTAACTCTAGCCCGAACCCTAAATCTAACCCTTCCCCGAAGCCTGACCCTCACCCGTCTGCTAATCCTAAACCGTATGCTAACACTAACCCGCGCCCTCACACGTACGCTCCCTCTAAAGCGTTGTCATACCCTCACCTGGACCCTAAACCCTCCCCGTCCCCTAACCCTAACCCTAGCCCGAACCCTAACCCTAACCCTTCCCCGAAGCCTGACCCTCACCCGTCCCCTAATCCTAACCCGTACGCTAACACTAACCCGCGCCCTCACACGTACCCTCCCCGTAAATGTTGTCGTACCCTCACCTGGACCCGAAACCGTCCCCGTCCCCGTCCCCTAACCCTAGCCCGAACCCTAAACCTAACCCTTCCCGAAGCCTGACCCTCACCCGTCCCCTAATCCTAACCCGTACGCTAACACTAACCCGCGCTCTCACACGTACGCTCCCCCTAAAGCGTTGTCGTACCCTCACCTGGACGCTAAACCCTCCCGTCCCCTAACCCTAACCCTAGCCCGAACCCTAACCCTAACCCTTCCCGAAGCCTGACCCTCACCCTTCCCCTAATCCTTAACCGTACGTTAACACTAACCCGCGCCCTCACATGTACGCTCCCTTAAAGCGTTGTCGTACCCTCACCTGGACCCTAAACCCTCTCCGTCCCCTAACCCTAACCCTAACCCTTCCCGAAGCCTGACCCTCACCCGTCCCCTAATCCTAACCCGTTCGCTAACACTAACCCGCGCTCTCACACGTATGCTCCCCCTAAAGCGTTGTCGTACCCTCACCTGGACCCTAAGACGTCCCCGTCCCCTAACCCTAACCCTAGCCCGAACCCTAACCCTAACCCTAACACTTCCCCGAAGCCTGACCCTCACCCGTCCCCTTATCCTAACCCGTACGCTAACACTAACCCGCGCCCTCACACGTACGCTCCCCCTAAAGCGTTGTCGTAACCTCACCTGGACTCTAAACCTTCCCCGTCCCCTAACAATAAGCCTAGCCCGAACCCTAACCCTAACCCTTCCCCGAAGCCTGACCCTCACCCGTCCCCTCATCCTAACCCGTACGCTAACTCTAACCAACACCCTCACACGTACGCTCCCCCTAAAGCGTTGTCGTACCCTCACCTGGACCCTAAACTCTCCCCGTCCCCTAACCCTAACCCTAGCCCGAACCCTAACCCTAACCCTTCCCCGAAGCCTGACCCTCACCCGTCCCCTAATCCTAACCCGTACGCTAACACTAACCCGCGCCCTCACACGTACGCTCCCCCTAAAGCGTTGTAGTGCCCTCACCTGGACTGTAAACCCTCCCCTTCCCCTAACACTAACCCTAGCCAGAACCCTAACCCTAACCCTTCCCGAAGCCTGACCCTCACCCGTCCCCTAATCCTAACACGTACGCTAACACTAACCCGCGCCCTCACATGTACGCTCCCCCTAAAGCGTTGTCGTGCCCTCACCTGGACCCTAAACCCTCCCCGTCCCCTAACCCTAACCCTAGCCCGAGCCCTAACCCTAAACCTTCCCGAAGCCTGACCCTCACCCGTCCCCTAATCCTAAACCGTACGTTAACACTAACCCACGCCCTAACACGTACGCTCCCCCTAAAGCGTTGTCGTACCCTCACCTGGACCCTAAGCCGACCCCGTCCCATAAACCTAACCCTAGCCCGAACCCTAACCCTAACCCTTCCCCGAAGCCTGACCCTCACCCGTCCCCTAATCATAACCCGTACGCTAACACTAACCCGCGCTCTCACACGTACGCTCCCCCTAAAGCGTTGTCGTACCCTCACCTGGACCCTAAACCCTCCCCGTCCCCTAAGCCTAACCATAGCCCGAACCCTAACCCTAACCCTTCCCCGAAGCCTGACCCTCACCCGTCCCCTAATCCTAACCCGTACGCTAACACTAACCCGCGCCCTCACACGTACCCTCCCCGTAAAGTGTTGTCGTACCCTCACCTGGACCCGAAACTGTCCCCGTCTCCGTCCCCTAACCCTAGCCCGAACCCTAACCCTAACCCTTCCCCGAAGCCTGACCCTCACCCGTCCCCTAATCCTAACCCGAACGCTAACACTAACCCGCGCCATCACACGTAAGCTCCCCCTAAAGCGTTGTCGTACCCTCACCTGGACCCGAAACCATCCCCATCCCCTAACCCTAAGCCTAGCCCGAACCTTAACCCTAACCCTTCCCCGAAGCCTGACCCTCACCCGTCCCCTAATCCTAACCCGTACGCTAACACTAACCCGCGCCGTCACACGTACGCTCCCCCTAAAGCATTGTCGTACCCTCACCTGGACTCTAAGCCGTTCCCGTCCCCTAAACCTAACCCTAGCCGGAACCCTAACCCTAACACTTCCCCGAAGCCTGACCCTCACCCATCCCCTTATCCTAACCCGTAGGCTAACACTAACCCGCGCCCTCACACGTACGCAACACCTAAAGCATTGTCGTAACCTCACCTGGACCCTAAACCCTCCCGTCCCAAATCCTAACCCTAGCCCGAACCCTAACCCTAACCCTTTCCCGAAGCCTGACCCTCACCCGTCCCCTAATCCTAACCCGTACGCTAACACTAACCCACGCCCTCACACGTACGCTCCGCCTAAAGCGTTGTCGTGCCCTCACCTGGACCCTAAACCCACCCCGTGCCCTAACCCTAACCATAGCCCGAGCCCTAACCCTAAACCTTCCCGAAGCCTGACCCTCAACCGTCCCCTAATCCTAAACCGTACGTTAACACTAACCCGCGCCCTAACACGTACGCTCCCCCTAAAGCGTTGTCGTACCCTCACCTGGACCCTAAACCCTCCCCGTCCCCTAACCCTAACCCTAGCCCGAACCCTAACCCTAACCCTTCCCCGAAGCCTGACCCTCACCCGTCCCCTAATCCTAACCTGTACGCTAACACTAACCCGCGCCCTCACACGTACGCTCCCCCTAAAGCGTTGTCGTACCCTCACCTGGAACCTAAACCCTCCCCGTCCCCTAATCCTAACCGTAGCCCGAACCTAACCCTAACACTTCCTGGAGCCTGACCCTCACCCATTCCCTAATCCTAACCCGTACGTTAACACTTTCCCGCGCCCTCACACGTACGCTCCCCCTAAAGCGTTGTCGTACCCTCACCTGGACCCTAAAACGTCCCCGTCCCCTAACAATAACCCTAGCCCGAACCCTAACCCTAACCCTTCCCCGAAGCCTGACCCTCACCCGTCCCCTAATCCTAACCCGTACGCTAACACTAAACCGCGCCCTCACACGTACGCTCCCCCTAAAGCGTTGTCGTGCCCTCACCTGGACCCTAAACCCTCCCCGTCCCCTAACCCTAACCCTAGCCCGAACCCTAACCCTAACCCTTCCCGAAGCCTGACCCTCACCCGTCCCCTGATCCTAACCCGAACGCTAACACTAACCCACGCCCTCACACATACGCTCCCCCTAAAGCGTTGTCGTACCCTCACCTGGACCCTAAGACGTCCCCGTCCCCTAACCCTAACCCTAGCCCGAACCCTAACCCTAACCCTTCCCGAAGCCTGACCCTCACCCGTCCCCTAATCCTAAACCGTACGTTAACACTAACCCGCGCCCTCACACGTACGGTCCCCCTAAAGCGTTGTCGTACCCTCACCTGGACCCTAAACCGTCCCCGTCCCCTAACCCTAACTCTAGCCCGAACCCTAAATCTAACCCTTCCCCGAAGCCTGACCCTCACCCGTCTGCTAATCCTAAACCGTATGCTAACACTAACCCGCGCCCTCACACGTACGCTCCCTCTAAAGCGTTGTCATACCCTCACCTGGACCCTAAACCCTCCCCGTCCCCTAACCCTAACCCTAGCCCGAACCCTAACCCTAACCCTTCCCCGAAGCCTGACCCTCACCCGTCCCCTAATCCTAACCCGTACGCTAACACTAACCCGCGCCCTCACACGTACCCTCCCCGTAAATGTTGTCGTACCCTCACCTGGACCCGAAACCGTCCCCGTCCCCGTCCCCTAACCCTAGCCCGAACCCTAAACCTAACCCTTCCCGAAGCCTGACCCTCACCCGTCCCCTAATCCTAACCCGTACGCTAACACTAACCCGCGCTCTCACACGTACGCTCCCCCTAAAGCGTTGTCGTACCCTCACCTGGACGCTAAACCCTCCCGTCCCCTAACCCTAACCCTAGCCCGAACCCTAACCCTAACCCTTCCCGAAGCCTGACCCTCACCCTTCCCCTAATCCTTAACCGTACGTTAACACTAACCCGCGCCCTCACATGTACGCTCCCTTAAAGCGTTGTCGTACCCTCACCTGGACCCTAAACCCTCTCCGTCCCCTAACCCTAACCCTAACCCTTCCCGAAGCCTGACCCTCACCCGTCCCCTAATCCTAACCCGTTCGCTAACACTAACCCGCGCTCTCACACGTATGCTCCCCCTAAAGCGTTGTCGTACCCTCACCTGGACCCTAAGACGTCCCCGTCCCCTAACCCTAACCCTAGCCCGAACCCTAACCCTAACCCTAACACTTCCCCGAAGCCTGACCCTCACCCGTCCCCTTATCCTAACCCGTACGCTAACACTAACCCGCGCCCTCACACGTACGCTCCCCCTAAAGCGTTGTCGTAACCTCACCTGGACTCTAAACCTTCCCCGTCCCCTAACAATAAGCCTAGCCCGAACCCTAACCCTAACCCTTCCCCGAAGCCTGACCCTCACCCGTCCCCTCATCCTAACCCGTACGCTAACTCTAACCAACACCCTCACACGTACGCTCCCCCTAAAGCGTTGTCGTACCCTCACCTGGACCCTAAACTCTCCCCGTCCCCTAACCCTAACCCTAGCCCGAACCCTAACCCTAACCCTTCCCCGAAGCCTGACCCTCACCCGTCCCCTAATCCTAACCCGTACGCTAACACTAACCCGCGCCCTCACACGTACGCTCCCCCTAAAGCGTTGTAGTGCCCTCACCTGGACTGTAAACCCTCCCCTTCCCCTAACACTAACCCTAGCCAGAACCCTAACCCTAACCCTTCCCGAAGCCTGACCCTCACCCGTCCCCTAATCCTAACACGTACGCTAACACTAACCCGCGCCCTCACATGTACGCTCCCCCTAAAGCGTTGTCGTGCCCTCACCTGGACCCTAAACCCTCCCCGTCCCCTAACCCTAACCCTAGCCCGAGCCCTAACCCTAAACCTTCCCGAAGCCTGACCCTCACCCGTCCCCTAATCCTAAACCGTACGTTAACACTAACCCACGCCCTAACACGTACGCTCCCCCTAAAGCGTTGTCGTACCCTCACCTGGACCCTAAGCCGACCCCGTCCCCTAAACCTAACCCTAGCCCGAACCCTAACCCTAACCCTTCCCCGAAGCCTGACCCTCACCCGTCCCCTAATCATAACCCGTACGCTAACACTAACCCGCGCTCTCACACGTACGCTCCCCCTAAAGCGTTGTCGTACCCTCACCTGGACCCTAAACCCTCCCCGTCCCCTAAGCCTAACCATAGCCCGAACCCTAACCCTAACCCTTCCCCGAAGCCTGACCCTCACCCGTCCCCTAATCCTAACCCGTACGCTAACACTAACCCGCGCCCTCACACGTACCCTCCCCGTAAAGTGTTGTCGTACCCTCACCTGGACCCGAAACTGTCCCCGTCTCCGTCCCCTAACCCTAGCCCGAACCCTAACCCTAACCCTTCCCCGAAGCCTGACCCTCACCCGTCCCCTAATCCTAACCCGAACGCTAACACTAACCCGCGCCATCACACGTAAGCTCCCCCTAAAGCGTTGTCGTACCCTCACCTGGACCCTAAACCCTCTCCGTCCCCTAAACCTAACCCTAGCCCGAACACTAACCCTAAACCTTCCCCGAAGCCTGACCCTCACCCGTCCCCTAATCCTAACCCGTACGTAACACTAACCCACGCCCTCACACGTACGCTCCCCCTTAAGCGTTTTCGTACCCTCACCTGGATCCTAAACCCTCCCCGTCCCCTAACCCTAAACCTAGCCCGAACCCTAACCGTAACACTTACCCTAAGCCTGACCCTCACCCGTCCCCTAATCCTAACCCGTACGCTAACACTAACCCACGCCCTCACACGTACGCTCCCCCTAAAGCGTTGTTGTACCTCACCTGGACCCTAAACCCTCCCCGTCCCCTAACCCTAACCCTAGCCCGAACCCTAACCCTAACCCTTCCCCGAAGCCTGACCCTCACCCGTCCCGTCATCCTAACCCATACGCTAAAACTAACCCGCGCCCTCACACCTACGCTCCCCCTAACGCGTTGTCCTACCCTCACCTGGACCCTAAGACGTCCCCGTCCCCTAATCCTAACCCTAGCCCGAACCCTAACACTAACCCTAACACTTCCCCGAAGCCTGACCCTCACCCGTCCCCTTATCCTAACCCGTACGCTAACACTAACCCGCGCCCTCACACGTATGCTCCCCCTAAAGCATTGTCGTAACCTCACCTGGACCCTAAACCGTCCCCGTCCCCTAACCCTAACCCTAGCCCGAACCCTAACCCTAACCCTTCCCCGAAGCCTGACCCTCACCCGTCACCTCATCCTAACCCGTACGCTAACACTAACCCACGCCCTCACACGTACGCTCCCCCTAAAGCGTTGTCGTACCCTCACCTGGACCCTAAACCCTCCCCGTCCCCTAACCCTAACCCTAGCCCGAACCCTAACCCTAACCCTTCCCCGAAGCCTGACCCTCACCCGTCCCCTAATCCTAACCCGTACGCTAACACTAACCCGCGCCCTCACACGTACCCTCCCCGTAAAGTGTTGTCGTACCCTCACCTGGACCCTAAACCGTCCCCGTCCCCTAACACTAACCCTAGCCCGAACCCTAACCCTAACCCTTCCCCGAAGCCTGATCCTCACCCGTCCCGTAATCCTAACTCGTACGCTAACACTAACCCGCGCCCTCACACGTACGCTCCCCCTAAAGCGTTGTCGTACCCTCACCTGGACCCTAAACCCTCCCCGTCCCCTAACCCTAACCCTAGCCCGAACCCTAAACCTAACACTTCCCCGAAGACTGACCCTCACCCGTCACCTCATCCTAACCCGTACGCTAACACTAACCCACGCCCTCACACGTACGCTCCCCCTAATGCGTTGTTGTACCCTCACCTGGACCCTAAACCGTCCCCGTCCCCTAAACCTAACCCTCGCCCGAACCCTAACCCTAAACCTTCCCCGAAGCCTGACCCTCACCCGTCCCCTAATCCTAACCCGTACGCTAACACTATCCCGCGCCCTCACACGTACGCTCCCCCTAAAGCGTTGTCGTACCCTCACCTGGACCCTAAACCCTCCCCGTCCCCTAACCCTAACCCTAGCCTGAACCCTAACCCTAACCCTTCCCCGAAGCCTGACCCTCACACGTCCCCTACTCCTAACCCTTACGCTAACACTAACCCGCGCCCTCACACGTACCCTCCCCGTAAAGTGTTGTCGTACCCTCACCTGGACCCGAAACTGTCCCCGTCTCCGTCCCCTAACCCTAGCCCGAACCCTAACCCTAACCCTTCCCCGAAGCCTGACCCTCACCCGTCCCCTAATCCTAACCCGTACGCTAACACTAACCCGCGCCCTCACACGTACGCTCCCCCTAAAGCGTTGTCGTACCCTCACCTGGACCCTAAACCCTCCCGTCCCCTAACCCTAACCCTAGCCCGAACCCTAACCCTAACCCTAACCCTTTCCCGAAGCCTGACCCTCACCCGTCCCCTTATCCTAACTCGTACGTTAACACTAACCCGCGCCCTAACACGTACGCTCCCCCTAAAGCATTGTCGTACCCTCACCTGGACCCTAAACCGTCCCCGTCCCCTAACCCTAACTCTAGCCCGAACCCTAAACCTAACCCTTCCCCGAAGCCTGACCCTCACCCGTCCCCTAATCCTAACCCGTACGCTAACACTAAACCGCACCCTCACACGTACGCTCCACCTAAAGCGTTGTCGTACCCTCACCTGGACCCTAAACCCTCCCCGTCCCCTAACCCTAACCCTAGCCCGAACCCTAACCCTAACCCTTCCCCGAAGCCTGACCCTCACCCGTACCCTAATCCTAACCCGTACGCTAACACTAAACCGCGCCCTCACACGTACGCTCCCCCTAAAGCGTTGTAGTGCCCTCACTTGGACCCTAAACCCTCCCCGTCCCCTAACCCTAACCCTAGACCGAACCCTAACCCTAACCCTTCCCGAAGCCTGACCCTCACCCGTCCCCTAATCCTAGCCCGTACGCTAACACTAACCCGCGCCCTCACACGTACGCTCCCCCTAAAGCGTTGTAGTGCCCTCACCTGGACCCTAAACCCTCCCCGTCCCCTAACCCTAACCCTAGCCCGAACCCTAACCCTAACCCTAACCCTTCCCCGAAGCCTGACCCTCACCCGTCCCCTTATCCTAACCCGTACGCTAACACTAACCCGCGCCATCACACGTACCCTCCCCGTAAAGTGTTGTCGTACCCTCACCTGGACCCGAAACCGTCCCCGTCCCCGTCCCCTAACCCTAGCCCGAACCCTAACCCTAACCCTTCCCCGAAGCCTGACCCTCACCCGTCCCCTAATCCTAACCCGTACACTAACACTAACCCGCGCCCTCACACGTACGCTCCCCCTAAAGCGTTATAGTGCCCTCACCTGGACCCTAAACCCTCCCCTTCCCCTAACCCTAACCCTAGCCAGAACCCTAACCCTAACCCTTCCCGAAGCCTGACCCTCACCCGTCCCTTAATCCTAACCCGTAAGCTAACACTAACCCGTGCCCTCACACGTACGCTCCCCCTAAAGCGTTGTCGTACCCTCACCTGGACCCTAAACCCTCCCCGTCCCCTAACCCTAACCCTAGCCCGAACCCTAAACCTAACCGTAACCCTTCCCCGAAGCCTGACCCTCACCCGTCCCTTATCCTAACCCGTACGCTAACACTAACCCGCGCCCTAACACGTACGCTCCCCCTAAATGGTTGTCGTACCCTCACCTGGACCCTAAACCGTCCCCGTCCCCTAACCCTAACTCTAGCCCGAACCCTAACCCTAACCCTTCCCCGAAGCCTGACCCTCACCCGTCCCCTAATCCTAACCCGTACGCTAACACTAACCCGCGCCCTCACACGTACGCTCCCCCTAAAGCGTTGTCGTACCCTCACCTGGACCAAAACCATCCCCGTCCCCTAACCCTAACCCTAGCCCGAACCCTAACCCTAACCCTTCCCCGAAGCCTGACCCTCACCCGTCCCCTAATCCTAACCGGTACGCTAACACTAACCCGCGCCCTCACACGTACGTTCCCCCTAAAGCGTTGTCGTACCCTCACCTGGACCCTAAACCCTCCCCGTCCCCTAACCCTAACCCTAGCCCGAACCCTAACCCTAACCCTTCCCCGAAGCCTGACCCTCATCCGTCCCCTAATCCTAACCCGTACGCTAACACTAACCTGCACCCTCACATGTACGCTCCCCCTAAAGCGTTGTCGTACCCTCACCTAGACCCTAAACCCTCCCGTCACCAAATCCTAACCCTAGCCCGAACCCTAACCCTAACCCTTCCCCGAAGCCTGACCCTCACCCGTCCCCTAATCCTAACCCGTACGCTAACACTAACCCGCGCCCTCACACGTACGCTCCCCCTAAAGCGTTGTCGTGCCCTCACCTGGACCCTAAACCCTCCCTGTCCCCTAACCCTAACCCTAGCCCGAACCCTAACCCTAACCGTTCCTGAAGCCTGACCCTCACCCGTCCCCTAATCCTAACCCGTACGCTAACACTAACCCGCGCCCTCACACGTACGCTCCCCCTAAAGCGTTGTCGTACCCTCACCTGGACCCTAAGACGTCCCCGTCCCCTAACCCTAACCCTAGCCCGAACCCTAACCCTAACCCTTCCCGAAGCCTGACCCTCACCCGTCCCCTTATACTAACCCGTACGCTAACACTAACCCGCGCCCTCACACGTACGCTCCCCCTAAAGCGTTGTCGTACCCTCACCTGGACCCTAAACCCTCCCGTCCCCTAACCCTAACCCTAGCCCGAACCCTAACCCTAACCCTTCCCCGACCTGACCCTCACCGGTCCCCTAATCATAACCCGTACGCTAACACTAACCCGCGCCCTAACACATACGCTCCCCCTAAAGCGTTGTCGTACCCTCACCTGGACCCTAAACCCTCCCCGTCCCCTAACCCTAACCCTAGCCCGAAACCTAACCCTAACCCTAGCCCAAACCCTAACCCTAATCCTTCCTGAAGCCTGACCCTCAGCCGTCCCCTAATCCTAAACCGTACGTTAACACTAACCCGCGCCCTCACACGTACTCTCCCTTAAAGCGTTGTCGTACCCTCACCTGGACTCTAAACCCTCTCCGTTCCCTAACCCTAACCCTAGCCCGAACCCTAACCCTAACCCTTCCCCGAAACCTGACCCTCACCCGTCCCTAATCCTAACCCGTACGCTAACACTAACCCGCGCCCTCACACTTACGCTCCCCCTAAAGCGTTGTCGTACCCTCACCTGGACCCTAAGACGTCCCCGTCCCCTAACCCTAACCCTAGCCCGAACACTAACCCTAACCCTAACACTTCCCCGAAGCCTGACCCTCACCTGTCCCCTTATCCTAACCCGTACGCTAACATTAACCCGCGCCCTCACACCTACGCTCCGCCTAAAGCATTGTCGTAACCTCACCTGGAACCTAAACCGTCCCCGTCCCCTAACAATAACCCTAGCCCGAACCCTAACCCTAACACTTCCCCGAAGCCTGACCCTCACCCGTCCCCTCATCCTAACCCGTACGCTAACTCTAACCTGCACCCTCACACGTACGCTCCCCCTAAAGCGTTGTCGTACCCTCACCTGGACCCTAAACCCTCCCCGTCCCCTAACCCTAACCCTAGCCCTAGCCCTAACCGTAACCCTTTCCCGAAGCCTGACCCTCACCCGTCCCCTAATCCTAACCCGTACGCTAACACTAAACTGAGCCCTCACACGTACGCTCCCCCTAAAGCGTTGTCGTAACCTCACCTGGACCCTAAACCGTCCCCGTCCCCTAACACTAACCCTAGCCAGAACCCTAACCCTAACACTTCCCCGAAGCCTGACCCTCACCCGTCCCGTAATCCTAACCCGTACGCTAACACTAACCCGCACCCTCACACGTACGCTCCCCCTAAAGCATTGTCGTACCCTCACCTGGACCCTAAACCCTCCCCGTCCCCTAACACTAACCCTAGCCCTAACCCTAACCCTAACCCTTCCCCGAAGCCTGACCCTCACCCGTCCCCTAATCCTAACCCGTACGCTAACTCTAACCCGCGCCCTCACACGTACGCTCCCCCTAAAGCGTTGTCGTACCCTCACCTGGACCCTAAGACGTCCCCATCCCCTAACCATAACCCTACCCCGAACCCTAACCCTAACCCTAACCCTTCCCCGAAGCCTGACCCTCACCCATCCCCTTATCGTAACCCGTACGCTAACACTAACCCGCGCCCTCACACGTACGCTCCCCCTAAAGCATTGTCATAACCTCACATGGACCCTAAACCGTCCCCTAACCCTAACCCTAAACCTAGCCCGAACCCTAACCCTAACCCTTCCCCGAAGCCTGAACCTCACCCGAGCCCTCATCCTAACCCGTACGCTAACACTAACCCGCACCCTCACATGTACGCTCCCCCTAAAGCGTTGTCCTACCCTCACCTGGACCCTAAACCCTCCCGTCCCCAAATCCTAACCCTAGCCCGAACCCTAACCCTAACCCTTCCCCGAAGCCTGACCCTCACCCGTCCCCTAATCCTAACCCGTACGCTAACACTAACCCGCGCCCTCACTCGTACGCTACCCCTAAAGCGTTGTCGTGCCCTCACCTGGACCCTAAACCCTCCCCGTGCCCTAACCCTAACCCTAGCCCGAGCCCTAACCCTAAGCCTTCCCGAAGCCTGACACTCAACCGTCCCCTAATCCTAAACTGTACGTTAACACTAACCCGCGCCCTAACACGTACGCTCCCCCTATAGCGTTGTCGTACCTTCACCTGGACCCTAAACCGTCCCCGTCCCCTAACCCTAACTCTAGCCCGAACCCTAAACCTAACCCTTCCCCGAAGCCTGACACTCACCCGACCCTATTCCTAACCCGTACGCTAACACTAACCCGCGCCCTCACACGTACGCTCCCCCTAAAGCTTTGTAGTGCCCTCACCTGGACCCTAAACCCTCCCCGTCCCCTAACCCTAACCCTAGCCCGAACCCTAACCCTAACCCTTCCCGAAGCCTGACCCTCACCCGTCCCCTAATCCTAACCCGTACGCTAACACTAACTCGCGCCCTCACACGTACGCTCCCCGTAAAGCGTTTTCGTACCCTCACCTGGACCCTAAGACGTCCCCGTCCCCTAACCCTAACCCTAGCCCGAACCCTAACCCAAACCCTAACCCTTCCCCGAAGCCTGACCCTCACCGTCCCCTTATCCTAACCCGTACGCTAACACTAACCCGCGCCCTCACACGTACGCTCCCCCTAAAGCATTGTCGTAACCTCACCTGGACCCTAAACCCTCCCCGTCCCCTAACGCTAACCCTAGACCTAACCCTAACCCTAACCCTTCCCCGAAGCCTGACCCTCACCCGTCCCCTAATCCTAACCCGTACACTAACACTAACCCGCGCCCTCACACGTACGCTCCCCCTTAAGCGTTGTCGTACCCTCACCTGGACCCTAAACCCTCCCCGTCCCCTAACCCTAACCCTAGCCTGAACACTAACCCTAACCCTTCCCGGAAGCCTGACCCTCCCCCGTCCCCTCATCCTAACCCGTACGCTAACACTAACCCGCGCGCTCACACGTACGCTCCCCCTAAAGCGTTGTCGTACCCTCACCTGGACCCTAAACCGTCCCCGTCCCCTAAACCTAACCCTAGCCCGAACCCTAACCCTAACCCTTCCCCGAAGCCTGACCCTCACCTGTCCCCTAATCCTAACCCGTACGCTAACACTAACCCGCGCCCTCACACGTACGCTCCCCCAAAAGCATTGTCGTACCCTCACGTGGACCCTAAACCCTCCCCGTCAACTAACCCTAACCCTAGCCCGAACCGTAACCCTAACCCTTCCCCGAAGCCTGACCCTCACCCATCCCCTAATCCTAACCCGTACGCTAACACTAACCCACTCCCTCACACCTACGCTCCCCCTAAAGCGTTGTCGTACCCTCACCTGGACCCTAAACCCTCCCCGTCCCCTAACCCTAACCCTAGCCCTAACCCTAACCCTAACCCTTCCCCGAAGCCTGACCCTCACCCTTCCCATAATCCTAACCCGTACGCTAACACTAACCCACGCCCTCACACGTACGCTCCCCCTAAAGCGTTGTCGTACCCTCACCTGGACCCTAAACCCTCCCGTCCCCTAACCCTAACCCTAGCCCGAACCCTAACCCTAACCCTTCCTCGAGGTGACCCTCACCGGTCCCCTAATCATAACCCGTACGATAACACTAACCCGCGCCCTCACACGTACGCTCCCCCTAAAGGGTTGTCGTACCCTCACCTGGACCCTAAACCCTCCCCGTCCCCTAACACTAACCCTAGCCCGAACCCTAACCCTAACCCTTCCCGAAGCCTGACTCTCAACCGTCTCCTAATCCTAACCCGTACGCTAACAGTAACCCGCGCCCTCACACGTACGCTCCCCCTATAGCGTTGTCGTATCCTCACCTGGACCCTAAGACGTCCCCGTCCCCTAACCCTAACCCTAGCCCGAACCCTAATCCTAACCCTAACCCTTCCCCGAAGCCTGACCCTCACCCGTCCACTTATCCTAACCCGTACGCTAACACTAACCCGCGCCCTCACACGTACGCTCCCCCTAAAGCATTGTCGTAACCTCACCTGGACCCTAAACCGTCCCCGTCCCCTAACCCTAACCCTAGCCCGAACCCTAACCCTAACCCTTCCCCGAAGCCTGACCCTCAACCGTCCCCTCATCCTAACCCGTACGCTAACACTAACCCGCGCCCTCACACGTACGCTCCCCCTAAAGCGTTGTCGTACCCTCACCTGGACCCTAAACCGTCCCCGTCCCGTAACACTAACCCTAGCCCGAACCCTAACCCTAACCCTTCCCCGAAGCCACACTCTCACCTGTCCCGTAATCCTAACCCGTACGCTAACACTAACCCGCGCCCTCACACGTACGCTCCCCCTAAAGCGTTGTCGTACCCTCATCTGGACCCTAAACCCTCCCCGTCAACTAACCCTAACCCTAGCCCGAACCGTAACCCTAACCCTTCCCCGAAGCCTGACCCTCACCCATCCCCTAATCCTAACCCGTACGATAACACTAACCCACTCCCTCACACCTACGCTCCCCCTAAAGCGTTGTCGTACCCTCACCTGGACCCTAAACCGTCCCCGTCCCCTAACCCTAACCCTAGCCCGAACCCTAACCCTAACCCTTCCCCGAAGCCTGACCCTCACCCGTCCCCTAATCCTAACCCGTACGCTAACACTAACCCGCGCCCTCACACGTACACTCCCCCTAAAGCGTTGTCGTGCCCTCACCTGGACCCTAAACCCTCCCCGTCCCCTAACCCTCACCCTAGCCCGAGCCCTAACCCTAACCCTTCCCGAAGCCTGACCCTCACCCGTCCCCTAATCCTAAACCGTACGTTAACACTAACCCGCGCCCTAACACGTACGCTCCCCCTAAAGCGTTGTAGTACCCTCACTTGGACCCTAAACCGTCCCCGTCCCCTAACCCTAACTCTAGCCCTAACCGTAAACCTAACCCTTCCCCGAAGCCTGACCCTCACCCGTCCCCTAATCCTAAACCGTACGCTAACACTAACCCGCGCCCTCACACGTACGCTCCCCCTAAAGCGTTGTCGTACCCTCACCTGGACCCTAAACCCTCCCCGTCCCCTAACCCTAACCCTAGCCCGAACCCTAACCCTAACCCTTCCCTGAAGCCTGACCCTCACCCGTCCCCTAATCTTAACCCGTACGCTAACACTAACCCGCGCCCTCACATGTACCCTCCCCGTAAAGTGTTGTCGTACCCTCACCTGGACCCGAAACTGTCCCCGTCCCCGTCCCCTAACCCTAGCCCGAACCCTAAACCTAACACTTCCCCGAAGCCTGACCCTCACCTGTCCCCGAATCCTAACCTGTACGCTAACACTAACACGCGCCCTCACACGTACGCTCCCCCTAAAGCTTTGTCGTAACCTCACCTGGACCCTAAACCCTCCCGTCCCCTAACCCTAACCCTACCCCGAACCCTAACCCTAACCCTTCCCCGACCTGACCCTCACCGGTCCCCTAATCCTAACACGTACGCTAACACTAACCGGCGCCCTCACACGTACGCTCCCCCTAAAGCGTTGTCGTACCCTCACCTGGACCCTAAACCCTCCCCGTCCCCTAACCCTAACCCTAGCCCGAACCCTAACCCTTCCCGAAGCCTGACCTTCACCCGTCCCCTAATCCTAAACCGTACGTTAACACTAACCCGCGCCCTCACACGTACGCTCCCTTAAAGCGTTGTCTTAACCTCACCTGGACACTAAACCCTCTCCGTCCCCTAAACCTAACCCTAGACCGTACCCTAACCCTAAACCTTCCCCGAAGCCTGACCCTCACCCATCCCCTAATCCTAACCCGTACGCTAACACTAACCCGTGCCCTCACACGTACGCTCCCACTAAAGCGTTGTTGTACCCTCACCTGGACCCTAAACCCTCCCCGTCCCCTAACCCTAACCCTAGCCCCAACCCTAACCCTAACCCTTCCCCGAAGCCTGACACTCACCCGTCCCCTAATCCTAACCCGTACGCTAACACTAACCCGCGCCCTCACACGTTCCCTCCCCGTAAAGTGTTGTCTTACCCTCACCTGGACCCGAAACTGTCCCCGTCCCCGTCTCCTAACCCTAGCCCGAACCCTAACCCTAACCCTTCCCCGAAACCTGACCCTCACCCGTCCCCTAATCCTAACCCGTACGCTAACACTAACCCGCGCCCTCACACGTACGCTCCCCCTAAAGCGTTGTCGTACCCTCACCTGAACCCTAAACCCTCCCGTCCCCTAACCCTAACCCTAGCCCGAACCCTAACCCTAACCCTTCCCCGACCTGACCCTCACCGGTCCCCTAATCCTAACCCGTACGCTAACACTAACCCGCGCCCTCACACGTACGCTCCCCTTAAAGCGTTCTCGTGCCCTCACCTGGACCCTAAACCGTCCCCGTCCCCTAACCCTAACCCTAGCCCGAACCCTAACCCTAACTCTTCCCGAAGCCTGACCCTCACCCGTCCCATAATCCTAACCCGTACGCTAACACTAAGCTGAGCCCTCACACGTACGCTCCCCCTAAAGCGTTGTCGTACCCTCACCTGGACCCTAAACCGTCCCTGTCCCCTAACACTAACCCTAGCCCGAACCCTAACCCTAACCCTTCCCCGAAGCCTGACCCTCACCCGTCCCGTAATCCTATCCCGTACGCTAACACTAACCCGCGCCCTCACACGAACGCTCCCCCTAAAGTGTTGTCGTACCCTCACCTGGACCCTAAACCCTCCCCGTCCCCTAACCCTAACCCTAGTCCGAACCCTAACCCTAACACTTCCCCGAAGCCTGACCCTCACCCGTCCCCTAATCCTAACCCGAACGCTAACAGTAACCCGCGCCCTCACACGTACGCTCCCCCTAAAGCGTTGTCGTACCCTCACCTGGACCCTAAGACGTCCCCGTCCCCTAACCCTAACCGTAGCTCGAACCCTAACCCTAACCCTAACCCTACCACGAAGCCTGACCCTCACCCGTCCCCTAATCCTAACCCGTACGCTAACACTAACCCACGCCCTCAGACGTATGCTCCCCCTAAAGCGTTGTCGTGCCCTCACCTGGACCCTAAACCCTCCCCGTCCCCTAACCCTAACCCTAGCCCGAGCCCTAACCCTAACCCTTCCCGAAGCCTGACCCTCACACGTCCCCTAATCCTAAACTGTACGTTAACACTAACCCGCGCCCTAACACGTACGCTCCCCCTAAAGCGTTGTCGTACCCTCACCTGGACCCTAAACCGTCCCCGTCCCCTAACCCTAACTCTAGCCCGAACCCTAACCCTAACCCTTCCCCGAAGCCTGACCCTCACCCGTCCCCTAATCCTAACCCGTACGCTAACACTAACCCGCGCCCTCACACGTACGCTCCCCCTAAAGCGTTGTCGTACCCTCACCTGGACCCTAAACCCTCCCCGTCCCCTAAACCTAACCCTAGCCCGAACCCTAACCCTAACCCTAACCCTTCCCACAAGCCTGACCCTCACCCGTCCCCTAATCCTAACCCGTACGCTAACACTAACCCGCACCCTCATCGTACCCTCCCCGTAAAGTGTTCTCGTACCCTCAAGTGGACCCGAAACCGTCCCCGTCCCCGTCCCCTAACCCTAGCCCGAACCCTAACCCTAACCCTTCCCCGAAGCCTGACCCTCACCCGTCCCTTAATCCTAACCCGTACGCTAACACTAACCAGCGCCCTCACACGTACGCTCCCCCTAAAGCGTTGTCGTACCCTCACCTGGACCCTAAACCGTCCCCGTCCCCTAACACTAACCCTAGCCCGAACCCTAACCCTAACCCTTTCCCGAAGCCTGACCCTCACTCGTCCCCTAATTCTAACCCGTACGCTAACACTAACCCACGCTCTCACACGTACACTCCCCCTAAAGCGTTGTCGTACCCTCACCTGGACCCTAAACCGTCCCCATCCCCTAACCCTAAGCCTAGCCCGAACCCTAACCCTAACCCTTCCCCGAAGCCTGACTCTCACCCGTACCCTAATCCTAACCCGTACGCTAACACTAACCCGCGCCCTCACACGTACGCTCCCCCTAAAGCGTTGTCGTATCCTCACCTGGACCCTAAACCCTCACGTCCCCTAACCCTAACCCTAGCCGGAACCCTAACCCTAAACCTTCCCCGAAGCCTGACCCTCACCCGTCCCCAATCCTAACCCGTACGCTAACACTAACCCGCGCCCTCACACGTACGCTCCCCCTAAAGCGTTCTCGTACCCTCACCTGGACCCTAAACCCTCCCCGTCCCCTAATCCTAACCCTAGCCCGAACCCTAACCCTAACCCTTCCCGAAGCCTGACTCTCACCCGTCTCCTAATCCTAACCCGTACGTTAACACTAACCCGCGCCCTCACACGTACGCTCCACCTAAAGCGTTGTCGTACCCTCACCTGGACCCTAAGACGTCCCCGTCCCCTAACAATAACCCTAGCCCGAAACCTAACCGTAACCCTCCCCGAAGCCTGACCCTCACACGTCCCCTAATCCTAACCCGTATGCTAACACTAACCCGCGCCCTCACACGTACGCTCCCCCTAAAGCGTACTCGTACCCTCACCTGGACCCTAAACCGTCCCCGTCCCCTAACCCTAACCCTAGCCCCAACCCTAAACCTAACCTTAACCCTTCCCCGAAGCCTGACCCTCACCCGTCCTCTAATCGTAAACCGTACACTAACACTAACCCGCGCCCTCACACGTACGCTCCCCCTAAAGCGTTGTCGTACCCTCACCTGGACCCTAAATCCTCCCCGTCCCCTAACCCTAACCCTAGCCCCAACCCTAACCCTAACTCTTCCTCGAGGTGACCCTCACCGGTCCCCTAATCATAACCCGTACGCTAACACTAACCCGCGCCCTCACACGTACGCTCCCCCTAAAGCGTTGTCGTACCCTCACCTGGACCCTAAACCCTACCCGTCCCCTAACCCTAACCCTAGCCCGAACCCTAACCCTAACCCTTCCCGAAGCCTGACTCTCACCCGTCCCCTTATCCTAACCCGTACGCTAACAGTAACCCGCGCCCTCACACGTACGCTCCCCCTATAGCGTTGTCGTATCCTCACCTGGACCCTAAGACGTCCCCGTCCCCTAACCCTAACCCTAGCCCGACCCTAATCCTAACCCTAACCCTTCCCCGAAGCCTGACCCTCACCCGTCCACTTATCCTAACCCGTACGCTAACACTAACCCGCGCCCTCACACGTACGCTCCCCCTAAAGCATTGTCGTAACCTCACCTGGACCCTAAACCGTCCCCGTTCCCTAACCCTAACGCTAGCCCGAACCCTAACCCTAACCCTTCCCCGAAGCCTGACCCTCAACCGTCCCCTCATCCTAACCCGTACGCTAACACTAACCCGCGCCCTCACACGTCCGCTCCCCCTAAAGCGTTGTCGTACCCTCACCTGGACCCTAAACCCTCCCCGTCCCCTAACCCTAACCCTAGCCCTAACCCTACCCTAACCCTTCCCCGAAGCCTGACCCTCACCCGTCCCCTAATCCTAACCCGTACGCTAACACTAACACGAGCCCTCACACGTACGCTCCCCCTAAAGCGTTGTCGTACCCTCACCTGGACCCTAAACCGTCCCCGTCCCCTAACACTAACCCTAGCCCGAACCCTAACCCTAACCCTTCCCCGAAGCCACACTCTCACCCGTCCCGTAATCCTAACCCGTACGCTAACACTAACCCGCGCCCTCACACGTACGCTCCCCCTAAAGCGTTGTCGTACCCTCACCTGGACACTAAACCCTCCCCGTCAACTAACCCTAACCCTAGCCCGAACCGTAACCCTAACCCTTCCCCGAAGCCTGACCCTCACCCATCCCCTAATCCTAACCCGTACGATAACACTAACCCACTCCCTCACACCTACGCTCCCCCTAAGGCGTTGTCGTACCCTCACCTGGACCCTAAACCGTCCCCGTCCCCTAACCCTAACCCTAGCCCGAACCCTAACCCTAACCCTTCCCCGAAGCCTGACCCTCACCTGTCCCCTAATCCTAACCCGTACGCTAACACTAACCCGCGCCCTCACACGTACACTCCCCCTAAAGCGTTGTCGTGCCCTCACCTGGACCCTAAACCCTCCCCGTCCCCTAACCCTAACCCTAGCCCGAGCCCTAACACTAACCCTTCCCGAAGCCTAACCCTCACCGGTCCCCTAATCCTAACCCGTACGCTAACACTAACCGGCGCCCTCACACGTACGCTCCCCCTAAAGCGTTGTCGTACCCTCACCTGGACCCTAAACCCTCCCCGTCCCCTAACCCTAACCCTAGCCCGAACCCTAACCCTAACACTTCCCCGAAGCCTGACCCTCACCCGTCCCCTAATCCTAACCCGTACGGTAACACTAACCCGCGCCCTCACACGTACGCTCCCCCTAAAGCGTTGTAGTACCCTCACCTGGACCCTAAACCCTCCCCGTCCCCTAACCCTAACCCTAGCCCGAACCCTAACCCTAACCCTTCCCGAAGCCTGACCCTCACCCGTCCCCTAATCCTAACCCGTACTCTAACACTAACCCGCGCCCTCACACGTACGCTCCCCGTAAAGCGTTTTCGTACCCTCACCTGGACCCTAAGACGTCCCCGTCCCCTAACCCTAACCCTAGCCCGAACCCTAACCCAAACCCTAACCCTTCCCCGAAGCCTGACCCTCACCCGTCCCCTTATCCTAACCCGTACGCTAACACTAACCCGCGCCCTCACACGTACGCTCCCCCTAAAGCATTGTCGTAACCTCACCTGGACCCTAAACCCTCCCAGTCCCCTAACGCTAACCCTAGACCTAACCCTAACCCTAACCCTTCCCCGAAGCCTGACCCTCACCCGTCCCCTAATCCTAACCCGTACACTAACACTAACCCGCGCGCTCACACGTACGCTCCCCCTTAAGCGTTGTCGTACCCTCACCTGGACCCTAAACCCTCCCCGTCCCCTAACCCTAACCCTAGACTGAACACTAACCCTAACCCTTCCCGGAAGCCTGACCCTCACCCGTCCCCTCATCCTAACCCGTACGCTAACACTAACCCACGCGCTCACACGTACGCTCCCCCTAAAGCATTGTCGTACCCTCACCTGGGCCCTAAACCGTCCCCGTCCCCTAAACCTAACCCTAGCCCGAACCCTAACCCTAACCCTTCCCCGAAGCCTGACCCTCACCTGTCCCCTAATCCTAACCCGTACGCTAACACTAACCCGCGCCCTCACATGTACGCTCCCCCTAAAGCATTGTCGTACCCTCACGTGGACCCTAAACCCTCCCCGTCAACTAACCCTAACCCTAGCCCGAACCGTAACCGTAACCCTTCCCCGAAGCCTGACCCTCACCCATCCACTAATCCTAACCCGTACGCTAACACTAACCCACTCCCTCACACCTACGCTCCCCCTAAAGCGTTGTCGTACCCTCACCTGGACCCTAAACCGTCCCCGTCCCCTAACCCTAACCCTAGCCCTAACCCTAATCCTAACCCTTCCCCGAAGCCTGACCCTCACCCTTCCCCTAATCCTAACCCGTACGCTAACACTAACCCGCGCCCTCACACGTACGCTCCCCCTAAAGCGTTGTCGTACCCTCACCTTGACCCTAAACCCTCCCCGTCCCCTAACCCTAACCCTAGCCCGAACCCTAACCCTAACCCTTCCCGAAGCCTGACTCTCACCCGTCCCATAATCCTAACCCGTACGCTAACACTAACCCGCGCCCTCACACGTACGATCCCCCTAAAGCATTGTCGTAACCTCACCTGGACCCTAAACCGTCCCCGTCCCCTAACCCTAACCCTAGCCCGAACCCTAACCCTAACACTTCCCGAAGCCTGACCCTCAACCGTCCCCTCATCCTAACCCGTACGCTAACACTAACCCGCGCCCTCACACGTCCGCTCCCCCTAAAGCGTTGTCGTACCCTCACCTGGACCCTAAACCCTCCCCGTCCCCTAACTCTAACCCTAGCCCTAACCCTAACCCTAACCCTTCCCCGAAGCCACACTCTCACCCGTCCCGTAATCCTAACCCGTACGCTAACACTAACCCGCGCCCTCACACGTACGCTCCCCCTAAAGCGTTGTCGTACCCTCACCTGGACCCTAAACCCTCCCCGTCAACTAACCCTAACCCTAGCCCGAACCGTAACCCTAACCCTTCCCCGAAGCCTGACCCTCACCCATCCCCTAATCCTAACCCATACGATAACACTAACCCACTCCCTCACACCTACGCTCCCCCTAAAGCGTTGTCGTACCCTCACCTGGACCCTAAACCCTCCCTGTCCCCTAACCCTAACCCTAGCCCGAACCCTAACCCTAACCCTTCCCCGAAGCCTGACCCTCACCCGTCCCCTAATCCTAACCCGTACGCTAACACTAACCCGCGCCCTCACACGTACACTCCCCCTAAAGCGTTGTCGTGCCCTCACCTGGACCCTAAACCCTCCCCGTCCCCTAACCCTAACCCTAGCCCGAGCCCTAACCCTAACCCTTACCGAAGCCTGACCCTCACCCGTCCCCTAATCCTAAACCGTACGTTAACACTAACCCGCGCCCTAACACGTACGCTCCCCCTAAAGCGTTGTAGTACCCTCACCTGGACCCTAAACCGTCCCCGTCCCCTAACCCTAACTCTAGCCCGAACCGTAAACCTAACCCTTCCCCGAAGCCTGACCCTCACCCGTCCCCTAATCCTAAACCGTACGCTAACACTAACCCGCGCCCTCACACGTACGCTCCCCCTAAAGCGTTGTCGTACACTCACCTGGACCCTAAACCCTCCCCGTCCCCTAACCCTAACCCTAGCCCGAACCCTAAACCTAACCCTTCCCCGAAGCCTGACCCTCACCCGTCCCCTAATCTTAACCCGTACGCTAACACTAACCCGCGCCCTCACATGTACCCTCCCCGTAAAGTGTTGTCGTACCCTCACCTGGACCCGAAACTGTCCCCGTCCCCGTCCCCTAACCCTAGCCCGAACCCTAAACCTAACCCTTCCCCGAAGCCTGACCCTCACCTGTCCCTGAATCCTAACCTGTACGCTAACACTAACACGCGCCCTCACACGTACGCTCCCCCTAAAGCTTTGTCGTACCCTCACCTGGACCCTAAACCCTCCCGTCCCCTAACCCTAACCCTAACCCTAGCCCGAACCCTAACCCTTCCCGAAGCCTGACCTTCACCCGTCCCCTAATCCTAAACCGTACGTTAACACTAACCCGCGCCCTCACACGTACGCTCCCTTAAAGCGTTGTCTTACCCTCAACTGGACCCGAAACTGTCCCCGTCCCCGTCTCCTAACCCTAGCCCGAACCCTAACCCTAACCCTTCCCACAAGCCTGACCCTCACCCGTCCCCTAATCCTAACCCGTACGCTAACACTAACCCGCACCCTCATCGTACCCTCCCCGTAAAGTGTTCTCGTACACTCACCTGGACCCTAAACCCTCCCCGTCCCCTAACCCTAACCCTAGCCCGAACCCTAACCCTAACCCTTCCCGAAGCCAGACCCTCAACCATCCTCTAATCCTAAACCGTACTTTAACACAAACCCGCGCCCTCACATGTATGCTCCCTTAAAGCGTTGTCGTACCCTCACCTGGACCCTAAACCCTCTCCGTCCCCTAACCCTAACCCTAGCCCGAACCCTAACCCTAACCCTAACCCTTCGCCGAAGCCTGACCCTCACCCATCCCCTAATCCTAACCCGTACGCTAACACTAACCCGTGCCATCACACGTACGCTCCCCCTAAAGCGTTGTCGTACCCTCACCTGGACCCGAAACCATCCCCGTCCCCTAACCCTAACCCTAGCCCGAACCCTAACCCTAACCCTTCCCCGAAGCCTGACCCTCACCCGTCCCCAATCCTAACCCGTACGCTAACACTAACCCGCGCCCTCACACGTACGCTCCCCCTAAAGCGTTCTCGTACCCTCACCTGGACCCTAAACCCTCCCCGTCCCCTAATCCTAACCCTAGCCCGAACCCTAACCCTAACCCTTCCCGAAGCCTGACTCTCACCCGTCTCCTAATCCTAACCCGTACGTTAACACTAACCCGCGCCCTCACACGTACGCTCCACCTAAAGCATTGTCGTACCCTCACCTGGACCCTAAGACGTCCCCGTCCCCTAACAATAACCCTAGCCCGAAACCTAACCGTTACCCTCCCCGAAGCCTGACCCTCACACGTCCCCTAATCCTAACCCGTACGCTAACACTAACCCGCGCCCTCACACGTACGCTCCCCCTAAAGCGTACTCGTACCCTCACCTGGACCCTAAACCGTCCCCGTCCCCTAACCCTAACCCTAGCCCCAACCCTAAACCTAACCTTAACCCTTCCCCGAAGCCTGACCCTCACCCGTCCCCTAATCGTAAACCGTACACTAACACTAACCCGCGCCCTCACACGTACGCTCCCCCTGAAGCGTTGTCGTACCATCACCTGGACCCTAAATCCTCCCCATCCCCTAACCCTAACCCTAGCCCGAACCCTAACCCTAACCCTTCCCCGAAGCCTGACCCTCACCCGTCCCCTAATCCTAACCCGTACGCTAACACTAACCCACGCCCTCACACGTACGCTCCCCCTAAAGCGTAGTCGTACCCTCACCTGGACCCTAAACCGTCCCCGTCCCCTAACCCTAACCCTAGCCCCAACCCTAACCCTAACCCTAACCCTTCCCCGAAGCCTGACCCTCACCCGTCCCCTTATCCTAACCCTTACGCTAACACTAACACGCACCCTCACATGTACGGTCCCCCTAAAGCGTTGTCGTACCCTCACCTGGACCCTAAACCCTCCCGTCCCCAAGTCCTAACCCTAGCCCGAACCCTAACCCTAACCCTTCCCCGAAGCCTGACCCTCACCCGTCCCCTAATCCTAACCCGTACGCTAACACTAACCCGCGCCCTCACACGTACACTCCCCCTAAAGCGTTGTCGTGCCCTCACCTGGACCCTAAACCCTCCCCGTCCCCTAAACCTAACCCTAGCCCGAGCCCTAACCCTAAACCTTCCCGAAGCCTGACCCTCACCCGTCCCCTAATCCTAAACCGTACGTTAACACTAACCCGCGCCCTAACACGTACGCTCCCCCTAAAGCATTGTCGTACCCTCACCTGGACCCTAAACCGTCCCCGTCACCTAACCCTAACTCTAGCCCGAACCCTAAACCTAAACCTTCCCCGAAGCCTGACCCTCACCCGTCCCCTAATCCTAACCCGTACGCTAACACTAACCCGCGCCCACACACGTACCCTCCCCGTAAAGTGTTGTCGTACCCTCACCTGGAGCCGAAACTGTCCCCGTCTCCGTCCCCTAACACTAGCCCGAACCCTAACCCTAACCCTTCCCCGAAGCCTGACCCTCACCCGTCCCCTAATCCTAACCCGTACGCTAACACTAACCCGCGCCCTCACACGTACACTCCCTCTAAAGCGTTGTCGTGCCCTCACCTGGACCCTAAACCCTCCCCGTCCCCTAACCCTAACCCTAGCTCGAGCCCTAAACCTAAACCTTCCCGAAGCCTGACCCTCACCGTCCCCTAATCCTAAACCGTACGTTAACACTAACCCGCGCCCTAACACGTACGCTCCCCCTAAAGCGTTGTCGTACCCTCACCTGGACCCTAAACCGTCCCCGTCACCTAACCATAACTCTAGCCCGAACCCTAAACCTAACCCTTCCCCGAAGCCTGACACTCACCCGTCCCCTAATCCTAACCCGTACACTAACACTAACCCGCGCCCTCACACGTACGCTCCCCCTAAAGCGTTGTCGTACCCTCACCTGGACCCTAAGACGTCCCCGTCCCCTAACCCTAACCCTAGCCCGAACCCTAACCCTAACCCTAACACTTCCCCGAAGCCTGACCCTCACCCGTCCCGTAATCCTAACCCGTACGCTAACACTAACCCGCGCCCTCACACGTACGCTCCCCCTAAAGCATTGTCGTAACCTCACCTGGACCCTAAACACTCCCCGTCCCCTAACCCTAACCCTAGCCTGAACCCTAACCCTAACCCTTCCCCGAAGCCTGACCCTCACCCGTCCCCTAATCCTAACCCGTACCTTAACACTAACCCGCGCCCTCACACGTACGCTCCCCCTAAAGCGTTTTCGTGCCCTCACCTGGACCCTAAACCCTCCCCGTCCCCTAACCCTAACCCTAGCCCGAACCCTAACCCTAACCCTTCCCCGAAGCCTGACCCTCACCCGTCCCCTAATGCTAACCCGTACGCTAACACTAACCCGCGCCCTCACACGTACGCTCCCCCTAAAGCGTTGTCGTACCCTCACCTGTACCCTAAACCCTCCCCATCCCCTAACCCTAACCCTAGCCCGAACCCTAACCCTAACACTTCCCCGAAGCCTGACCCTCACCCGTCCCGTAATCCTAACCCGTACGCTAACACTAACCCGCACCCTCACATGTACGCTCCCCCTAAAGCGTTGTCGTACCCTCACCTGGACCCTAAACCCTCCCGTCCCCAAATCCTAACCCTAGCCCGAACCCTAACCCTAACCCTTCCCCGAAGCCTGACCCTCACCCGTCCCCTAATCCTAACCCGTACGCTAACACTAACCCGCGCCCTCACACGTCCACTCCCCCTAAAGCGTTGTCGTGCCCTCACCTGGACCCTAAACCCTCCCCGTCCCCTAACCCTAACCCTAGCCCGAGCCCTAAACCTAAACCTTCCCGAAGCCTGACCCTCACCGTCCCCTAATCCTAAACCGTACGTTAACACTAACCCGCGCCCTAACACGTACGCTCCCCCTAAAGCGTTGTCGTACCCTCACCTGGACCCTAAACCCTCCCCGTTCCCTAAGCCTAACCCTAGCCCGAACCCTAACCCTAACCCTTCCCCGAAGCCTGACCTTCACCCGTCCCCTAATCCTAACCCGTACGCTAACACTAACCCGCCCCCTCACACGTACCCTCCCCGTAAAGTGTTGTCGTAAGCTCACCTGGACCCGAAACTGTCCCCGTGTCCGTCCCCTAACCCTAGCCCGAACCCTAACCCTAACCCTTCCCCGAAGCCTGACCCTCACCCGTCCAATAATCCTAACCCGTACGCTAACACTAACCCGCGCCCTCACACGTAAGCTCCCCCTAAAGCGTTGTCGTACCCTCACCTGGACCGTAAGACGTCCCCGTCCCCTAACCCTAACCCTAGCCCGAACCCTAACCCTAACCCTAACGCTTCCCCGAAGCCTGACCCTCACCCGTCCCCTTATCCTAACCCGTACGCTAACACTAACCCGCGCCCTCACACGTACGCTCCCCCTAAAGCATTGTCGTAACCTCACCTGGACCCTAAACCCTCCCCGTCCCCTAAGCCTAACCCTAGCCCGAACCCTAACCCTAACCCTTCCCCGAAACCTGACCCTCACCCGTCCACTCATCCTAACACATACGCTAACACTAACCCTCACCCTCACATGTACGCTCCCCCTAAAGCGTTGTCCTACCCTCACCTGGACCCTAAACCCTCCCGTCCCCTAACCCTAACCCTAGCCCGAACCCTAACCCTAACCCTTCCCCGACCTGACCCTCACCGGTCCCCTAATCCTAACCCGTACGCTAACACTAACCCACGCCCTCACACGTACGCTCCCCCTAAAGCATTGTCGTACCCTCACCTGGACCCTAAACCCTCCCCGTCCCCTAACCCTAACCCTAGCCCGAACCCTAACCCTAACCCTTCCCGAAGCCTGACCCTCACCTATCCTCTAATCCTAAACCGTACGTTAACACTAACCCGCGCCCTCACACGTACGCTCCCTTAAAGCGTTGTCGTACCCTCACCTGGACCCTAAACCCTCCCGTCCCCTAACCCTAACCCTAGCCCGAACCCTAACCCTAACCCTTCCTCGACCTGACCCTCACTGGTCCCCTAATCCTAACCCGTACGCTAACACTAACCCGCGCCCTCACACGTACGCTCCCCCTAAAGCGTTTTCGTACCCTCACCTGTACCCTAAACCCTCCCCGTCCCCTAACCCTAACCCTAGCCCGAACCCTAACCCTAACCCTTCCCGAAGCCTGACCCTCACCCGTCCCCTAATCCTAAACCGTACGTTAACACTAACCCGCGCCCTCATCGTACGCTCCCTTAAACCGTTGTCGTACCCTCACCTGGACCCTAAACCCTCTCCGTCCCCTAACCCTAACCCTAGCCCGAACCCTAACCCTAACCCTTCCCCGAAGCCTGACCCTCACCCGTCCCCTAATCCTAACCCGTACGCTAACACTAACCCGCGCCCTCACACGTACGCTCCCCTTAAAGCGTTATCGTGCCCTCACCTGGACCCTAAACCTTCTGCGTCCCCTAACCCTAACCCTAGCCCGAACCCTAACCCTAACCCTTCCCGAAGCCTGACCCTCACCCATCCCGTAATCCTAACCCGTACGCAAACACTAAGCTGAGCCCTCACACGTACGCTCCCCCTAAAGCGTTGTCGTACCCTCACCTGGACTGTAAACCGTCCCTGTCCCCTAACACTAACCCTAGCCCGAACCCTAACCCTAACCCTTCCCCGAAGTCTGACCCTCACCCGTCCCGTAATCCTAACCCGTACGCTAACACTAACCCGCGCCCTCACACGTACGCTCCCCCTAAAGTGTTGTAGTACCCTCACCTGGACCCTAAACCCTCCCCATCCCCTAACCCTAACCCTAGCCCGAACCCTAACCCTAACCCTTCCCCGAAGTCTGACCCTCACCCGTCCCGTAATCCTAACCCGTACGCTAACACTAACCCGCGCCCTCACACGTACGGTCCCCCTAAAGTGTTGTCGTACCCTAACCTGGACCCGAAACCGTCCCCGTCCCCGTCCCCTAACCCTAGCCCGAACCATAACCCTAACCCTTCCCCGAAGCCTGACCCTCACCTGTCCCCTAATCCTAACCCGTACGCTAACACTAACCCGCGCCCTCACACGTACGCTCCCCCTAAAGCGTTGTCGTACCCTCACCTGGACCCTAAACCGTCCCCGTCCCCTAACCCTAAGCCTAGCCCGAACCCTAACCCTAACCCTTCCCCTAAGCCTGACCCTCACCCGTCCCGTAATCCTAACCCGTACGCTAACACTAAACCTCGCCCTCACACGTACGCTCCCCCTAAAGCGTTGTCGTACCCTCACATGGACCCTAAACCCTCCCCGTCCCCTAACCCTAACCCTAGCCCGAACCCTAACCCTAACCCTTCCCCGAAGCCTGACCCTCACCCCTCCCCTAATCCTAACCCGTACGCTAACACTAACCCATGCCCTCACACGTACGCTCTCCCTAAAGCGTTGTCGTACCCTCACCTGGACCCTAAACCGTCCCCGTCCCCTAACCCTAACCCTAGCCCGAACCCTAACCCTAACCCTTCCCCGAAGCCTGACACTCACCTGTCCCCTAATCCTAACCCGTACGCTAACACTAACCCGCGCCCTCACACGTACGCTCCCCCTAAAGCGTTGTCATCCCCTCACCTGGACCCTAAACCCTCCCCGTCCCCTAACCCTAACCCTAGCCCGAACCCTAACCCTAAAACTTCCCCGAAGCCTGACCCTCACCCGTCCCCTAATCCTAACCCGTATGCTAACACTAACCCGTGCACTCACACGTACGCTCCCCCTAAAGCGTTGTCGTACCCTCACCTGGACCCTAAACCCTCCCCGTCCCTTAACCCTAACCCTAGCCCGAACCCTAACCCTAACCCTTCCCCGAAGCCTGACCCTCACCCATCCCCTAATCCTAACCCGTA
Organism: Lagenorhynchus albirostris; assembly: GCF_949774975.1. NCBI lineage: Eukaryota > Metazoa > Chordata > Mammalia > Artiodactyla > Delphinidae > Lagenorhynchus > Lagenorhynchus albirostris. The sequence goes on along the minus strand of NC_083104.1, from coordinate 80,260,529 downwards.
CGCTAACACTAACCCGCACACTCACATGTACGCTCCCCCTAAAGCGTTGTCGTACCCTCACCTGGACCCTAAACCCTCCCGTCCCCAAATCCTAACCCTAACCCGAACCCTAACCCTAACCCTTCCCCGAAGCCTGACCCTCACCCGTCCCCTAATCCTAACCCGTACGCTAACACTAACCCGTGCCCTCACACGTACACTCCCCCTAAAGCGTTGTCGTGCCCTCACCTGGACCCTAAACCCTCCCCGTCCCCTAACCCTAACCCTAACCTGAACCCTAACCCTAACCCTTCCCGAAGCCTGACCCTCACCCGTCCCCTAATCCTAACCCGTACGCAAACACTCACCCGCGCCCTCACACGTACGCTCCCCCTAAAGTGTTGTCGTACCCTCACCTGGACCCGAAACCATCCCCATCCCCTAACCCTAAGCCTAGCCCGAACCTTAACCCTAACCCTTCCCCGAAGCCTGACCCTCACCCGTCCCCTAATCCTAACCCGTACGCTAACACTAACCCGCGCCGTCACACGTACGCTCCCCCTAAAGCATTGTCGTACCCTCACCTGGACTCTAAGCCGTTCCCGTCCCCTAAACCTAACCCTAGCCGGAACCCTAACCCTAACACTTCCCCGAAGCCTGACCCTCACCCATCCCCTTATCCTAACCCGTAGGCTAACACTAACCCGCGCCCTCACACGTACGCAACACCTAAAGCATAGTCGTAACCTCACCTGGACCCTAAACCCTCCCGTCCCATATCCTAACCCTAGCCCGAACCCTAACCCTAACCCTTTCCCGAAGCCTGACCCTCACCCGTCCCCTAATCCTAACCCGTACGCTAACACTAACCCACGCCCTCACACGTACGCTCCGCCTAAAGCGTTGTCGTGCCCTCACCTGGACCCTAAACCCACCCCGTGCCCTAACCCTAACCATAGCCCGAGCCCTAACCCTAACCCTTCCCGAAGCCTGACCCTCAACCGTCCCCTAATCCTAAACCGTACGTTAACACTAACCCGCGCCCTAACACGTACGCTCCCCCTAAAGCGTTGTCGTACCCTCACCTGGACCCTAAACCCTCCCCGTCCCCTAACCCTAACCCTAGCCCGAACCCTAACCCTAACCCTTCCCCGAAGCCTGACCCTCACCCGTCCCCTAATCCTAACCTGTACGCTAACACTAACCCGCGCCCTCACACGTACGCTCCCCCTAAAGCGTTGTCGTACCCTCACCTGGAACCTAAACCCTCCCCGTCCCCTAATCCTAACCGTAGCCCGAACCTAACCCTAACACTTCCTGGAGCCTGACCCTCACCCATTCCCTAATCCTAACCCGTACGTTAACACTTTCCCGCGCCCTCACACGTACGCTCCCCCTAAAGCGTTGTCGTACCCTCACCTGGACCCTAAAACGTCCCCGTCCCCTAACAATAACCCTAGCCCGAACCCTAACCCTAACCCTTCCCCGAAGCCTGACCCTCACCCGTCCCCTAATCCTAACCCGTACGCTAACACTAACCCGCGCCCTCACACGTACGCTCCCCCTAAAGCGTTGTCGTGCCCTCACCTGGACCCTAAACCCTTCCCGTCCCCTAACCCTAACCCTAGCCCGAACCCTAACCCTAACACTTCCCGAAGCCTGACCCTCACCCGTCCCCTAATACTAACCCGAACGCTAACACTAACCCACGCCCTCACACGTACGCTCCCCCTAAAGCGTTGTCGTACCCTCACCTGGACCCTAAGACGTCCCCGTCCCCTAACCCTAACCCTAGCCCGAACCCTAACCCTAACCCTTCCCGAAGCCTGACCCTCACCCGTCCCCTAATCCTAAACCGTACGTTAACACTAACCCGCGCCCTCACACGTACGGTCCCCCTAAAGCGTTGTCGTACCCTCACCTGGACCCTAAACCGTCCCCGTCCCCTAACCCTAACTCTAGCCCGAACCCTAAATCTAACCCTTCCCCGAAGCCTGACCCTCACCCGTCTGCTAATCCTAAACCGTATGCTAACACTAACCCGCGCCCTCACACGTACGCTCCCCCTAAAGCGTTGTCATACCCTCACCTGGACCCTAAACCCTCCCCGTCCCCTAACTCTAACCCTAGCCCGAACCCTAACCCTAACCCTTCCCCGAAGCCTGACCCTCACCCGTCCCCTAATCCTAACCCGTACGCTAACACTAACCCGCGCCCTCACACGTACCCTCCCCGTAAATGTTGTCGTACCCTCACCTGGACCCGAAACCGTCCCCGTCCCCGTCCCCTAACCCTAGCCCGAACCCTAAACCTAACCCTTCCCGAAGCCTGACCCTCACCCGTCCCCTAATCCTAACCCGTACGCTAACACTAACCCGCGCTCTCACACGTACGCTCCCCCTAAAGCGTTGTCGTACCCTCACCTGGACGCTAAACCCTCCCGTCCCCTAACCCTAACCCTAGCCCGAACCCTAACCCTAACCCTTCCAGAAGCCTGACCCTCACCCTTCCTCTAATCCTTAACCGTACGTTAACACTAACCCGCGCCCTCACATGTACGCTCCCTTAAAGCGTTGTCGTACCCTCACCTGGACCCTAAACCCTCTCCGTCCCCTAACCCTAACCCTAGCCCGAACCCTAACCCTAACCCTTCCCGAAGCCTGACCCTCACCCGTCCCCTAATCCTAACCCGTTCGCTAACACTAACCCGCGCTCTCACACGTATGCTCCCCCTAAAGCGTTGTCGTACCCTCACCTGGACCCTAAGACGTCCCCGTCCCCTAACCCTAACCCTAGCCCGAACCCTAACCCTAACCCTAACACTTCCCCGAAGCCTGACCCTCACCCGTCCCCTTATCCTAACCCGTACGCTAACACTAACCCGCGCCCTCACACGTACGCTCCCCCTAAAGCGTTGTCGTAACCTCACCTGGACTCTAAACCTTCCCCGTCCCCTAACAATAAGCCTAGTCCGAACCCTAACCCTAACCCTTCCCCGAAGCCTGACCCTCACCCGTCCCCTAATCATAACCCGTACGCTAACACTAACCCGCGCTCTCACACGTACGCTCCCCCTAAAGCGTTGTCGTACCCTCACCTGGACCCTAAACCCTCCCCGTCCCCTAAGCCTAACCATAGCCCGAACCCTAACCCTAACCCTTCCCCGAAGCCTGACCCTCACCCGTCCCCTAATCCTAACCCGTACGCTAACACTAACCCGCGCCCTCACACGTACCCTCCCCGTAAAGTGTTGTCGTACCCTCACCTGGACCCGAAACTGTCCCCGTCTCCGTCCCCTAACCCTAGCCCGAACCCTAACCCTAACCCTTCCCCGAAGCCTGACCCTCACCCGTCCCCTAATCCTAACCCGAACGCTAACACTAACCCGCGCCATCACACGTAAGCTCCCCCTAAAGCGTTGTCGTACCCTCACCTGGACCCTAAACCCTCTCCGTCCCCTAAACCTAACCCTAGCCCGAACACTAACCCTAAACCTTCCCCGAAGCCTGACCCTCACCCGTCCCCTAATCCTAACCCGTACGTAACACTAACCCACGCCCTCACACGTACGCTCCCCCTTAAGCGTTTTCGTACCCTCACCTGGATCCTAAACCCTCCCTGTCCCCTAACCCTAAACCTAGCCCGAACCCTAACCGTAACACTTACCCGAAGCCTGACCCTCACCCGTCCCCTAATCCTAACCCGTACGCTAACACTAACCCACGCCCTCACACGTACGCTCCCCCTAAAGCATTGTTGTACCCTCACCTGGACCCTAAACCCTCCCCGTCCCCTAACCCTAACCCTAGCCCGAACCCTAACCCTAACCCTTCCCCGAAGCCTGACCCTCACCCGTCCCCTCATCCTAACCCGTACGCTAAAACTAACCCGCGCCCTCACACGTACGCTCCCCCTAACGCGTTGTCGTACCCTCACCTGGACCCTAAGACGTCCCCGTCCCCTAACCCTAACCCTAGCCCGAACCCTAACCCTAACCCTAACACTTCCCCGAAGCCTGACCCTCACCCGTCCCCTTATCCTAACCCGTACGCTAACACTAACCCGCGCCCTCACACGTATGCTCCCCCTAAAGCATTGTCGTAACCTCACCTGGACCCTAAACCGTCCCCGTCCCCTAACCCTAACCCTAGCCCGAACCCTAACCCTAACCCTTCCCCGAAGCCTGACCCTCACCCGTCACCTCATCCTAACCCGTACGCTAACACTAACCCACGCCCTCACACGTACGCTCCCCCTAAAGCGTTGTCGTACCCTCACCTGGACCCTAAACCCTCCCCGTCCCCTAACCCTAACCCTAGCCCGAACCCTAACCCTAACCCTTCCCCGAAGCCTGACCCTTACCCGTCCCCTAATCCTAACCCGTACGCTAACACTAACCCGCGCCCTCACACGTACCCTCCCCGTAAAGTGTTGTCGTACCCTCACCTGGACCCTAAACCGTCCCCGTCCCCTAACACTAACCCTAGCCCGAACCCTAACCCTAACCCTTCCCCGAAGCCTGATCCTCACCCGTCCCGTAATCCTAACTCGTACGCTAACACTAACCCGCGCCCTCACACGTACGCTCCCCCTAAAGCGTTGTCGTACCCTCACCTGGACCCTAAACCCTCCCCGTCCCCTAACCATAACCCTAGCCCGAACCCTAAACCTAACACTTCCCCGAAGACTGACCCTCACCCGTCACCTCATCCTAACCCGTACGCTAACACTAACCCACGCCCTCACACGTACGCTCCCCCTAATGCGTTGTTGTACCCTCACCTGGACCCTAAACCGTCCCCGTCCCCTAAACCTAACCCTCGCCCGAACCCTAACCCTAAACCTTCCCCGAAGCCTGACCCTCACCCGTCCCCTAATCCTAACACGTACGCTAACACTATCCCGCGCCCTCACACGTACGCTCCCCCTAAAGCGTTGTCGTACCCTCACCTGGACCCTAAACCCTCCCCGTCCCCTAACCCTAACCCTAGCCTGAACCCTAACCCTAACCCTTCCCCGAAGCCTGAACCTCACACGTCCCCTACTCCTAACCCTTACGCTAACACTAACCCGCGCCCTCACACGTACACTCCCCGTAAAGTGTTGTCGTACCCTCACCTGGACCCGAAACTGTCCCCGTCTCCGTCCCCTAACCCTAGCCCGAACCCTAACCCTAACCCTTCCCCGAAGCCTGACCCTCACCCGTCCCCTAATCCTAACCCGTACGCTAACACTAACCCGCGCCCTCACACGTACGCTCCCCCTAAAGCGTTGTCGTACCCTCACCTGGACCCTAAACCCTCCCGTCCCCTAACCCTAACCCTAGCCCGAACCCTAACCCTAACCCTAACCCTTTCCCGAAGCCTGACCCTCACCCGTCCCCTTATCCTAACTCGTACGTTAACACTAACCCGCGCCCTAACACGTACGCTCCCCCTAAAGCATTGTCGTACCCTCACCTGGACCCTAAACCGTCCCCGTCCTCTAACCCTAACTCTAGCCCGAACCCTAAACCTAACCCTTCCCCGAAGCCTGACCCTCACCCGTCCCCTAATCCTAACCCGTACGCTAACACTAACCCGCGCCCTCACACGTACGCTCCACCTAAAGCGTTGTCGTACCCTCACCTGGACCCTAAACCCTCCCCGTCCCCTAACCCTAACCCTAGCCCGAACCCTAACCCTAACCCTTCCCCGAAGCCTGACCCTCACCCGTACCCTAATCCTAACCCGTACGCTAACACTAACCCGCGCCCTCACACGTACGCTCCCCCTAAAGCGTTGTAGTGCCCTCACTTGGACCCTAAACCCTCCCCGTCCCCTAACCCTAACCCTAGACCGAACCCTAACCCTAACCCTTCCCGAAGCCTGACCCTCACCCGTCCCCTAATCCTAACCCGTACGCTAACACTAACCCGCGCCCTCACACGTACGCTCCCCCTAAAGCGTTGTAGTGCCCTCACCTGGACCCTAAACCCTCCCCGTCCCCTAACCCTAACCCTAGCCCGAACCCTAACTCTAACCCTAACCCTTCCCCGAAGCCTGACCCTCACCCGTCCCCTTATCCTAACCCGTACGCTAACACTAACCCACGCCCTCACACGTACCCTCCCCGTAAAGTGTTGTCGTACCCTCACCTGGACCCGAAACCGTCCCCGTCCCCGTCCCCTAACCCTAGCCCGAACCCTAACCCTAACACTTCCCCGAAGCCTGACCCTCACCCGTCCCCTAATCCTAACCCGTACACTAACACTAACCCGCGCCCTCACACGTACGCTCCCCCTAAAGCGTTATAGTGCCCTCACCTGGACCCTAAACCCTCCCCTTCCCCTAACCCTAACCCTAGCCAGAACCCTAACCCTAACCCTTCCCGAAGCCTGACCCTCACCCGTCCCTTAATCCTAACCCGTAAGCTAACACTAACCCGTGCCCTCACACGTACGCTCCCCCTAAAGCGTTGTCGTACCCTCACCTGGACCCTAAACCCTCCCCGTCCCCTAACCCTAACCCTAGCCCGAACCCTAAACCTAACCGTAACCCTTCCCCGAAGCCTGACCCTCACCCGTCCCTTATCCTAACCCGTACGCTAACACTAACCAGCGCCCTCACACGTACGCTCCCCCTAAAGCATTGTCGTAACCTCACCTGGACCCTAAACCGTCCCCGTCCCCTAACCCTAACCCTAGCCCGAAACCTAACCCTAACCCTTCCCCGAAGCCTGACCCTCACCCGTCCCCTCATCCTAACACGTACGCTAACACTAACACGCGCCCTCACACGTACGCTCCCCCTAAAGCGTTGTCGTACCCTCACCTGGACCCTAAACCCTCCCCGTCCCCTAACCCTAACCCTAGCCCTAACCCTAACCCTAAACCTTCCCCGAAGCCTGACCCTCACCCGTCCCCTAATCCTAACCCGTACGCTAACACTAACCCGCGCCCTCACACGTACGCTCCCCCTAAAGCGTTGTCGTACCCTCACCTGGACCCTAAACCCTCCCCGTCCCCTAACCCTAACCCTAGCCCGAACCCTAACCCTAACCCTTCCCCGAAGCCTGACCCTCACCCGTCCCCTATTCCTAACCCGTACGATAACACTAACCAGCGCCCTCACACGTACGCTCCCCCTAAAGCGTTGTCGTACCCTCACCTGGACCCTAAACCGTCCCCGTCCCCTAACCCTAACCCTAGCCCGAACCCTAACCCTAACCCTTCCCCGAAGCCTGACCCTCAACCGTCCCCTAATCCTAACTCGTACGCTAACACTAACCCGCGCCCTCACACGTACACTCCCCCTAAAGCGTTGTCGTGCCCTAACCTGGACCCTAAACCCTCCCCGTCCCCTAACCCTAACCCTAGCCCGAGCCCTAACCCTAACCCTTCCTGAAGCCTGACCCTCACCCGTCACCTAATCCTAAACCGTACGTTAACACTAACCCACGCCCTAACACGTACGCTCCCCCTAAAGGGTTGTCGTACCCTCACCTGGACCCTAAACCGTCCCCGTCCCCTAACCCTAACTCTAGCCCGAACCCTAACCCTAACCCTTCCCCGAAGCCTGACCCTCACCCGTCCCCTAATCCTAACCCGTACGCTAACACTAACCCGCGCCCTCACACGTACGCTCCCCCTAAAGCGTTGTCGTACCCTCACCTGGACCCAAAACCATCCCCGTCCCCTAACCCTAACCCTAGCCCGAACCCTAACCCTAACCCTTCCCCGAAGCCTGACCCTCACCCGTCCCCTAATCCTAACCGGTACGCTAACACTAACCCACGCCCTCACACGTACGCTCCCCCTAAAGCGTTGTCGTACCCTCACCTGGACCCTAAACCCTCCCCGTCCCCTAACCCTAACCCTTCCCCGAAGCCTGACCCTCATCCGTCCCCTAATCCTAACCCGTACGCTAACACTAACCTGCACCCTCACATGTACGCTCCCCCTAAAGCGTTGTCGTACCCTCACCTAGACCCTAAACCCTCCCGTCACCAAATCCTAACCCTAGCCCGAACCCTAACCCTAACCCTTCCCCGAAGCCTGACCCTGACCCGTCCCCTAAATCTAACCCGTACGCTAACACTAACCCGCGCCCTCACACGTACGCTCCCCCTAAAGCGTTGTCGTGCCCTCACCTGGACCCTAAACCCTCCCCGTCCCCTAACCCTAACCCTAACCTGAACCCTAACCCTAACCCTTCCCGAAGCCTGACCCTCACCCGTCCCCTTATACTAACCCGTACGCTAACACTAACCCGCGCCCTCACACGTACGCTCCCCCTAAAGCGTTGTCGTACCCTCACCTGGACCCTAAACCCTCCTGTCCCCTAACCCTAACCCTAGCCCGAACCCTAACCCTAACCCTTCCCCGACCTGACCCTCACCGGTCCCCTAATCATAACCCGTACGCTAACACTAACCCGCGCCCTAACACATACGCTCCCCCTAAAGCGTTGTCGTACCCTCACCTGGACCCTAAACCCTCCCCGTCCCCTAACCCTAACCCTAGCCCGAAACCTAACCCTAACCCTAGCCCGAACCCTAACCCTAATCCTTCCTGAAGCCTGACCCTCAGCCGTCCCCTAATCCTAAACCGTACGTTAACACTAACCCGCGCCCTCACACGTACTCTCCCTTAAAGCGTTGTCGTACCCTCACCTGGACTCTAAACCCTCTCCGTTCCCTAACCCTAACCCTAGCCCGAACCCTAACCCTAACCCTTCCCCGAAACCTGACCCTCACCCGTCCCTAATCCTAACCCGTACGCTAACACTAACCCGCGCCCTCACACTTACGCTCCCCCTAAAGCGTTGTCGTACCCTCACCTGGACCCTAAGACGTCCCCGTCCCCTAACCCTAACCCTAGCCCGAACACTAACCCTAACCCTAACACTTCCCCGAAGCCTGACCCTCACCTGTCCCCTTATCCTAACCCGTACGCTAACATTAACCCGCGCCCTCACACCTACGCTCCCCCTAAAGCATTGTCGTAACCTCACCTGGAACCTAAACCGTCCCCGTCCCCTAACAATAACCCTAGACCGAACCCTAACCCTAACACTTCCCCGAAGCCTGACCCTCACCCGTCCCCTCATCCTAACCCGTACGCTAACTCTAACCTGCACCCTCACACGTACGCTCCCCCTAAAGCGTTGTCGTACCCTCACCTGGACCCTAAACCCTCCCCGTCCCCTAACCCTAACCCTAGCCCTAGCCCTAACCGTAACCCTTTCCCGAAGCCTGACCCTCACCCGTCCCCTAATCCTAACCCGTACGCTAACACTAAACTGAGCCCTCACACGTACGCTCCCCCTAAAGCGTTGTCGTAACCTCACCTGGACCCTAAACCGTCCCCGTCCCCTAACACTAACCCTAGCCCTAACCCTAACCCTAACCCTTCCCCGAAGCCTGACCCTCACCCGTCCCCTAATCCTAACCCGTACGCTAACACTAACCCGCGCCCTCACACGTACGCTCCCCCTAAAGCGTTGTCGTACCCTCTTCTGGACCCTAAGACGTCCCCATCCCCTAACCATAACCCTACCCCGAACCCTAACCCTAACCCTAACCCTTCCCCGAAGCCTGACCCTCACCCATCCCCTTATCGTAACCCGTACGCTAACACTAACCCGCGCCCTCACACGTACGCTCCCCCTAAAGCATTGTCATAACCTCACATGGACCCTAAACCGTCCCCTAACCCTAACCCTAAACCTAGCCCGAACCCTAACCCTAACCCTTCCCCGAAGCCTGAACCTCACCCGACCCCTCATCCTAACCCGTACGCTAACACTAACCCGCACCCTCACATGTACGCTCCCCCTAAAGCGTTGTCCTACCCTCACCTGGACCCTAAACCCTCCCGTCCCCAAATCCTAACCCTAGCCCGAACCCTAACCCTAACCCTTCCCCGAAGCCTGACCCTCACCCGTCCCCTAATCCTAACCCGTACGCTAACACTAACCCGCGCCCTCACTCGTACGCTACCCCTAAAGCGTTGTCGTGCCCTCACCTGGACCCTAAACCCTCCCCGTGCCCTAACCCTAACCCTAGCCCGAGCCCTAACCCTAAGCCTTCCCGAAGCCTGACACTCAACCGTCCCCTAATCCTAAACTGTTCGTTAACACTAACCCGCGCCCTAACACGTACGCTCCCCCTATAGCGTTGTCCTACCTTCACCTGGACCCTAAACCGTCCCCGTCCCCTAACCCTAACTCTAGCCCGAACCCTAAACCTAACCCTTCCCCGAAGCCTGACACTCACCCGTCCCCTATTCCTAACCCGTACGCTAACACTAACCCGCGCCCTCACACGTACGCTCCCCCTAAAGCTTTGTAGTGCCCTCACCTGGACCCTAAACCCTCCCCGTCCCCTAACCCTAACCCTAGCCCGAACCCTAACCCTAACCCTTCCCGAAGCCTGACCCTCACCCGTACCCTAATCCTAACCCGTACGCTAACACTAACCCGCGCGCTCACACGTACGCTCCCCCTAAAGCGTTGTCGTACCCTCACCTGGACCCTAAACCGTCCCCGTCCCCTAAACCTAACCCTAGCCCGAACCCTAACCCTAACCCTTCCCCGAAGCCTGACCCTCACCTGTCCCCTAATCCTAACCCGTACGCTAACACTAACCCGCGCCCTCACACGTACGCTCCCCCAAAAGCATTGTCGTACCCTCACGTGGACCCTAAACCCTTCCCGTCAACTAACCCTAACCCTAGCCCGAACCGTAACCCTAACCCTTCCCCGAAGCCTGACCCTCACCCATCCCCTAATCCTAACCCGTACGCTAACACTAACCCACTCCCTCACACCTACGCTCCCCCTAAAGCGTTGTCGTACCCTCACCTGGACCCTAAACCCTCCCCGTCCCCTAACCCTAACCCTAGCCCTAACCCTAACCCTAACCCTTCCCCGAAGCCTGACCCTCACCCTTCCCCTAATCCTAACCCGTACGCTAACACTAACCCGCGCCCTCACACGTACGCTCCCCCTAAAGCGTTGTCGTACCCTCACCTGGACCCTAAACCCTCCCGTCCCCTAACCCTAACCCTAGCCCGAACCCTAACCCTAACCCTTCCTCGAGGTGACCCTCACCGGTCCCCTAATCATAACCCGTACGCTAACACTAACCCGCGCCCTCACACGTACGCTCCCCCTAAAGGGTTGTCGTACCCTCACCTGGACCCTAAACCCTCCCCGTCCCCTAACACTAACCCTAGCCCGAACCCTAACCCTAACCCTTCCCGAAGCCTGACTCTCACCCGTCTCCTAATCCTAACCCGTACGCTAACAGTAACCCGCGCCCTCACACGTACGCTCCCCCTATAGCGTTGTCGTATCCTCACCTGGACCCTAAGACGTCCCCGTCCCCTAACCCTAACCCTAGCCCGAACCCTAATCCTAACCCTAACCCTTCCCCGAAGCCTGACCCTCACCCGTCCACTTATCCTAACCCGTACGCTAACACTAACCCGCGCCCTCACACGTACGCTCCCCCTAAAGCATTGTCGTAACCTCACCTGGACCCTAAACCGTCCCCGTCCCCTAACCCTAACCCTAGCCCGAACCCTAACCCTAACCCTTCCCCGAAGCCTGACCCTCAACCGTCCCCTCATCCTAACCCGTACGCTAACACTAACCCGCGCCCTCACACGTACGCTCCCCCTAAAGCGTTGTCGTACACTCACCTGGACCCTAAACCGTCCCCGTCCCGTAACACTAACCCTAGCCCGAACCCTAACCCTAACCCTTCCCCGAAGCCACACTCTCACCCGTCCCGTAATCCTAACCCGTACGCTAACACTAACCCGCGCCCTCACACGTACGCTCCCCCTAAAGCGTTGTCGTACCCTCACCTGGACCCTAAACCCTCCCCGTCCCCTAACCCTAACCCTAGCCCGAACCCTAACCCTAACCCTTCCCCGAAGCCTGACCCTCACCCGTCCCCTATTCCTAACCCGTACGATAACACTAACCAGCGCCCTCACGCGTACGCTCCCCCTAAAGCGTTGTCGTACCCTCACCTGGACCCTAAACCGTCCCCGTCCCCTAACCCTAACCCTAGCCCGAACCCTAACCCTAACCCTTCCCCGAAGCCTGACCCTCAACCGTCCCCTAATCCTAACTCGTACGCTAACACTAACCCGCGCCCTCACACGTACACTCCCCCTAAAGCGTTGTCGTGCCCTAACCTGGACCCTAAACCCTCCCCGTCCCCTAACCCTAACCCTAGCCCGAGCCCTAACCCTAACCCTTCCTGAAGCCTGACCCTCACCCGTCACCTAATCCTAAACCGTACGTTAACACTAACCCGCGCCCTAACACGTACGCTCCCCCTAAAGGGTTGTCGTACCCTCACCTGGACCCTAAACCGTCCCCGTCCCCTAACCCTAACTCTAGCCCGAACCCTAACCCTAACCCTTCCCCGAAGCCTGACCCTCACCCGTCCCCTAATCCTAACCCGTACGCTAACACTAACCCGCGCCCTCACACGTACGCTCCCCCTAAAGCGTTGTCGTACCCTCACCTGGACCCAAAACCATCCCCGTCCCCTAACCCTAACCCTAGCCCGAACCCTAACCCTAACCCTTCCCCGAAGCCTGACCCTCACCCGTCCCCTAATCCTAACCGGTACGCTAACACTAACCCACGCCCTCACACGTACGCTCCCCCTAAAGCGTTGTCGTACCCTCACCTGGACCCTAAACCCTCCCCGTCCCCTAACCCTAACCCTAGCCCGAACCCTAACCCTAACCCTTCCCCGAAGCCTGACCCTCATCCGTCCCCTAATCCTAACCCGTACGCTAACACTAACCTGCACCCTCACATGTACGCTCCCCCTAAAGCGTTGTCGTACCCTCACCTAGACCCTAAACCCTCCCGTCACCAAATCCTAACCCTAGCCCGAACCCTAACCCTAACCCTTCCCCGAAGCCTGACCCTCACCCGTCCCCTAATCCTAACCCGTACGCTAACACTAACCCGCGCCCTCACACGTACGCTCCCCCTAAAGCGTTGTCGTGCCCTCACCTGGACCCTAAACCCTCCCTGTCCCCTAACCCTAACCCTAGCCCGAACCCTAACCCTAACCGTTCCTGAAGCCTGACCCTCACCCGTCCCCTAATCCTAACCCGTACGCTAACACTAACCCGCGCCCTCACACGTACGCTCCCCCTAAAGCGTTGTCGTACCCTCACCTGGACCCTAAGACGTCCCCGTCCCCTAACCCTAACCCTAGCCCGAACCCTAACCCTAACCCTTCCCGAAGCCTGACCCTCACCCGTCCCCTTATACTAACCCGTACGCTAACACTAACCCGCGCCCTCACACGTACGCTCCCCCTAAAGCGTTGTCGTACCCTCACCTGGACCCTAAACCCTCCCGTCCCCTAACCCTAACCCTAGCCCGAACCCTAACCCTAACCCTTCCCCGACCTGACCCTCACCGGTCCCCTAATCATAACCCGTACGCTAACACTAACCCGCGCCCTAACACATACGCTCCCCCTAAAGCGTTGTCGTACCCTCACCTGGACCCTAAACCCTCCCCGTCCCCTAACCCTAACCCTAGCCCGAAACCTAACCCTAACCCTAGCCCGAACCCTAACCCTAATCCTTCCTGAAGCCTGAACCTCAGCCGTCCCCTAATCCTAAACCGTACGTTAACAATAACCCGCGCCCTCACACGTACTCTCCCTTAAAGCGTTGTCGTACCCTCACCTGGACTCTAAACCCTCTCCGTTCCCTAACCCTAACCCTAGCCCGAACCCTAACCCTAACCCTTCCCCGAAACCTGACCCTCACCCGTCCCTAATCCTAACCCGTACGCTAACACTAACCCGCGCCCTCACACTTACGCTCCCCCTAAAGCGTTGTCGTACCCTCACCTGGACCCTAAGACGTCCCCGTCCCCTAACCCTAACCCTAGCCCGAACACTAACCCTAACCCTAACACTTCCCCGAAGCCTGACCCTCACCTGTCCCCTTATCCTAACCCGTACGCTAACATTAACCCGCGCCCTCACACCTACGCTCCCCCTAAAGCATTGTCGTAACCTCACCTGGAACCTAAACCGTCCCCGTCCCCTAACAATAACCCTAGCCCGAACCCTAACCCTAACACTTCCCCGAAGCCTGACCCTCACCCGTCCCCTCATCCTAACCCGTACGCTAACTCTAACCTGCACCCTCACACGTACGCTCCCCCTAAAGCGTTGTCGTACCCTCACCTGGACCCTAAACCCTCCCCGTCCCCTAACCCTAAAGCTAGCCCTAGCCCTAACCGTAACCCTTTCCCGAAGCCTGACCCTCACCCGTCCCCTAATCCTAACCCGTACGCTAACACTAAACTGAGCCCTCACACGTACGCTCCCCCTAAAGCGTTGTCGTAACCTCACCTGGACCCTAAACCGTCCCCGTCCCCTAACACTAACCCTAGCCAGAACCCTAACCCTAACACTTCCCCCAAGCCTGACCCTCACCCGTCCCGTAATCCTAACCCGTACGCTAACACTAACCCGCGCCCTCACACGTACGCTCCCCCTAAAGCATTGTCGTACCCTCACCTGGACCCTAAACCCTCCCCGTCCCCTAACACTAACCCTAGCCCTAACCCTAACCCTAACCCTTCCCCGAAGCCTGACCCTCACCCGTCCCCTAATCCTAACCCGTACGCTAACACTAACCCGCGCCCTCACACGTACGCTCCCCCTAAAGCGTTGTCGTACCCTCTTCTGGACCCTAAGACGTCCCCATCCCCTAACCATAACCCTACCCCGAACCATAACCCTAACCCTAACCCTTCCCCGAAGCCTGACCCTCACCCATCCCCTTATCGTAACCCGTACGCTAACACTAACCCGCGCCCTCACACGTACGCTCCCCCTAAAGCATTGTCATAACCTCACATGGACCCTAAACCGTCCCCTAACCCTAACCCTAAACCTAGCCCGAACCCTAACCCTAACCCTTCCCCGAAGCCTGAACCTCACCCGACCCCTCATCCTAACCCGTACGCTAACAGTAACCCGCACCCTCACATGTACGCTCCCCCTAAAGCGTTGTCCTACCCTCACCTGGACCCTAAACCCTCCCGTCCCCAAATCCTAACCCTAGCCCGAACCCTAACCCTAACCCTTCCCCGAAGCCTGACCCTCACCCTTCCCCTAATCCTAACCCGTACGCTAACACTAACCCGCGCCCTCACTCGTACGCTACCCCTAAAGCGTTGTCGTGCCCTCACCTGGACCCTAAACCCTCCCCGTGCCCTAACCCTAACCCTAGCCCGAGCCCTAACCCTAAGCCTTCCCGAAGCCTGACACTCAACCGTCCCCTAATCCTAAACCGTTCGTTAACACTAACCCGCGCCCTAACACGTACGCTCCCCCTATAGCGTTGTCCTACCTTCACCTGGACCCTAAACCCTCCCCGTCCCCTAACCCTAACCCTAGCCCTAACCCTAACCCTAACCCTTCCCCGAAGCCTGACCCTCACCCTTCCCCTAATCCTAACCCGTACGCTAACACTAACCCGCGCCCTCACACGTACGCTCCCCCTAAAGCGTTGTCGTACCCTCACCTGGACCCTAAACCCTCCCGTCCCCTAACCCTAACCCTAGCCCGAACCCTAACCCTAACCCTTCCTCGAGGTGACCCTCACCCGTCCCCTAATCCTAACCCGTACGCTAACACTAACCCGCGCCCTCACACGTACACTCCCCCTAAAGCGTTGTCGTGCCCTCACCTGGACCCTAAACCCTCCCCGTCCCCTAACCCTCACCCTAGCCCGAGCCCTAACCCTAACCCTTCCCGAAGCCTGACCCTCACCCGTCCCCTAATCCTAAACCGTACGTTAACACTAACCCGCGCCCTAACACGTACGCTCCCCCTAAAGCGTTGTAGTACCCTCACCTGGACCCTAAACCGTCCCCGTCCCCTAACCCTAACTCTAGCCCTAACCGTAAACCTAACCCTTCCCCGAAGCCTGACCCTCACCCGTCCCCTAATCCTAAACCGTACGCTAACACTAACCCGCGCCCTCACACGTACGCTCCCCCTAAAGCGTTGTCGTACCCTCACCTGGACCCTAAACCCTCCCCGTCCCCTAACCCTAACCCTAGCCCGAACCCTAACCCTAACCCTTCCCCGAAGCCTGACCCTCACCCATCCCCTAATCTTAACCCGTACGCTAACACTAACCCGCGCCCTCACATGTACCCTCCCCGTAAAGTGTTGTCGTACCCTCACCTGGACCCGAAACTGTCCCCGTCCCCGTCCCCTAACCCTAGCCCGAACCCTAAACCTAACACTTCCCCGAAGCCTGACCCTCACCTGTCCCCGAATCCTAACCTGTACGCTAACACTAACACGCGCCCTCACACGTACGCTCCCCCTAAAGCTTTGTCGTAACCTCACCTGGACCCTAAACCATCCCGTCCCCTAACCCTAACCCTACCCCGAACCCTAACCCTAACCCTTCCCCGACCTGACCCTCACCGGTCCCCTAATCCTAACACGTACGCTAACACTAACCGGCGCCCTCACACGTACGCTCCCCCTAAAGCGTTGTCGTACCCTCACCTGGACCCTAAACCCTCCCCGTCCCCTAACCCTAACCCTAGCCCGAACCCTAACCCTTCCCGAAGCCTGACCTTCACCCGTCCCCTAATCCTAAACCGTACGTTAACACTAACCCGCGCCCTCACACGTACGCTCCCTTAAAGCGTTGTCTTAACCTCACCTGGACACTAAACCCTCTCCGTCCCCTAAACCTAACCCTAGACCGTACCCTAACCCTAAACCTTCCCCGAAGCCTGACCCTCACCCATCCCCTAATCCTAACCCGTACGCTAACACTAACCCGTGCCCTCACACGTACGCTCCCACTAAAGCGTTGTTGTACCCTCACCTGGACCCTAAACCCTCCCCGTCCCCTAACCCTAACCCTAGCCCCAACCCTAACCCTAACCCTTCCCCGAAGCCTGACACTCACCCGTCCCCTAATCCTAACCCGTACGCTAACACTAACCCGCGCCCTCACACGTTCCCTCCCCGTAAAGTGTTGTCTTACCCTCACCTGGACCCGAAACTGTCCCCGTCCCCGTCTCCTAACCCTAGCCCGAACCCTAACCCTAACCCTTCCCCGAAACCTGACCCTCACCCGTCCCCTAATCCTAACCCGTACGCTAACACTAACCCGCGCCCTCACACGTACGCTCCCCCTAAAGCGTTGTCGTACCCTCACCTGAACCCTAAACCCTCCCGTCCCCTAACCCTAACCCTAGCCCGAAACCTAACCCTAACCCTTCCCCGACCTGACCCTCACCGGTCCCCTAATCCTAACCCGTACGCTAACACTAACCCGCGCCCTCACACGTACGCTCCCCTTAAAGCGTTCTCGTGCCCTCACCTGGACCCTAAACCGTCCCCGTCCCCTAACCCTAACCCTAGCCCGAACCCTAACCCTAACTCTTCCCGAAGCCTGACCCTCACCCGTCCCATAATCCTAACCCGTACGCTAACACTAAGCTGAGCCCTCACACGTACGCTCCCCCTAAAGCGTTGTCGTACCCTCACCTGGACCCTAAACCGTCCCTGTCCCCTAACACTAACCCTAGCCCGAACCCTAACCCTAACCCTTCCCCGAAGCCTGACCCTCACCCGTCCCGTAATCCTAACCCGTACGCTAACACTAACCCGCGCCCTCACACGAACGCTCCCCCTAAAGTGTTGTCGTACCCTCACCTGGACCCTAAACCCTCCCCGTCCCCTAACCCTAACCCTAGTCCGAACCCTAACCCTAACACTTCCCCGAAGCCTGACCCTCACCCGTCCCCTAATCCTAACCCGAACGCTAACAGTAACCCGCGCCCTCACACGTACGCTCCCCCTAAAGCGTTGTCGTACCCTCACCTGGACCCTAAGACGTCCCCGTCCCCTAACCCTAACCGTAGCTCGAACCCTAACCCTAACCCTAACCCTACCACGAAGCCTGACCCTCACCCGTCCCCTAATCCTAACCCGTACGCTAACACTAACCCACGCCCTCACACGTATGCTCCCCCTAAAGCGTTGTCGTGCCCTCACCTGGACCCTAAACCCTCCCCGTCCCCTAACCCTAACCCTAGCCCGAGCCCTAACCCTAACCCTTCCCGAAGCCTGACCCTCACACGTCCCCTAATCCTAAACTGTACGTTAACACTAACCCGCGCCCTAACACGTACGCTCCCCCTAATGCGTTGTCGTACCCTCACCTGGACCCTAAACCGTCCCCGTCCCCTAACCCTAACTCTAGCCCGAACCCTAACCCTAACCCTTCCCCGAAGCCTGACCCTCACCCGTCCCCTAATCCTAACCCGTACGCTAACACTAACCCGCGCCCTCACACGTACGCTCCCCCTAAAGCGTTGTCGTACCCTCACCTGGACCCTAAACCCTCCCCGTCCCCTAAACCTAACCCTAGCGCGAACCCTAACCCTAACCCTAACCCTTCCCACAAGCCTGACCCTCACCCGTCCCCTAATCCTAACCCGTACGCTAACACTAACCCGCACCCTCATCGTAACCTCCCCGTAAAGTGTTCTCGTACCCTCAAGTGGACCCGAAACCGTCCCCGTCCCCGTCCCCTAACCCTAGCCCGTACCCTAACCCTAACCCTTCCCCGAAGCCTGACCCTCACCCGTCCCTTAATCCTAACCCGTACGCTAACACTAACCAGCGCCCTCACACGTACGCTCCCCCTAAAGCGTTGTCGTACCCTCACCTGGACCCTAAACCGTCCCCGTCCCCTAACACTAACCCTAGCCCGAACCCTAACCCTAACCCTTCCCCGAAGCCTGACCCTCACCCCTCCCCTAATTCTAACCCGTACGCTAACACTAACCCACGCTCTCACACGTACACTCCCCCTAAAGCGTTGTCGTACCCTCACCTGGACCCTAAACCGTCCCCATCCCCTAACCCTAAGCCTAGCCCGAACCCTAACCCTAACCCTTCCCCGAAGCCTGACTCTCACCCGTACCCTAATCCTAACCCGTACGCTAACACTAACCCGCGCCCTCACACGTACGCTCCCCCTAAAGCGTTGTCGTATCCTCACCTGGACCCTAAACCCTCACGTCCCCTAACCCTAACCCTAGCCGGAATCCTAACCCTAAACCTTCCCCGAAGCCTGACCCTCACCCGTCCCCTAATCCTAACCCGTACGCTAACACTAACCCACGCCCTCACATGTACGCTCCCCCTAAAGGGTTGTCGTACTCTCACCTGGACCCTATAGCCTCCCCGTCCCCTAACCCTAACCCTAGCCCGAACCCTAACCCTAACCCTTCCCCGAAGCCTGACCCTCATCCGTCCCCAATCCTAACCCGTACGCTAACACTAACCCGCGCCCTCACACGTACGCTCCCCCTAAAGCGTTGTCTTACACTCACCTGGACCCTAAACCCTACCCGTCCCCTAACCCTAACCCTAGCCCGAACCCTAACCCTAACCCTTCCCGAAGCCTGACTCTCACCCGTCCCCTTATCCTAACCCGTACGCTAACAGTAACCCGCGCCCTCACACGTACGCTCCCCCTATAGCGTTGTCGTATCCTCACCTGGACCCTAAGACGTCCCCGTCCCCTAACCCTAACCCTAGCCCGACCCTAATCCTAACCCTAACCCTTCCCCGAAGCCTGACCCTCACCCGTCCACTTATCCTAACCCGTACGCTAACACTAACCCGCGCCCTCACACGTACGCTCCCCCTAAAGCATTGTCGTAACCTCACCTGGACCCTAAACCGTCCCCGTCCCCTAACCCTAACGCTAGCCCGAACCCTAACCCTAACCCTTCCCCGAAGCCTGACCCTCAACCGTCCCCTCATCCTAACCCGTACGCTAACACTAACCCGCGCCCTCACACGTCCGCTCCCCCTAAAGCGTTGTCGTACCCTCACCTGGACCCTAAACCCTCCCCGTCCCCTAACCCTAACCCTAGCCCTAACCCTACCCTAACCCTTCCCCGAAGCCTGACCCTCACCCGTCCCCTAATCCTAACCCGTACGCTAACACTAACACGAGCCCTCACACGTACGCTCCCCCTAAAGCGTTGTCATACCCTCACCTGGACCCTAAACCGTCCCCGTCCCCTAACACTAACCCTAGCCCGAACCCTAACCCTAACCCTTCCCCGAAGCCACACAATCACCCGTCCCGTAATCCTAACCCGTACGCTAACACTAACCCGCGCCCTCACACGTACGCTCCCCCTAAAGCGTTGTCGTACCCTCACCTGGACACTAAACCCTCCCCGTCAACTAACCCTAACCCTAGCCCGAACCGTAACCCTAACCCTTCCCCGAAGCCTGACCCTCACCCATCCCCTAATCCTAACCCGTACGATAACACTAACCCACTCCCTCACACCTACGCTCCCCCTAAGGCGTTGTCGTACCCTCACCTGGACCCTAAACCGTCCCCGTCCCCTAACCCTAACCCTAGCCCGAACCCTAACCCTAACCCTTCCCCGAAGCCTGACCCTCACCTGTCCCCTAATCCTAACCCGTACGCTAACACTAACCCGCGCCCTCACACGTACACTCCCCCTAAAGCGTTGTCGTGCCCTCACCTGGACCCTAAACCCTCCCCGTCCCCTAACCCTAACCCTAGCCCGAGCCCTAACCCTAACCCTTCCCGAAGCCTAACCCTCACCGGTCCCCTAATCCTAACCCGTACGCTAACGCTAACCGGCGCCCTCACACGTACGCTCCCCCTAAAGCGTTGTCGTACCCTCACCTGGACCCTAAACCCTCCCCGTCCCCTAACCCTAACCCTAGCCCGAACCCTAACCCTAACACTTCCCCGAAGCCTGACCCTCACCCGTCCCCTAATCCTAACCCGTACGGTAACACTAACCCGCGCCCTCACACGTACGCTCCCCCTAAAGCGTTGTAGTACCCTCACCTGGACCCTAAAACCCTCCCCGTCCCCTAACCCTAACCCTAGCCCGAACCCTAACCCTAACCCTTCCCGAAGCCTGACCCTCACCCGTCCCCTAATCCTAACCCGTACGCTAACACTAACCCGCGCCCTCACACGTACGCTCCCCGTAAAGCGTTTTCGTACCCTCACCTGGACCCTAAGACGTCCCCGTCCCCTAACCCTAACCCTAGCCCGAACCCTAACCCAAACCCTAACCCTTCCCCGAAGCCTGACCCTCACCCGTCCCCTTATCCTAACCCGTACGCTAACACTAACCCGCGCCCTCACACGTACGCTCCCCCTAAAGCATTGTCGTAACCTCACCTGGACCCTAAACCCTCCCAGTCCCCTAACGCTAACCCTAGACCTAACCCTAACCTTAACCCTTCCCCGAAGCCTGACCCTCACCCGTCCCCTAATCCTAACCCGTACACTAACACTAACCCGCGCGCTCACACGTACGCTCCCCCTTAAGCGTTGTCGTACCCTCACCTGGACCCTAAACCCTCCCCGTCCCCTAACCCTAACCCTAGCCTGAACACTAACCCTAACCCTTCCCGGAAGCCTGACCCTCACCCGTCCCCTCATCCTAACCCGTACGCTAACACTAACCCACGCGCTCACACGTACGCTCCCCCTAAAGCATTGTCGTACCCTCACCTGGGCCCTAAACCGTCCCCGTCCCCTAAACCTAACCCTAGCCCGAACCCTAACCCTAACCCTTCCCCGAAGCCTGACCTTCACCCTTCCCCTAATCCTAACCCGTACGCTAACACTAACCCGCACCCTCACACGTACGCTCCCCCTAAAGCGTTGTCGTACCCTCACCTGGACCCTAAACCCTCCCGTCCCCTAACCCTAACCCTAGCCCGAAACCTAACCCTAACCCTTCCTCGAGCTGACCCTCACCGGTCCCCTAATCATAACCCGTACGCTAACACTAACCCGCGCCCTCACACGTACGCTCCCCCTAAAGCGTTGTCGTACCCTCACCTTGACCCTAAACCCTCCCCGTCCCCTAACCCTAACCCTAGCCCGAACCCTAACCCTAACCCTTCCCGAAGCCTGACTCTCACCCGTCCCATAATCCTAACCCGTACGCTAACACTAACCCGCGCCCTCACACGTACGATCCCCCTAAAGCATTGTCGTAACCTCACCTGGACCCTAAACCGTCCCCGTCCCCTAACCCTAACCCTAGCCCGAACCCTAACCCTAACACTTCCCGAAGCCTGACCCTCAACCGTCCCCTCATCCTAACCCGTACGCTAACACTAACCCGCGCCCTCACACGTCCGCTCCCCCTAAAGCGTTGTCGTACCCTCACCTGGACCCTAAACCCTCCCCGTCCCCTAACCCTAACCCTAGCCCTAACCCTAACCCTAACCCTTCCCCGAAGCCACACTCTCACCCGTCCCGTAATCCTAACCCGTACGCTAACACTAACCCGCGCCCTCACACGTACGCTCCCCCTAAAGCGTTGTCGTACCCTCACCTGGACCCTAAACCCTCCCCGTCAACTAACCCTAACCTTAGCCCGAACCGTAACCCTAACCCTTCCCCGAAGCCTGACCCTCACCCATCCCCTAATCCTAACCCATACGATAACACTAACCCACTCCCTCACACCTACGCTCCCCCTAAAGCGTTGTCGTACCCTCACCTGGACCCTAAACCGTCCCTGTCCCCTAACCCTAACCCTAGCCCGAACCCTAACCCTAACCCTTCCCCGAAGCCTGACCCTCACCCGTCCCCTAATCCTAACCCGTACGCTAACACTAACCCGCGCCCTCACACGTACACTCCCCCTAAAGCGTTGTCGTGCCCTCACCTGGACCTTAAACCCTCCCCGTCCCCTAACCCTAACCCTAGCCCGAGCCCTAACCCTAACCCTTCCCGAAGCCTGACCCTCACCCGTCCCCTAATCCTAAACCGTACGTTAACACTAACCCGCGCCCTAACACGTACGCTCCCCCTAAAGCGTTGTAGTACCCTCACCTGGACCCTAAACCGTCCCCGTCCCCTAACCCTAACTCTAGCCCGAACCGTAAACCTAACCCTTCCCCGAAGCCTGACCCTCACCCGTCCCCTAATCCTAAACCTTACGCTAACACTAACCCGCGCCCTCACACGTACGCTCCCCCTAAAGCGTTGTCGTACACTCACCTGGACCCTAAACCCTCCCCGTCCCCTAACCCTAACCCTAGCCCGAACCCTAAACCTAACCCTTCCCCGAAGCCTGACCCTCACCCGTCCCCTAATCTTAACCCGTACGCTAACACTAACCCGCGCCCTCACATGTACCCTCCCCGTAAAGTGTTGTCGTACCCTCACCTGGACCCGAAACTGTCCCCGTCCCCGTCCCCTAACCCTAGCCCGAACCCTAAACCTAACCCTTCCCCGAAGCCTGACCCTCACCTGTCCCCGAATCCTAACCTGTACGCTAACACTAACACGCGCCCTCACACGTACGCTCCCCCTAAAGCTTTGTCGTACCCTCACCTGGACCCTAAACCCTCCCGTCCCCTAACCCTAACCCTAACCCTAGCCCGAACCCTAACCCTTCCCGAAGCCTGACCTTCACCCGTCTCCTAATCCTAAACCGTACGTTAACACTAACCCGCGCCCTCACACGTACGCTCCCTTAAAGCGTTGTCTTACCCTCACCTGGACCCGAAACTGTCCCCGTCCCCGTCTCCTAACCCTAGCCCGAACCCTAACCCTAACCCTTCCCACAAGCCTGACCCTCACCCGTCCCCTAATCCTAACCCGTACGCTAACACTAACCCGCACCCTCATCGTACCCTCCCCGTAAAGTGTTCTCGTACACTCACCTGGACCCTAAACCGTCCCCGTCCCCTAACCCTAACCCTAGCCCGAACCCTAACCCTAACCCTTCCCGAAGCCAGACCCTCACCCATCCTCTAATCCTAAACCGTACTTTAACACAAACCCGCGCCCTCACATGTACGCTCCCTTAAAGCGTTGTCGTACCCTCACCTGGACCCTAAACCCTCTCCGTCCCCTAACCCTAACCCTAGCCCGAACCCTAACCCTAACCCTAACCCTTCGCCGAAGCCTGACCCTCACCCATCCCCTAATCCTAACCCGTACGCTAACACTAACCCGTGCCATCACACGTACGCTCCCCCTAAAGCGTTGTCGTACCCTCACCTGGACCCGAAACCATCCCCGTCCCCTAACCCTAACCCTAGCCCGAACCCTAACCCTAACCCTTCCCCGAAGCCTGACCCTCACCAGTCCCCTAATACTAAACCGTACACTAATACTAACCCGTGCCATCACAGGTACGCTCCCCGTAAAGCGTTGTCGTACCCTCACCTGGACCCTAAACCCTCCCCGTCCCCTAACCCTAACCCTAGCCGGAACCCTAACCCTAAACCTTCCCCGAAGCCTGACCCTCACCCGTCCCCTAATCCTAACCCGTACGCTAACACTAACGCACGCCCTCACATGTACGCTCCCCCTAAAGGGTTGTCGTACTCTCACCTGGACCCTATAGCCTCCCCGTCCCCTAACCCTAACCCTAGCCCGAACCCTAACCCTAACCCTTCCCCGAAGCCTGACCCTCACCCGTCCCCAATCCTAACCCGTACGCTAACACTAACCCGCGCCCTCACACGTACGCTCCCCCTAAAGCGTTGTCGTACCCTCACCTGGACCCTAAACCCTCCCCGTCCCCTAATCCTAACCCTAGCCCGAACCCTAACCCTAACCCTTCCCGAAGCCTGACTCTCACCCGTCTCCTAATCCTAACCCGTACGTTAACACTAACCCGCGCCCTCACACGTACGCTCCACCTAAAGCGTTGTCGTACCCTCACCTGGACCCTAAGACGTCCCCGTCCCCTAACAATAACCCTAGCCCGAAACCTAACCGTAACCCTCCCCGAAGCCTGACCCTCACACGTCCCCTAATCCTAACCCGTACGCTAACACTAACCCGCGCCCTCACACGTACGCTCCCCCTAAAGCGTACTCGTACCCTCACCTGGACCCTAAACCGTCCCCGTCCCCTTACCCTAACCCTAGCCCCAACCCTAAACCTAACCTTAACCCTTCCCCGAAGCCTGACCCTCACCCGTCCCCTAATCGTAAACCGTACACTAACACTAACCCGCGCCCTCACACGTACGCTCCCCCTGAAGCGTTGTCGTACCATCACCTGGACCCTAAATCCTCCCCATCCCCTAACCCTAACCCTAGCCCGAACCCTAACCCTAACCCTTCCCCGAAGCCTGACCCTCACCCGTCCCCTAATCCTAACCCGTACGCTAACACTAACCCACGCCCTCACACGTACGCTCCCCCTAAAGCGTAGTCGTACCCTCACCTGGACCCTAAACCGTCCCCGTCCCCTAACCCTAACCCTAGCCCCAACCCTAAACCTAACCTTAACACTTCCCCGAAGCCTGACCCTCACCCGTCCCCTAATCGTAAACCGTACACTAACACTAACCCGCGCCCTCACACGTATGCTCCCCCTAAAGCGTTGTCGTACCCTCACCTGGACCCTAAATCCTCCCCGTCCCCTAACCCTAACCCTAGCCCGAACCCTAACCCTAACCCTTCCCCGAAGCCTGACCCTCACCCGTCCCCTAATCCTAACCCGTACGCTAACACTAACCCGCGCCCTCACACGTACGCTCCCCCTAAAGCGTAGTCGTACCCTCACCTGGACCCTAAAACGTCCCCGTCCCCTAACCCTAACCCTAGCCCCAACCCTAACCCTAACCCTAAACCTTCCCCGAAGCCTGACCCTCACCCGTCCCCTTATCCTAACCCGTACGCTAACACTAACCCGCGCCCTCACACGTACGCTCCCCATAAAGCATTGTCGTAACCTCACATGGACCTTAAACCGTCCCCGTCCCCTAACCCTAACCCTAGCCCGAACCCTAACCCTAACCCTTCCCCGATGCCTGACCCTCACCCGTCCCCTCATCCTTACCCGTACGCTAACTCTAACCCGCGCCCTCACACGTACGCTCCCCCTAAAGCGTTGTCGTACCCTCACCTGGACCCTAAACCCTCCCCGACCCCTAACCCTAACCCTAGGCCTAACCCTAACCCTATCCCTTCCCCGAAGCCTGACCCTCACCCGTCCCCTAATCCTAAACCGTACGCTAACACTAACCCGCGCCCTCACACGTACGCTCCCCCTAAAGCGTTGTCGTACCCTCACCTGGACCCTAAGACGTCCGCGTCCCCTAACCATAACCCTAGCCCGAACCCTAACCCTAACCCTAACCCTTCCCCGAAGCCTGACCCTCACACGTCCCCTTATCCTAACCCGTACGCTAACACTAACCCGTGCCCTCACACGTACGCTCCCCCTAAAGCATTGTCGTAACCTCACCTGGACCCTAAACCGTCCCCGTCCCCTAACCATAACCCTAGCCCGAACCCTAACCCTAACCCTTCCCCGAAGCCTGACCCTCACCCGTCCCCTCATCCTAACCCGTACGCTAACACTGACCCGCACCCTCACATGTGCGCTCCCCCTAAAGCGTTGTCCTACCCTCACCTGGACCCTAAACCCTCCCGTCCCCTAACCCTAACCCTAGCCCGAACCCTAACCCTAACTCTTCCCAGAAGCCTGACCCTCACCCGTCCCCTAATCCTAACCCGTACGCTAACACTAACCTGCGCCCTCACACGTACGCACCCCCTAAAGCGTTGTCGTACCCTCACCTGGACCCTAAACCCTCCCGTCCCCTAACCCTAACCCTAGCCCTAACCCTAACCCTTCCCCGACCTGACCCTCACCGGTCCCCTAATCATAACCCGTACGCTAACACTAACCCGCGCCCTCACACATACGCTCCCCCTAAAGCGTTGTCGTACCCTCACCTGGACCCTAAACCCTCCCCGTCCCCTAACCCTAACCCTAGCCCGAACCCTAACCCTAACCCTAACCCTTCCCCGAAGCCTGACCCTCACCCGTACCCTTATCCTAACCCGTACGCTAACACTAACCCGCGCCCTCACACGTACGCTCCCCCTAAAGCATTGTCGTAACCTCACATGGACCCTAAACTGTCCCCATCGCCTAACCCTAACCCTAGCCCGAACCCTAACACTAACCCTTCCCCGAAGCCTGACCCTCACCCGTCCCCTCATCCTAACCCGTACGCTAACTCTAACCCGCACCCTCACACGTACGCTCCCCCTAAAGCGTTGTCGTACCCTCACCTGGACCCTAAACCCTCCCCGTCCCCTAACCCTAACCCTAGGCCTAACCCTAACCCTAAACCTTCCCCGAAGCCTGACCCTCACCCGTCACCTAATCCTAAACCGTACGCTAACACTAACCCGCGCCCTCACACGTACGCTCCCCCTAAAGCGTTGTCGTACCCTCACCTGGACCCTAAGACGTCCGCGTCCCCTAACCATAACCCTAGCCCGAAACCTAACCCTAACTCTAACCCTTCCCCGAAGCCTGACCCTCACACGTCCCCTTATGCTAACCCGTACGCTAACACTAACCCGCGCCCTCACACGTACGCTCCCCCTAAAGCATTGTCGTAACCTCACCTGGACCCTAAACCGTCCCCGTCCCCTAACCATAACCCTAGCCCGAACCCTAACCCTAACCCTTCCCCGAAGCCTGACCCTCACACGTCCCCTCATCCTAACCCTTACGCTAACACTGACCCGCACCCTCACATGTACGCTCCCCCTAAAGCGTTGTCCTACCCTCACCTGGACCCTAAACCCTCCCGTCCCCAAATCCTAACCCTAGCCCGAACCCTAACCCTAACCCTTCCCCGAAGCCTGACCCTCACCCGTCCCCTAATCCTAACCCGTACGCTAACACTAAACCGTGCCCTCACACGTACGCTCCCCCTAAAGCATTGTCGTAACCTCACCTGGACCCTAAACCGTCCCCGTCCCCTAACCCTAACCCTAGCCCGAACCCTAACCCTAACCCTTCCCCGAAGCCTGACCCTCACCCGTCCCCTTATCCTAACCCGTACGCTAACACTAACCCGCACCCTCACATGTACGCTCCCCCTAAAGCGTTGTCCTACCCTCACCTGGACCCTAAACCCTCCCGTCCCCAAATCCTAACCCTAGCCCGAACCCTAACCCTAACCCTTCCCTGAAGCCTGACCCTCACCCGTTCCCTAATCCTAACCCGTACGCTAACACTAACCCGCGCCCTCACACGTACGCTACCCCTAAAGCGTTGTCGTGCCCTCACCTGGACCCTAAACCCTCCCCGTGCCCTAACCCTAACCCTAGCCCGAGCCCTAACCCTAACCCTTCCCGAAGCCTGACCCTCAACCGTCCCCTAATCCTAAACCGTATGTTAACACTAACCCGCCCCCTAACATGTACGCTCCCCCTAAAGCGTTGTCGTACCCTCACCTGGACCCTAAACCCTCCCGTCCCCTAACCCTAACCCTAGCCCGAACCCTAACCCTAACCCTTCCTGGACCTGACCCTCACTGGTCCCCTAATCCTAACCCGTACGCTAACACTAACCCGCGCCCTCACACGTACGCTCCCCCTAAAACGTTTTCGTACCCTCACCTGTACCCTAAACCGTCCGCGTCCCCTAACCCTAACCCTAGCCCGAACCCTAACCCTAACCCTTCCCGAAGCCTGACCCTCACCCGTCCCCTAATCCTAACCCGTACGCTAACACTAAGCTGAGCCCTCACACGTACGCTCCCCGTAAAGCGTTGTCGTACCCTCATCTGGACCCTAAACCGTCCCTGTCCCCTAACACTAACCCTAGCCCGAACCCTAACCCTAACACTTCCCCGAAGTCTGACCCTCACCCGTCCCGTAATCCTAACCCGTACGCTAACACTAACCCGCGCCCTCACACGTACGCTCCCCATAAAGTGTTGTCGTACCCTCACCTGGACCCTAAACCCTCCCCGTCCCCTAACCCTAACCCTAGCCCGAACCCTAACCCTAACTTTTCCCCGAAGTCTGACCCTCACCCGTCCCGTAATCCTAACCCGTACGCTAACACTAACCCGCGCCCTCACACGTACGCTCCCCCTAAAGTGTTGTCGTACCCTCACCTGGACCCTAAACCCTCCCCGTCCCCTAACCCTAACCCTAGCCCGAACCCTAACCCTAACCCTTCCCCGAAGCCTGACCATCACCCGTCCCGTAATCCTAACCCGTACGCTAACACTAACCCGCGCCGTCACACGTACGCTCCCCCTAAAGCGTTGTCGTACCGTCACCTGGACCCTAAACCCTCCCCGTCCCCTAACCCTAACCCTAGCCCGAACCCTAACCCTAACCCTTCCCCGAAGCCTGACACTCACACGTCCCCTAATCCTAAACTGTACGTTAACACTAACCCACGCCCTAACACGTACGCTCCCCCTAAAGCGTTGTCGTACCCTCACCTGGACCCTAAACACTCCCCGTCCCCTAACCCTAACTCTAGCCCGAACCCTAAACCTAACCCTTCCCCGAAGCCTGACCCTCACCCGTCCCCTAATCCTAACCCGTACGCTAACACTAACCCGCGCCCTCACACGTACGCTCCCCCTAAAGCGTTGTCGTACCCTCACCTGGACCCTAAACCGTCCCCGTCCCGTAACCCTAAGCCTAGCCCGAACCCTAACCCTAACCCTTCCCCGAAGCCTGACCCTCACCCGTCCCCTAATCCTAACCCGTACGCTAACACTAACCCGCGCCCTCACACGTACTCTCCCCCTAAAGCGTTGTCGTACCCTCACCTGGACCCTAAGACGTCCCCGTCCCCAAACAATAACCCTAGCCCGAAACCTAACCGTTACCCTCCCCGAAGCCTGACCCTCACACGTCCCCTAATCCTAACCCGTACGCTAACACTAACCCGCGCCCTCACACGTACGCTCCCCTTAAAGCGTAGTCGTACCCTCACCTGGACCCTAAACCGTCCCCGTCCCCTAACCCTAACCCTAGCCCCAACCCTAAACCTAACCCTAACCCTTCCCCGAAGCCTGACCCTCACCCGTCCCCTAATCGTAAACCGTACACTAACACTAACCCGCGTCCTCACACGTACGCTCCCCCTAAAGCGTTGTCGTACCCTCACCTGGACCCTAAATCCTCCCCGTCCCCTAACCCTAACCCTAGCCCGAACCCTAACCCTAACCCTTCCCCGAAGCCTGACCCTCACCCGTCCCCTAATCCTAACCCGTACGCTAACACTAACCCGCGCCCTCACACGTACGCTCCCCCTAAAGCGTTGTCATACCCTCACCTGGACCCTTAGCCGTCCTCGATCCCTAAACCTAACCCTAGACCGAACCCTAACCCTAACCCTTCCCCGAAGCCTGACCCTCACCCGTCCCCTAATCCTAACCCGTACGCTAAAACTAACCCGCGCCCTCACATGTACGATCCCCCTAAAGTGTTGTCGTACCCTCACCTGGACCCTAAACCCTCCCCGTCCCCTAACCCTATCCCTAGCCCGAACCCTGACCCTAACCCTTCCCCAAAGCCTGACCCTCACCCGTCCCCTAATCCTAACCCGTACGCTAACACTAACCCGTGCCCTCACACGTACGCTCCCCCTAAAGCGTTGTCGTACCCTCACCTGGACCCTAAACCCTCCCCGTCCCCTAACCCTAACCCTAGCCCGAACCCTAACCCTAACACTTCCCGGAAGCCTGACCCTCACCCGTCCCCTAATCCCAACCCGTACGCTAACACTAACCCGCGCCCTCACACGTACGCTCCCCCTAAAGCGTTGTCTTGCCCTCACCTGGACCCTAAACCCTCCCCGTCCCCTAACCCTAACCCTAGCCCGAAACCTAACCCTAACCCTTCCCGAAGCCTGACCCTCACCCGTCCCCTAATCCTAACCCGTACGCTAACACTAACCCGCGCCCTCACACGTACGCTCCCCCTAAAGCGTTGTCGTACCCTCACCTGGACCCTAAACCCTCCCCGTCCCCTAACCCTAACCCTAGCCCGAACCCTAACCCTAACACTTCCCCGAAGCCTGACCCTCACCCGTCCCTTAATCCTAACCCGTACGCTAACACTAACCTGCGCCCTCACACGTACCCTCCTCGTAAAGTGTTGTCGTACCCTCACCTGGACCCGAAACCGTCCCCGTCCCCGTCCCCTAACCCTAGCCCGAACCCTAACCCTAACCCTTCCCAGAAGCCTGACCCTCACCCGTCCCCTAATCCTAACCCGTACGCTAACACTAACCCGCGCCCTCACACGTACGCTCCCCCTAAAGCGTTGTCGTACCCTCACCTGGACCCTAAACCCTCCCGTCCCCTAACCCTAACCCTAGCCCGAACCCTAACCCTAACCCTTCCCCGACCTGAACCTCACCGGTCCCCTAATCATAACCCGTACGCTAACACTAACCCGCGCCCTCATACGTACGCTCCCCCTAAAGCGTTGTCGTACCCTCACCTGGACCCTAAACCCTCCCCGTCCCCTAACCCTAACCCTAGCCCGAACCCTAACCCTAACCCTAACCCTTCCCCGAAGCCTGACCCTCACCCGTCCCCTTATCCTAACCCGTACGCTAACACTAACCCGCGCCCTCACACGTACGCTCCCCCTAAAGGATTGTCGTAACCTCATATGGACCCTAAACCGTCCCCGTCTCCTAACCATAACCCTAGCCCGAACCCTAACCCTAACCCTTCCCCGAAGCCTGACCCTCAACCGTCCCCTCATCCTAACCCGTACGCTAACTCTAACCCGCACCCTCACACGTATGCTCCCCCTAAAGCGTTGTCGTACCCTCACCTGGACCCTAAACCCTCCCCGTCCCCTAACCCTAACCCTAGCACGAACCCTAACCCTAACCCTTCCCCGAAGCCTGACCCTCACCCGTCCCCTAATCCTAAACCGTACGCTAACACTAACCCGCGCCCTCACACGTACGCTCCCCCTAAAGCGTGGTCCTACCCTCACCTGGACCCTAAGACGTGCGCGTCCCCTAACCATAACCCTAGCCCGAACCCTAACCCTAACCCTAACCCTTCCCCGAAGCCTGACCCTCACACGTCCCATTATCCTAACCTGTACGCTAACACTAACCCGCGCCCTCACACGTACGCTCCCCCTAAAGCATTGTCGTAACCTCACCTGGACCCTAAACCGTCCCCGTCCCCTAACCATAACCCTAGCCCGAACCCTAACCCTAACCCTTCCCCGAAGCCTGACCCTCACCCGTCCCCTCATCCTAACCCGTACGCTAACACTGACCCGCACCCTCACATGTACGCTCCCCCTAAAGCGTTGTCCTACCCTCACCTGGACCCTAAACCCTCCCGTCCCCAAATCCTAACCCTAGCACGAACCCTAACCCTAACCCTTCCCCGAAGCCTGACCCTCACCCGTCCCCTAATCCTAACCCGTACGCTAACACTAACCCGCGCCCTAACACGTACGCTCCCCCTAAAGCATTGTCGTACCCTCACCTGGACCCTAAACCGTCCCCGTCCCCTAACCCTAACTCTAGCCCGAACCCTAAACCTAACCCTTCCCCGAAGCCTGACCCTCACCCGTCCCCTAATCCTAACCCGTACGCTAACACTAACCCGCGCCCTCACACGTACGCTCCCCCTAAAGCGTTGTCGTGCCCTCACCTGGACCCTAAACCCTCCCCGTCCCCTAACCCTAACCCTAGCCCGAGCCCTAACCCTAACCCTTCCCGAATCCTGACCCTCACCCGTCCCCTAATCCTAAACCGTACGTTAACACTAACCCGCGCCCTAACACGTGCGCTCCCCATAAAGCGTTGTCGTACACTCACCTGGAACCTAAACCGTCCCCGTCCCCTAACCCTAACTGTAGCCCGAACCCTAAACCTAACCCTTCCCCGAAGCCTGACCCTCACCCGTCCCCTAATCCTAACCCGTACCCTAACACTAACCCGCGCCCTCACACGTACGCTCCCCCTAAAGCGTTGTCGTACCCTCACCTGGACCCTAAACCGTCCCCGTCCCCTAAATCTAACCCTAGCCCGAACCCTAACCCTAACCCTTCCCCGAAACCTGACCCTCACCCGTCCCCTAATCCTAACCCGTACGCTAACACTAACCCGCGCCCTCACACGTACGCTCCCCCTAAAGCGTTGTCGTACCCTCACCTGAACCCTAAACCCTCCCGTCCCCTAACCCTAACCCTAGCCCAAACCCTAACCCTAAACCTTCCCCGACCTGACCCTCACCGGTCCCCTAATCCTAACCCGTACGCTAACACTAACCCGTGCCCTCACACGTACGCTCCCCCTAAAGCGTTGTCGTACCCTCACCTGGACCCTAAACCCTCCCCGTTCCCTAACCCTAACCCTAGCCCGAACCCTAACCCTAACCCTTCCCGAAGCCAGACCCTCACCCATCCTCTAATCCTAAACCGTACGCTAACACTAACCCGCGCCCTCACACGTACGCTCCCTTAAAGCGTTGTCGTACCCTCACCTGAACCCTAAACCCTCCCGTCCCCTAACCCTAACCCTATCCCGAACCATAACCCTAACCCTTCCCCGACCTGACCCTCACCGGTCCCCTAATCCTAACCCGTACGCTAACACTAACCCGTGCCCTCACACGTACGCTCCCCCTAAAGCGTTGTCGTACCCTCACCTGGACCCTAAACCCTCCCCGTCCCCTAACCCTAACCCTAGCCCGAACCCTAACCCTAACCCTTCCCGAAGCCAGACCCTCACCCATCCTCTAATCCTAAACCGTACGTTAACACAAACCCGCGCCCTCACACGTACGCTCCCTTAAAGTGTTGTCGTACCCTCACCTGGACCCTAAACCCTCTCCGTCCCCTAACCCTAACCCTAGCCCGAACCCTAACCCTAACCCTAACCCTTCCCCGAAGCCTGACACTCACCCATCCCCTAATCCTAACCCGTACGCTAACACTAACCCGTGCCATCACACGTACACTCCCCCTAAAGCGTTGTCGTACCCTCACTGGGACCCGAAACCATCCCCGTCCCCTAACCCTAACCCTAGCCCGAACCCTAACCCTAACCCTTCCCGAAGCCTGACCCTCACCCGTCCCCTAATCCTAACCCGTACGCTAACACTAAGCTGAGCCCTCACACGTACGCTCCCCGTAAAGCGTTGTCGTACCCTCATCTGGACCCTAAACCGTCCCTGTCCCCTAACACTAACCCTAGCCCGAACCCTAACCCTAACCCTTCCCCGAAGTCTGACCCTCACCCGTCCCGTAATCCTAACCCGTACGCTAACACTAACCCGCGCCCTCACACGTACGCTCCCCATAAAGTGTTGTCGTACCCTCACCTGGACCCTAAACCCTCCCCGTCCCCTAACCCTAACCCTAGCCCGAACCCTAACCCTAACCCTTCCCCGAAGCCTGACCCTCACCCGTCCCCTAATCCTAACCCGTACGCTAACACTAACCCGCGCCCTCACACGTACGCTCCCCCTAAAGCGTTGTCGTACCGTCACCTGGACCCTAAACCCTCCCCGTCCCCTAACCCTAACCCTAGCCCGAACCCTAACCCTGACCCTTCCCCGAAGCCTGACCCTCACACGTCCCCTAATCCTAAACTGTACGTTAACACTAACCCACGCCCTAACACGTACGCTCCCCCTAAAGCGTTGTCGTACCCTCACCTGGACCCTAAACACTCCCCGTCCCCTAACCCTAACTCTAGCCCGAACCCTAAACCTAACCCTTCCCCGAAGCCTGACCCTCACCCGTCCCCTAATCCTAACCCGTACGCTAACACTAACCCGCGCCCTCACACGTACGCTCCCCCTAAAGCGTTGTCGTACCCTCACCTGGACCCTAAACCGTCCCCGTCCCCTAACCCTAAGGCTAGCCCGAACCCTAACCCTAACCCTTCCCGAAGCCTGACCCTCACCCGTCCCCTAATCCTAACCCGTACGCTAACACTAACCCGCGCCCTCACACGTACTCTCCCCCTAAAGCGTTGTCGTACCCTCACCTGGACCCTAAGACGTCCCCGTCCCCTAACAATAACCCTAGCCCGAAACCTAACCGTTACCCTCCCCGAAGCCTGACCCTCACACGTCCCCTAATCCTAACCCGTACGCTAACACTAACCCGCGCCCTCACACGTACGCTCCCCTTAAAGCGTAGTCGTACCCTCACCTGGACCCTAAACCGTCCCCGTCCCCTAACCCTAACCCTAGCCCCAACCCTAAACCTAACCCTAACCCTTCCCCGAAGCCTGACCCTCACCCGTCCCCTAATCGTAAACCGTACACTAACACTAACCCGCGTCCTCACACGTACGCTCCCCCTAAAGCGTTGTCGTACCCTCACCTGGACCCTAAATCCTCCCCGTCCCCTAACCCTAACCCTAGCCCGAACCCTAACCCTAACCCTTCCCCGAAGCCTGACCCTCACCCGTCCCCTAATCCTAACCCGTACGCTAACACTAACCCGCGCCCTCACACGTACGCTCCCCCTAAAGCGTTGTCATACCCTCACCTGGACCCTTAGCCGTCCTCGATCCCTAAACCTAAACCTAGCCCGAACCCTAACCCTAACCCTTCCCCGAAGCCTGACCCTCACCCGTCCCCTAATCCTAACCCGTACGCTAACACTAACCCGCGCCCTCACACGTACACTCCCCCTAAAGCGTTGTCGTACCCTCACCTGGACCCTAAGCCGTCCCCGTCCCCTAACCCTAACCCTAGCCCGAACCCTAACCCTAACACTTCCCCGAAGCCTGACCCTCACCCGTCCCCTAATCCTAACCCGTACGCTAACACTAACCCGTGCCCTCACACGTACGCTCCCCCTAAAGCGTTGTCGTACCCTCACCTGGACCCTAAACCCTCCCCGTCCCCTAACCCTAACCCTAGCCCGAACCCTAACCCTAACACTTCCCAGAAGACTGACCCTCACCCGTCCCCTAATCCCAACCCGTACGCTAACACTAACCCGCGCCCTCACACGTACGCTCCCCCTAAAGCGTTGTCTTGCCCTCACCTGGACCCTAAACCCTCCCCGTCCCCTAACCCTAACCCTAGCCCGAAACCTAACCCTAACCCTTCCCGAAGCCTGACCCTCACCCGTCCCCTAATCCTAACCCGTACGCTAACACTAACCCGCGCCCTCACACGTACGCTCCCCCTAAAGCGTTGTCGTACCCTCACCTGGACCCTAAACCCTCCCCGTCCCCTAACCCTAACCCTAGCCCGAACCCTAACCCTAACACTTCCCCGAAGCCTGACCCTCACCCGTCCCTTAATCCTAACCCGTACGCTAACACTAACCTGCGCCCTCACACGTACCCTCCTCGTAAAGTGTTGTCGTACCCTCACCTGGACCCGAAACCGTCCCCGTCCCCGTCCCCTAACCCTAGCCCGAACCCTAACCCTAACCCTTCCCAGAAGCCTGACCCTCACCCGTCCCCTAATCCTAACCCGTACGCTAACACTAACCCGCGCCCTCACACGTACGCTCCCCCTAAAGCGTTGTCGTACCCTCACCTGGACCCTAAACCCTCCCGTCCCCTAACCCTAACCCTAGCCCGAACCCTAACCCTAACCCTTCCCCGACCTGAACCTCACCGGTCCCCTAATCATAACCCGTACGCTAACACTAACCCGCGCCCTCATACGTACGCTCCCCCTAATGCGTTGTCGTACCCTCACCTGGACCCTAAACCCTCCCCGTCCCCTAACCCTAACCCTAGCCCGAACCCTAACCCTAACCCTAACCCTTCCCCGAAGCCTGACCCTCACCCGTCCCCTTATCCTAACCCGTACGCTAACACTAACCCGCGCCCTCACACGTACGCTCCCCCTAAAGGATTGTCGTAACCTCATATGGACCCTAAACCGTCCCCGTCTCCTAACCATAACCCTAGCCCGAACCCTAACCCTAACCCTTCCCCGAAGCCTGACCCTCAACCGTCCCCTCATCCTAACCCGTACGCTAACTCTAACCCGCACCCTCACACGTATGCTCCCCCTAAAGCGTTGTCGTACCCTCACCTGGACCCTAAACCCTCCCCGTCCCCTAACCCTAACCCTAGCACGAACCCTAACCCTAACCCTTCCCCGAAGCCTGACCCTCACCCGTCCCCTAATCCTAAACCGTACGCTAACACTAACCCGCGCCCTCACACGTACGCTCCCCCTAAAGCGTGGTCCTACCCTCACCTGGACCCTAAGACGTGCGCGTCCCCTAACCATAACCCTAGCCCGAACCCTAACCCTAACCCTAACCCTTCCCCGAAGCCTGACCCTCACACGTCCCCTTATCCTAACCTGTACGCTAACACTAACCCGCGCCCTCACACGTACGCTCCCCCTAAAGCATTGTCGTAACCTCACCTGGACCCTAAACCGTCCCCGTCCCCTAACCATAACCCTAGCCCGAACCCTAACCCTAACCCTTCCCCGAAGCCTGACCCTCACCCGTCCCCTCATCCTAACCCGTACGCTAACACTGACCCGCACCCTCACATGTACGCTCCCCCTAAAGCGTTGTCCTACCCTCACCTGGACCCTAAACCCTCCCGTCCCCAAATCCTAACCCTAGCACGAACCCTAACCCTAACCCTTCCCCGAAGCCTGACCCTCACCCGTCCCCTAATCCTAACCCGTACGCTAACACTAACCCGCGCCCTCACACGTACGCTCCCCCTAAAGCATTGTCGTAACCTCACCTGGACCCTAAACCGTCCCCGTCCCCTAACCCTAACCCTAGCCCGAACCCTAACCCTAACCCTTCCCCGAAGCCTGACCCTCACCCGTTCCCTAATCCTAACCCGTACGCTAACACTAACCCGCGCCCTCACACGTACGCTACCCCTAAAGCGTTGTCGTGCCCTCACCTGGACCCTAAACCCTCCCCGTGCCCTAACCCTAACCCTAGCCCGAGCCCTAACCCTAACCCTTCCCGAAGCCTGACCCTCAACCGTCCCCTAATCCTAAACCGTACGTTAACACTAACCCGCGCCCTAACACGTACGCTCCCCCTAAAGCATTGTCGTACCCTCACCTGGACCCTAAACCGTCCCCGTCCCCTAACCCTAACTCTAGCCCGAACCCTAAACCTAACCCTTCCCCGAAGCCTGACCCTCACCCGTCCCCTAATCCTAACCCGTACGCTAACACTAACCCGCGCCCTCACACGTACGCTCCCCCTAAAGCGTTGTCGTGCCCTCACCTGGACCCTAAACCCTCCCCGTCCCCTAACCCTAACCCTAGCCCGAGCCCTAACCCTAACCCTTCCCGAAGCCTGACCCTCACCCGTCCCCTAATCCTAAACCGTACGTTAACTCTAACCCGCGCCCTAACACGTACGCTCCCCATAAAGCGTTGTCGTACACTCACCTGGAACCTAAACCGTCCCCGTCCCCTAACCCTAACCCTAGCCCGAACCCTAACCCTAACCCTTCCCGAAGCCAGACCCTCACCCATCCTCTAATCCTAAACCGTACGCTAACACTAACCCGCGCCCTCACACGTACGCTCCCTTAAAGCGTTGTCGTACCCTCACCTGAACCCTAAACCCTCCCGTCCCCTAACCCTAACCCTATCCCGAACCATAACCCTAACCCTTCCCCGACCTGACCCTCACCGGTCCCCTCATCCTAACCCGTACGCTAACACTAACCCGTGCCCTCACACGTACACTCCCCCTAAAGCGTTGTCGTACCCTCACCTGGACCCTAAACCCTCCCCGTCCCCTAACCCTAACCCTAACCCTAGCCCGAACCCTAACCCTAACCCTTCCCGAAGCCAGACCCTCACCCATCCTCTAATCCTAAACCGTACGTTAACACAAACCCGCGCCCTCACACGTACGCTCCCTTAAAGCGTTGTCGTACCCTCACCTGGACCCTAAACCCTCTCCGTCCCCTAACCCTAACCCTAGCCCGAACCCTAACCCTAACCCTAACCCTTCCCCGAAGCCTGACACTCACCCATCCCCTAATCCTAACCCGTACGCTAACACTAACCCGTGCCATCACACGTACACTCCCCCTAAAGCGTTGTCGTACCCTCACTTGGACCCGAAACCATCCCCGTCCCCTAACCCTAACCCTCGCCCGAACCCTAACCCTAACCCTTCCCCGAAGCCTGACCCTCACCAGTCCCCTAATCCTAAACCGTACACTAATACTAACCCGCGCCATCACAGGTACGCTCCCTGTAAAGCGTTGTCGTACCCTCACCTGGACCCTAAACCCTCCCCGTCCCCTAACCCTAACCCCAGCCCGAACCCTAACCCGAACCCTTCCCCGAAGCCTGACCCTCACCCGTCCCCTAATCCTAACCCGTACGCTAACACTAACCCGCGCCCTCACACGTACGCTCCCCCTAAAGTGTTGTCGTACCCTCACCTGGACCCGAAACCGTCCCCGTCCCCGTCCCCTAACCCTAGCCCGAACCCTAACCCTAACCCTTCCCCGAAGCCTGACCCTCACCCGTCCCCTAATCCTAAACTGTATGCTAACACTAACCCGCGCCCTCACACGTACGCTCCCCCTAAAGCGTTGTCGTACCCTCACCTGGACCCTAAACCCTCCCCGTCCCCTAACCCTAACCCTAGCCCGAACCCTAACCCTAACCCTTCCCGAAGCCTGACCCTCACCTGTCCCCTAATCCTAAACCGTACGTTAACACTAACCCGCGTCCTCACACGTATGCTCCCTTAAACCGTTGTCGTACCCTCACCTGGACCCTAATCCGTCCCCGTCCCCTAACCCTAACCCTAGATCGAACCCTAACCCTAACCCTTCCCGAAGCCTGACCCTCACCCGTCCCATAATCCTAACCCGTACGCTAACACTAAGCTGAGCCCTCACACGTACGCTCCCCCTAAAGCGTTGTCGTACCCTCACCTGGACCCTAAACCGTCCCTGTCCCCTAACACTAACCCTAGCCCGAACCCTAACCCTAACCCTTCCCCGAAGCCTGACCCTCACCCGTCCCGTAATCCTAACCCGTACGCTAACACTAACCCGCGCCCTCACACGAACGCTCCCCCTAAAGTGTTGTCGTACCCTCACCTGGACCCTAAACCCTCCCCGTCCCCTAACCCTAACCCTAGCCCGAACCCTAACCCTAACACTTCCCCGAAGCCTGACCCTCACCCGTCCCCTAATCCTAACCCGAACGCTAACAGTGACCCGCGCCCTCACACGTAAGCTCCCCCTAAAGCGTTGTCGTACCCTCACCTGGACCCTAAGACGTCCCCGTCCCCTAACCCTAACCCTAGCTCGAACCCTAACCCTAACCCTAACCCTACCCCGAAGCCTGACCCTCACCCGTCCCCTAATCCTAACCCGTACGCTAACACTAACCCACGCCCTCACACGTATGCTCCCCCTAAAGCGTTGTCGTGCCCTCACCTGGACCCTAAACCCTCCCCGTCCCCTAACCCTAACCCTAGCCCGAGCCCTAACCCTAACCCTTCCCGAAGCCTGACCCTCACACGTCCCCTAATCCTAAACTGTACTTTAACACTAACCGGTGCCCTAACACGTACGCTCCCCCTAAAGCGTTGTCGTACCCTCACCTGGACCCTAAACCGTCCCCGTCCCTTAACCCAAACTCTAGCCCGAACCCTAAACCTAACCCTTCCCCGAAGCCTGACCCTCACCCGTCCCCTAATCCTAACCCGTACGCTAACACTAACCCGCGCCCTCACACGTACGCTCCCCCTAAAGCGTTGTCGTACCCTCACCTGGACCCTAAACCCTCCCCGTCCCCTAAACCTAACCCTAGCCCGAACCCTAACCCTAACCCTTCCCACAAGCCTGACCCTCACCCGTCCCCTAATCCTAACCCGTACGCTAACACTAACCCGCACCCTCATCGTACCCTCCCCATAAAGTGTTCTCGTACCCTCACCTGGACCCGAAACCGTCCCCGTCCCCGTTCCCTAACCCTAGCCCGAACCCTAACCCTAACCCTTCCCCGAAGCCTGACCCTCACCCGACCCTTAATCCTAACCCGTACGCTAACACTAACCAGCGCCCTCACACGTACGCTCCCCCTAAAGCGTTGTCGTACCCTCACCTGGACCCTAAACCGTCCCCGTCCCCTAACACTAACCCTAGCCCGAACCCTAACCCTAACCCTTCCCCGAAGCCTGACCCTCACCCGTCCCCTAATTCTAACCCGTACGCTAACACTAACCCACGCTCTCACACGTACACTCCCCCTAAAGCGTTGTCCTACCCTCACCTGGACCCTAAACCGTCCCCATCCCCTAACCCTAAGCCTAGCCCGAACCCTAACCCTAACCCTTCCCCGAAGCCTGACCCTCACCCGTACCCTAATCCTAACCCGTACGCTAACACTAACCCACGCCCTCACACGTACGCTCCCCCTAAAGCGTTGTCGTATCCTCACCTGGACCCTAAACCATCACGTCCCCTAACCCTAACCCTAGCCGGAACCCTAACCCTAAACCTTCCCCGAAGCCTGACCCTCACCCGTCCCCTAATCCTAACCCGTACGCTAACACTAACCCACGCCCTCACATGTACGCTCCCCCTAAAGGGTTGTCGTACTCTCACCTGGACCCTATAGCCTCCCCGTCCCCTAACCCTAACCCTAGCCCGAACCCTAACCCTAACCCTTCCCCGAAGCCTGACCCTCACCCGTCCCCAATCCTAACCCGTACGCTAACACTAACCCGCGCCCTCACACGTACGCTCCCCCTAAAGCGTTGTGCTACCCTCACCTGGACCGTAAACCCTCCCCGTCCCCTAATCCTAACCCTAGCCCGAACCCTAACCCTAACCCTTCCCGAAGCCTGACTCTCACCCGTCTCCTAATCCTAACCCGTACGTTAACACTAACCCGCGCCCTCACACGTACGCTCCACCTAAAGCGTTGTCGTACCCTCACCTGGACCCTAAGACGTCCCCGTCCCCTAACAATAACCCTAGCCCGAAACCTAACCGTAACCCTCCCCGAAGCTTGACCCTCACACGTCCCCTAATCCTAACCCGTACGCTAACACTAACCCGCGCCCTCACACGTACGCTCCCCCTAAAGCGTACTCGTACCCTCACCTGGACCCTAAACCGTCCCCGTCCCCTAACCCTAACCCTAGCCCCAACCCTAAACCTAACCTTAACCCTTCCCCGAAGCCTGACCCTCACCCGTCCCCTAATCGTAAACCGTACACTAACACTAACCCGCGCCCTCACACGTACGCTCCCCCTAAAGCGTTGTCGTACCCTCACCTGGACCCTAAATCCTCCCCATCCCCTAACCCTAACCCTAGCCCGAACCCTAACCCTAACCCTTCCCCGAAGCCTGACCCTCACCCGTCCCCTAATCCTAACCCGTACGCTAACACTAACCCACGCCCTCACACGTACGCTCCCCCTAAAGCGTAGTCGTACCCTCACCTGGACCCTAAACCGTCCCCGTCCCCTAACCCTAACCCTAGCCCCAACCCTAAACCTAACCTTAACCCTTCCCCGAAGCCTGACCCTCACCCGTCCCCTAATCGTAAACCCTACACTAACACTAACCCGCGCCCTCACACGTATGCTCCCCCTAAAGCGTTGTCGTACCCTCACCTGGACCCTAAATCCTCCCCGTCCCCTAACCCTAACCCTAGCCCCAACCCTAACCCTAACCCTAACCCTTCCCCGAAGCCTGACCCTCACCCGTCCCCTTATCCTAACCCGAACGCTAACACTAACCCGCGCCCTCACACGTACGCTCCCCATAAAGCATTGTCGTAACCTCACATGGACCTTAAACCGTCCCCGTCCCCTAACCCTAACCCTAGCCCGAACCCTAACCCTAACCCTTCCCCGATGCCTGACCCTCACCCGTCCCCTCATCCTAACCCGTACGCTAACTCTAACCCGCGCCCTCACACGTACGCTCCCCCTAAAGCGTTGTCGTACCCTCACCTGGACCCTAAACCCTCCCCGACCCCTAACCCTAACCCTAGGCCTAACCCTAACCCTAACACTTCCCCGAAGCCTGACCCTCACCCGTCCCCTAATCCTAAACCGTACGCTAACACTAACCCGCGCCCTCACACGTACGCTCCTCCTAAAGCGTTGTCGTACCCTCACCTGGACCCTAAGACGTCCGCGTCCCCTAACCATAAGCCTAGCCCGAACCCTAACCCTAACCCTAACCCTTCCCCGAAGCCTGACCCTCACACGTCCCCTTATCCTAACCCGTACGCTAACACTAACCCGTGCCCTCACACGTACGCTCCCCCTAAAGCATTGTCGTAACCTCACCTGGACCCTAAACCGTCCCCGTCCCCTAACCATAACCCTAGCCCGAACCCTAACCCTAACCCTTCCCCGAAGCCTGACCCTCACCCGTCCCCTCATCCTAACCCGTACGCTAACACTGACCCGCACCCACACATGTACGCTCCCCCTAAAGCGTTGTCCTACCCTCACCTGGACCCTACACCCTCCCGTCCCCAAATCCTAACCCTAGCCCGAACCCTAACCCTAACCCTTCCCCGAAGCCTGACCCTCACCCGTCCCCTAATCCTAACCCGTACGCTAACACTAACCCACGCCCTCACACGTACCCTCCTCGTAAAGTGTTGTCGAACCCTCACCTGTACCCGAAACCGTCCCCGTCCCCGTCCCCTAACCCTAGCCCGAACCCTAACCCTAACCCTTCCCAGAAGCCTGACCCTCACCCGTCACCTAATCCTAACCCGTACGCTAACACTAACCCGCGCCCTCACACGTACGCTCCCCCTAAAGCGTTGTCGTACCCTCACCTGGACCCTAAACCCTCACGTCCCCTAACCCTAACCCTAGCCCGAACCCTAACCCTAACCCTTCCCCGACCTGACCCTCACCGGTCCCCTAATCGTAACCCGTACGCTAACACTAACCCGCGCCCTCACACGTACGCTCCCCCTAAAGCGTTGTCGTACCCTCACCTGGACCCTAAACCCTCCCCGTCCCCTAACCCTAACCCTAGGCCTAACCCTAACCCTAACCCTTCCCCGAGCCTGACCCTCACCCGTCCCCTAATCCTAAACCGTACGCTAACACTAACCCGCGCCCTCACACGTACGCTCCCCCTAAAGCGTTGTCGTACACTCACCTGGACCCTAAGAGGTCCGCGTCCCCTAACCATAACCCTAGCCCGAACCCTAACCCTAACTCTAACCCTTCCCCGAAGCCTGACCCTCACACGTCCCCTTATGCTAACCCGTACGCTAACACTAACCCGTGCCCTCACACGTACGCTCCCCCTAAAGCATTGTCGTAACCTCACCTGGACCCTAAACCGTCCCCGTCCCCTAACCCTAACCCTAGCCCGAACCCTAACCCGAACCCTTCCCCGAAGCCTGACCCTCACCCGTCCCCTAATCCTAACCCGTACGCTAACACTAACCCACGCCCTCACACGTACCCTCCTCGTAAAGTGTTGTCGTACCCTCACCTGGACCCGAAACCGTCCCCGTCCCCGTCCCCTAACCCTAGCCCGAACCCTAACCCTAACCCTTCCCCGAAGCCTGACCCTCACCCGTCCCCTAATCCTAAACTGTATGCTAACACTAACCCGCGCCCTCACACGTACGCTCCCCCTAAAGCGTTGTCGTACCCTCACCTGGACCCTAAACCCTCCCCGTCCTCTAACCCTAACCCTAGCCCGTACCCTAACCCTAACCCTTCCCGAAGCCTGACCCTCACCTGTCCCCTAATCCTAAACCGTACGTTAACACTAACCCGCGTCCTCACACGTACGCTCCCTTAAACCGTTGTCGTACCCTCACCTGGACCCTAAACCGTCCCCGTCCCCTAACCCTAACCCTAGCTCGAACCCTAACCCTAACCCTTCCCGAAGCCTGACCCTCACCCGTCCCATAATCCTAACCCGTACGCTAACACTAAGCTGAGCCCTCACACGTACGCTCCCCCTAAAGCGTTGTCGTACCCTCACCTGTACCCTAAACCGTCCCTGTCCCCTAACACTAACCCTAGCCCGAACCCTAACCCTAACCCTTCCCCGAAGCCTGACCCTCACCCGTCCCGTAATCCTAACCC
The DNA here is from genome assembly GCF_949774975.1 of Lagenorhynchus albirostris. Classification (NCBI taxonomy): domain Eukaryota; kingdom Metazoa; phylum Chordata; class Mammalia; order Artiodactyla; family Delphinidae; genus Lagenorhynchus; species Lagenorhynchus albirostris. Next base: position 80,215,594 of record NC_083104.1, on the reverse strand, counting down.
GTACGCTAACACTAACCCGCGCCCTCACACGAACGCTCCCCCTAAAGTGTTGTCGTACCCTCACCTGGACCCTAAACCCTCCCCGTCCCCTAACCCTAACCCTAGCCCGAACCCTAACCCTAACACTTCCCCGAAGCCTCACCCTCACCCGTCCCCTAATCCTAACCCGAACGCTAACAGTGACCCGCGCCCTCACACGTACGCTCCCCCTAAAGCGTTGTCGTACCCTCACCTGGACCCTAAGACGTCCCCGTCCCCTAACCCTAACCCTAGCTCGAACCCTAACCCTAACCCTAACCCTACCCCGAAGCCTGACCCTCACCCGTCCCCTAATCCTAACCCGTACGCTAACACTAACCCACGCCCTCACACGTATGCTCCCCCTAAAGCGTTGTCGTGCCCTCACCTGGACCCTAAACCCTCCCCGTCCCCTAACCCTAACCCTAGCCCGAGCCCTAACCCTAACCCTACCCGAAGCCTGACCCTCACACGTCCCCTAATCCTAAACTGTACTTTAACACTAACCGGCGCCCTAACACGTACGCTCCCCCTAAAGCGTTGTCGTACCCTCACCTGGACCCTAAACCGTCCCCGTCCCTTAACCCAAACTCTAGCCCGAACCCTAAACCTAACCCTTCCCCGAAGCCTGACCCTCACCCGTCCCCTAATCCTAACCCGTACGCTAACACTAACCCGCGCCCTCACACGTACGCTCCCCCTAAAGCGTTGTCGTACCCTCACCTGGACCCTAAACCCTCCCCGTCCCCTAAACCTAACCCTAGCCCGAACCCTAACCCTAACCCTTCCCACAAGCCTGACCCTCACCCGTCCCCTAATCCTAACCCGTACGCTAACACTAACCCGCACCCTCATCGTACCCTCCCCATAAAGTGTTCTCGTACCCTCACCTGGACCCGAAACCGTCCCCGTCCCCGTCCCCTAACCCTAGCCCGAACCCTAACCCTAACCCTTCCCCGAAGCCTGACCCTCACCCGACCCTTAATCCTAACCCGTACGCTAACACTAACCAGCGCCCTCACACGTACGCTCCCCCTAAAGCGTTGTCGTACCCTCACCTGGACCCTAAACCGTCCCCGTCCCCTAACACTAACCCTAGCCCGAACCCTAACCCTAACCCTTCCCCGAAGCCTGACCCTCACCCGTCCCCTAATTCTAACCCGTACGCTAACACTAACCCACGCTCTCACACGTACACTCCCCCTAAAGCGTTGTCGTACCCTCACCTGGACCCTAAACCGTCCCCATCCCCTAACCCTAAGCCTAGCCCGAACCCTAACCCTAACCCTTCCCCGAAGCCTGACCCTCACCCGTACCCTAATCCTAACCCGTACGCTAACACTAACCCACGCCCTCACACGTACGCTCCCCCTAAAGCGTTGTCGTATCCTCACCTGGACCCTAAACCATCACGTCCCCTAACCCTAACCCTAGCCGGAACCCTAACCCTAAACCTTCCCCGAAGCCTGACCCTCACCCGTCCCATAATCCTAACCCGTACGCTAACACTAACCCACGCCCTCACATGTACGCTCCCCCTAAAGGGTTGTCGTACTCTCACCTGGACCCTATAGCCTCCCCGTCCCCTAACCCTAACCCTAGCCCGAACCCTAACCCTAACCCTTCCCCGAAGCCTGACCCTCACCCGTCCCCAATCCTAACCCGTACGCTAACACTAACCCGCGCCCTCACACGTACGCTCCCCCTAAAGCGTTGTCCTACCTTCACCTGGACCGTAAACCCTCCCCGTCCCCTAATCCTAACCCTAGCCCGAACCCTAACCCTAACCCTTCCCGAAGCCTGACTCTCACCCGTCTCCTAATCCTAACCCGTACGTTAACACTAACCCACGCCCTCACACGTACGCTCCACCTAAAGCGTTGTCGTACCCTCACCTGGACCCTAAGACGTCCCCGTCCCCTAACAATAACCCTAGCCCGAAACCTAACCGTAACCCTCCCCGAAGCTTGACCCTCACACGTCCCCTAATCCTAACCCGTACGCTAACACTAACCCGCGCCCTCACACGTACGCTCCCCCTAAAGCGTACTCGTACCCTCACCTGGACCCTAAACCGTCCCCGTCCCCTAACCCTAACCCTAGCCCCAACCCTAAACCTAACCTTAACCCTTCCCCGAAGCCTGACCCTCACCCGTCCCCTAATCGTAAACCGTACACTAACACTAACCCGCGCCCTCACACGTACGCTCCCCCTAAAGCGTTGTCGTACCCTCACCTGGACCCTAAATCCTCCCCATCCCCTAACCCTAACCCTAGCCCGAACCCTAACCCTAACCCTTCCCCGAAGCCTGACCCTCACCCGTCCCCTAATCCTAACCCGTACGCTAACACTAACCCACGCCCTCACACGTACGCTCCCCCTAAAGCGTAGTCGTACCCTCACCTGGACCCTAAACCGTCCCCGTCCCCTAACCCTAACCCTAGCCCCAACCCTAAACCTAACCTTAACCCTTCCCCGAAGCCTGACCCTCACCCGTCCCCTAATCGTAAACCGTACACTAACACTAACCCGCGCCCTCACACGTATGCTCCCCCTAAAGCGTTGTCGTACCCTCACCTGGACCCTAAATCCTCCCCGTCCCCTAACCCTAACCCTAGCCCGAACCCTAACCCTAACCCTTCCCCGAAGCCTGACCCTCACCCGTCCCCTAATCCTAACCCGTACGCTAACACTAACCCGCGCCCTCACACGTACGCTCCCCCTAAAGCGTAGTCGTACCCTCACCTGGACCCTAAAACGTCCCCGTCCCCTAACCCTAACCCTAGCCCCAACCCTAACCCTAACCCTAACCCTTCCCCGAAGCCTGACCCTCACCCGTCCCCTTATCCTAAACCGAACGCTAACACTTACCCGCGCCCTCACACGTACGCTCCTCCTAAAGCGTTGTCGTACCCTCACCTGGACCCTAAGACGTCCGCGTCCCCTAACCATAAGCCTAGCCCGAACCCTAACCCTAACCCTAACCCTTCCCCGAAGCCTGACCCTCACACGTCCCCTTATCCTAACCCGTACGCTAACACTAACCCGTGCCCTCACACGTACGCTCCCCCTAAAGCATTGTCGTAACCTCACCTGGACCCTAAACCGTCCCCGTCCCCTAACCATAACCCTAGCCCGAACCCTAACCCTAACCCTTCCCCGAAGCCTGACCCTCACCCGTCCCCTCATCCTAACCCGTACGCTAACACTGACCCGCACCCACACATGTACGCTCCCCCTAAAGCGTTGTCCTACCCTCACCTGGACCCTACACCCTCCCGTCCCCAAATCCTAACCCTAGCCCGAACCCTAACCCTAACCCTTCCCCGAATCCTGACCCTCACCCGTCCCCTAATCCTAACCCGTACGCTAACACTAACCCACGCCCTCACACGTACCCTCCTCGTAAAGTGTTGTCGTACCCTCACCTGTACCCGAAACCGTCCCCGTCCCCGTCCCCTAACCCTAGCCCGAACCCTAACCCTAACCCTTCCCAGAAGCCTGACCCTCACCCGTCACCTAATCCTAACCCGTACGCTAACACTAACCCGCGCCCTCACACGTACGCTCCCCCTAAAGCGTTGTCGTACCCTCACCTGGACCCTAAACCCTCCCGTCCCCTAACCCTAACCCTAGCCCGAACCCTAACCCTAACCCTTCCCCGACCTGACCCTCACCGGTCCCCTAATCATAACCCGTACGCTAACACTAACCCGCGCCCTCACACGTACGCTCCCCCTAAAGCGTTGTCGTACCCTCACCTGGACCCTAAACCCTCCCCGTCCCCTAACCCTAACCCTAGCCCGAACCCTAACCCTAACCCTAACCCTTCCCCGAAGCCTGACCCTCACCCGTCCCCTTATCCTAACCCGTACGCTAACACTAACCCGCGCCCTCACACGTACGCTCCCCCTAAAGCATTGTCGTAACCTCACATGGACCCTAAATTGTCCCCGTCCCCTAACCCTAACCCTAGCCCGAACCCTAACCCTAACCCTTCCCCGAAGCCTGACCCTCACCCGTCCCCTCATCCTAACCCGTACGCTAACTCTAACCCGCACCCTCACACGTACGCTCCCCCTAAAGCGTTGTCGTACCCTCACCTGGACCCTAAACCCTCCCCGTCCCCTAACCCTAACCCTAGGCCTAACCCTAACCCTAACCCTTCCCCGAAGCCTGACCCTCACCCGTCCCCTAATCCTAAACCGTACGCTAACACTAACCCGCGCCCTCACACGTACGCTCCCCCTAAAGCGTTGTCGTACCCTCACCTGGACCCTAAGAGGTCCGCGTCCCCTAACCATAACCCTAGCCCGAACCCTAACCCTAACTCTAACCCTTCCCCGAAGCCTGACCCTCACACGTCCCCTTATGCTAACCCGTACGCTAACACTAACCCGTGCCCTCACACGTACGCTCCCCCTAAAGCATTGTCGTAACCTCACCTGGACCCTAAACCGTCCCCGTCCCCTAACCCTAACCCTAGCCCGAACCCTAACCCTAACCCTTCCCCGAAGCCTGACCCTCACCCGTCCCCTTATCCTAACCCGTAGGCTAACACTAACCCGCACCCTCACATGTACGCTCCCCCTAAAGCGTTGTCCTACCCTCACCTGGACCCTAAACCCTCCCGTCCCCAAATCCTAACCCTAGCCCGAACCCTAACCCTAACCCTTCCCTGAAGCCTGACCCTCACCCGTTCCGTAATCCTAACCCGTACGCTAACACTAACCCGCGCCCTCACACGTACGCTACCCCTAAAGCGTTGTCGTGCCCTCACCTGGACCCTAAACCCTCCCCGTGCCCTGACCCTAACCCTAGCCCGAGCCCTAACCCTAACCCTTCCCGAAGCCTGACCCTCAACCGTCCCCTAATCCTAAACCGTACGTTAACACTAACCCGCGCCCTAACATGTACGCTCCCCCTAAAGCGTTGTCGTACCCTCACCTGGACCCTAAATCCTCCCCGTCCCCTAAACCTAACCCTAGCCCGAACCCTAACCCTAACCCTTCCCCGAAGCCTGACCCTCACCCGTCCCCTAATCCTAACCCGTACGCTAACACTAACCCGCGCCCTCACACGTACACTCCCCCTAAAGCGTTGTCATACCCTCACCTGGACCCTTAGCCGTCCTCGTTCCCTAAACCTAACCCTAGCCCGAACCCTAACCCTAACCCTTCCCCGAAGCCTGACCCTCACCCGTCCCCTAATCCTAACCCGTACGCTAACACTAACCCGCGCCCTCACACATACGCTCCCGCTAAAGCGTTGTCGTACCCTCACCTGGACCCTAAGCCGTCCCCGTCCCCTAACCCTAACCCTAGCCCGAAACCTAACCCTAACCCTTCCCGAAGCCTGACCCTCACCCGTCCCCTAATCCTAACCCGTACGCTAACACTAACCCGCGCCCTCACACGTACGCTCCCCCTAAAGCGTTGTCGTACCCTCACCTGGACCCTAAACCCTCCCCGTCCCCTAACCCTAACCCTAGCCCGAACCCTAACCCTAACACTTCCCCGAAGCCTGACCCTCACCCGTCCCTTAATCCTAACCCGTACGCTAACACTAACCTGCGCCCTCACACGTACCCTCCTCGTAAAGTGTTGTCGTACCCTCATCTGGACCCGAAACCGTCCCCGTCCCCGTCCCCTAACCCTAGCCCGAACCCTAACCCTAACCCTTCCCAGAAGCCTGACCCTCACCCGTCCCCTAATCCTAACCCGTACGCTAACACTAACCCGCGCCCTCACACGTACGCTCCCCCTAAAGCGTTGTCGTACCCTCACCTGGACCCTAAACCCTCCCGTCCCCTAACCCTAACCCTAGCCCGAACCCTAACCCTAACCCTTCCCCGACCTGAACCTCACCGGTCCCCTAATCATAACCCGTACGCTAACACTAACCCGCGCCCTCATACGTACGCTCCCCCTAAAGCGTTGTCGTACCCTCACCTGGACCCTAAACCCTCCCCGTCCCCTAAACCTAACCCTAGCCCGAACCCTAACCCTAACCCTAACCCTTCCCCGAAGCCTGACCCTCACCCGTCCCCTTATCCTAACCCGTACGCTAACACTAACCCGCGCCCTCACACGTACGCTCCCCCTAAAGCATTGTCGTAACCTCATATGGACCCTAAACCGTCCCCGTCTCCTAACCATAACCCTAGCCCGAACCCTAACCCTAACCCTTCCCCGAAGCCTGACCCTCAACCGTCCCCTCATCATAACCCGTACGCTAACTCTAACCCGCACCCTCACACGTATGCTCCCCCTAAAGCGTTGTCGTACCCTCACCTGGACCCTAAACCCTCCCCGTCCCCTAACCCTAACCCTAGCACGAACTCTAACCCTAACCCTTCCCCGAAGCCTGACCCTCACCCGTCCCCTAATCCTAAACCGCACGCTAACACTAACCCGCGCACTCACACGTACGCTCCCCCTAAAGCGTTGTCCTACCCTCACCTGGACCCTAAGACGTCCGCGTCCCCTAACCATAACCCTAGCCCGAACCCTAACCCTAACCCTAACCCTTCCCCGAAGCCTGACCCTCACACGTCCCCTTATCCTAACCCGTACGCTAACACTAACCCGCGCCCTCACACGTACGCTCCCCCTAAAGCATTGTCGTAACCTCACCTGGACCCTAAACCGTCCCCGTCCCCTAACCATAACCCTAGCCCGAACCCTAACCCTAACCCTTCCCCGAAGCCTGACCCTCACCCGTCCCCTCATCCTAACCCGTACGCTAACACTGACCCGCACCCTCACATGTACGCTCCCCCTAAAGCGTTGTCCTACCCTCACCTGGACCCTAAACCCTCCCGTCCCCAAATCCTAACCCTAGCACGAACCCTAACCGTAACCCTTCCCCGAAGCCTGACCCTCACCCGTCCCCTAATCCTAACCCGTACGCTAACACTAACCCGCGCCCTCACACGTACGCTCCCCCTAAAGCATTGTCGTAACCTCACCTGGACCCTAAACCGTCCCCGTCCCCTAACCCTAACCCTAGCCCGAAACCTAACCCTAACCCTTCCCCGAAGCCTGACCCTCACCCGTTCCCTAATCCTAACCCGTACGCTAACACTAACCCGCGCCCTCACACGTACGCTACCCCTAAAGCGTTGTCGTGCCCTCACCTGGACCCTAAACCCTCCCCGTGCCCTAACCCTAACCCTAGCCCGAGCCCTAACCCTAACCCTTCCCGAAGCCTGACCCTCAACCGTCCACTAATCCTAAACCGTACGTTAACACTAACCCGCGCCCTAACACGTACGCTCCCCCTAAAGCATTGTCGTACCCTCACCTGGACCCTAAACCGTCCCCGTCCCCTAACCCTAACTCTAGCCCGAACCCTAAACCTAACCCTTCCCCGAAGCCTGACCCTCACCCGTCCCCTAATCCTAACCCGTACGCTAACACTAACCCGCGCCCTCACACGTACACTCCCCCTAAAGCGTTGTCGTGCCCTCACCTGGACCCTAAACCCTCCCCGTCCCCTAACCCTAACCCTAGCCCGAGCCCTAACCCTAACCCTTCCCGAAGCCTGACCCTCACCCGTCCCCTAATCCTAAACCGTACGTTAACACTAACCCGCACCCTCACATGTACGCTCCACCTAAAGCGTTGTCCTACCCTCACCAGGACCTTAAACCGTCCCTGTCCCCTAACCCTAACTCTAGCCCGAACACTAAACCTAACCCTTCCCCGAAGCCTGACCCTCACCCGTCCCCTAATCCTAACACGTACGCTAACACTAACGCGCGCCCTCACACGTACGCTCCTTCTAAAGCGTTGTACCCTCATCTGGACCCTAAACCCTCCCCGTCCCCTAACCCTAACCGTAGCCCTAACCCTAACCCTAACCCTTCCCCGAAGCCTGACCCTCACCCGTCCCCTCATCCTAACCCGTACGCTAACACTAACCCGCGCGCTCACACATACGCTCCCCCTAAAGCATTGTCGTACCCTCACCTGGACCTTAAACCCTCCCCGTCCCCTAACCCTAACCCTAGCCCTAACCCTAACCCTAACCCTTCCCCGAAGCCTGACCCTCACCCGTCCCCTAATCCTAACCCGTACACTAACACTAACCCGCGCCCTCACACCTACGCTCCCCCTAAAGCGTTGTCGTACCCTCACCTGGACCCTAAACCGTCCCCGTCCCCTAACACTAACCCTAGCCCGAACCCTAACCCTAACACTTCCCCGAAGCCTGACCCTCACCCGTCCCGTAATCCTAACCCGTACGCTAACACTAACCCGCGCCCTCACACGTACGCTCCCCCTAAAGCGTTGTCGTACCCTCACCTGGACCCTAAACCCTCCCCATCCCCTAACCCTAACCCTAGCCCGAACCCTAACCCTACCCTTCCCCGAAGCCTGACCCTCACCCGTCCCCTAATCCTAACCCATAGGATAACACTAACCCGTGCCCTCACACGTACGCTCCCCCTAAAGCGTTGTCGTACCCTCACCTGGACGCTAAACCGTCCCCGTCCCCTAAACCTAACCCTAGCCCGAACCCTAACCCTAACCCTTCCCCGAAGCCTGACCCTCACCCGTCCCCTAATCCTAACCCGTACGCTAACACTAACCCGCGCCCTCACACGTACGCTCCCCCTAAAACGTTGTCGTACACTCACCTGGACCCTAAACCCTCCCCGTCCCCTAACCCTAACCCTAGCCCGAACCCTAACCCTAACCCTTCCCCGAAGCCTGACCCTCACCCGTCCCGTAATCCTAACCCTTACGCTAACACTAACACGCACCCTCACATGTACGCTCCCCCTAAAGCGTTGTCGTACCCTCACCTGGACGCTAAACCGTCCCCGTCCCCTAAACCTAACCCTAGCCCGAACCCTAACCCTAACCCTTCCCCGAAGCCTGACCCTCACCTGTCCCCTAATCCTAACCCGTACGCTAACACTAACCCGCGCCCTCACACGTACGCTCCCCCTAAAACGTTGTCGTACACTCACCTGGACCCTAAACCCTCCCCGTCCCCTAACCCTAACCCTAGCCCGAACCCTAACCCTAACCCTTCCCCGAAGCCTGACCCTCACCCGTCCCGTAATCCTAACCCTTACGCTAACACTAACACGCACCCTCACATGTACGCTCCCCCTAAAGCGTTGTCGTACCCTCACCTGGACCCTAAACCCTCCCGTCCCCAAATCCTAACCCTAGCCCGAGCCCTAACCCTAACCCTTCCCGAAGCCTAACCCTCACGGGTCCCCTAATCCTAACCCGTACGCTAACACTAACCCGCGCCCTCACACGTACACTCCCCCTAAAGCGTTGTCGTGCCCTCACCTCGACCCTAAACCCTCCCCGTCCCCTAACCCTAACCCTAGCCCGAGCCCTAAACCTATACCTTCCCGAAGCCTGACCCTCACCGTCCCCTAATCCTAAACCGTACGTTAACACTAACCCGCGCCCTAACACGTACGCTCCCCCTAAAGCGTTGTCGTACCCTCACCTGGACCCTAAACCTTCCCCGTCACCTAACCATAACTCTAGCCCGAACCCTAAACCTAACCCTTCCCCGAAGCCTGACACTCACCCGTCCCCTAATCCTAACCCGTACACTAACACTAACCCGCGCCCTCACACGTACGCTCCCCCTAAAGCGTTGTCGTACCCTCACCTGGACCCTAAGACGTCCCCGTCCCCTAACCCTAACCCTAGCCCGAACCCTAACCCTAACCCTAACCCTTCCCCGAAGCCTGACCCTCACCCGTCCCCTTATCCTAACCCGTACGCTAACACTAACCCGCGCCCTCACACGTACGCTCCCCCTAAAGCATTGTCGTAACCTCACCTGGACCCTAAACACTCCCCGTCCCCTAACCCTAACCCTAGCCTGAACCCTAACCCTAACCCTTCCCGAAGCCTGACCCTCACCCGTCCCCTAATCCTAACCCGTACGCTAACACTAACCCGCACCCTCACATGTACGCTCCACCTAAAGCGTTTTCCTACCCTCACCTGGACCTTAAACCGTCCCTGTCCCCTAACCCTAACTCTAGCCCGAACCCTAAACCTAACCCTTCCCCGAAGCCTGACCCTCACCCGTCCCCTAATCCTAACACGTACGCTAACACTAACCCGCGCCCTCACACGTACGCTCCTTCTAAAGCGTTGTACCCTCATCTGGACCCTAAACCCTCCCCGTCCCCTAACCCTAACCGTAGCCCGAACCCTAACCCTAACCCTTCCCCGAAGCCTGACCCTCACCCGTCCCCTAATCCTAACCCATACGATAACACTAACCCGTGCCCTCACACGTACGCTCCCCCTAAAGCGTTGTCGTACCCTCACCTGGACCCTAAACCGTCCCCGTCCCCTAACCCTAACCCTAGCCCGAACCCTAACCCTAACCCTTCCCCGAAGCCTGACCCTCACCTGTCCCCTAATCCTAACACGTACGCTAACACTAACCCACACCCTCACACGTACGCTCCCCCTAAAGCGTTGTCGTACCCTCACCTGGACCCTAAACCCTCCCCGTCAACTAACCCTAACCCTAGCCCGAACCGTAACCCTAACCCTTCCCCGAAGCCTGACCCTCACCCGTCCCCTAATCCTAACCCGTACGCTAACACTAACCCACGCCCTCACACGTACGCTCCCCCTAAAGCGTAGTCGTACCCTCACCTGGACCCTAAACCGTCCCCGTCCCCTAACCCTAACCCTAGCCCCAACCCTAAACCTAACCTTAACCCTTCCCTGAAGCCTGACCCTCACCCGTCCCCTAATCGTAAACCCTACACTAACACTAACCCGCGCCCTCACACGTATGCTCCCCCTAAAGCGTTGTCGTACCCTCACCTGGACCCTAAATCCTCCCCGTCCCCTAACCCTAACCCTAGCCCGAACCCTAACCCTAACCCTTCCCCGAAGCCTGACCCTCACCCGTCCCCTAATCCTAACCCGTACGCTAACACTAACCCGCGCCCTCACACGTACGCTCCCCCTAAAGCGTAGTCGTACCCTCACCTGGACCCTAAAACGTCCCCGTCCCCTAACCCTAACCCTAGCCCCAACCCTAACCCTAACCCTAACCCTTCCCCGAAGCCTGACCCTCACCCGTCCCCTTATCCTAACCCGAACGCTAACACTAACCCGCGCCCTCACACGTACGCTCCCCATAAAGCATTTTCGTAACCTCACATGGACCTTAAACCGTCCCCGTCCCCTAACCCTAACCCTAGCCCGAACCCTAACCCTAACCCTTCCCCGATGCCTGACCCTCACCCGTCCCCTCATCCTAACCCGTACGCTAACTCTAACCCGCGCCCTCACACGTACGCTCCCCCTAAAGCGTTGTCGTACCCTCACCTGGACCCTAAACCCTCCCCGACCCCTAACCCTAACCCTAGGCCTAACCCTAACCCTAACCCTTCCCCGAAGCCTGACCCTCACCCGTCCCCTAATCCTAAACCGTACGCTAACACTAACCCGCGCCCTCACACGTACGCTCCTCCTAAAGCGTTGTCGTACCCTCACCTGGACCCTAAGACGTCCGCGTCCCCTAACCATAAGCCTAGCCCGAAACCTAACCCTAACCCTAACCCTTCCCCGAAGCCTGACCCT